>NC_069378.1:62941620-63636180 GCF_021730395.1 Mercenaria mercenaria | reverse complement strand
AAAATGTAATTCTTCAAAGTTACAAGGGAAAAAAATAACGGAAAAAATGAATCATTTCTATTTAATTATGCAAATGAATTTAAATAAATGATGTTATTTATTTAATTCTTTAAACGTTAAAAATATTCAGTTAACAATTTATGGTTCTATAATTTAAAAAACTTTAATAAAAATTTTAAATTTAAAAACTTTAATTAATTTAAGAATAAGCTAATGTATCAATACCATTATAAAGAATATACTTTTATCATCATAACATGTAAAGATGTTTTATTTATAAACATAACTGGAAAGATTGTGTTTATTAGAACGAATAACTTTAAAGGTGTGATTACTTTGGGTTGAATTAAACAAAGTATCTTTGAAATTTTTTATGAACTATTGTTTTCTTAACAACAAGTTTTTTAATTCTTTACATTTTTTAACATTAACTTCGTTTTCTAATAAATATAAATACATTTTACTTCTTATCCGACAAATTCAACAATTACTACCCAGCAGCTTCATCTTTAAATTTTCCAATTACTTTTTTATTATTATCAAAATAAAATTTGAATTACTTTTCATAATCACTATTATCAAATAAATCTTTGTCCTTAAAAAAGTCTTATATGCATCTTTAGTTTTTATTTCTAACATTAATGAATCAGTGTCAGGGGAATAGTAATTTTCAATTATCCTGTACTTTCTTAATGTAATTATAATGAAAATCATACATTAATATTTTGATAAATCTAGAATGCACATTCACATAAAAAGGTTGTTTAATAACAAACTTTCTTTTTTCTATAAATACCAAAAAGGTTAGAGTTAAACATCGTTGAACTAACAAATGAAGGTTTGGCTATGTATTTTAATAAAATATTTTCATCATGTGTTAATTATATTAACCCTCTTGCGTAAATTCTCCATCGTCTTACCGAATACAGAATTGTTCATTAACTTAAAAAAGTCCTTTTCAAATGAATTTTTTGCTTTAGATCTTTTTTGAGTATTAAAATCAATATACTTTTTTAACCAAGGACTTTCATAAAAAAGTTAATTTTTATGTATTTTTGTTTTTTACCCTAATTGTTTAAATAGTTCAAGATTTTTATAATGAAACTACAAAAATTTTGTTTTTTCATTAAAGTTGGAATTAATTTTTTACATTACTTTTTCCTATTTCAATTCTGTTTTAATATTTTACTATATCAGAAAGCCATTGATTGGTATAATAATTTTTTTCAGGAGCTAAAGGATAATCATTGTGGGTTTTATGTAATTCTTTGGATATTCAAGATCACATTCAACTAAAGTTAGTTTTACCTTTGCAATTAATTTTTTTAAATTGTTTTTCGGATATAAATTTAAAGTTCCAGAGGGTAAAGGGTTGACACATGGGCCCAACCGTAAAGGTTTTGGCGTCGAGGTACATAATGTATTTGCTTTCTTTTTTTGAATTATAATCTTTCATATATTTATTGTTTGCTTTACTGTACTGTTTGAAATATAACTTTTTCCCTCCTCTCAGTCCCTTTTCAATAAAAAAGATACAATCAATATAGATATTAAATCTAACTTAATTCCAGTTTTTTTAACATTGCATCCCAAGTTTAAACCAGGACTACTAAAATAAATGACAAGGATCTAATTTGTAGTACTCCAAAATAGTTTTCTAAAATTTTAAAATTACATCAGCTAAAGTAATACGTCAGTTTTTAAATATAGATCATGATATTCTCCCATTGTTTTTATTTTAAATTTTTCCAGATATTTTTAGCATGTTCATATTCGTTGTCAGATATATGTGTTTCATTTAAAATTGAAAATAAAAATCTTCTTTAGAAGGTTAATTCGGTTTCTTTAAATTTTTTAAATGAATCCATGTAATCATATGGATAAACCCCTTTTGTCTTTAATAATTCTATATTTTTATCAAATTCTTGAGATAAGTTTTTAAATTCTGGAATATTTTTACTAATTTATCCAATGATTGAGACTTTAAATTGGAATGAATCAATAAAGACCAAGTCAGAACCATTAAATGCCATATATCTTTCCTATTGTTAGGAATAACATTAATTTCTTTTTTAATTTCCCTATTGTTGCATAATAAAAGGGACCGTCATAACCTCTTAAATTATGAAAAATAACAGGAATTTTATGTGTTAGTTTAAATTATATTACATTTGAGTGAGCCCCTTCCTCTGAATTTTTCCCGTTATATGACAGTGATCACGTACTTTGATTGAATCTTCTATATATTCTTTTTTACAAATATGGGCAAAACTTTGTTTTTTAAAATTCGGGGTTTAATCATTTTTAGACTTCTTAGTTCTTTGTTGAAAAGGTTCTTTAAATATTTCTTTACAATATTCCTCTTCCTCAAGCATTTTTTCAATAAATTATAAACTGCATTAGGACCTCTATAAATCTGGGTTGGTTTAGTATATTTATCGTCATAAAAAAAAACAATTTATAGCCGTAACCACAATCTATATGATTTTTTATATGGTTCAGTAAATGAAGATTTTGTTGATGGTAAAGCAGTTAAAACTTTTTAGTTATTGATTCAAAATCAGCATAAATTTTCAAAAGGTACTGCTAAACCTTTATGATAATTTTTTAAATTGTACTTTATTCCTCTTTTGGCATTTTTAAAGCCTTGGATACCTTTAATAGCTAAACAATTTGGAATATGTTCATTTAATATTCTTTCTTGTGAAAAATTCTGTAGACATGATTTACAAAAATGTTTTTTTCTTTATGTTTTGTTTTGTTAAACATTAATCTATTAAAGTCTTTTATCCAAACATAAGTTGGGCTACAGTTTTTGGGGGTTTACAGTCATCATCAGTTATTTTATCATTTTTTATCATTTATTTTATCATTAGTAATTAGCAACATGTCACAGTGTTCTTCGTATTGATATTTTGATATGTACAATGGATAAATTACTATTTTCTTATAACCAAATATATTAAATGATATTTCATTTAAAACTTCCATTTTTGGGTATTTGATTTAAAGTAACAGGAAATTTAATTTTCCCGTATAATCAAGATTTGTTTATATGTTTTTTTTTATTTTGAAATATTGGAGGAAATTTTTTTCAACAGGAAATTTGGGAAGCTAAATGACACCATCTAAAACATTCATTATCATCATTCTTTATATTTATTAATCCTTTCATTGAATTTTGTAATGGTTTTGGTAATTCTAAAAAAACTTGAAGCAGCCAAAGGACTATACTTATATCTGTTTTTTTAATGAGCATCAAAATGTCTCTATTCTCCAGCCACTTCCTTCAGAAATCCCCAAATTTCCAATTCTATTTTTTATTTCATCAAAAGCTTGATGTAAAGTTTTTTTTATTTCGTTTTGTGTTAATAATTTCTAAAGCCTTTGATTGAAAATAAGCTGATTTATTTTTTGTATCAGTTTTATCCATTTTTGCAAAAGTTATTTTTAAAACAAACGTTTTTTTTATACCTTTAAGTTTTAAGTTCAGATTTAAGTATTTCATAAGAGTCGTTTATAGTTAAAAATAATTGATTCTTTGGATCTTTCTATATGTAATTTTAATTTCAAATTTCTTATAATATTGTTTTGTGGATCTCTCAATTTCCATCTATATATTTTATTTAGAAAAAATCTTCAAGCAAAAAAAGGATTAAAAAATAATAAATAAATAAGTTTTAAATTATCTTTAAGAAGAAATAAAATATTTAATTTATATCTTTTTCCATTAACTTTTGATATTCACAAATTTTTCTCGGTTTGTCCCCTTTAAAAAACACATTTTTATTAACCAGCATTAAAACCAAATTCTTTAGATGCTTTGTAAGTGCTTTTATTGTTTTTTCTTCATTAGTATCACAGTCGGTTCAATTCTTTTTTAGGATTTTTCGATAATTATTTGGTCTGGGACAATCACATATCTTTCATCATTTTCTTCTTCAGTTAATAGACAAAACCCCAGTCCCCTTCAAATAAATTATTCTTTAAAAGATAAGGAAACTATAAAAATTTTGTAATTTATCAATAACATGATTTTATATTTATCGCTAACTATTTGATCAAGTTTTGATTTAATAACATATCTTCTTTTTAAAAACTTTCTTATATGAATTTTTGTTGGATTCATTATTTCTCTAAAGTGCTAGATAATTTTGACATAATCATTCTATCTACCTTTCTATTAACCATCTATAATAATATACTTTAGAAAAAAATCTCTAAAAACACACGTAAAATTAATACAGCTCTTCTTTTTTTTTACTTTTATATCCTTAAGTTTTAAATTCCTTATATACGTTCAAAAAGGAAATTTAATATTTTTTTTCTTTCTGCATTTCTAATAGTATTGTAAAAATATCCCGAATAAAATTGTTTCTCTTCTTCTTTATTTACTTTTCAATCGTGCTTTTGTTATTAGTTGTTTTTTTAGGGTGATGTGGGTTTTAAAATAAATTTCTTGTCGGCAAATTTTAGTCTGTTAGTAAATATGGTAATTATGATGGGAACAGCGCCAGCAACTGCTATAAATATAGGAATAGCTGGAAAAAAGTGCTAATGCAGCCCGAACAAACCCAAAGACACCTGCTGTAATATATAATCCGGTACTTACTCTCCCACAAAATTTATAAAATTTTTCTGTAAACCGCAGCTAGTTTTGTTAAGTGAATAATTAATTGATCTATTGTTTCTATTCCATTATTATTAGAAATAAGATTTTTTTACTCATTTTTATAATTAAACTTTTTATTTTCTAAATTAAATTTGTTCAAGATCGCTAAAAGGTACCCAAAATATTAAATTTTTTATTGTAACCTTTCCTTTTTACTAAAGCTTGTTTTTTCTTATAGTCTCGTCTAATAACTTTTTCTATTCTAAAAACTTTTGTGTAGTAGGTAAAAATTCTTGTTCATAAAATTAACCTTGAATTATTTCATTTTTAAATCTTTAATAGTGTATGTTCTGGGATTTGTATTATTAATTCCATAAATTATAAATATTTCCTCTGTCCGTTTGGTGTATATCCTTTTTCAAAATGTCTTTTAAGTTTGCTTAAACGAACTCGATCACCAATTTAATTTTGTTTTTTTCTTTGGTATCTTTAAATCACCATAAATTAAAGTAAACAGTACCTTTATTTAAGTTTTTACTAGCTTCGGTTGGTGTCATTTTTATACTAGAAGTTTTGTTTTGTTATATTTTCAACCATATCCTGCAAATTATCTAAATAAGTTTTAAGTATTATTTGCTGTAAAAAATTTCCAAATTATTCTTTTTAAACTTCTATTTTAAATCTTTCTATTACTACAGCCTTTCCTTCATTAAATGTATGGTACATATTAATCTTATTTTTTTTAAAAATGATTCAAACTTTTATTATAAAATTTTTTCCTTCATCTACCCCTAAATTTACCGGTAACCGTCCTTCTAATATTATTTTTTCAAATGCTTCAGTAACAGATTCTCCAGTTTTATTCTTTAATGGAATAACCAAGCATATTTACTAAATATATCAATAACGGTTAACAAGTACTTTACTCCTTTATTGTATTTGAAAAAGCTTGCATGTTTAACTAAATCAGATGACCAAGTATCATCATGTCATTAACTATCACTCTTCGTTTCCTAAATTTTCTTTTAATCGGTTTGTGTAATTCTTTGTAATTCATCGCTCCATGTGATTCCCGGGGGTATACTCTACCCCTTTTCCGTTTTTTGATTTTTGTCCAAGACCAAGTGGTATTTGTTTTGATAGTGGTTTTACAACTAAATGTTTTGAATCTTTTCTCCAATTGTTTTTTTATTTAGTTTTATTTAAATTGGAAAGCATTTGCTATCACATTGTACTCTTTTTTACACCACTGTCATAACCAAAAATCATGGTCCATACTACTGCATCCAGTTCATTTACAGGGGGTCCATTATCTAGGGGGTTTCTGGCCCACAATAATTATATCCTAGAAGTGTTAAACCTTTCTTTGGTAATAAAGGTAACATTGGGTTTGTGAATATCTAAATTACCCCCTGTACTTTTAACAAACTTTGATTTCATTTTTCCCCAAAAGAACAAGTAGCCTTTATCATTTTTCTCCCGTTTTTGTTATAACATAAAGAGGATTTATATTATCAGTTAATCTTCTTTCTTTCAAACAATATATTTTATTTTGTAAACTCATTATATCAATGTATTTAAAATTATTTAAAGACTAAAATGTTGTTATTAATTCAAATAAGTTTTAAAAAAGTTACATTTTATCAATAAAAAATAAACTGCCAAAGTTTGCCAAAAGTTTGCCAAGTTGGCAGACATTGTACATTGCTGCCACTTGGCAGGGAAAAAAGGCAGGCTTTTGATTGGTTGAATTTGTGTTTGCCAACGTTCTGCCAAAAGTTTGTCAAGTTGGCGCGGGCTGCCACATTGTTGCCACTTGGCAGGATTTTGGCAAAAATTTGACCCGAAGTGTTTAATCATATTTTACTATAGGTTTTTAAAAATAATTTGTTAAAATTTGTTTTAAATTTGTTGAAATTGGTCAGCATTGGGTCGGGGTTTTGGTCAAGGGTTAAAATTAAGTTGGGTCAAAATCGGGCTCGCTACCCCATATATATAACTACTTTGGTATTAAAGGTAAAATATTGTCTCAAAACCTGCCAAAAGTCTCATAGGGTCAATAATAATTTCATTTTGTATTTGATAAGAAGCTGGCATTTATGGTTTTGTTTCTCAAAAGTATACTGTTTTGAGTTACCTTAGCCGTAAAAATAAGGTTCCTTGAGTAACCAAGCATAAGGTGACTTTTTTACGTTTTCTGCACTTTATTAATCATGATTGTTCAAAATCACATAATTGAGAACAAGCAGAAAAGGTTATCTATAAAGGTTTCGGCATTAGGACTATACATTTCGATACATATTTTTAAATATCCTTGGGCAGTTTATTTTCTATTTAGTACTGATGAATTTTTTAGATAAAGCAGTGTTTTGAAATTTTGATATTCTACTTTCAAACTTTCAGTGATCACGTTTGGCAATGTTTTAAATATACATGTCTGCATGGTAATTCCTGTTTGTCGGACTAACAAAACCATTATAAAGCTTCTCTCAAACGAGTTACACGTTCGGTAGATATACAACATAGACAATAGAAATTTATGGTAAACAGGGCAACATATTCTTTTAAAATATTATTATAAACTCGCAAGTATTTCCTACTTAATTTCATTTTGATGACAAATTTATGTAAAGAAGAACGCCAAAATGTCCACAACAAACAATGAAACGGATGTATGATTCTATTAGGTAAAAAGGGGGAAAAATTATTTTCTATCAGATTGTGTTATATGGTATCTTTAAACAATTATTTTATCTACTGATAATAAATGCTATAAGAAATAGATAACGTGTCTTGTCTCTTGTTGCTGATTTTAAAATGAAGATAACATCTAACTTAAATATTATGATAAACATAAATACTTCTAACACAAACTAAACAATATATTCAAAAGTATGCCTAGGCTGTATTCAATCTATCCATGTAAAAATTCAAAAGTTTTCAAAGAATCAGATTTAAGATTTACCTTATGAGATTGTCCATTCAAGGTCTAATATTAAAGATGTTCACTAAACTTACTAGTTCGGAAGAAAATTTAATGTTTTTGAAATTTTAGCAACAAACCAATCAAGAAAAACAAAGATTATTAAAGTTGCTGTGGTCGGGAATGAACCGATAACTGGTACTAATTCAGAGACTTAAACTAGACCATGGAGAATAATGGCTCATATTTATGCAAATAGAAGACATGTTGGTCACTGTGCCTTGGAATTAAGTAGTGGTACCTACATCTGCTGGTGGCCTGAAAAAACATGTGATGCTAGAAATCCAAGATCTAAAGCAATTACAAAAACTTCGCTCAATGATGATATTATTGCAGAAGGTAGAAGACAGCAGAACATTTACAGATTGCATGCCTCGGATGAGAACTGAATGCCGTTATGCATTGATGGGCAGGCTTCAAGGATAAGGCACCCTACCAAATTGTCTGCAACAACTGCTCGACTGTAGTTTACTACACAGTAGAGAAGCCTTTCCATTTCTGAATGTTCTTAACGATCAAGTTGATGTGTGGGTAGACTAGCCACTAGACTGATAATTAAGATATTTCTATGATTTTTTTTCTTTTTTATGTACATAGAGACAAAAGCCAGTCTATTCTAGAGATTTTCTAAGAGGACTGATGTTAAAATTATCTATGATTTTGGACATAGGATATAGACTGGCTCAGTTCACTACATAAAATCAAAAAAATGTAAAAAAAAAATATATCATAGTCTAGGAGCTAGTCTAATGTTTGGGTACCAAGAGCAATAGAAATGGTTGTTACAGACCTGGAATCTGGAAAAAATCTTTTCTAAAAGCAACGAATTAAAGAAATTAAAGAAACGGTGCATGCTGAGGCTACAAAAAATGCAGGTCGTTTTGAAGGGATGTTTGGTAAAAGCAGTACAATTGGTAAAGTTTGAGCTAAATGACTTATAAAAAAGAGCTGTACTTAAATATTAATAATATATATGTAACTTCTGTATATAAATAAAATAAATGTGGATTTTGAGAAACAATATTGTGTTTTTAAACAGTAAATAAGCGTATAGAAGCTGCATGTATTACTAAAATACAAGTTATGCTGCCACACTTGATGAAAATGTATTTGGACAACAGAAGAATTTTATTGTCTATGTAACGCGCTGATTATACTATTTCATCATAGTATCTATTACAGTTTATTATGCTAATGTTCAACAACACTGAGACTGAAATACTGCGAGATACATATACTGGTATACTATTGACCAATTACACAAAAAAGAATCAACTTTCATTAGACAGTCACTTTGGGTTTATACATTACGAGCGCTGTTTTATCAGCTTTCAAATGCATTTGCAAGTGCTCGCAAAGAAATCAACTTGAAGGTGAATTAATACTCCACGGGATTCGAAAACTTCGGTCTTTTTCGTTGTTTTTAAAGAGAAATCCAATCGTAATACCGACCCATCGAGACGGGCTGGAATAATGGTTGTTTTTCATTAGATAGTCGGATATTCTTTCTTTTTCTATTACAGTCAAGCGTTATTTTTGTTCGAACTTGAAAGAAGGGTTTAATGAATAGGAAACAAATGAAACATTCTTTGAAATAATAACTGAATTTGTTTCTGCTTATAATTAGTCGATCTAAAATTACTGTTGATGTTGTGCCATGATTTTTTCCAAATTTCGATCAAGAAAATGTTGATTATTATTATTATTATTTATACCAGATTTATATAGCGCCCTTTTCATGACCAATTTCACGTTCAAAGGCGCTTTACATAGTTCAAATGCAGGCACACAGGGCGCATAATTCATCCTCTACTAGTACAGACACAGAACGATCTGACCAGAGGGACAGAGTGAGACAAAGCCCCCACGACAGAGAGATCAGAAATCAGATACAGGCTTGTCCGGTTAACTTAGCCTAGCTCGTTGCGAATAGACAGCCTGGTTCTTTAACGTGCCTCGTGTATAGCACTTATACACGCAAGGATTGCCTGGGTTCCTGACCATTACTTACTTTTTGAGCATTAAGCTAATGACCATAAGATCTTTTCGGGCAGGCCTTGTATTTTTCATGGAGCCAGTATATTTGTTTTTACTTAGTATGAAATTAAGATTTTTTTTCCAAAAGAAATTGAAGGTCAGAATATCTATAGAGCAAACTGAAGACATTTTCTTTTTTCGCAAAAATACTTGCTTGTTATGATTTCCTTTTTAGAAGATACTCATTAAGTATTCCGCTCACGTATACGCATATACGCACAATATTTGTGCTGCTACTTTGTCCTACTTTATACCCTAATTTATTGTGTACAATTTGGCATTGGATGTCCCAGGGCTTGAACCAGGATTTTGGTTTGGATTTTTAGTTCTAGGGTCTAGGGGTACGCCCCTCGGTAATTTTGTTGCAAGTGTGTCTCAGACAGTGCAATGTGATGTTTATCTGCCACAATGTCATCTTTTATATTATAATTATATTTGTTGCTTCCAACATTTAGTCAAAATTTTTGATACTTCAATGTCTGAAGGATATTTTTCCCTCTTGTTTATCTCAACAGAATCTGTATTTTTACTGCTTAGCCCGTACAATCAATAAAAAAACAAGCGGCACCTGGATAGATTTTTTAAATACCATATTGTTACTTAAATTATCATATTATTTGCTTTTAAACAGTTTTACAAAACATGATTCAGCAATAGTACACATTCAACAGATCTTGAAAGAATGGTTTTTTGATTAGGAAACAAATGAAACATTCTTGTACTTTATTTGAAATAGTGACTGAATTTGTTTCTGCTTATAATTAGTCGATCTTAAATTACTGTTGATTTTGTGCCATGATTTTCTTCTTCAAAACTTACTGTTTGCTAATATCTTGAAGGTTACCTTAAGTACATTTCTGAAATTTGAGAAACATTTGCATATTTTAATTACGTATACTTGGAATCTTGTAATGTATTTTACACGTGTTACGATCACAATCCTTTTAAATTTAAAAAATAACAAAAGCGCATAAACGTATTGATCTTTTAACATGTCAAGTAAATTTCATTCTTACACAGAAACAAATCATACCTTAGTTCAAAATATCATTTTATTTTGTAAAAGGTAGAAAGAAATGTAAGCTATTCTTGCATAAAACCTTTGTTTTTTGCCGATTTTGGGCATGCACAAACAGGGAAAAAACGTGTACAAACAAGGAGATTCTCGTGAGCACGCGCTGTTGGTGAACGTTTTGAATATGCAGTTGTGGGTCCAACGTAAGCAAATTATGGATCCCGAATCAATTTTGGCCGAAGTCGAAAGGTCCGAGATTTATGAAATCTTTTCATCTGCATATTTATTAAAAATATCATTTTTCAACCTAACTTTACTTTAACTTGTAATAAGCGCTACCTCTCTTGATACGCGACTGAATTGACGTTCCTTATTATTGTATTATTACGCGTATTAGACTCAAAGTAAGTTTACACGCCGCGATTTAATCCCTGAAAATGATAGGCAAACAACAATTTACAAAAATACAATTTCGTTTTCCAAATTAATTTGAGTCGAGAAAGTTGACATGCTAACTTTAAATCTTACACTAAAACTTTTAAAAAATGTTTGTGTCTACTTTACACATCTATGCAGTCTACTGATACAGTGATGGTGTGTAATGTAAAGCATAAACATGACGAAGCGTAAAGTTTGAAGGATTTTTCCACAGTTAATGAACATTTGATGAACAGAAGGTATTTATTATATATTTTTCAATTTATTTGTAGATCTCACCAACCATGTTTGAGTTTATAAATCCAATCTAAGTTGATTTTATCGATGTTGGAAAAATTCAAATTTTTGTGTTAATCAAACTTTGATCGCGATGGGGTGGGGTGCAAAGCAAAATTTTCTAGTTATAGGCCTAGAGATTTCATTCTTAACGACATGAAGAATATAGGTATTGATACCAGTTTCTATTAAACGATAATATTTACATTTAAAAAGCGTAAGGGGCAGACTATTAATTTAAACCAATCAGAATTGTGTTCTGTCGGCACCTCACCTGCAAATTGTGTAAAGACAGGATGCCGTGTAGGGTTATGTCCTTTTCTCATAATTCCGAGCCTCTAAAGCTAAAGTTCCTACCGATATATCGGAAAAAGGGGAAGTCATGCTTATTTTACATATATTTAATATTAAAGAAATTACCACAGCAAGAATGTCCGTTCGACATGTATAAAATACGCACAGTTTCTGTATGCCCTGGAAATGCATAAATAAAACATGTGTCCATAACAACCTGAAACGGCCGGCTTCGATCGGCTAATGTCAGCTGGATAGTCTTGTTTTTTCGATATTTCCAGCACTTAAGTTGTGTTTTATGCAAGAATAGCGATAACGCACGTTTGTTTCGTGAAACAACATCTGCAGAATCCCTCGGGCTATGTTGGTGCACTCGCCCTACGGGCTCGTGCACCAACCAATCCCTTGGAATTCTGCAGATGTTGTTACACAAATAAACGTGCGTTATCGCTATTCTTGCATAAAACACAACTTAAGTGCTGGAAATATCGAAAAAACAAGACTATCCAGCTGACATTAGAGCATGTTATTTTGAAAATTAAGAGTCGGTAATTTGAGATCAAATAAGATAAGTTTCGTTCACTTTACGCTTCAGGTTACTATGATCGTGAAAATGTTCATATACTCAGAACTTGATGCAGAAAGTATCTCTTATATTGAAAAAAAAAAGTGAAATTCCTCTTTCTGAATGTTTCATATTAACGGGGATAAATCACATGAATTCATGTAAGGATAATTCTTTTGGTGCCACTTTCAAAGGTGCAATTTGAAACAAATGATTTAGATTATCCACGTTTATCATAAAGATACGAGCAAGTTGATTAAATAAATGCAATTTATTTGTGTATCAATTCGTATATTGCGATTTTCTGAAAATGTTTAAGATATTAAAATTATATGATTTCACACTGTAATTTGACCTTAACGTTTGCATATTATCCAGGAAAGCGTTTTCTAAAAGTGTTTAAATATCATAAGGACCATTTAATATTAAAGACATGGACGAAAAACTAAGCGTTGCGAGAGATGTTTTAAGTGTAAACCATTTTACAAATGGAAATCATAGGACTCTTCTTGCATTATACAATAAGTAAATATTTGTTTTTATGCATGCGTTAGTTATTAACTTTGCGGAGAGAAATTTTATTTACACTGTCTTGTGCAAATCCATACAAATACTGCTTTTGGGTTTATTTCTATTGCATCTGCCCTTGTTCTTTTGTTTGTATGAAATATCAATAGTCCAGTGACAATTGTTCATACATAAGTGCTGGAGGTAAAACGGGGAGTACTAAAAGTACCTTTCCAGTTCAAGTACCCATTATTTCTCTTGAAAATTCCAATCTTAAAGGGAATTCCTATAGTTTTTTATGCGCATCTTTCTGCGCAGCCGACACTTTCTATGGAAAACTGAAATGAAGTCAACATTTTGTTGAAACATGTTACAGACAATCTTAAATATGAGGAATTTTGAATGAAATAAGATTTTTGATAAATTATATCAGTAATCAAATGTTGATACTAGTTTATGTTGTATTGACAAGTATCATGCCTGACAGGTATCTTGCTATTTTTGTGGTTGTGTTTTCACATCGCACTTTAGTACAAAGACAGTGTTGTTCATATAATGTAAGATAATTGACTTAGTACTGATAAGACAATATCACCTTTCAGATTATTTAGTATTCAATTATAGAAAGAATTAAGAATTTCTAAAACTTTTTTTTAACTTTTAGCAGACATACATGTAATCAATTTGGCCAGGTTCGCGCCATTTCCGTCCGAATAGGTGTTGTATTCTAGCGGTCTTAACATAAAATTTAGCCTGGTGACCCATACATTTTTAGCCATTTTTATGCTCCCAATACAATTATCTATACACAAGAAGAAAAAGAAAAAATTCTATGAAAGAGCTTTTTTCAAAATTTAAAAATAATATTCTTCACTATGGGTATTTTTCATTGAAAAAAGTTCACAAAAGTAAATATGAAACAATATTTTTTTTTCATTTGTACCCATTATTGTAAAGATAGAGTATTACAAATATGATTATGATATCAAATAAGTATATAATAAAATCTGTAAAAAGAAAAAAACCGTATTGTGCTGCCTGGATGTATATTTTGGTTGGTATTTATAAAAAAAGCAGAACATTATGAAAATGTTGAAAAATCGCTGGCAGTTTCAGCAACAGTGGGTGTGTTCAAAACAATTTTTCACAAAAACAAGCCTGGTGACCTATTGTTTTTATTTGTTCATTGTTTTCAGCACAAATTTTCCTATCGTATATGTGAATTTAAAAAATTCTATGTAAGGAAAAAACTATAGGAATTCTCTTTAAAGTAAGCATCCAAGGAATTGCAAGCATTTGTGTATTTTTTTACGATATTAAAATGGGCAAAAAGCAATTGCATTCTAATTCCATTTTGTTGTTTTGTTACTTTGTAATCGATTATTTTTCATGGAGTACCGTCGGTATTCCAATACGTCAAAAATCCCCAGATGTAAACAATCGACAATGGCGTCCGCAAGCAGTATTTACGAAACTTCGGTAATATAATTTGACCGTAACTTGTATGTTATGGTTTACAAAGTATTAATTAGAATCGTAATCGTTTCTATCCCTGTTTTTCATCCAGAAAGATAGGAATATACCAATTTTTAGAGAATGCTACACATACAAACTGAAACGGAGTAGAGGAAAAGAAAGCACGATGTTAGTGAGAACGGGCACGGAGACAGGAAGGAAAGATTAGGACTATTTCTATTTGTGACCAGCGTTGACTTATATTTGATTTGGTAGTGAACAGCCTTATATCAGTGTCTGCCCTAAACCTGTTGAGACAAACCCGTGAGCTAGTGAAATGGATTACACCTGATCGTAAGTTCTGGTTAATTTGCCCATTTGTCACATTCAGCCCATGTAGGGCTTTGTACACTGGTTCCATGTGCACCGCCCTATGAAAACACCTGTGGGTGTCTAAATTTTATTTCGGTGCTTGTAACATGTTTAAATATTGAGTTCTGCTCAACCCGGGGCTAGAGGGCGTGGACGGTAGCTTGCATTTCCTCTACCGTCCATGGACAGGCTCAATCAAACCGAGCCTGCAACATTTTCATTTATGTCGGGTTGTGCGACCTGTGGTTTTCCACTTTTTCTATTCGATTTTTCTGCGTTAATATGTTTTGCATTGTTTATTTATGTATGTGTTTATTTCAATATACATGTAAACATCCATACAGAAACTGCTGTTGGGGATCTGTTGGAGAAAGTTGCTTTCTTTCTATTCCATATGTTCTTGTTCTTTTGTATTAAATATTTGAGATGATGACACAATGTTAACGTTTCACTGTTCATGACATAAAGGGCATAGATCAAAACAGTGATTATAAATTAAAAACCTTTCAAACTCAGTTAACCATTGTTTTAACGGTTATCTAGCCAGTTGATTATTGATCTTAAAACGTTATCTGTAGCCGTTTTATTTACAATTCCAAATCAGGAAGTAATTTGTTGTTCCGAAAGCGAAAGCGGGTTGAATAATTTCTTAAACAGATTTGACTTTGTTGTCATAATTCAAGCAATTTAACGATGCCTAGTAAGTCATATTTCTATTGTGTTTATACTTATTATGAGCCACGCCATGAGAAAATCAACATAGTGGGTTTGCGACCAGCATGGATCCAGACCAGCCTGCGCATCCGCGCAGTCTGGTCAGGATCCATGCTGTTCGCTAACGGTTTCTCTAATTGCAGTAGGCTTTAAAAGCGAACAGCATGGATCCTGACCAGACTGCGCGGATGCGCAGGCTGGTCTGGATCCATGCTGTTCGCAAACCCACTATGTTGATTTTCTCATGGCGCGGCTCTTATATGTTTTAATGGATAAGTTACTGTGTTTTGGTGGTATGGTATTATAAGTAGCACAGCAACGATTATCGAAAGGATTACTGGTATGTTTACATTTCCAGCTAACCTAACCATGGTTACATTTAAGTCGCAAGCACATTTTTTATTGCGTTACCCAGCCCAACGTGATTCTTTTGTTGTAGGATGTGTTTATAGCTCATTATATATAAAATAGATACAAACAGGTAGGAGAGACTTTGTAAAGAGGCGGTAATATTTGGACTATATTTTTTTTCAGATAACATGTACAACTACTTATAAACTTAAGCCATATTTATACACAGCACTGCTGAGTGCTTTTGGCAATTCTGTCGTATATTTATTTGACAACTTTTGCAATAATTGTTAAATATCATATAATATTTTGTAACATTTTACCACAGGGATTTAAAGCCATAAAATTATAAACATAACAAAAAAAACTGAAAATAAATCAGATAGTTGGATATTAGGTAGCAACATTTATAAATACTTGAAATATTATTTAAAAATAACTTTACTATATTTCTGATATAAATCAGTACATACATTCTGTTGTTGCAATTCTCGATAGATAATACAAATACATTTGTTTTAATATTAGAATTGGTAAGCGCAGAGATAAACAAACACACGACTACACATACGCTTTTAATGTCAGTATAATATTTCGCCGACTTAAATATAGAATAAGACAAATTATTTATTTTATTTACCTTTTACTTTACTTATACTTCGCCTTATCTTTATAGCTATTGTCGTCCATGTCTGGAGACCAGATGCAAGCCATGTTGGTCACTGCGCCTTAGATTTAGGTGATGGAACCTACATAAGCTGGTGGCCTGAGTCTCAATGTGATGCTAAAAATCCAAGAGCTAGAGCCGTTGCAAATACTTCGCACAGCATCGACATTGAGGGAGAAGGAGGTAGACAGCCAAACTCCTACAGAATTCATGTCTCGGATGGAGAACTGAATGCAATTAAACGTTGGTGGAGAGGCTTCAAGGACAAGGCAGACTACCAAATTGTCTCAAACAATTGCTCGACAGTAGCTTACTACGCCCAAGAGGCTGCCTTTCCATTTCTTGAAGTCCTCAATGACGAAGTCGATGTTTGGGTACCAAAAGCAATAGAAATGGTTGCTGAAGACCTGGCATCTGGAAAAAGGACTTTCGATCAGAAAAGAATTAAAGAAATTAAGGAAGCGGCGCATGCTGAAGCTAAAAGAGTCGCAGGTCGTTTTAAAGGGATGTTTGTGAAAAGCAGCACAACCGGAATAGCCGGAAGAAAATGACGTTGTTTATTTCGAGGCTATGTTAAAAGCATGTTTATGTAATTTTTTGTAACTTTAAACATTCAAAATTGTAGTATGCATGTATGATTTTAAATGTTTCGAACAATTCTTTGATACCTTGATATTTAATGTTTTGAACAGTAAATCAGCTCGTACATTTCATTACTGAAAAAATTGTACATGCTGCCAAAAGCCGTTTTTACACTTTGAATTATTTAACAATCATTTTGGTCAAGTAATGTACATTGAGTTTCACTTACAATGTTACTTCTTCATAGTATCTTTACATTTTATACCTTTTAATCAGAAAATTACGTTCCTGGTAATGACATATAGCTAAAAGGCTAATCATACTGAAGAATTGGGCAAAAATCGATTCTATTAATCTTTCCTTGTTTATTGAGATCAACGCTATAACTTGTTGTCTCCCTTCGACCGTCTAGCTAAATATCGATCACGGACACGTGAATATAAAGAAATAATACAAAAATCACCAATTTTTAAACGTCTAGGGAAGCAAGAAGACATTAAAATAATTTCAAAATAGAAACATATATAAAAAATTTATTGTCTGTAGAATACTTCAATAGGATAATAAATATTCTCAAATCATGAATAAAGTGGCTACAGGGGAAAGAATAAGATAGGTATCACAGGTTTTTGCTTATTTATTCGGTAACTATATGCCGTAAACAGAGACTGATAGTGATGTTTTTTAATCGCCAAGGGAAGCATTAATTCTTCATTTTAGAAATATAATTTTTATATCTTTGTAAAGAGAAAAGAATGACGAACACTTCAATAGGATAATAAATATTGTGTGTTCATTCTAATTAAAACAATATTTGTTCAAACTGTTTTTCCTTCTTTGTTTCTATTGGAAAATATCAACCAGATAAAAATCGATATCGCACAGCCAGGTGATTTCAAGGGGGATAACTTTACCGATAAGACGGCAAATTTTACCTAATTGTTGATCATGTGATAAAAACATATAGCATAATCCTATTAATGCCGTTTCTTTTATTATATTCCTCCCTTTAAATCGCCTGTCAATAGTTTGTGCTATATGACCATGCGATAATAATTATGGCAGATAGAAATGTGAAAATTTATGTCTGATATCATGGTAAGGACCTCGAATGAAACTGGCGGGTCGTTAATAAGTGTATACTTTCCGACCTAAAAAGTAACAAACCATGACCGAGGTTAGCTTCTTTAACAATTCACTGGTTTGAAAGGTTCAAAGACAAACTGAATTTTCAATTAATTTGGTGTATGTTCACATGTGTCTTTCAATACTTATGACATACCCGTAGGTATAAGTATGTGTATACGCATGTGTGTATATATCATAGCATCGCAATAGTAAATGTTTTCTAGCAAATGCACATCCTTGGTGGTCTAGTGCTTTCGGTTTCATTATCTAGGCTGACGATATTGTGATGTGAAAATATTTGCTATGTTTCTGTGTTGGTATGGCTTTAACATTTACATGTGTATATATACTGGAGTACTGGATTTATGCCTTCTATACTTTCGAGATATATGTTATCTAAATATAAGTCCAACTAAATGTGTGTCATTTTGTATTACTGTACATATACTTGTATATAATTTGTTGTACTCTCCATTATTTGGGGAATAAAAAAGATATCTAAATAATCTTCAAGATGAATGATATCATACAATATATTCTCTCATTCTGCTGAAGGGAATGCACGTCTATTAAGTTGCACTTCTGTTAATCTTGCACTTATTATAAAAGAAGTAAACTTAATAGAAGCCCACCCTCGTAGCTCTATAGGGAGAGTAGCAGATATAAGGCTCGAGGGCCCGCGAGTTCGATTCCCGGGCGAGACGGATGTTCTCCGTGACCACATGATGAAATACATTGTGTCTGAAATTATTCGTCCTCCACCTCTGTTTCATGTGGAGAGTTACTTGCGAAAAACAGGATTGTACCAGTACAGAATCCAGGAACACTGGTTAGGTTAACTGCCCGCCGTTACATAACTGAAATACTCATGAAAAACAGCGCTAAACTCAAAACAAACAAACAAACAAACTTAATGGAGTTTCGTCACTTGTCTCTTACCGTTTTGGGTCCGAAACCCAAAACCTTGCTTGGGGTGCCGCGCCACGATAAAAACTACATAGTAGCTTTACGACAATCATGGATCCACACCAGCCTGCACAATCGGCGCAGTCTGGTCAGGATCCATGCTGTTCGCTAACAGTTTCTCTAATTCCAATAGGCTTTGAAAGCGAACAGCATGGATCCTGACCAGACTGCGTGGATGCGCAGGCTGGTCTGGATCCATGTTGGTCGCAAAGCCACTATGTTGGTTTTCACGTGGCACGGCTCATTTGTACAAGTTTACTAGCTTACTCTGGTTTTCTTTAAAGTGAAGAACTTTTAAGATTATGCAGGTGTAAAATTTTGTTTTATTCAGTATACATAGTGTGTTTATTAAATCAAGTATACTGACAAATATTGAAATGTGCCTGGATTCTTATCGCTAGAGCAGGCACAATTTTATGTCAAGTTCTGAATTTTGAAAAGAATTTTTCTTTGGCTGACGTAGTGATTCGGGTACCTTCATATTGTGTCATTTGACAGCAACACAGAATTTTTTTTAAATTCTGAAAGATGGTGAACATTTGACATATGGCAATCTTAGAACCTTATTCTTGGATTTTTAAAGCCACATGTTAATGACGTATTACTAAGACGTTGCTGCTTACATTCTCTGATATATGATGGTTCTACCTCAGCTGAACCAAATATAGGGACCGGTATCCCAGACCTGCAGTTTAAGCGCCTTGGTAGGTGGCGCTGATGAATCATCCACAAGTTGCTATGTGAACGATTCAGTAGGAGAGAGGTTAAAGGTTTCTCTGTATTTCGGACTTTAAGAAAAATGTGTTTAAATACAATTTTACATTAGTTGAGTTGTAAATACTTATTATACTTTTATATTATGAAATATAGATGTATAAAATTTACTGTCCATTCTTGTAGTTCAGTCTGCCGTTTGGTTCCCAACGATTTGTATCAAAATATATTGTTTATTTTTGTTATTTTTCCTGATTGTCCATAAGGGAAATGAAATTTTTGTCGTTTGAATTTGTGAATTAGACAACAATTTATTTGCCTTTGTTCAAAAAGCTCCGATAGGTCCCGTGTTACACATTAGCACGGGATTTTGTGCTTGATCGAACAGCGTGTTATATTCATTCAGCCGTGAGAACAGCGACTAAATCGACATTTATTTTAATTTATATTTTTTTAACTACAAATGTATATACAAAATGTACAATATAAGAAAAAAATAGGATAGCAGACAAAAAGCAAACTGAATGGAATGTATCATTCTACAATCGAAGAAGTATATTTGATGTATAATTTTCTCAAGGATCGTAACACAATTTATACATTGTATCCTTTGTATGCATGAATATAATTATTGTAAAAGACGGACTGTCGTTGGGTTCCCAACGTCGTGTACAAAACAAATAGTGTGTTTGTGTTATTATTCCTGATAAAGTTATCGCGGACGTTGTTCATATGGGAATCAAGCATTCCGTTAGCTGTTTACAAGCTATTTATGTTAAAACTGACAGTCCAAAGTGCACGAGTTTTAACTGATTCTTTATTATATTAATTATCCTATAGCGTCTATAGCCAACTTCACATTTCATACTGAAATGTTGAATACGTTTATTATATTCACAAATGTCGACTTTATAGACAACATAGATATTTCCGTTGTTTAGAAATTGCTCTTCCTTCTTATTAACCATTTTGGAGTTAATTTTGTTTCTTGTTTACGAGCGTTTTGGATGTACAAGTGGCTCTGCTATATATTATATACTGTATACAAATATATTAGTTATGGCTAATATAACCCAATTAATTGCAAGTTGTGGCGGTTTAGCAACACATCCCAATGAATTGTATTAGATCATTAGCCAAATAAACATCTTTACCCTACCTTCATGCAAAATAAAGGCAAAAATCAAGGGGTCAGATAAATTTTGCTTTATATGGTCAGTGACTAAATAAAGCTTGGCGGACTACTTTTTGGATTTTTTTTTTAAACGACGCCATCTTGTTTTTGAGAGTAACTGCTAAAAGACATATTTATGCAATTTTTTTCATAAACGCGCTTTTATTAGGTATGTGAGACCATCACAAATGTATAGTGTATGCATACCGTACTTGCAATTACTACAAAAAGTTTTTATAACGGAAACGCTCGGAGAAACGGAAAGTGACTCATGTATAGCGTTTGTTCAGAATTTTAGCTTTCTACACGTCAATCTAGGAATATATTGCATCTGTAATGGAGTGTTATTGAATAAAATCATCGAGGAAACGGTTTGCCTATTTGTTTTGTCAAGCAGCGATATGGCGTGTATATAAGTCTCGTCAATCGTTTTCTTGGTGAGGATGGGCAATCCGACATTCAACTGAACTTCGGACAAAACTTCACTTGGCAGCAAATTAAAATTATTCTTTAATGTTCAGCAGAACAGAGAAGTCAGACACAAAGCAGAACAAGGTTAGCCTTTGTTTTTCGGCTCTTATTTTATTATATTTTTATTTTGAAGACCTGTTTGTGTAATGGTGGGGCGTATTAATTTCCGTGCAAGACAGACTCCAATCTAGTTGGTGGTAAATTTTTAATTTTAATTAAAGAATGATTTTAGATCAGAAGGTAGGATAAATAGAACATTAGGTTACTGTCTTATAAATTTAAATTTATTAAGTTCGTCTACGAAAAAATAAAAGTCTCGGCAGAGCCTCGACTTTTATATTTTCTCCGACTCACTTAATAAATTTAAATTTATAAGACAGTAATCTAATATTCTCTATTTAAGCAGATAGAGGAGGTAAATAAAAAAAATCATACACATTGGTATCATATAAGGTTTATGGTTCAATTAATTTATTAAGTTCATGCCTTCAAATGTGTTTTGCACCTGGAAATTGTTTTGAGCTACTGTTTAGGCCTAAAAAAAAAATATGTTTGTTTCCTGTAACCCGACCGACCGTAAGTTTTTACCGCCGACCGCAATTTTTTTATGGGCTAAAATTCGAGATTCTGATCATATCGTTATTGATTATAGGGATAATTTAGTTGCACCCGACCTCGTCGCGCATAGTCACGAACGGTTCTGGTTCTGTCGACATGAAACAACATCGCGAAAAGCCTGTTTGTCGGTAGACTCGAGGTTCCGGGTTTTCACCCGCGAAAATCGAGAAGTTTTCTTTGATGCATATCGAGTTCAAAAGTTCTGCCCCTAGTCAATCAAAATCTCAGTGAATTTCAATACTGTTCGCCGCCACAAACGGAAGTATGGCAGTAGGCGGAGCGTCATATACTAATTAGCTACTGACAGATGTCAATCACGCCACGCGCCGACTGACACGTGGTTATCTCGCGGTTTGTATTTAGTACTTCATTATGAAAGGTGTTTATTGATCAAGGTGTAAACGTTAATTGATAAACAATTCGTAGAAGAGCAGTCTATTATCATGTTTGTACCACTTGTTCAGGGGTCACGCTGTCGGTTGCACTTGAGCCATTTGCGACAAAAGATTAATTGTGGCCCCGAAAATCTCTAATTGGCAAAAACGGCCCGAAGCTATGTCTGTCTGCAAAACTATGAACTTTGCCTGTTACACAATGTTTACTGAACGAAAGGAATCGGCAGGTCCACTATCAAAAGTTGGGTAGACCGATGGTCAACCAATTTTCAGTCACGGTCTGCAAATAAAATAAAACCCTTAAAAGTGGAAAAATAGGGGTGATGGGGGGTGGGGGATCGTACCCATATCGGCGAATTCACAAAACGAAAGTTGATTTTGCCTTAGTACGGCATTCTACAGTTATAAGCATTGGCGAGTTAAAGTCAGGATAGCACGAATGGACTACTCCACAGATCGGGTGAGTGGTTTTTACGTGGTAACTTTACCAAATTGAGTAATTACATCAGGCAAAATTACCTGGATTGACTGGAATTTACCCGCGAATCGTAAAAATATCAAAACGTCATGCTGGTAATTTTCCATTCCACAAGCACGTGCGCCCTATCGTAATACTTAATTTACATCGCAGTTACTTTTGACACAAAAAAACGCTCGTAGTGCATTCATTTTTTGATATATTCGCTTCAGATATTCAACACCGCTTGAGAACTAATACAGTTTGAATTCTATAACAATTTTAATAAGATATCGACCGGAATGTAGGCAAAATTCTTTTAAAACAATCAAATTTTTATATAATGTTTCGTAAAATTTCAAACAGCGCGATCTTGATTATTTATTTCCTTTTTAAAGTAAATAAACGGTACATACTATGGTAATAAAATTCAGACTTTTGACCAGAAAGTACAAAAAACACAATTAAAAAATCTTAAATAATGAAAAAGCGGCAGCAATTTAAATACATGGAGTAAAACGATTTTTTGGCAAACAGATTTCTGTTAACATGGCAGAATAGGTTACGTGACCTCATGAACGTAAATAGAAATGTGGTTTTAAAATGAGGCAGTATGATGTCGTTGCGATTTTTAATAAGTTTTAAATGAGTCTTCGTACATATATTTTTTGACACAACACTTTGTTAGATATTCTTCTCAAACAATAATGTAAATTTCTTGAGGGCAAATAGGTCAGTATCGTTCACGATCTGACACATTTACATGTTAGTTTATTCGGGATATTGCACATTCGCTTTTTAAAAAATTAAAGAAAAAACTTTTTTACTGATTTCTTCTCAACAATTAAAGGAATCGAGAAAGTACGATCAGACAGTGATGTGTCACATGGCGCGAAAACATGACGTAATGCAATGACAATCTCGTGGAAACTATACCGCTTTGATCTCCACTGCAGATGCTACAATAACCGACACACTTCTTTTAGCTCTTTGAGGGGGTGTTAATTGATGATGAAAACGAGGCCAATACTTAGTTTATCATCAGAATGATTACCGATAATTGTTGATGTTTTTTTTTTCACTTTCAACACTGGTGCGATGTGTCCATATTTTGGGACACTTTTCAAAATAATTATTTTCGGATATACAGATTGCTACAGTCTTCCATTTTTAATTATTTAGAAATAAGTCCGTTTCTTTGAGTCATATGAGTTATGACGTCTACAGCATCACAATTTATGAGATAGAATTGGAGGTCCATAAGTCTGAGCAGGTCTACTAGATTTTAGCAGTTGGTGAACCTTCTGGCAACTGCTGAAGAAAGTTAAGGTTGGGCCTGATTAGGCATGTTAATTGGCGATAATAAGGTTACTAAACACTGAAATGTTCTGACATCTACTAAAAAAAAAGTTAAAAAAAAAAAAAATCCCTACCTACCGACCCCCATTTTTTTCAGCATGTTACAGGAAACAAACATATTTTTTTTTATGCCTAATAATAGAAAATATAAATTACATAGTAATTTAGGTGCTTCTTATAAGAACACCTGAAAATGACGTGAATCCCTTATAAAGGTCTTGATTATCATGTTCATATGTCTCTACCCAAACTCGATCCCCTTCTTGAAGGTGTTCCACCATCATATTTCCTCCCGTAGAATCATGTCCTACATCATATCTCTCAGCAACTGCATCCACGCGGTATGATCCATTAATCAAGATTGCGATTGCTGCCGGAAGGCTTTCGTCAAAAGGCTCGACATTAATGTAGAAAAGATACAGTCCAGAGCGCGGACATGTAAAAACTCCTGTAGATGTGTCATATGCATTTCCGGCGTTATAGTAAACGTTATCATAAACAATAGTCGACCCTGTTGGAAGGTCGATTGCATGTTCTTTTAGTACGGCTGTGAATCCAATAACATCAGAATTTAATGTCCGTATGTCTGTAAAAAAATACTTATTTCTTCATATCCATGGTCATGCATATAACAGAGATAATTAATGTAAATGTCATACATCGTTTTGATACATTAAGGTATGCATTTATACATATCAGTAAAATTATTGCATAAGATTAAACTGTTTCTCAAGCACAAAAGAATTTTTAATTATCAGGTTCTGACACGATTACGTAAACAATGAGACGACTATCGCGTCCTCTTTCTCGCTGGCTTCTAAATAAGGTAGACATGCTTTTTATAGTCTCACAAAAACCTATTTCAGTCTATAAAGAAATAAGGAAATAAGGAAATATTTAAGATTTGTCTTTCTTTAATATAAACACAATATAAATGGGCTGCGAATGTCTTTTTTTTGTGTAAGTTCATGATACATTCAAAATTATTTAGATAATAATAAGTTTTCACGATCACGTCTCGTGGCACCTGTGTTCGTATATGGGTGAAAATTGCATCACAATTTGTTATTTGCAATAAAAAAATGATAATATACAACTCTAATACTATAAAATATCATTACCTTAAATAGATGAAGAAAATTAATAAAACAATAGATATAATAAAATAGTCTTAAGATAGATATTCTCGGAAACATCAACAAAAACCAGTACGCATACAGATATTTCAACACATTTCTTCTTTTACATAAATCTACGCCATACCGAAATCCGAATGTAATAGCTTCTTATCGAAGGAGGAACGCACTGACCAGTCCACGCCAATTGATGACGACGACGATGAGACCTCAATCGCTGGCTACAGCTAGTATAGGGCTACAGACTTTAAATTATGCAGGAGCATCATTTTGACATACTTAAGTCTACTGTTAATCAGTTTTATGTATTGCTATATGGTGTAAATATACATGATTTGGGAGATTAATTATGATAAGCCGTAACTGGTTTTTATTAAATTCATTAAAAATGTTGTTTAGTTTTGCTTTTATAATAGAATGTAACCAATATTACCGTGACCTGTCTCCGTCTGATCTTGCTGTGTAAGCAACTTGTCAGCGTTTAGTACAGTTAGGTCTGCTATTTTCTTTTCATTTGCAAGTACAGTTTGAGTAAGTGCAGACACCTGCTCTTTTAATAGCTTTATATCACCTTCAGTAGGGTTTGTAGTTATCTGTAAAATAATGCGTTTAAAACATAAGCCATGCTAGAACACTTGATTATAATTTGAAAATATAATGCAGAAGTATCTTTCACAATATGGCATGGTCAAACAAAGAAAAAACATAGAATGTGTTTGTTCAAATTGCACTCTAAATATCAAATATGATTGTCTTAATGATTTTTTTGCTATTCAACAATATTATTAAGCTTACGTTTGCTTTTGGTCTTAATACTAGAGAAACAGGGATTTCAAGAAGTGTACGTGTACGAGTTCGTGTAGAAATAAGGAAACACGCCCCTTTTTGGCAAGAACTGTGTCCACAAGTGTATCGTACTAATATATCGTTGCCGTGGTTGTAATTAATGGTATTGTAATGTGAGGTACCCTTGTGTTTTTTGCTCTTTCACTAATTGTATGGTTCAGCAATTTATCGTTGGATCTGTTATAATAACAATTTGCATAAATCTCCCCATTGTCAATGCTTATGAACAATTTAGAGGCCTTTCTTACCATAAAACTATACGGGAACCTGATTATTACATACTTCCACCGGACATTTCCGGGTCGTGGAAACTGATGAAAATGCTGCATATACAAACTCAAATACACTGGGCAGCATTCAGGCTCGATGTTGATTAACTGGATAAGCTAGACACTACCTGGAAACTTATCCTTCAGTGACGAGAACTCATTTTATTTACGTTGCAAGTAACTTTCTGTAACTTTCAGCTAGAAATGTGATTGTTGACTTGTGACGTCATTTTGTCCGTGAAAACTATTTATTGCGTGAATGTACTCATAGACATATAATACCGTCCAGTACCGTCAAGGTCAAATTGCACTAATTTATAAAAGTTCTTTTTTTTTGGCTTTGTATTCTTGCATGTAATTTGATTTTTGTGCTGTTATTTAAAATCCGCTAAAGAATTTCATTTTATGCGGCGGATGAATACTTTTGATTAGAAAATCCGAAAGCTTTTTCATTGGATGAGAATGGCGTTTTCCCGAATCAAGGGATTTGATTGGATGGAGCTACCAGAGTACCGCTATTCAGTCTGGATCTAAAGTATCACGGAGCGGGAGAATTTAAAAGGGAACGCGCACGCTGTTCTGCAGCTTTTCATTCTATCTTTTTGGCCAGGACGTCACAAATAATTATTTACGTAAACTTTTGGCGTAATCGCATTAGATCTAGCATTTAATTAGTAACTTACTAACATTATCACTAGGACCAGGAGGAACTGACGAGCAGCAATGTAAATATGACATTTTGATTTAGATTTTAAAGGAACAACTAATTAGAAAGCTACACAGGCTAACATTAACACTTTGATATTTTATTACTTAATTCTAGCATAAATCTAGTAAATAAATATATAAAACATATTTATTCGACATTAATCATTTTAATAATAAATAACTCGTTCAATGAAATTCCGTCTTTACTGATTTGAATTTGTCCCATCTGTCAAGTCCACTCACAGGTAGACCAAGGTTCTTAGATTTTCCAGCAAGGTCAGCGCCCCTTTATTCCCAACATATAGATCTGAGTGGTTACGCGTTACAGTATTTCTATATATAATCGCATTTTGGTCACGCCCGCGTTTACAGAAAGTTCATAAAATTATAAATGAAAAAGACACGGGTAGATTACTAGAAACTTTGCAATCATAGGTAAAAATATTTTCACATTTCCCGGAATGGGTACATAGATCGGATTGATTTATCATATACAAAGAAATGACACGCATGCATATTGTATTATTCAAGAAGCACCAGTATATTATAGTACACTCATTTAATTAACATTTGTATTTTTCTCCGATCATGCTGAAAATTGTTTCTCAAACAAAGCAGACTTTCTTATAACATAATTCCCAAACATGAGTATGTGCGTAAAAAGACTGCATTACATTATGTCAAAACATAGTGGGTTTAATGGGGGAAAACAATATTATTCAACTTTGGCGACCTCGTCCCTTTTTTTTAAAGGTCCACAAAATACCTATGAACGCAACTAATGACTTCAATTTAAGAAAGCAAAACTATAGACTCTGAGATTGATTCTCCGAAAATGTTTATTCTCATATGTGATATAAAATGTCAGCTACCATGCGAGAGACAAACTTCTTTATTTTATATCTTAACTGGTAGAGTTATGCTAAGGGCTAAGAGGGGGTGGACGGTAGCATTCATTCCTACTAAACTGCATGAACAGGCTAAGTCAAACCGAGCCTGCAACGTTTTCATTTTTGTCGTGTTGGGCGAGCTGTGGGTTTCCATTCCTTCTACCTGTTTTCTGAAGTAAACATTGCTCCTTTAAATTTTGATACATTTATGGGCACCGGTATCTATTATATCTATCTGTTAATAAACTGAATACAAAAACATGATGGCGTGTTTCAGTTTTATCCCAAAAAAAAAACAACCCTTCAGTATTGCCTTTATTACTTTATTTGAGTGGAAATTGAGTGGAAATATGCCATGTAAATAATATCTATCATTGTTTTCAAGATATTTGCAAAATGTCAAGAGATGCGTTAGAAAACTGTATAAGTATATAAGGTATGCATACCTCCTCTCCATAACTTGTAACATTTTTACCTATCGGCAAAAGGTACACTCCCGAAAAACAGAAAATACTTAAAGTAAAGAAGCTTATTTCCATTGTACAATCAATTGTTGCTAACTATGTTTCTTTAACAAAAGAGTGTCTGGAGATAATAACATCTCAAAATTCGCATTCTTTATATACGTGCGCGAAATGATATCTTCAAAAGAGCTTCTCAGCCAACGTTGCTTGACTGGTTAGATATTTAAACCATAAAAGAGCTATTTAATCTCCGAACATACAGCAAATACTATCTTAAAACGTTTAAATATTTCTGTTGTCTGTCTAAATTTATTTAGAATATCAAATTATTCACTTGTCACGTAACCAGGTTTAACAAAAAAAAGATGTAATAGAAACTCTTCCTGTTCTTACTCATGGAAACAAAGATAATTTAAAGAATGTATGTCAGCGACGGGATTTATTAAGCACCAAGATTTTTTCTGAACAAAAGTGACATTTAAAAAGCACTGAGGAAAAGAAGTGAGAGCAAAACTAAATGATGTCGTTGCTTTGCCATATTTGAACGGAACGTCTAGCATTTAACCGTATTCCATATTAGCAAAATCTATCTATTTCATTGTTTTCTTGCCAATTGTGTTCGCTCGTTTTATAAAAAAAATTAATCCGCATTTTTGTGGCTCTATAAATAGTGTGATTGTAAACTGAATAAAGTGATCTCATTGTATTACGTAACGTAGTACTATAACTTCATTTATACCTCCATTGATTCAAAGTATCGAAGAAATACTTTTTAACAGGACGAATTCCATATAATTCGGTGTACCACCAAAATATTTCATTTTGTTATGCAAGACAACTACTATTCTATGACATATAATATAATGTTATTAATAAAATTATTTTGAGATAGTATGGGACTTTTCTTTTGACATAGTAAACAGTATATTTTACTTAAACCCTTGAATGACATTGTAGTTATTTCATTAACTGCGTAAATGTAATGCGTGCAGCATCGTACAGAGATAATATCTAAAAGTATACTCCACTGATCGTTCACTAAAATATTTCATCACTATATATTGATTTGATAAAGAACATCATCATCACATATATTTAGCTTCACTAAATATGTAAACTAAATTTGCATACAGAACAGTCATCACGATTATATATCATACTCATAATTATGTAGTACGTTACTATCAGCACTTTCGGATTTTTTGGTGGATTACTATTATATCTACATTTTTATTGAAATATATTTTGCAAAGAATTTCCGATTATTTATAATCTATGTAAATATGCATCTAAGTGTGAAAAATGGAAACGATGTTTTCACTGCTTTTAAGCAGTGATTAAGTCAGTTTTATTTAATTAATGGAAATATTTAAGTTTTTCAGTGATTCAGAAGAGAATAAAATAAAGCCCTTTAAAACTGGTCTCTTCAAGACGAAACTTTACTTTATGGACCATCAAAATCTTTATCTTTTTATGATCAGTTGTTTCATTTTACAAAACAGATATATTATAAAGCATTCTAAAGATCTCCAGAATGGCAGTAGGCATTTGTTTTAAGATGTCTTTAAAATGTGGATTCTATGGCAAAGGGTTTCCTTATACTGTCCTTATGCTATTATCATGAGTTGACTGATCATTGTTTCAGCTGTCGTTTTCTTAATAAGAATCTTTTTCAGATTTTTAGTTTAGTAATAAAAGGGTGAGGGATTGTAGAAAACTGAAACTTGGGCGTCTAATTCGTTTCATGAGCTTGTGCCGCTATATATCACACATATTACAACAGCTGCTGTACACAAGAGACAATCGCATGCATGACTATATGATATTGTATTATTGTTGCAACAACAAAGATTAAAAGGTTATAAAAAGGAGTTGTGACAATGCTATGCCTGCTTTTCACGGTATGATAATGTCCATTGTGTATGAAATACATAGATGTGTTGAAAGAACGCACAGAGGCCTTCTCATGAACTGGAGGCCAAAGGATTCATCTCAAGCTATGAATACATACCTAAATAGAAATTACATATCAAGTTATTTCCCGTTTTGATATCTCTTTTTTCGCATTGTTTATATGTATTAAAAGGTGTATACTTTTGAAGTTATTGATCTGGGAATAGGTAAAACTGTCAATCAACGACGGCGGTTCGAATAGCAAACGTTTTAACGTTGCATTATTACGCACGTTTTTCATAGGTAACGTCCGCTTCATTCGACGTCTTGATGTAGCCCCCGCCTTAACGCGACGTCATCCGTGTCAACTCATTAAAAATCATAAACAATCGAGTCATATGGATTAATCATACGCATGCAGATGTAATGCAAATATTGTCAGGTAAATCAGCTTGTACAACAAAACGGCGCGTTGAAATTTGAGAAATTCTATAAGTAACACTAATGTTGTATATCGCTGTATCTATTGCATAATTCAATATTTTTTACATTAAAATGTATTATATTTTTCCATAATACTTTATTTATGCTGAGGTATACTTCAGTTAGAATGTTCTAGATTTCAATCAATATTTACAAAATGGATGTAAAAACGATAAAAGTACAAGATTGCTTACAGAGCTCATAAGACAAGATTTGATTAATAGAAACAATTGTCCACATGCCGGGATAAATCGGATCTGAGGTTATTATCTATGTTAAATCAAATGTAAAATATTTTAGAGACAAACATGTCTTACACAATATGTAATCTAAAATGTTTATAAGTTTAGAGACAACCAAGTCTGATACAGAAACTGGCCTGAAATAAATTTTAAAGTTGATCGACAACCAACTCTCATACGATCACGATCGCTAATCTAAAATGCATAAAAACACAACCTGTTCTTATAGAATAGCTACTTTTAACCTTCTAAAGGCTTAGGGACAACCAAATCTCATAAAATATAAATGTTCTAAAATGTAAAATAGTTAAAGACAATAACGTTTTATAAATTATCTGATCATAATAACATTATAAAAGTTTAGAGACATCCACTTCTTATAGGATTAAAACAAAACTGGAGAGACAATTAAGTCTCATACAAAAGCTAATCGAAAATGTATTAAAGTTTAGAGACAGTCAAGTCTTAATCAATAGCTGATATAAAATGTATAAAAATTAGACACAATCAAAGCTGATCTACATGTACAAACGTTTACAGAATCAAGGGACAACCGTTTCTTACAGAATATCCTATCTTAAATGTATAAAAATGCAGACAATCATGAAAATAACCGATTTAAAATGTATACAAGTACAGACACAACTAATTCTTAGACAATAGCTGATCTAAAACGTATAAAAGTCAAAGACAATAGATTTGTACTCAATAACTAATCTAAAATATACAACATAGACAACCAAGATTTACACAATATGTGATCTTAAATGTGAAGAACTTTGGAAACAGCCATGTCATACAAAACAACAGATCAAAAATGTATATAGGTTTTGAGACATCCAAGTCTTGTTTAATAGCTGATCTAAATGCACACAAGTTTTAGGACTTTAGAGACACTCTGTTCTTAGTAAACAGCTGATCTAAAATGTATAAAAAGGTAGAGACAGCTTAGTCTTATAAATTAATGATCTAAAATGTTTTGAAGTTTACAGACAACCTAGTCTCATACAACATGTGCCATAAAAGGTATGAAAGATATTCAGGTCTCATTTACTATGAAACCTAAAAAAATTTAAAGTTTAGCGATAAGCAAGTCTTATACAATGATAGCTTATCGTAATAAATGTACTAAAAGTTTAGAGACTTTACAGATAATCCATTATTTTCATAATCTCTAAATAATAAATAGAAAGTCGATAGACAGCAGGTTTAAGTGCTTTCTATAAGAACACCTGAAAATGTTGTAAATCCTTCAAACAGGTTTTGATTATCATTCAGATATGTCTCTACCCAAACTCGATCCCCTTCTTGAATGTTCTCAGCCAACACATTACTGCCTGTAGAATCGTTGTTCTTATCATATCTCTCAGCAACTGCAGCTACGCGGTATGATCCATTTACCAAAATTGCTACAGACGCTGGAATGGTTTCATCGACTGGTTCAACATTTATGTAGAACAGATATAAGCCAGAATGCGGGGCAGTGAAAATCCCTGTAGACGCATCATATCCATTTCCAGCGTTATAAAACACTTCATCATAAATAACTGTCGATCTTAAAGGGAGATCAAATATGTGGTTTTGAAGAGCGACTGTAAACCCCACAACGATAGAATTAGGTACTTCTGTATCTGTAAAAAAGAAGATGCGTGTTTTGATTATGATCATAAATATTTCAATGGGGAAAACCTTTTACTGAATGGCACTTCTTTATCATTTCATTTTACTGCTGTTCGTGCTAGAATACTAAGCAAGCTTTTGCATAAAAGGCAATGAAGACTTCGGCATATTTTACACATACTTTCTTTTTAACTGTTCTCTATCTTTTAAATGCATTAAAATGCGCAGCCAATATATTACATGTCACTATGTGTAGTGAACATATATCATTAAGTCCTTACAACACCAGACAGATAAGCGAGATGATAAAGGCCACACTGTGTAACTTATGGTATTTATTAAGAAATGAATAAGAAACTGGATTGTGTTTGTAGTATAAAATGAAAAGAGGGAAGTAAATAAAACAAATAAAGAATAAATCGTTCTCAAAATTAAATGCATGGAAAACAATCAAGCACAATAAGAGCAAACGCGGTTAGATTGGATCTGTCCATGAGAGCTAATGAATGTGCAACTCCTTTGAATATTATATACTAGTATCAAATACATTGAACCATTCCCAAACAACTAAACAGTATATTCATTGCTATGAAACGGCAAATTATGTCTACTGTTGTGATATTTAATAATTATAATGTTTTGTTCAGCGTTGTTATATTTTCGAAGCATTTAAGGCAGCCAAGCAAAATAATATTGCTTTAATGACGTACAGATCTTTGGATTTAAAGCAGTGCACCAATAATCGAAATCGAAATTTTCCGTTCGATAAGGGGTAAAACTCACTCTGACTAATAACGTCCGACTGGTCCAAGTACGCGAGCAACCTGTCTTGTTTCTTTTCAATATCGTTAACTATCTGACTAAGGGCAGCTACTTGATCTTTCAGTGTCTTCATTTCATCTTTTGTAGTGTTAGTTGAGTTCTTAAATACAAAATATAGTATTAACTTTAGCAAAAATGTACATGAGAATTCCACGTTTAGAAACTCACTTTATTCATAGTGAATAGGCAAATATTAAACAAAACGAACTTTAACAATAATCGTTGGGTTTGTTGTCAGTAATTTAGACATTACAAAAGTACCATTAAAACACACATTTTATCAAAGCTCTCAACATTTTCGATACAAATAACAGTGAAAAGGAAAAAAAGCATCGTAGAGTTTGAAATGCATATATTTACACATGTGTAATAAGCTGTATTCGCAAAATTTGTCCGTGTTATAGTCTAAAATGTATCAGATAAAGATACTTCAAAGACTTTCGTTTCTCTATGATCATTTCGAGTTGAAAGTAGTGTATGATCTATATCTTACATAACGAAACAATAATCATACTGTAAATGATAAAAATGCTGCAAATTAAACTTTAGATTTGGCTGTATTTACAATGAGTCAGGTTTCGGTAATGTGTGCGAACATAATTTTAAACATTCGTAAGTTTATATCCGAATTATCTCTTAACAGTACAATCAGTTACGGCTCGCGAATTCTAAACAAAGTGAATATGGTTGTCAATCTAACTGCAAAATAAACGTGTCGCGGAAATGATCAAATCTGCAGTATTGTGCGTTTTATTCGAACTGACGGGGCGGAGTAATGCAAATAGCGGTAATCTCAAAAACGCTACACTGGTTACAACCACTGAATAAGACATCAGGTTGCCGAATATACTACATATCCTGCACAATAATGCAGTGGACCGTCGCGAAACCCCGCCCGCTAGGTTGATTTAAACGCATAATATATGAAAGATGTATACTAACCTCTTGTCCATTACTCAGTGGGATAGCATCTATTGGAAAAGAATATACTTTTGAAGAACAAAAGACTGTTAAAATAAGAACAACATATTCCATTTTAACAAAGAATGGAAGTTAAAAGATTTTGCACCGGGTTGTTTTGAGATTTTTACTGATAACAGTTGTTTTATATGCACTTTACCGTTATCTATAAAAAAATATAATTAATTACCAACCTTTAAAACTCTCCCTCTCTCTCTAATGTTTTAAACTACATACAAAATTATTCCAACAGGAAGTAGCTGGTTTGGTTGTCACGCGCACAATGAATGATATATAATTTACAATATGAAGCTTTTAAATGTTTAGTTTGGAAATGCTGAAATTCTATTTCCTTGTTGAAACTAAGTTACAATGTATAGTATTATACAAACTTCAAGGAAGAGACAAACGTACGCGGAACTCTTCCTGTTCAAACACTATGCAACAAAAATAACCGAAGGAATGTCAGTGGACTGTCAGAATCATTTACCATTAGTACGATTGCAAGCTTAGGCAGATATAAGTATTGCGTCATTAAACCAATGCGCAAGGTGTTTTTGTCGATAAATATCAAACAAAAACTATACATTTACATGGCAACGAACGAATATTTTCTGATGTCCAGATACATAATTAAAACGTTTCTGAATGACGTGTCCTTACAATTTAAAACTAATTATCTTTTAGGTGATACCCTTGTTGTGAGATGCCATGGGTAAATCGGTAACAATGTTGTAAATTCTGTTTCAGAACATAAAAATACTCACTATCAAATTGTAAATATGACCGTAGGCAGAAAGTTGTAGTTGTAGTCGTAGGCTGTAGAAGTTATTCACCAATAGTTGTTTCCCTTACACCTTTTAATTCATCTAATATACTGATTTTTCCCACACGAGATTATTAACCAGTCACATTCGATCGATTGATATCCGCCATATTTTGAAAAGTAAATAAGCCGATTTTGTGCTGAAAACTATAATCATCCATTTTTATAGTTAATCCCCCGCAAACAGTGGTGGGGGTTATAGGAATGGTATCCGTCCGTCCGTCCTTCCGTCTGTCCGTCTGTAACATTTCGTGTCCGCTCTGTATCTCCTAAACATTTGTTGGCTCAAGGTTAAGGTCACAAGTCAAGGTCAAAGGTTTGAGCCTTCCATTTCGTGTTCGCTCTTTATCTCCTTAACACCTTAGAGGATAATCATGAAACTTGGGTCAAATGATCACCTCGTCAAGACAATGTGCAGAACTCATAAGTCAGCCATTTCGGCTCAAGGCCAGGGTCACAACTCAAGGTCAAGCCTTTGAGCCTCCCATTTCGTGTCCACCTGTAACTCCTAAACCCCCTGGAGAATAATCATGAAACAGGGATCAAATGATCATCTCATCAAGACGATGTGCAGAATTTATGAGTTAGCCATGTTGGCTCAAGTTCAAGGTCACAACTCAAGGTCAAAGGTTTGAGCTTTTAATTTTGTGTCCGCTCTATATCTCCTAAACCCATTGAAGGACAATCATGAAACTTGGGTCAAATGATCACCTCACCAAGACAATATGCAGAACTTATGAATCAGCAATGTTGGCTTAAGGACAAGGTGACAAGTCAAGGTCAAAGATTCGAGCCTTCCATTTTTTGTCCGCTCTGTATCTCTTAAACCCCGTGAAGGACTTTCATGAAACTTGGCACAAATGATCACTTCATCAAGACGATGTGCAAAACGCATGAGTCAGCCATGTTGGTTTAAGATCAAGGTCACAACACAGGGTCAAATGTTTGAGCCTTCCATTTTGTGTCCGCTCTGTATATCCTAAACCCCTTGAAGGATTTTCATGAAACTTATGTCGATTAATCACCTCATCAAAACGATGTGCAGACCTTATGAGTCAGTCTTGTTGGCCAAGGTCAAGGTCACAACTCAAAGTCAAAGGTTTGAGCCTTCTATTTTATGTCTGTTCTGTATCTTCTCAACCCTTGAAGGATTTTAATATGACTTGGCTGTGATATTCCATTTATCAAGACAATGTGCAGAATTTTAAAAATTCACCCCAGCCAGCTTAATGTCAAGGTCACAACTCGATTGATTAATGGTTCCACCAAAAACCGTAAACTCTTTAACTGTCCATAACAATGGTGGGGGATTTAGCTGTCTTTCAGACTGCCTTGTTGTGTATAAACATATCTACAGGTAATTATGTTTATTTGAATCTCAAATAAGTACTGTTTGTCATGCATTGCTTTTGCCATTAATGTGTATTGTTAAATCCCTATTTTGACATTGTATTAATATCGTGTTGTTAGTTTGAAACTGCTGTCCTGAATCAAAATAAATTTTCGAAAACATTCATTTTGTTTCGCCTAAAACATGAATACCATAGCTAAAAAAAGACAAAGTGTTCAAACCACATATCCTCCTAAACATTCGGCAAAACCATTTAACAGTTTCACAGAACTGTTCCTAAGGAGATTCTACCCTGTCAGTATTAGATCATTCCTATTCTTTAAAAAATCAAATAACTCCGACTGGACAAAAATATGTGCCGCTGGTTTATAAGCATTTTGTGGGAACTCTAAAAAAAAAAGTCTTCATGTCAGAAACAACCGGCACGAGCTTTAAATAATTTACACCAAATGTTGTTGGTTAACATAAAATTGTTCAATGTATAGTTAGAAAAACTCGACAACAATTCTGGCCAAAACGAGACGACTTGACAAAAATTTATAGTCTGAAACAGATTTAGTCGGAGCCATTATAGTCAGACACAAGTCTAGTTAGCTATAAGTCCTAGTGGATAACAAGTATGGAAACGTATATGGTACACCCCGGAGCATGTGTTTATGTTGGAGTACTTATGTCCACGTAGTGTGAAATAACACGGTATGTCGTGATTTATTAAGATGTATTGTCTACATAATTAATACAGCTTTACCAGTAAATTTTATCCGACATATGTACATAAAGTACGGAAGCTTAGAAGGGCCTTCAGTTGTGAGAAAATGTTTTCACAAGTGCCGAAAAGTAAGGCGAGATCCCTAAAACTTTAAGGTTTTTTCGCGTTGAAATTTCCGCATTGGTTCGAACTTTTCAAACAACTTGATTTGAATCTTCGTACAAAGACAGAAAGATTTTATTTTTCGTATTATTATTGTCGAGAAATTGTACCTAATTACATCGCGGAAAAATCTTTGCGCGGTATTGATAAGATATTTGCCTTTCTCGCCAAAAATACTCGCACTGAAGTGATTTATTTCTAACATCTCGACTTCAGCTTATTGCAATGAAAAACACTTTTAACATTTCGTACATTTCTTATCGACATGGTTTCCTATTCATCTTTCAAAATAAGTCACACGTTCCATATTGAGTGTCTCTATACCTTAACATTACATTTGTTTTTTATCCTTCCCACAGATGTATGGATAAATTGCATTGTCCGCCCGTCCGTCGTCCGTGTTTCAGTCCGATTGGAGCCTTATCAGAGACATGTCACTGTTTGGAGTATTTAAAATAAAATATGGTAGAAATGTTAATTGCTAGAAGGAAATGCCACCTTGCAAGTTTCAGTCAGATTGTCTGTGAAAGACAATGTTTATCGCCCTTAGTACATCCATATATAGTACAAATTTAGTGTTTTTATTCCAATTTCCGTCCGTCCAAAGCCATACCTAAAATATGGTTCAGACTATTTTTATGAAACATGGTAGCAATGTAAACTGAGGTAAGGAAATGCGATCATGCAAGTTTCAGTCAGATGAAACGAGTTAATGCCCCTTGTACTTATATACATATATTACTTATGTAGAGTTTTATTGTCTTCTATCCACCTGGAACCATACTAAAAACATGTAAGGGTTTTCAATAAAACGTGGTAAATATTTTGACTGCCACTGGTAAATGCGGCACTGCACCAGAATAGTGCCCTTAGTACTTGTATAATGTTTACTATATATGACATTTCTTTGCAAATGGGATGTTGCAACCAAGTTTTGTACATATCAAACTTTCTTGACTGAGGTACGCGTTCTGATCACTGGGGTCAATGACAATGTCACCGTTACTAAATGTAGAAAACTTGTTTTCTCACAAAAAAATGAGATAAGCAGACCAAATCTGCTAGCTGTGTAACCTTAAAAAAGAGCAACGTATATTTGAGTGGAATTTGGTATCTTGGGTCAAGGTCACTGTTACTAAACTATAGGCAAAGGATTCAGTCAAAAATTGGAAGCATGGAAATCTACACTGTAAAGCCCGAATTCTCGATTTTCATTAAACCAATCCTGAAAAATCTTTGAACTGATTATTATAATTAACATATTATAAAACAAGAGCAGTCACAGGAGACAACGCTCTTGCTAATTCGATGCTGGATAGTGACATTGAGCACATTTGAGGAAACTGGAGCTGTCACTGGAGTGTCTAATGACTCTAATCCGGATGAAGCTTAAGCTTGTGTCAAATGTATTTAGTAATAATAGATATAGAGCTATGTATCATAACATTAGATAAGTATAAAAGGGACATAATTCTTGGAATATTTCTGCAAGAGTAATGCCCCATGTTTCATATCATGTGACTAATAATGTGGAATACTACTGTAAGTTTGAATCACAACTTAACCTGAAATTCTAAGTAAAAAGGGGCATAACTCATAATATACTGGTTGTAAATGCTATTGACTTATGACATATGATGTAGGTGATGATGTGGAACAACCATTTTAAGTTTGAATCAATCCATTTAGTAACAATAGAGATATGATGAAAAAGCTTTAAAATTAAACTAAAGTTTTAAACAAAAAGGGGGCATAATTTATGAAATACTGGTGTAATGGTTATGGCCCTTATGTCATATGATGTTGGTGATAATGTGAATCAACTATTTTAAGTTTGAATCAAATACGTTTGGTACTAACAGAGATAGAATGACAGTGCATCAAAACTTTAACCTGAAATTTTAAGTTTAAAGGTAGATCATTCATAAATCATTGGCGCAAGTGTTATGGCCGTTGTGTTAAATGATGTGGATAATGATGTGGAACAATTGTTGTAGTGTTTTTAATCAAACTCTTGCTATAATAACAAAGATACGATGGAAATGCATCAAAATCAACCTAAAATCCTTAGTAAAAAGCGGACATGTTTCACGAAAAATTTGTGCCAGAGTTATTGACCTTGTGTCATATGATGTGGGTGAGTATGAAATGGGTGATGATGTGGAACAATTGTTTTAAGTTTGAATCAGATCGTTTTTATTACAATTTAGACAGAAAGTGCACAAAAAACTTTAAACTGAAATTCTGAGTAAAAAGGGGGGTAATTCATGAACTATTTGTGCGAGAGATATGCCCTTTGTGCCATATGATGTGGGTGATGATGAGAAATAACTATTTTATGGTTGAAGAATTCCATCAAGTAATTACAGAGATAAAAAAAAGTACATTAAAGCTTTAACCAAGGTGTGTTTGCGGAAGGGCCGGATCGAGTAAGATAGATAAAACTTATACAAATAAGGAAGCCGACGTAGATGCAGACAAATGAATGATTGTAAGAACCCTATCTATTCTCTGAAACTAATTGATGTAGTACACTTTGTTGAGAGGCAGCTAAAACATACATTCTGAGGAAACAGTCTTATGCACGTGGTCATGTACCGTATAACGTCTTCGCAGTTACTTTCAAAGAAGTATTTGAGATGCCACTTTCAAAAATAATGTCGACAAAATACGCGAAATGCAAAAAGATTTTTTTTCGGCATCGTGAAATATTTAAGACGTCATCACCAAAACATATCTAGCCATCTCATAAAAAATATTCCAACATGTGTATTCAGAGCTAATTGTCGATATAACAATATACGAAATGACAAAAGATCTTTTCTTTGCAACTAAATTTAAATCGTGTTGATGGAAAAATATACTACAGTGCGAGCATTTTAATGCGAGAAAACCATAAAGTTTTAGACATTTCGTCTTAGTTTTCTGTACTTGTGAAAACATTTACTCACAACTGAAGGCCCTTCTAAGCTTCCGTACATAAAGTAATCTTTTCGACATAAGTGATTTAGACTAGTACTGTGCCATGGTTTGTGACTTCAATGACTGAACTTTTTTTAACGTGTAATGTATTTTTAATTAATATAAATCTATGTTTTAGGTAATAAAAATTGAAAAGATTTTTTGAGGCAAAATTGTATGTCACCCCACTTCCTCCCCCCTGTATACTCGTATATTGTACGAGTATTAGTGCACTAACTTTCATATGAACAGGGATCATTTAAAGACCAAGAATTCAGTCAAATCCAAACCTCGTCGGACTGATGGCCTGACCGACGGACGCGCCCGACCGAGGTTGCTTATTCATCGGACCGCAGTAACTGACTAAAAATCGGAGAACATGCCCTGAAAAATTGTTCAAAAAGTTGTCAGATTTGCATGTGTTTTAGTTCCGTTATACTTTACTTTCACTTTAATCATTTTTACTAAATCTAGACATAACAGTGCTTAATTAGGCAATGCGTGTCCTATTTGGTCGCAGTCTGGAAATTTATTCCCTTACCTACAGTGGTATATTTCTGCCACGAGATGGCTCACAATCTGGAATTATAGACGGAAGTTCAGACCACCGGATGGTTCCCGTATTTTTACGATAATTAGTGGCAATCATTACCCAAAAGCCAAAATAAATACAGTTACAAGTTGCCCATGTTTCTTTTGTCTGAAATTTCATGTCCGTTGGAAGTTGGTCGGGATGTCCAGCTGAAGCCTGTGAGGTTTCACGATGACTGAGACTGATGCATCTATTAAGTTTGAATGTTCTACAGGAGACCTTTTCAAATTATTCTCAAGTTACTGCATCATGTATGGAAATGATTTTCAATTTTCATACCTCAAAAGCCTTGACCTTTGACCTACTGACACTAAAAACAAGTTATTGGAATACTGCACGGTAATACATAGTCCCGACAGATTTACGGCAGTCAGTGATCCCTACGATTTGATCAACAACAATTGTTAGACTGACTCACTGCAGTATACATTAAACAGCCTGGTAACATTGCCCGATCGGGCTTAGAGGCCCAATCAAAGGTTTTATTTCCCAATCGGGCTAAAATTAATGAAAAGAAATTATTGTTTTAGTTAATAATTTGGAAACAATTTTATGAATTACTTCTAAAGTCCTGGAAAACGTTACATGCAACATTAAAATATGTTAGAAGCTAACATCAGCAAACTGCAATGAGCCATTTTTTGCGCCAGAATTCACTTTACATGTATATATCTTGTGAATGAAACAAAGCCTCTTGAGCAAAAATGTGAATTTTGTATTTTGATAAATAGTAGGTGTTTCTAACATGCAAATAGCTGAAGAAATGTAGGAATTTTAAACAAATTCAATGAATATTTTTAAAATATGTGACACATCTGAATTTAGTTTATTAAATTGAAGCCCACTCAATAATTAATACTACTAGTAGACATAAGTTTTAACATCATGGCAAGTTCTTTTATACATGTCGTTTTTACGGAAGCTTAGAAGGACCTTCAGTTGTGAGAAAATGTTTTCACAAGTGCCGAAAATTAAGGCGAGATCCCTAAAACTTTAAGGTTTTTTCGCGTTGAAATTTCCGCATTGGTTCGAACTTTTCGAACAACTTGATTTGAATCTTCGTACAAAGACAGAAAGATTTTATTTTTCGTATTATTATTGTCGAGAAGTTGTACTTAATTACATCGCGGAAAAATCTTTGCGCGATAATGATAAGATATTTGTCTTTCTCGCCAAAAATACTCGCATTGAAGTAATTTATTTCTAACATCTCGACTTCAGCTTATTGCAATGAAAAACACTTTTAACATTTCGTACATTTCTTATCGACGTGGTTTCCTATTCATCTTTCAAAATAAGTCACACGTTCCATATTGAGTGTCTCTATACCTTAACGTTACATTTGCTTTTTATCCTTCCCACAGGGGTATGGATAAACTGCGTTGTCCGTCCGTCCGTCGTCCGTGTTTCAGTCCGGTTGGAGTCTTATCAGAGACATGTCACTGTTTGGAGTATTTAAAATAAAATATGGTAGAAATGTTAATTCCTAGAAGGAAATGCCACCTTGCAAGTTTCAGTCAGATTGTCTGTGAAAGACAATGTTTATCGCCCTTAATACATCTATATATAGTAAAAACTTAGTGTTTTTATTCCAATTTCCGTCCGTCCAAAGCCATACCTAAAATATGGTTTAGACTATTTTTATGAAACTTGGTAGCAATGTAAACTGAGGTAAGGAAATGCGATATGCAAGTTTCAGTCAAATGAAACGAGTTAATGCCCCTTGTACTTATATACATATATTACTTATGTAGAGTTTTATTGTCTTTCTATCCACCTGGAACCATATCTAAAACATTGTAAGGGGTATTTCAATAAAACGTGGTAATAATTTTGACTGCCACTGGTAAATGCGGCACTGCACCAGAATAGTGCCCATAGTACTTGTATAATGTTTACTATATATGACATTTCTTCATCAAACTTTCTTGACTGAGGTACGCGTTCTGATCACTGGGGTCAATGACAATGTCACCGTTACTAAATATAGAAAACTTATTTTCTCACAAAAATTAGATAAGCAGACCAAATCTGCTAGCTGTGTTGCCTTAAAAAAAGAGCAACGTATATTTGAGTGGAATTTGGTACCTTGGGTCAAGGTCGCTGTTACTAAATTATAGGCAAAGGATTCAGTCAAAAATCGGAAGCATGGAAATCTACACTGTAAAGCCCGAATTCTCGATTTTCATTAAACCAATCCTGAAAAATCTTTGACCTGATTATTATAATTAACATATTATAAAACAAGAGCAGTCACAGGAGACAGCGCTCTTGCTAATTTCGATGCTGGATAGTGACTTGGAGCACATTTGAGGAAGCTGGAGCTGTCACTGGAGTGTTTAATGACTCTAATCACGATGAAGCTTAAGCTTGTGTCAAATGTATTTAGTAATAATAGATATAGAGATAGAGTATCAAAACATTAGATAAGTATAAAAGGGACATAATTCTTGGAATATTTCTGCAAGAGTAATGCCCTCTGTTTCATATCATGTGACTAATAATGTGGAATAACTACTTTAAGTTTGAATCACTGAGATAGAGCAAAAGTGCATCACAACTTTAACCTGAAATTCTAAGTAAAAAGGGGGCATAACTCATAATATACCGGAGTAAATGCTATTAACCTTATGACATATGATGTAGGTGATGATGTGGAACAACCATTTTAAGTTTGAATCAAATCCATTTAGTGACAAAAGAGTTACGATGAAAAAGCTTTAAAATTAAACTAAAGTTCTAAACAAAAAGGGGGCATAATTTACTAAATATTGGTGTAATGGTTATGGCCCTTATGTCATATGATGTTGGTGATGATGTGAATCAACTATTTTAAGTTTGAATCAAATACGTTTGGTACTAACAGAGATAGAATGACAGTGCATCAAACCTGAAATTTTAAGTATAAAGGTAGATCATTCATAAATCATTGGCGCACGTGTTATGGCCGTTGTGTTAAATTATGTGGATAATGATGTGGAACAATTGTTGTTAGTGTTTTTAATCAAACTCTTTCTATAATAACAAAGATACGATGGAAATGCATCAAAATCAACCTAAAATCCTTAGTAAAAAGCGGGCATGTTTCACGAACAATTTGTGCCAGAGTTATTGACCTTGTGTCATATGATGTGGGTGAGTATGAAATGGGTGATGATGAGGAACAATTGTTTTAAGTTTGAATCAGATCGTTTTTAATATAATTTAGATAGAAAGTGCACAAAAAACTTTAAACTGAAAATCTGAGTAAAAAGGGGGGTAATTCATGAACTATTGGTGCGAGAGATATGACCTTTGTGCCATATGATGTGGGTGATGATGAGAAATAACTATTTTATGGTTGAAGTATTCCATCAAGTAATTACAGAGATTAAAAAGAAAGTACATTAAAACTTTAACCAAGGTGTGTTTGCGGAAGGGCCGGATCGAGTAAGATAGATAAAACTTATACAAATAAGGAAGCCGACGTAGATGCAGACAAATGGATGATTGTAAGAACCTTATCTATTCTCTGAAACTAACTGATGAGGTACACTTTGTTCAGAGGCAGCTAAAACATACATTCTGAGAAAACAGTCTTATGCACGTGGTCATGTAACCGTATAACGTCTTCGCAGTTACTTTCAAAGAAGTATTTGAGATGCCACTTCCAAAAATAATGTCGACAAAAATACGCGAAATGCAAAAAGTTTTATTTCGGAATCGTGAAATATTTAAGACGTCATCACCAAAACATATCTAACCATCTCATAAAAATTATTCCAACATGTTTATTCAGAGCTAATTGTCGATATAAAACAATACGAAATTACAAAAGATTTTTTCTTTGCAACTACATTTAAATCGTGTTGATGGAAAAATATACTACAGTGCGAGCATTTTAATGCGAGAAAACCATAAAGTTTTAGGCATCTCGTCTTAGTTTTCTGTACTTGTGAAAACATTTTCTCACAACTGAAGGCCCTTCTAAGCTTCCGTACGTTTTAGTTTTAGACGACAAGATGAGTTCTTTTTTTACGTCATGACCATATTTTCACAACTTGTAGTCTTATTTTTTTGACGAGTTGCTGAGTTATATGTCGTCATGTCTTCCTACAGAATCCCGACTAAACCATATAAACATCTCACCAGGATGTACGATATACGTTTCCATACAACAAGTCTACTCAGTAACAAATGTAGTCGGCAATAGGTATAGTAGGAAATAAATCTAGTTGGAAACAAGTCATGTCGCAAACGAATCTGGAAATTTAGTCAGAAATAAGACTAGTCGGTAACAAGTTTAGTCAGAAACAGGTCTAGTCAATGGAAATTTTAATCAGAAACAGGTCTAGTCAGTGGAAAGTTTAATCAGAAACAAGTCTAGTCAGGGGAAAGTTTAATCAGAAACAAGTCTAGTCAGTGGAAAGTTTAATCAGAAACAAGTCTAGTCGGAAACATGTCTACTGGTGTAGTAGGACAAACGTGTATTCGGTCACTAGTCTATTTGGAAACATGTGTAACTGGAAATTAGACATCTTGTTGTAAAGGTATTTGCTCATCAGAAGTATTTATAGAAAAGGTAAAAATCTAATGAAGAAGTGTACTTGACCAGCTGTATTATTTATCTTTATTTCAATAAAACGTACAAACTCATGTTAACATCTCTAGCTGACAAAAATGTCAATATTCAAAATGTAAGGAATAGAATTAGAGTTAATAAACTATTTTGTCAAAGTGTATTTTAAGGTTATTGCGGGTAATTTTGCCATCACACAAAACATACGACTTCAAAGTAAAACGCTCACTCACTTCATACAATATAAAAGTTTCTTGATAAACAAGATGTCACGAACATGCATGAAACTTCCACTCCTGATGCACTGAGTAAACACATGTACACACTAAAACACTTTAACACAGATATCACTTACACTCCTTCCAACAATTAGAGATGTAGAGTTCTGTGCCATTAAACACTTTAGGCTATAAAACATATGCACGTATCAGTATTAATATTAACATGTACACTATAAATAAGTTCACAGATTCACATTTACCACTGATATCACGAGCACCATCCAACTATTAGTAATACAAAGTTCTACTTCATTCACATTTCAAATTGTTTTGTTTATTTTCCTAAGTTTTGATCATTTAACTTCCATGCCACAAGAATTTCAGTAGTTAAATTGACATTACTGCAGTAAACCCCTTGGAATCGTACAGAAAAAGTTCCGCTTTTAGAGATTTCTAGTTTAATTAGGTCATTTCGGATTACGAGAACATGTCATAGGACAGTCACTTTTTGAGGTTTCTATTGAAAGGGGCTTCAATTTATTGGATGAATCAACCCTAATGTCATCCCAGAATAAGAATGAAGAGTGTTTCTGGCAATAAATAGACCTGATTTAGATTTCGAACTTCTTAAAGTATAGTTATTCGTTATAATTATTGTTAACAGCTAGTGACTCAATTAGTTATATACGAGTACAGTGTTTAGTTATAGATAACTCACAAAGTATGTTTACTATACTGAATAGCTGCTCATATAGTTTGGCCCATGGTTTAACTATTTAAATGATATATGAATTAGGCTTAAACTCGGCATTTCAAATCCCAACGGACTAAACTTTAAAAAAAAAAAAAAAAAAAAAAAAAACGGAAATTCGACTTAAAAATATATTTGGAGAGGGCATTAGCGCTAGATATCTTGGCATTGTTTGAAAAATACTATATACATGTAACTTTACGTTCATTTACATCTGCAAATATACTATATATATATATTGAAAGACTGGAGCTATATTGCTATTTCGAACGCAATTTGGTGAACTTTGTATAGTTGTGTTTTGTTTGCAAGGCTTGGCCACGTCTTAATAAAAACATAAAGTTTAACTTTGACACATCGTGAAATAAATGCATTGGTATTAGCCATACGGGACTTCAACTTTATCTTCGGCACAACTAAATGCGCTGTATGTCGACATTAAATTAAACAGAGTGAAAACACATCCAAAATATACTAAATCTTTTACAAATAGTATAATGCACAATATATAAGTCTTTTCTAGACCTTTGATGTTTTGTTTTTCGGTTTGACAATGAGTAGATGAAGAGACTGAACTGGAATGATCAATTTCAAGAAGCCTGTAACAGTAAATAATGTTCAGTCATTTGATTTTCTGTATGTAATAAATAATATAATGAGTAATTTTTTAGAACGTTTAACATATGCCACCTTCATTGAAACGTTGATGGTCCATTTTGCTGTAATGTACGACCACAGCCCTTCTTACGAAGACATGGTGCTCCAATTTCTTAATGCCATATACCTATTTTAACCCCTTGAAATAACACTTGACAAATCAAATTTCATTTAGGATCAAACTGTCCTTTTCCGGGGTGAAATCAGATTCCTCTTTTAAGGAAATATAAGAATAATTGTTTGTATGTTCACCAATCAGTCTCTTAAAGAAATTAAATTTAGAACAAACAGACATTGTAACAAATGATATCATCATAAACATTAGATTGAATATCAAATGTAGACCAAACGCAGCAATGATAAAGTGAACATTTGTTTCATCGTTCTGGTCCCAGTCCGGGTTTAGAAGCCGACCTGAAATTGAAGAAGATTCAAATATAAGAAAATGACATTTCTCATGTTGGTCTATTTAGTAGTACGAGTAGATATTAGATATGAACTATTTTCGAGTGATCTACATGCTTAAATTTGATTTTAGTGTTCTGTCCTAATAGAGATTGTTATTAATGAACGTCATGCCTTTTCAGTTGTTTCATTTACAAATATACCATACAATAATTCCTATTCTAACACGGCCAGCAATAACCTATATACATGTAGAACAAAATCTATCTCGGGTTATTCTGCGATAAACCACTCGCGTGCAATGACGTCATCCGATCCAGGTGCGTAGCACGGTCGTAAAAAGTAGTTACCATTTTTTTCTAACACTGTTGATACTAATATGTCGTGTTAGAATCGAAATAATAAGTTTCCGAGTGTGATTTATCGTAGAATAACCAGAGTTTTTCGTTCTTATGCGAAACAATATATCACTCAGGCCTACGGTCTTCGTGATATATCCTTACGCATAAGTACACAAACTCGGGTTATTCTACGATAAACCACATTTGGGAACTTAGTATTTCTTAAATAAAGCCAAAGAGGTAACAGTTTATGACAAGTAAACTTTAGCGGAGTATTAACGTTATTTATGACAACGACACTTAAACATTGCTGTTGTGAAAAGGGTATTTTTTCACTATGAAAAAAACTGATCAAAACATTCAGAAGCAGATGAATATGAGTATATTCAAATTGTCTTTTTTCCTGTTAAAAGAATTATGATATTGTGTCTAAAACCCTTTTCAATTTCCACTCAATTGTTTAATTGCAAAGGAAATTAAACTAGTGGGTATCTCTGCTGGGAAGTATTGGCCTAACGCAAGAGTTATCTCTCTTTGCGGTCACAGCTTTAAATTCATTGTTATAAAACTTGAGCTATTTACATAAACACATCTTGCATAAACCGTCCTTTCACATTTATTTGGAGGACTTAGAAATCAATTTCTAGACTCTCTATGGATGTGTTTGTAGTGCTCTGTGCTTCCAGGAAATCTACCCTTATCTTTTATCCTTTATTTAGTGTCTTTATATCTTTAATAATTTTAGGTTCTACCTCTATCTTGTATGTAAATTTGAATATATATGATACAGTGGTACAGGATCTGCTTGACTGACGCGCTGGTCAAGCAGCAATATTTAATTATGCATTTATCAATCCATATTACCTACTCCGTACATCTGTTATTCTGTTATACCTACAACTACATTAATCAATTAGTATTACTAACATTATTTGTTATAAATCTTCAATACATACATTGTACATATATTAATTATCTACAGTGCTTACTCACCATGATAGCAACTCCTAAACGCTACGAAACTTTTTAATTTTTCTATTGACCAATTTATCAAGCATCTATGTATGCAAACGAGTCATAACAAAGCAAACCAATTTACCTGGAAATGGTGTTGGTAGGAAGAGCACGTGTGCCATGTAAATATACCAAGTGCCAAGCGTTAGGGCACACAAGCAGCGCAGGAGCTGTGGAAGAATTTGTTCCCTTTGATAAAACTCGGCTAGAACTGCCAAACCTACTAAAGCTGTTAGCGGTATTCCTAGCCTAAAATATAAAGAAATCCATTAAGGTTTAGCCTGCTGGCGGCAAGTGATTCTGCCTTAAAGTTTGCGACCAGTGCAGACTAAGATCAGCCTGCACACCCGTGCAGTCTGATCATGGTCTGCAGTGTTCGCCATTCAGTCAGTATCGTTTTGGTAAGCACCCCTTTTAACAGTTAATGGTACTGTCCAAACTGAAAGATGGACAGCTTCATTATTGAAATTAGCAGGGTAAGGGTAAAAGAATAATGTCATCTACACTAATCAATTATATTACATAATTATCCGGTCAATAGTTTGTAATACTGACCAGTCTATAGCTCGTAACAGGTTACTGGGCTGAAGTCAAAAAAATTTGAGAAGGAAACATTACTAAATCATTCTTTATGTCATATGATAGAGGCCTAAAAGTTAATTCTAAAATGTATAAGCCCGTTGTCCTCGGGCAATAGTTGTTAAAATAACTATTGGCCGGCAAGCCAGTCAATAACTGTATTCTATTAGAGGGGAAGAACGCAACCCAGCAAAACAGAGTATGTTCATAAGAGGTAACAGTCAGTGATTTACGACTGTCGTTTAAGGGTTAGAGGTAACAGTCAGTGATATACGACTGTCGTTCAAGGGTTAGAGGTAACAGTCAGTGATATACGACGGTCGTTCAAGGGTTAGAGGTAACAGTCAGTGATATACGACGGTCGTTCAAGAGTGTGTGACAATGATGCCGTATATATAAAGAACTAGTTATCTCTTTGGTTCCTGATGTATCAAATTCAGATTATGCATTATTATAAAATTACAATTGTTGTTGCCATGGAGACATCACGTCGTATATACATCAAACGTTTCCATGTTGAAAAAAATAGATATTTAAAGATTGTAATTGAGCCACACCTTGAGAAAACCATCATAGTGCACTTGCGACCAGCATGGATCCAGACCAGCCTGCGCATCCGCGCAGTCTTGTCAGGATCCATGCTGTTCGCTTTCAAAGCCTATTGCAATTAGAGAAACCGTAAGCGAACAGCATGGATCCTGACCAGACTGCGCAGATGCGCAGGCCAGTCTGGATCCATGCTGGTCGCATATGCACTATGTTGGTTTTCTCATGGCGCGGCTCATACTATTTTTACGTTGGAAAAAATGTAGCAAGCCAATTATTAATGAATCGGTGTCCTTTGCAAAATGGGGTCAAAGTCGAATTAAATTACTTATTCATAAAAATGCAATTTCCGTCTATTAAAGGCGGTCTTTATTCAAGTGGATGCCAGTTTGGCTACAACGCCTGATATTAGCTGAAATATTTATCCAAGTTTTAAGTAAAGGTATATATTTCTAACTGAACATTTTCTTCCATATTTTTTTGCACGAACGGCCTTGATAATGCCCCAAGCAATGAGAACAGGAACCACATTTGGTCTCAGTATTAGCAACGTTTGGTCGCAATGAAATGTAATTAATTTTCAAATACGGGTATGGGTGGTTAAAAGTGTTTTTATTACGGAATAAATACTATTCTAGTTTTACGAACTATTCAAAATGACAATTCGACGGACAATAATCATAGTTCTGCCTCTAATTTTCTCTCTAATATTTTGTCTAATTACAGTAGAAGTTAGTGAGATGAGTACATACCTGTGCAGCTCGTTTTCTAACGGAGGTTTATGCATGTTAGGATCGCTGTGGAAGAAGAATTCTAGACTGAACCTGAAAAGATAATTGAGCCGTGCCATGAGAAAATCAACATGGTGGGTTTGCGTCCAGCATGGATCCAGACCAGCCTGCGCATCCGCGCAGTCTGGTCAGGATCCATGCTGTTCGCTTTCAAAGCCTATTGCAATTAGAGAACCTGTTAGCGAACAGCATGGATCCTGACCAGACTGCGCGGATGCGCAGGCTGGTCTGGATCCATGCTGGTCGCAAGCCCACTATGTTGATTTTCTCATGGCACGGCTCATATTATAGAACATATCGAAGAATCTGATATATTTGTATCAGTAATAGGTAGATCCGTCCGAAGCATAGAGTGCAATTAAGCAAAATGACAGAATACCTTGGCACTTTGATTTAGTCAGTTCATCACAGGGCCCCTTCACGCCACCGCCATAAGCGGAGCACTGTTTTTACAATGACAAAAAAATGAACTCAATAATCGTAAAAGACCAGAAATAATAAAATCATTGCGACTAGTTACGGGGCAACTTTTTATGGTCAAATACGGCACTAAAGACCTGTTATTGTGAATACTATTTAATCAAATAGGAATTTCCTGTTCTGTTGAAGCAAAAATCGCAAAAAAAGCAAACAAGTCAGAATTCAAAATTCAACATTGAAACGTACATCATAAGTATTCGTGCGCAAAGGAAGCTTGAGATTAAGTGTCATGGCATCAAGTATCATACTCGTACCAATGACACTGTGAAACATAAGGCTAACTATGGAAACTTATTATTTCACTGAGTTGTGTGTTTATTTTTTTTTTTACAGCATCTTTCGATATTTCGAATAAAGTCAATTACTCACCGAAACGTTTAAAAAAATGTTTCATTACTACTGTAAAATAAAACAAGCGAATGTTGATAGCAATTATATGTATCTGTAGTTTAAAGATGGTAATCGTCTGACAAACTGGTTTATTTCGAAGGCGACTTTTTAACTAAATAGGTGAGTAACTTACCAAAAGAACGACAAACAAAACGTGAAATATTTCATGCCTTTGATGGTGGGCAGTTTATAGTATTCCATCAGATCTGATACCCCGTGCAATACAAATAACGTATGTATGACGATGTGCTGCAGGCCAACAATGTGTATAAAATGTCCTTCCTCGTTGATAAACGTGAAACGCTCATTGAGGAGATCTGTCACCAATCCTGTATGGAAATTGTACCAAAATTACTAACCGCCTTTGACAAAAAAAAATCTTTGAACCTTTAGCCTGCTGGCGTCAAGTAATTCTGCCTTTACGGGCAGTGTAGACAAAGATCAGCCTGCACGTTAGTCAGTAAATTCAGTGAATACCCCTTCGTATTATAAATGGTATATTGCCCATATTGAATGATGGACTAGTCCATTTTAGAAATTTAGCAGGCTAAATGTTAAAAATTGTAATAAAGTTTACCGATCTATTTATTGCGCGGCTAACGTAAAATCATATCAGTGGTTCAGGGATTCTCAAACATGTTCTCGGTATGTGCAAATTTATTAATTACCAGCATACCACAAATGATTATCGACTTTCAGATTTAAAACTCATAGAGGCTACTGTCATTGTCACAGGGGAAGCAGATACTATTTATGAGATGCAAAATGATATGAGCCGCGCCATGAGAAAACCAACATAGTGCGTTTGGGACCAGCACGCATCCGCGCAGTCTGATCAGGATCCATGATGTTCGCTTTCAAAGCCTATTGCAATCATTAGCGAACAGCATGGATCCTGACCAGACTGCGCGGATGCGCAGGCTAGTCTGGACCCATGCTGGTCGAAAACGCACTATGTTGGTTTTCTCATGGCGCGACTCATATCTATAATAAACTTTAATAATAAATTTATAATAAATAGATGTTGCTAAAAACATACCTACGAAGGGACAAAACGTCTTGAAAAACAGCGTCTCGAAGGGAACGTGTCTTCCTTTTATGGTCACGTGATAGGAAAGATACGATCTATATTGTTCGCCAGTTTGTGTCGTCTGTTGAATATAGAAAAGAAACTGTCAGTTCTTTCAATTTAGGATATGAAATCTCCTGTAAGCTTGTATCTAGTCTATCAACTCAATCTGCCAACCAATTCATTGATGAAATAATCGATACACAAATCGATTAACCAATCAATAAATCTTAATGTGAATAAGTCAAATGATGAATTAGAAATATCATCAAATGATGCATTCAACTCTGCAGTTACGATTTCGGTAAAATAAAGCATATAGCCTGAAAATCAATGTCCAATCCGTCTCTGTATTGCTCAGCTTGGAGGTTATTCAACATTAAACAGCAAAATTGGTATGTGGAATATTCCGATGAAGGCGTTAGACGAAATGTTGACGTTGTAACATCTTACAGACAATTTGTTTGTTTTGGGTTTAACGTCGTTTATCAACATTATTTTATTTGTGTAACGGCGGGCAGTTAATCTAACCAGTGTCCCTTGATTCTGTACCAGTACGAACCTCTTTTCTGCAAGTACCTGCCAACTTCCCCATTGACACAATGACTTTTATCAAATCGTCACGGAGATCATACGCCCCACCGGGCTCACGACCCCGCAATCATAACCTGTTTGAGTTTACACATATTCCATTTTTGAATGTCCGTGTACGTTATTTTTTGTGTTGTTTTTATTGTTGTGGTTGTTGTTGCTGCTGCCGCCGCTTTTTTCTTTTTGTGTTTTATTTATTTTTATTTTTATTTCAGAAGGCGTTTGAAACAAGATGTAAATAATTGTGTGTATATTTCTTAAGGTGTTTCCATCTCTAAATAAATATATCAGTATCATTATCATTATTATTATTATTAATCTCTAAATAAATATATCATTATTATTATTATTATTATAAAAAGTGGTTATAGGTTAACTGTCCTTCGTCATATTGAAAAACGACGCTATACCAAACAATATCGGTATTGGACAAATGTACATGTGCCCTTGTTTTGACGGAGTATCTAGGAAACACGTGTCGATTTACCTAATTAAATACCAAAACAAGTTTGCCAAGTTCTCAATTGTCCCAGTATTTAATAATTGTCTATAATTTCAAATGAAACTTGACATCAGAACAAGGAAAATATTGATTAAATGAACACAACACATTAATGATTGATTTACCTTTCCGATAATTACAGATAACGTTAGAAACTGAAGCCGTCCTGTTCAAGAACAACTGTCAAGCGTTGAAGCTAAATGAATCTTTCATTCTTTTGAATACCGATAAAATCACATCAGGTGGTTATATTTACTTCGTTGCAAATGTATTGATTAATTGATTGGAAAACGTTTTCATAATAAACCACTACCAGATTATTGGTAATTACAGATACCGCCGCTGAATATAAAACTGCACTTTTAAGAGTATGTCATGATAATAAAATTTATTACAGATACATCTTCTGAAAAATGTCAAATGTAATGTGGCAATTTAATACTGATTGGTACCTTATTAGCAGTTCATTACTTAAAGCTAAACTCGTTATAATCTTACAACCCAGGAGGTCAAGGTCGAACGGTTAAGGTCAAAGGGACTTCAAATAGCTTTAAATAACTTGCCACTCATTGACGTGGTTCGAAACCCTTGAAAGAAAATTTCTTTCATGTCAGAAAGCCATTTATCTGGATTATTCCACTGAGCTGTCTCTCCATGCCTGACAAAATCTTCTAAGGAATTCCTTCTTAATCGCCTCTTTTTGATGTGCCATAACCAAAAAGCTACTTACCTGCATAAGTAACGCAAACGATATCGTTGCGTTTCTATGAATTATGTATTTATAATCTGCAATTTGAATCTGTAGTACAGCTTCCCTGATGAATGATTTTAGTGAACGGTTTTACAGAAAGAAATAAAAGCTAAACATATTCAATCTCACCTGTAGGTACCTTCGAAATATGTGGAATGTCCACCATAAACCAACACAGAGAAATAGAACCCCCTCGAAGGTATGTGCGGCAAAGTCACCCATGATGAATTACCCGAACACTGAAATGGATACAAATTGATCGGATTTCCAAATTTCGAAGATAAGATACTATAACAAATGAATAGGAATACTGAAACAGACAAAATAGAACTCTGAATAATGCATGTTAGTACATGTCATCGATTGGCACTCCATCGTCCATTGGTGCTGCAGGTATTATCCCGTAACCCCTAATAGGTTATTTTCTTCTTATTGCTTTTCTGCAATTTCTGTTTCTGCCTTTCATTTCAATAAAATCTGTAAAGCAAGAGTGTGACCAAGCAAAACGATAGAAGACTCAACTTGGCTTATACTCTTTGTAACAGGTAATCAAATTATGCAATTCCCGTCATCCCCCATCCCCTCCTTAAGCGGAGCTGTCTTACAAACATAAGGTTAGCGTAGAGCTTGGCTGTGCCTTCTTGCCATTGTGGCATGCTTAAGGTTACAATTGCTGGAATGCGTTAGTTACAGGGCCAGTATGAGACTAGGTTTGCCGCTGTGGCTAGAAGGCACATACCAGTCGTCTATGGATCCTGTATATACCCCGTCTTAATTTCTATCAGGATATTTTCATTTTTCTGCAAATTTATAAGTATCGCTTCTTTTTCTTTTCCATCCACAATACCATCAATATTTAAGAACATAACTAAGACAGCTTAATTTAGTACCCTTTCACCTGCCATAAATGACGTTGCTATATGATGTTTACGTCAGAACACACGTGAGTTCAGGTACCCTCGGCCAATATGATGATGGCCCATGAGGCAACCTGCGCAATTATTTATTTATCAACAGCGCCGGTAACTGTCGTTTTAAACGATCTTTTTTACTTTGTATAGTAAACCGTATGATAATACATGACTAGATTATAAGACAACAAGGATTCCAAAGATAGGGACTCACTTAATCGACAACTTTCAACGATTTGCTTCGCAACTGGCAATTTCGAAAAATATCACAGAAAGTCGAAAAAAAATATTGTGAATTAAAGTTAAAATTACGCAGTCTTCATGCATGTTTAATACTTACTTAACATTACCAGTTCTATAAGCCGGTATGGTCAATGAATGAACGGTCTACTGACTATAGAATTGATTATATTCTTGATTCTTATGATAAATATTTAACTTTGTTAATACATCGTGTACGTAACTGACAATATCACTTTCACGGAGTGTCTGCTGGTGAAGTAAATATTTACTCTTAAATGAAAGCAATCCTAAAATCCACATTCTTTTTCCGCTACCGCAATTTTCACTCTAACAAACTTCTTTTGACAAAACTGATTTAGTTTATGTAACGCAGAACTTTTATCATTGGCATTAATTTGTCACCGTTTCTGGACTACGTACATGTAGATCTAATACTGGATCTTATGTTCGATTTTTGATCCTATATTGATCGCTTTGTCTATGGACCCAAATATCTGATTTCCTCTAATTAATGTCAAGTTAAGACAAAAATCGAGCTAGTACCTTTATGAATAGTTATTTGAGCCGCGCCATGAGAAAACCAACATAGTGGCTTTGCGACCCGCAGTCTGGTCAGGACCCATGCTGTTCGCTAACAGTTTCTCTAACTGCAATAGGCTTTGAAGGCGACCAGCACGGATCCTGACCAGACTGCGCAGATGCGCAGGCTGGTCAGGATCCATGCTGGTCGCAAAGCCACTATGTTGGTTTTTCTCATGGCGCGACTCATTTTGTGTGATATCGAATCTTTATGATGTTGTTATTTCGTCCTGCTAAGTCGCCAGTGCGGCAACTCGGCGAATTTTGTTTTGTCGAGCTTTGTATTTCGGGTTGATGAGGAAAGCAAATCTAGAAGAAATAAAGACATAAAAATACGACAGGGCGACCAGTTGAGGGCGTCATAACAACAGTTTCATACATTTCAATACGGCCTCGGTAGCCTAGTAGTACAGCGCCTGCTTCGAGTGCGGGAGGTCGTGGGTTCGATCCATGGCCGTGTCATACCAAAGACGTAAAAATGGTACTAGTAGCTTCCTAGGATAGTACTAGGACAGGTTAGCCCGGTGTCAGTATAATGTGACTGGGTGGTGTATCATTAACTATTCGCATTTCGAATATATGCGTGCGTACATGTGTGTGCGTGCGTGTAAAAAGATAAGATTTTGATTAACAACAATTTTGTTCATGATTATATCCCAGTATGTGATAATATATACATACACATTTATGTATTTGATTTACCCTTTTATACGGCCTAATGCATTTATATAATACGTGTTAACAAAATGGCTCATTTAAAAAATTTCAAAAATTAGGATCTAATAGTAATACTCTTGCTTGTCACCTAATCTTGTCGACTAATGAATGATAATAACCATTATTTGCCAATTACTGCACCACTTATTTAACTTACCGCGCGCTATAAAGGTATCAAGTTTCTGTGTCAGTACTCAAAGTTTAAAGAAATTCTGACCTTAGGAAAAATTTTGCCCAATATACATATAGAAAACTGTCCCATTAACCCTTACAGTATAATAATAACCATTCATTTGCCAATTACAGACCACGTAGTTAACTCTCAGGGCGCTGTTTTCCCTTGATTTAATGAAATCTTATGAAATTACACATAAATGTTTTTATTATTTGGATAAAAGTCGTCTTCGAAATTATTGAAATGCCGGACTCGAGAGCGGCTCAAAAAGCTTGAAGCTTCCATCACAATTTAGTATAAGCGAGACTAAACTAAACTAACTGAAACCTCAAGCACTGCAATGGAGTTCTATAGCTCGCGATACTAAGGTGGCAGGGGAGCGGTTTCGTAGTTTGGCCCCTGTCGATTTTCTGTATAAACAGGACAGGGTAGATATAAAGGCATATCTATCTTACTTGTTATTTATCATTATTAATTCTTTAATATATCTGGGGAATGAGGAACGGTTAATGATTCTACATGGCGGGTGTTTTAAAATTCCTAGCTCCGTACTTCCGGTTGAGGCTAAAACATAAACATCAGAACAAAACGTCGGCCAGACGCTCGGCTGTTATCCATCCACTTTTTTTCAAGTGAAAATTAGGGAAATAAAGTGGTGGTTGGGAGACACATTCCACACCACCTGGGTATGCATCTATGTTCGCACTATACATAAATGCTACGAAATTGGATTTAAAAATACAAAATGGATGAATGGCAGAGTTCAAAGTGAGGCCCCGGTTAGGCTAATTTTGGTCTATAAAATTTGGTGATTTGGCCAATTTTCACTACATCTGGCACGGAAAGCGACAGGTGCATAGGACCGGAGAGTTGTCTTTATGTAGTCTATAGTATCTGCAATAGTCCATAGTAGTTTCAAAGAGAAATAAGCAAAAACGAGATTTCTATGGATATTTCAACACTGGTACCCACACGTCAATGTGGAATTCGCAAATCTGCACTCCCCTGCCACCTTAAGGAAAATAGACAAATTTTCAAACCACTTAAATATTGACTTTTTGCATGTATTTAAATCCATTACGGAATGAACTGTAACCTATAGTGTTTTTTATTCATTCCTGAGTACTAAATTCGGCCTAGCGAGTCCCAAAATGGCAGTAGGTGGCCATATAATAATGAAGCTAAGGACCCCCCAGCCACTAGGATTCGTATCATAAAACGGCCAAAAGAAGAAATTAGTGCCTAAATAATGACTATTCATGCCATTTTGTTTAAAAGCAACACATGTGTCTATATCTAGCAATGCCATTAAGCTATATAGTGGCTGTGGTGGCCCCAAAGGATGGATGGGTGGCCTTTAAAGGGTGTCCCGATAGGATAAGTACGGTAATCTGCATTTGTATACCAAAATTATGTTAAAAGTACATGTTTTAACATTTGAAAGGCTTTAAAATGTAAATATCATGTGAAATTAACTTTAAAGGCAGTAAATAGTTTTTCGGGGTTACTTTGATTCAGAATGCAAATTTTGGCTGATTTTGCGTGGAGGGGTGGGCACTTTTGTTGGCTTATTCACCGGCTATCTTGCAAGGTACGGCAACACTTTTGTTCAGTTGATATCACTATAAGTGTCTTAGGATTCAGGACAGGTTACATTTTATTTTATTTAAACATCTTAAAAACTTAAGGTGGCAGGGGAGCGGTTTCGTAGTTTGGCCCCTGTCGATTTTCTGTATAAACAGGACAGGGTAGATATAAAGGCATATCTATCTTACTGGTTATTTATCATTATTAATTCTTTAATATATCTGGGGAATGAGGAACGGTTAATGATTCTACATGGCGGGTGTTTTAAAATTCCTAGCTCCGTACTTCCGGTTGAGGCTAAAACATAAACATCAGAACAAAACGTCGGCCAGACGCTCGGCTGTTATCCATCCACTTTTTTTCAAGTGAAAATTAGGGAAATAAAGTGGTGGTTGGGAGACACATTCCACACCACCTGGGTATGCATCTATGTTCGCACTATACATAAATGCTACGAAATTGGATTTAAAAATACAAAATGGATGAATGGCAGAGTTCAAAGTGAGGCCCGGTTAGGCTAATTTTGGTCTATAAAATTTGGGTGATTTGGCCAATTTTCACTACATCTGGCACGGAAAGCGACAGGTGCATAGGACCGGAGAGTTGTCTTTATGTAGTCTATAGTATCTGCAATAGTCCATAGTAGTTTCAAAGAGAAATAAGCAAAAACGAGATTTCTATGGATATTTCAACACTGGTACCCACACGTCAATGTGGAATTCGCAAATCTGCACTCCCCTGCCACCTAACACTATTCAAAGGGGCTTTACTATGAGTAACGTAATTCGGTCAAACCATGGTGTTCGAAAGAAGTCCGGAGTAAATAGCTCACATGCGCATTCTCGTGTCGGACGTTGCTCTAATCACACTTTTTCACTGCATTCTGCATGAAATGAGACGGTGTTCATGCTTATATTCCGATCGGAACAAAAGAAGTGGTTTAATGTATAAACGGGAGCCAAAAATGCTTCAGAGGTTTTTTTAAAGATTATTAGATAAAAGACTACAATTTTATTTTAATGGAACTGATGTAAACTAATTTAAAAGAACTGTTACTTCAGACTTTTGCAATATAACTTAAAAAAAATATCATTTTTGCACAAATAAAGTTAAACTTTGCAACCTTTGACAAGATAATATGTATGAGAAATTAAGAAAATAAAATAATGTCAATCAATATACCGGTAAATCATTTTCTATGCCGGAAAGCCAAGATATCTAGAACTTTATTCAAACCGTTACAAATCCTATATATTTATCGACACCAAACCGATACATTACTCCAACCCTAGAACAGACCCCACGGTAACTAAATCATTCTGTACTACAATGTCTATAATGTCAACATAAAATGGCTGATCATACCGGTTTTATATATAAAAAAAAGATTCATTAATTGAAATTTTCCAACTGATTTTTTTAATTAAAAAAAAAACGATTTAACGAAATAAGCCAGACAACAGATTTAACCGATAAAATGAAAACTTTACCTCCCTATCCTCCGTTGTTTTATTTATACGGTTTCCAAGTGAAATATGATAAAAGAACACATTAAACACTGCCGCTCCTAATATGACACTGACTATTTATTAACATTCTTTTCGTTCCACTTATACTTACTGATTTTTACGCGCGTTGAAAAGTTTGCAATTTTACAACTATTTAATTGGCCTGAGACACACTTTCGTGTCAGGTTCAAAATTATTGAATTGCAATGTAGACAACACGACAAAGCGATTTGATCTGTCAATACTGCTGTATGAATTACAAATCGACAGCACGAGAACACGACAAAAGTAATACGTGTCGACATAACGATCTTTTCTGTCGTGCTTTTGCCCTCTTTTTCGTAGCATCCTTGTCCGAAGCGACAACACGATCACACGACAAAATAGCATTCTGGGGTGCTTGTCGTTCTGTCTTACTTGCGGGGGCACACCATTCGACAACAGAGGTCACGGCAAAATAATTTGGTTCTTTTCAAGTGATGTGGTGTTCCACAGTTTCCAATATATTATTTTTTTATCTTTTACAAAAAATATTTTAGAATATAGCATTTGCACTGTATTATTTCAAGTAAAGATTTATTTATTTATAACACTGAATCATATAGTACATATTATTTTAACGCAATTAATTTCCGTAACCAGTCCTCCACCTCTGATTCATGTGGGGAAGTTGGTAGTTACTTGCGGAGAACAGGTCTGTACTGGTACAGAATCCAGGAACACTGGTTAGGTTAACTGCCCGCCGTAACATGACTGAAATACTGTTGAAAAACGGCGTTAAACCCAAAACAAACAAATTTCCGTAACCAAAAGGTGAAACAGTTACAAAATGTTACGTCGTGTCCACGTGTTGTCACTTGGTGGTCCCAACAGCACGAAAACACGACAGAATGCTATTTTCAGTGTCCTTATGTCGCCGCGTGGGCGGAAAATGTTATTTCGTCGCATTTTTTGTCATGTAATGATTGTATTCTCCGTTTCCTGGCAGGGGTGCCGTAATAACAACACGACAAAATGGTAAATTATGCTGTCATGCTGTCGTGCTGGCTGGACCATCAAAACGACAGAACGAGATGGCAACAAAGAGTCACCAAAGTAACAGTTATTATATCTTTGCTCGATTGTGGTGAAAAGTTTTAAACTGGGATAATGAATTTAATTAAACTTCTAAATTCTAAATGCGTGTGTCATGCAAACAAAATATAAAGTGGTTGACTATACCGATTCAATATGCATAATGAATTTCAACTTAGCACTGCTTTTAAATTTTGAAACTGAATGAATTAAAAAGAAATGTGATGAAATATGTCATAATTATATTTACCCGCGATAATCCAATATAAGCACTCTATACTCCCTTGTTTCCAAGTGACATGCGGTTAAGGAACTATTGCGTTCCCAATTCGCCTTGTTTCGAGTCGTTAATTTTAAAATGCTGTACTTCTGAAGAGCGTTTAGAACTAATAGTAACTAGTACATTTGACTTATGCTATATTGAACCGATCAATATCGGGAACGAAACGAGTTTTTAATATCTTAAATATATAATTTCAGTTTTTATCATCAAAATCTACAAAGAGAGATCGTCAGTCACAGAATAGAGATTTAATCAAAGTTGAAGGTTCGAACTATTCCTATGGCGTTCTTTTCTTTTTTTAAGTATTTATCTGCAAATATATAATAATCTGACAATGCCGATGGAAAAGCTACTGAGGACTTAAGCACTCAAGTTAATGACAGTACATATTTTTCAGACGCAGAAAGAGCTATTGAACCGTTCGTCTGGGGCGTTTGTTAGGTCAGTTGCATATATAGGACCTATGTAGGTATAGGTCTATGGCCCCCTATGAATAAGTTCGAGTCACATAGTTGGACTAAATGTAATAAAGAAATTATATAGATATCAAATTACATAACATAGCAAAAGGATAAAAGCAGGTACACATATGAAGTGCAAAGAGGTATCGAAGGCTGGTACCTAAGATATTTTGCAAATCTGACCAAAATGTGAGAAATATGAAGTCTAATGTAATCGGGATGACATACTAAAAAGATTAAAAGGTACAACATCAAGTTGAATATTTTGATAAATAAATAACGCTAATATATGCGTGAGTCACCGTATTTCAATAGCGACAGCGATGTTCACAAAATATTTTGTTAATTACCACAAGTGCATTAAATGGACATTCTAAAACTTCTCTTTAATTTCTAAACTTGATATATTTTATTTGTTTATTTGCCATCTACTCAGTTAATCATTGGTTTCAATGCAAAGGGGTGAATTTCAAATTCTGTGTATCCTTTAAACATAAAACTAACTACATAATTTTAATGAATACATACTTCAGTGAATTATCTGAAAGGAAAATATTGCATGTCTTAATCCTTGAATTTTAAGAACGTTTTTGAAATACATACAAGTCAGTGTCTTAATAAAAACGATGTAATTAACATAATAAAACACAAAATAGGTAAAATGGCAAGGTTTCGTGTATAACAAGCACATAACTTTATCAATTTGAGTTTATATATTATTCCTTTTTCTGTTTTCAAGATATACCATTTAGGCGGTTTTACCATTTTATCTTTAACATTTTCAGTGAATACATATTTATATTATTCAGTTCAGTTTCCATTAGTATGATCGGTAAACGCAAGCTTTCGCTTCCGGTACCAGCATCTGTCACTGAAAAAAAATCAATACAATCTTCAAAGTCTGTTAGGCAGATGAAATTTGGTCTTCACCAAATATCATTTATACGGTATTTGTTTTCAGCTGTGCGAACGTGTTCCACGTAAATCATTAGTGTATTCACCATGCCGAATACTAATGCATAGCCCATTGAAATATATATATATATAAATATATAAAGAATACATCAGAATAGATCATACCTTGTTTGCATGTTTATTGATATGACTTGCATACGTTCTGTCTTAGCCAACAAGCGCTTCAATTAGATGGCACAGTTTTAAGTTAAGGAATAAGGTTAGTAATTTGGTTCAAAATGTGATTCCGCGATGTATTCGGAAGAAGTTTAGAGTAAATAGATCCTAATTTGTGAATCGAGTGTTTTTATCATACTTTTTCATTGCTAGAGTACATTCTCCGCGAAATGAGACGGCTTTCGTGTTAATACTAGATCGAAACGGACAGTAGGGGTGTATTGTGCGGACAAGAGGAAATGTGTGCCATTTGTAGGGTACTAGGCCACCACTGACTGGCAATAAACTAGGAACTATTCAACCTCCTATATTCTTTTCATGTTTTGTTTAAATTATGATAGAACTTTCAAAAGTCCGAAAAATAAGTGTAGGAAAAACTGAAGTTCTATAACGACAACGTAAATTCGACATAAAGATGTCGTGTTTTATATGAAACAAAGAAAAATTTGAATTAGCGACCTTGAACCTTTAACATATATACATCCATATCCAGAAACTGTCTATATTTTAATGTGAAGATATGACTCGTTACGCAGTAACGGCCTGTAACTGAACATTTATCTGTTTCTAGGTCCTGTCCTACGAAACCTCATGTCAAGTTCTCCCTTACATGCGGACTTGAACATATCACTTTTAAAGGATGTTCTTAATTAAACATACATAATTTTGTTTTCCCCGGTTTAACTAATAATCACAGAAACGGAGGCCAAGTGGTTCGAAATCTTTGACATTTTCCACTCAGCAAATGATAAGGTATGAGATTCCAAAAATGTACGGGCCAGTATTTCCGGAAACAACCAGTCATTGTCAAAACCAGCAACCATGTAAGACATTGCTATATAACATGAGTTCGACTTATAAGCGAGATCTAATTGTTCAGTTTTAATATAATATTTCTTTAATTTAATAAAAATATTGAAGACGCTAAATTAATAAATAGATTTACCTGACAAATTGAAACTATATTCCGATATTATTTCCTTAATTTAATAAAAAAAATATTGAAGACTCTAAATTAATAAATAGATTTACCTGACAAATTGAAACAAGATCAAGATATTATTTCCTTAATTTAATCAAAAAAGTATTGAAGACTCTGAATTAATAAATAGATTTACCTGACAAACTGAAACAAAATCCCGATATCCTACGTTGATGTTTCAAAATACCACGCAATAATCTATCGCCCTTGAATTTGCACTGCGTTTCCTAGGTTCTCATTCAATATTGACCATTATAATGTTAATTCAGCCTGCTTTGATGTCAAAAAGTAGAACTCTGCTTTTATTATAACAAATATTCAATTTACCATTACCCAATTGACTGTGTTATTTACTTAAATCGTCTTATGGTCAAAACTTGATTTTTATATCTCTAAGACGAAAAGTAAAATCAAAGTTGAGAAAAAAAATAGGCAATTAAATGGGTACTTAATGAGCGTGTTTACCTAAAACGGTCGTTAACATAGATAATGGTTTAAAAGAAATTACCCGTTTTCAAATGACATTTGTTCAAGTTGGGACTAAGCAAACAATGTATTATGAAAATACGGCTTTTGTGACAGTGACACTTGTCTGTCGGTTTTTTTTTTGTCGTCTTGGCGCGTGTCGTGTCAACACGCCAGAACGAAGTGGCAGAAGTCAGCCACCATACTGTTCATAAATATAATTCAATTTAAAGGTAATATAACTCAAAGACACACCAGTCTGAGCCTATGTTACATGTTTTTTTTTTTCTATTCAGAGAAATGACGGTAAAGTTATAAAGAGAATATAGACTGGTTTGATTCGCGATAATTAAGATGAAGATGAACATAAAACAAAACATGTGTAGTAGCCCAAGAGCTAGTCTAGTTCAAGCTGTATACACTGAAATGCGGGTCAACAGTCGAATCTATCAGTTTGACGTCCTAAGGATCGATGAAAATAGCACGCAATTATTGAATGTCATGCGGGTCTATACTGGTAGTTGAAACTACCAGCCCGAGGTCCGAAGGACAGACGGCGCATTGTACACAGTTATTGAATGACTTGCAGATTAATAGTCAAAACTATCAACTCGTGACCAGAACGACCGTTCACACATAATACAAACTCATTGAATCGAAGCCATTGCCTGAGGCCCGAAGGACCAAAGATATGTATACAGTATTATGAGTATACACTAAATGAATGACATGCGAGTCAATAGTCAAAACTATCAACCCGTGACCTGAACGACCGTTGACACATAATAAAAATTCATTGAATCGAAGCTATTGCCTGAGGCCCGAATGACCAAAGATATGCAGTATACACTAAATGAATGACATGCGAGTCAACAGTCAAAACTATTAGGCCGAAACCGAAGGACCGACCGCACACAGTAAACACTTGTACAGCGAATTGCTTGACGGTCAGTAGTCAAAACCATTACCCTAGGTCCGAAGGACCACGTGTCAATTGTCTTGACAACTGACCTTAAGCCAATCAATAAGTGTTGTTTTACATTACTTTAACGTGAACAGTATTCCTTGCTTGCGGAACAAAGATAGCTTATTTCAAATTAATTTTATGCTTTTGTGTAAATATTCATATATGTAAAAATCTACAACATGTGTCCATCAAGTAGTTTAAAGATTTTAGGCACTAGTATAAAACTACCTTTTGACGACGTTGAGCTACTCTGAAACGGGTGTTAGGAGCATGATAATTATGTCAGGCGCGTAGCTGCTTTAACGTAGATACGAATCTGCATAGTGTAGACATAGTACTAGAGCCGATTTACGCAATCGAATACAGCCGGAAGTAGAACATTTATGTAAACACCGGTTTCGTATTTTCACGTGAAAACGGCCGAAAACCGAGAGGTTATCAACAAATTATAAGCACAGGCACTTGGTTGCACTGATAGTATTTTTCTTATATTGGCCTGTACCTACTGTTTGTTGGTTTTAATACGTGCACCAGTGCTCCCTGTATTCGAAAACATTATTTACTGTAAGTGAATCCATTTTATTAAAAAAGTTAAAATTTTAGGTTAGATATTATTACATATAAGGTATACCTGACGCGAGGCAACGGAAGTGTATGACCGGTGTATGACGGGTAATGAAAAGGTTTTGAACCACTAAATTATTTCCGGCTTTTGAGCGTTGATCATGACTGTTGTCTTTTTTTAAACTATGTAATAAAAATAAATTGGTTACACAAGCTCAAAAACAAGCTCACAACATTAAATTATAGAAAAAGAACTTATTCACAATGCACATGTCAGATATTTAATTTATAAAAATTGAAAATGTATTTCTGTATGAAAGGTAGGTATATACTTCATAAGTGGCTGCAGGCAGGTAATCTCTCTCTCCCTCTCCCTCCCCACCCTCTCTCTCTCTCTCTCTCTCTCTCTCTCTCTCTCTCATAATGTCAAGTCATCTCTCGACTGATAGAGACATGGGATACACGTCGACTTGCTAGTTATGTTGAAAAAGTGTTCTAAAAGACTGATGGGTCCGACATCAGCTAAAATGAAAAGGCTAAAGGAATGTTAGCATGGTAAGTGTGATTAAAAAAGAACAAGCATTAAAATATAAAAAAGAACCCGCCCGCTTAGCTCAGTAGGTAGAGCGTCGGTCTACGGATCGCGGGGTCGCGAGTTCGATCCTCGGGCGGGGCGTGTGTTCTCCGTGACTATATCATAAACGACATTGTGTCTTAAATCATTAGTCCTCCACCTCTGATTCATGTGGGGAAGTTGGCAGTTACTTGCGGAGAACAGGTTTGTACTGGTACAGAATCCCGGAACACTGGTTAGGTTAACTGCCCGCCGCTACATAACTGAAATACTGTTGAAAAACGGCGTTAAACCCAAAACAAACAAACAAACAAAAGATAAAAAACCCATAGCACTCTGGTCTAGTACATGTACTTTATAGTTGCTACAACCACTTTGAAAGCTTCAAGGTCAGGGTGGTCAAGATTATTCCACAGTACATCTGAAACTTTGTGGTCAGGTTATTCTACAAGGTCAAGGTTATTCCATAGTATAACTTGGGTGCAAGATGGTATATGCATATTCTAGCTGTGGACGGACAAGTATTTTTATGCTTATGTTTTGGCGTTTTCGTTTGTTGTTGCGATGATTATGAAATTAAGCGTTTATTAGCATTTAAAGATATTTAAGTGATATTTTACATCTGTCACACTATTTAGCACTGACAATTAACTATAAAATATAGCCATGGAGTAAATATTTGGTTTTGATGACAGCTTTGATTTTTGTGACATGTAGTGCCTAATTTAGAAGGATTAAACTCGAAGTCCCACTTATTTTCCCATTGTTCTAGCTTGTTCAGATTTTCCTGGAGGATTTTGTTTCCATCCACAGAATTGATATCATAATAAGGTATATGTATACTACATTATCGTCGGCAAAGTGTCGGATTTGAGACTTGATTGAAAATGGGAGATCGCTAATATAAAATAGAAAAAACTGAGGTCTAAGGATGGAACCTTGTGGAAACCCAGATGCCATTGGTACTTCTTTGCAATTTCGCCCTCAAAAACTACAAATTTACTTTCTTTCAAGTAGAAATGCATAATACCACTTGATGACTTGTGGACAGACACCATGATCTTAACAAAAGTCTTACTGAAGTCGAGTACAATTAATTCAGTTTGTTTACGACTGGAAATGCTGTTAATCAGCTCACCTATTAACTCAATTAGTTGAGTTTTACAATATCTCCTTTAGAAACGCCATGTTGGAGGTCATAAAGAAAGTTACGTTTAGAAAGGTGGACAGAGACATCGGAGGCATAGATGTGTTCTAGTGTTTTACACAGTGAATGATATAACAGATAATTTGCCAAGTCATGCGGGTCCCCCTTCTTGAATAGAGGGCAAACAAAATCTTATCTCCATTTTGTGGGAACAGTGCCTGAGGAGAAAGACTATGGAAGATTACCAGTAGAACATCAACAATTTCATCATTAAGTTCCTGGAGGACAACTGGACAAAAATGGTCTGGTCCTGCAGCTTTGTCTGGTTTTAGGTTAGCTAGCAATTTGAGAATATCCATTTTATCGATGGAAATTTCAGATATTATGGAGGCAATGTTCAGAAGGCTATAGAATTTTAAGTTTTTGAAGTCAGTTTTGTCTAAGATAAAGTGGTGATTTGTTTAAATACGGATTGATAATTTTACATTTGAAAATGAAATAGATTATTATAGTGTTTGTGGTCTTAAACCAGTGAAATGTCAAAAAGGTTATTCCATAACCCTACATAGTGCTGGTAAGTAAATATTTACACAGACTATCATCATAAATGAGGAGTTACATTTACATGCTCTTCACCAGTGTGGATTTTAAGTCCTGCTTTGGTGTAGAAATCTTTCGCTTGAAGAATTTATCCTGGTACATGGAAGGTTGATGGTTCTACCCAGGTGTCTAATGAAGTTATACCTGCAGGCACACCTTATGTATTCCTCCAACAACATCAGATGTTTGAAAAATACCATGTCAAGAGACAAGAAAAAAAAAGTACAGCAATAGACCAAATCAGTTATTACCATTCATAATTTTATCATGTCCAAAACATTGCGCAATGATACTCATTTCCACTTTGGTGATTATTACATTTCACTCGGACTTTATCGTAGACCCCTTTGTAAAATCTCAAACTTTAAACTAAAATAAAGGTATTAAATCCATATAATATTTGAACAAAACTTGAAAGTTTTGTTGTTTGTAGCATCATCTGAAGCATGTGCAGTGAAAAATCTTAATTTGATATCTAAAATAGTGTGATATTTATTTCTAGTCACTATATTTTCATTGTAAATATACTTCGTTATACCCAAGTGGAAACTGGCAGGTACTCGAAAATGCAGCTCTCTGATTGGTCAGTTAGAACCCCTAGTGTACGGTGATGTCATGTTAAAATTATAAATTTCTGGAGGTCCATCATGAATTCTGTGAAAAATTGTAATGTCAGTTCTTGTACAATCTTTGTCGACGTGTCTTGTGTTATTGTTCTGGCTCTGTAGGCAAAAAGCGACATGTACTCCAGTTCGTTTTACAGTCTGTTCCATTGATCTGTTTTAGTAATACAGAGTTAATATGTAATATTAACGCATGAAATAAGTTAGGTAGTTCTAGTTACCACGCCACGATAAATTAGTGGCTTACTACCGTTTGCAAAACCAGTCGACCGTAGTTCCGTTGCCGATAATGGCCGATAATGGCGGAGTGCAATACCTTCACTTTATATCTATCCTGAGACCAAATTTTTAAGATTCTTTAAAAAGCGGATTTTCGACATACCATCAGTGCAACCAAGTGCCTGTGATTATAAGTTTACGGGTTCCATGAGGATTTTTCATGCATTTAAACGGTAAGTATAATGTTTATGGATTATTCAATATAGTATGAAAGTAAACTGTTACGCTTTAAATGGAAATTGTGAAAGAAAAGCCGATAAGAAAATATTGACTTTCTTCTTTCACTTTCATTGTCGCTTTTTAAATTGCCCAAAAATGTTCTTTCTATTAATTTGTTTTTTTTCTTGTTTTTTGTTTGTAGATACATAATCCTATAGCAAATTATTGTGTGAAATGACAGCTTATTTAAAGCATCTGTGATTAGCTGGGCCTAAGTTTACCGATTTTTCCTTTTAGAGTGACCTTTGACCTTATAATAGCTTATAGTCTGTTCTATGTATTTTAGCTGTAGTCAGAACAGAATGTAATTGAGATCAAATGAATTTTCAAAATAAACTGTTGCAAATTGCAGGGAAAGAATAACATAATATATTCATTATAAGTTATTGAAATATTATAATTACCTTTTGATACTGTCAACCGTGAGGCATTATGGGAGAAACTTATTAAATCAGGTATAAGTTGCAAGATGATCAGAATGATTAAGTCAATAATATAACAATGTTCAGTCATGTGTACGTATGTCAAGCTCTATAAAAATGTCAGAGTTTTTCAATGTCACTATCGGCTTAACACAAGGAGAACCCTTGTCACCGATAATGTTTATTCTTTTTGTAAATGATATAGTTGATAATCTTGATATGAATTCTTTGACTTAGAATGACTTAGATTTATTTTCTAAATATCTAATTTTATTTGCAGACGATATTGTTTTATTCACCACTGACCCAAATGGTCTGCAAGCACAAATTGACAGTCTGTGGCACTATTCTGTTATATGGGGCTTAGAAATTAACATAGATAAGACTAAAATTTGTATCTCTGAGAAACGAAAATGTAATCATAACGTAGATATTTTCATATTAAATGATAAAAAAGTTGATATTGTTGACAGTTTTATTTATTTAGGTATTAAATTTACACGTACAGGAACCTTCAGAGTTGCTGTTATGCTTCTACACGATCAAGCTCTTAGAGCGTATTTTAATCTTCTGTCCTTATTTGATCGTGTGGAAATGGATGTAAAAACTAAACTGTCTTTATTTAATTCAATGGTCCTACCTATTTTACTATATAGCGCAGATGTTTGGGGTGTCTACAAGTTAAAAGAAATCGATAAGTTACATGTTCGGTTTTGTAAATACCTCCTGGGTGTTAAAAGCCAGACCCCAAATTATGCGGTGTATGGTGAATTAGGGGTACCACCTTTGTCTGTTGTTTGTAAAATAAGAGCAATGAAATTTTGGTTAAAGATCATAAGGAACACTAATTCTGCTTTATATGACATTCATCTTGACCAGTGCAGAACTATTAACGGTATGTGTTGGTCATATCAAATTAACTCAATTATAGATCACCTTGGTTACACTGATATACCCATGAACTTTGATAATAACTTAAACCAATTCCCATTGTTGAAAAACAGATTATATGATCAATTCATTCAAGAGTGGCGTGAATCTATAAATGCTATGCCTAAACTGGAAAGTTATTGTAAATATAAAACGTCATTCTGTTTTATAGTTATATTGTGAAATTAATACTGATTTACGAAAAAAGTTAACTTGCATGAGATTAAGTTCACATCAGCTGGAAATTGAGATGGGTAGATATAATAATATAGACAGAAGTAACAGACTGTGTAAGATATGTAACCAAAATGTTGTGGAGTCAGAATATCATTTCATTCTTTGTTGTAGTAAATATAAAGATATTAGAAAGAAGCACCTTGGTAATACACAATGGCCAACTATTCAGAAGTATAATAATCTAATGTCTTCGAAAAAATGCGAAGGTGCTTGTTAAGATAGCTTAGTTTATTAAAGAAGCCACGCAGTGTAGAATCAATACACTTATAAATAATACCACATAATTTCACGTAAATTGCTATATATGTTTTGTTTGTTAGGATGTTTCCTAGGAAAGTTTTGTACTTTATACGTTTATTTATTGTATGCATACACTTTTACTTTTTTGCACTATAGATTTGTCACGGTACGGACTTGGTCACGTAAGGGTAGAATATGTGTCAGGCCGCCGGTTAGCTCAGTCGGTAGAGCACTCGCCCTGTAAGCGAGGGGTCCCGGTTTCGAGCCCCGGACTGACTGCACATTTTTCTCACCCTGTGACATTTGGCGCCCAACATGGGACCGTGGCATGCTTGCTTGGTCAGTCTTACGACGCATGCAATATTATGTACCTTCGGAATTCGAGGACGAATTTCCAATTTGTGGGGGTGTATGTCACGGTACGGACTTGGTCACGTAAGGGTAGAATATGTGTCAGGCAGCCGGTTAGCTCAGTCGGTAGAGCACTCGCCCTGTAAGCGAGGGGTCCCGGTTTCGAGCCCCGGACTGACTGCACATTTTTCTCACCCTGTGACAGATTTATACATGTATTGTATTGTTTGTTAATATGTCATGTTCCTACTATATTTGTTAATGGCCAAAGGCATGTATAATGCCAAATTTGCCGAATAAACCTTGAACCTTAAACCTTGTTAAAATGTCTACCCAATGCTATTGTTGAATTCTTTCTCACTTTGCCATGATTGTGATCTCGCGCTTCTCCATCATGAGCAGGCGATACTCGAAGCGCGGGATCATGACGGCAAAGCGCGAAATCATGATGGCTAAGCGCGAGATCACGATGACAAAGCGTGAAATCAAGAATTTTCACGTGCGCGAAATCACGATAGCAAAGCGCGAAATTGCTAAAGTTTCGCGATCTCGCCATTCACGATCGTTATCTCGCGCTTTGCATATCGTTTGAGAAAGCGATGCATGAAGCGCGAGGCGCGAGATCACGATGGTAAAACCGCGAAAAATTAAAAGGTGCGAGAAACATTATGCAGATAACGAAGTTACCATAATGAAGACGTCGCTATACCGGCACGTTTTCCCTATGCAAGGTATTATTTTCAGATTTGGTACATTTGTATCAGTATCATGAAACTTACTAGTTAGTCTTCAGCAAGTATTATTAATGCGGTATTTGTTTTCAGCTGTGCGAACGTGTTTCACGCACGTCGCTAGTGTATTTACCATGTCAAATACTGTAGTGCATAACTCATTGAAATATCCAAAACAAAACAAACAAAAAAACAAAAAAAAAACAACATCAGAATGGGATTTGAGCAATGGATCCGATCTTATTTACATGTTTTATGATTTGACTTGCAGCTATCAAGTGTTTCAATAAAATGGCGCAGTTTTGAATTATGGAATAAAGTTAGTAATTTGCTTGAAAATGTGATTCCTGCGGTGTGATTACTGCGGTGTATTCGAAAGAAGTCCAGAGTAAATAGATCCTAATTTTCCCATTTTTTTTTAATGTGAATTGATTAGTAATACTTGCTGAAGACTAGCTAGTAAGTTTCATGATACTGATACAAATGTACTAAATCTGAAACATAATTTTTCATTTCTAGAATTTATTCAACATGACATTAGACGGCTTTCATGTTAATACTAGATCGAAACGGACAGTAGGGGTGTATTGTGCGGACAAGAGAAAATGTGTGCCATTTTAGGATACTAGACCACCGCTGACTGGCAATAGGAACCATCCAACCCCCTATTTTCTTTTCATTTGTTTTCTTCGTTAATTTATGATACAACTTTCATGAAAAAATAAGTGTAGAAAAAAGAGAGACGTTCTATCACGTTACGTAAATTCGACATGAAATTGTTGTGTTTTATGTTACAAAGTTTGAATTAGTGACCTTTAACCTTAAGTATTACATTTTCTAACGTTACAAAACATCCATATCCAGGAATGGACTATATTTTGAGGCGAATGTATGGCTCATTACACAGTAGCGACCTGGGTTCTGTTCTACGAAAGTTCACCAGTTTCATCCCAAGTTCCCACTTAACCATTTCCCTGCTAACTTGTCAATCTTTCAGTTTGAACAGTCCCATTTACTGTTCAACGAGGTGTCTACCAAAAAGATACTGAGTGAATGGCGAACAGTCAAAATCAGTCGTGTCCAGCATGATAAGCGTTAGGTGTGGACTTAACATATCACATTTAAATAATGTTCTTAAGTAAACGTATATAAATTACTTTGTTGTTGTTGTTAAATACCATTCAACGGTTGGTTCTAACTTGTCCGGAACGGGTCCTAATTGAACTTTTCACGCAAATTTTAATTTCTATACGCTGTTGACTTATTTAATTTGGGTAGTTTCACTAATCGATTTCACATTTATAAAAAATCAATACAAAATATCAAATGCCATGTTTATTATTGAAAAATATCTAACTGGGATGATTACCTTTAATAGCGGTCTTAAAGGTAATCATCCCGAACCTGCTGACGGGTTAATGTTAGTCAATTATTGTTTAAAAATATATAATTTTTAAAGATTTTACTTTTATTCATGAAATAAAGCAAAACCAACAGATAAATTCGAGCTGATTATTGTCTTTCAAACAGAGTTATACCAGTTTTACCAGTGGATTATAGGAAAAAAATCAAATTTACATAGTTATAGTAACTTTCTCCGTAAACATTAACTTGTTCCTTTGTAATGGTTTGTTTGTAACGGTTTTAAGGCAAACCTACACAATTTATGACTTACGGTGTCTGGAAGATAAAACTACCGATCTTCTGCAAGCCAGTTGGATAAATTTTGCACAGGACGACAGGACTTTGGCTAAAAATCACAGAAATGAAGGCCAAGTGATACGAAACCTGTGACCTTTACCTCTCAGCAACGGAGACCGTTGATTAGGTATAAGATTCCGAAAATGTACGGGCCAATATTTCCGGAAACAACAAGTCATCATCAAAACCAGGAACCATGTAAGACAATGCTATATAACATGAGCTCGGCTTACAAACGAGATCTAATTATTCAGTTTAAATCTAATATTTCCTTACTTTAATAAAAACAAAAAATTGAACACGCTAAATTAATAAATAGATTTACCTGACAAAATTGGAACTATATCCCGATATCTGAAAATAACACGCGATAATCCATCACGCTAGATTTTGCACTGCATTTCTTAGGTTCTAATTCATTATTGACCATCGTTAATTGATCCTTTCACATATTGTTTGCTTTGGTATCAAGGAGTGTAACTCTGCTTGTATTATAATAAATATTTTAATTAACCATTACCCATTTGACTGTATTATTTACCAGATCCCAGAAAAGTCACACATTCGCTATATAGCTAAATCTAGCTATATATAGCTAGAATTAGCTATAAAACCAATAACAATAATGCAAAATATGCCAAATTCAAATGCAAAATGACCATAATCGCGTCTTAATGGTTTATAAGATGAAAGACAATAGCAGAAAACCAAGAACTTTGCAGTCACATTTTCAATAAATGCAGCAATATTTTGAGATGAAACATTGAAGAATGTGTCACTTGTGAGAATCATTGCTGCATAAGACAAATTTTGTAACGACTTATCGCAGAAATTCGCAACATGTATTGAAACTGAAACTGCACAGATCTCCGTTCTGTGTGATTGTCTTTTGTCTCATAAACCATTTGGATGGGATAATAACTGTTTTATATTTGATATTGACATATATTGAACAATTGTTATTGGTTTTATAGCTATTTCTAGCTATATTTAGCTAGATTTAGCTATACAGCGAATTTGTGACTTTTCTGGGACCTGTTTATCCATATCATCTAATGGTTAAAACTGACTTTTTTATATTTTCAAGATGAAAAGTAAAATCAAAGTTGAGAAACTAAAAGGCACTTAAATGGGTACTTAATGAGCGTGTTTACCTAAAACGGTCGTTAATATAGATAATGGTTTAAAAGAAATTACTTGTTTTCAAAGGACATTTGTTCAAGTTCGGACATAGCACACAATTTATAATGAAAATACGGCTTTTGTGACAGTGACGCTTGTTTGTCTTTTTGTCGTCTTGACGCGTGTCGTGTCAACACGCCAGAACGAAGTAGCAGAAATCGGTCATCATACTATTCATAAATATAATTCATTTTATAGCTAATGTAAATCAAAGACACACTAGCCTGAGTCTATGTTACAGTTTTTTTCTTCTTTTCAGAGAAATGCCGGTAAAGTTATAAAGAGAATATAGACTGGTTTGATTCGCGACAGTTAAGATGAAGATGAACAGAAAACAAAACATGTGCAGTAGCCCAAGAGCTAGTCTAGCTCAAGCTGTATACACTGACATGCGGGTCAATAGTCAAAACTATCAGTCCGACTTCCAAAGGATTGATAAAAATAGCACGCACTTATTGAATGCCATGCGGGTCTATAGTTGAAACTACCAGCCCGAGGTCCGAAGGACAGACGGTGCATTGTACACACTTAATAAATGACATGCAGGGCAATAGTCAAAACTATCAACCCGTGACCAGAATGACCGTTGACACATAATACAAACTCTTTGAATCAAGGTATTTCCCGAGGCCCGAATGGCTAATGATAAACATTATACACTCAATCAATGGCATGCGAGTCAATAGTCAAAACTATTAGGCCGAACTCCGAAGGACCGAACGCACACAGTATACACTTGTACATCGAATTGCTTGACGGTCAGTAGTCAAAACCATTACCTTAGGTCCGAAGGACCACGTGCCCATTGTATTGACAACTGACTTTAAGCCAATCAATAAGTGTTGTTTACATAACATCAGAAATAATTTTCCACTTTTTTGTCTTCCAGTTCTGACTTTAGCCGAGCAACATTTAGTGTTTATCTATCAACCGGTCAATAGTGCGAACTATGGACTCGTGATTTATGTTAAGAATCATGTAATAATGTTAACTATTGACTGGAAAACCGTTAAATAAATATTTTGCTACAAGGCGTTCACTTTCTTCTGCGCACTAAACATGCGTGGGATATAGATCGGTTATACAAAAAAATCTTTTGACCAGCGATATATATAAGGTGTCACTACAATTATGTTATGGCCAAAATTAAGACAATGAAGAAGCCATTGTTGATTTGTTAATTACAACTTTGGTTGTCCCACCTCCCTATCTATCACATTGCTTTTAAAGCTAGCTAATATAGCACGGCAGTATAAGTGCAAACTTATACTCTGATCTACTACAATTTTCCAAAGAAAACTGAATTTTTCCTAATACTCAAAAGAAAAAAATATATTTTGTCACACTTTTCTCTTAAAGAAATAGTTCTAATAAACTTAAGTATACAGTACCATATAAAAATATCGCCACGCCATGGAAGAGATACTTCCTGCATTTATTTTACAAAAATCCTGGTCAGCCTGTATAACTTTCCGATTAAAGTTAAGAAAAAAGTTTGTTATTACTCTTTCACAACTTTTAAATCGGTTAAAGCTGCACCATAGAAACAGCGTGTGAAACAAAAAATATAGATGTTACTTATGAGAGTACTGCTATGGGTTTTCCCCTTGTACTTTAACGTGTACAATATTCATTGCTTGAGGAACAAAGTTATAGGATATTGATAGCTTATTTCAAATTAATTTTACGCTTTTGTGTAAAAAAGTCATATATGAAAAAAAAATCTACAACGTGCCTCCGTCAAGTAGTTATGCCTTCTCTTGAGATGGAATATCATAGTTCAATAAGTCACACTTGACTGAGCTAGTGATACCGAAAGCTGTTGTCATTACAAGCTGGCCAATAAAACTCCGTGACCTTAGAAATATAAACCTCTGACGTTAGACTATTCTTTCCTTATTGAGGCGACTCTCTGACTGAACGCGTTCCGTGGATTACATATTACTAAACCCGAGGATGTTATTTCCTCCATTCTTGAAGAACAAAACATACATTCAGTCGACCAGATAGACATATATCAGCAAATTTAAATGTAAACAACTAAATATTATAGTTACCTTGAAATGCATAGTTAATATATGAAAACAAACCCCATTGCGACCCTCTAATTATGCGCAATTCACGCATCGAATCGTAAATGATTAACCGGGCCAATGTCTTATTGCCGTATTTACTCTACTGAAAGTGGTAACAGATTTAATTTGTTGTTGGATTTAACAATTTATGTTAAATAACTAGGGTAAATACTTACTTGAAATTTTTTGGCAGTATAAAACAGACATTGCAACCAAACTTTTACAAGATGATCATTTTATATTTATATAGATGTGCCCTAGAAGGAACTTTTGCTATGCTTTAACTTGTTAAAAGATTTTAGGCACTAGTATAAACACCCTTAAACAGGTGCCAGGAGCGTGATATGATAATGTATTGCATGTTTATTACCAGACTCAATCAACCCGAATCTCTTTTATTTTGCTCAGATGCATCCACTGCTTTCGACAGATCACTTTAAAAGTTATTAACTATCACATCAATGGCACAATGTTATTGTATTTTCCGATCCTTTGGGATCTTTAGAGATGTTAAAGTGTTACACGTGTTTCATAAGCTTTGATGATTCTATCGTACTAAGCCTCCGTTATTTCCTTGCTGGCTGTGCTTCCAAGGGATTTGTTTGTAGAGATTGTTTAATCTTTTGTTGGCGAAAGGGCAGAAGCACACGTATTTTTTCTTAAATTTTTTTTCTTAGATTTTTTTTTCTTGTGAATGTTTTTTCTTAGATTTTTTTTTTTTGCCTTTTTTACAATTTTATAAGTCTCATTTCTAACTTTCGCACTTTCGAAAATCTACGTCTAGTCCGGTTGTCATATATTTAGACCATGCATGTCGTGTCCCTTTGATGCCATTCAGACAGGTTTAAATTTACAGTCAGGCTTTGGTTTAAAATCAGATTTATGAATTCGATGTAGATTTTCTATATAAAGTGAATTATAATTATTTCATTTCTCAAAGGACTGTTATGTTGTCATAGAAAATTTGTCAATTCCTTATGAAAGCAAAGAATGTCACACTCTGGATTATTGTTATTATTGGTACCATTTAAGTTATAAGTCTTACTATTTAGAGATGTGACAAATATTTGCTCACTGATGATTTTAACCTTTAGCCTGCTGGTGGCATTCTGTGATTCTGCCTTTGCGACCAGTGCAGACCAAGCCGTGAAGGCTGATCATGGTCTGCACTGTTCGCTATTCAGTCAGTAAATTTTCAGTGAACACTCCTTTAAATGATAAGTGGTACTGCCCAAACTGAATGATGGACCAGTCCATTTTAGAAATAAGGGTTAATTTGAATGATAGTTGTTTGCAGTAAACTGACATCATTCTTCTCTTCATGAAGAATTCATTCAAAAGAAATTATGGAACGATCACTTCACCAGATATCAATATTTTCTGTATCCGACTTCTCCTTGGTAATAGTTAAGTCCAACATAATACATGCATGGTGTCGGCTGCGCGACATGCTGATAGAGGAAGTTGTCTCAAAGACATTCAAAAGGTTCTCCGTGGCCGAGTGGTTAAGGTCGATGACTTCGAATAACTTGTCCCTCTCTAATGTGGGTTCGAGTCTCCATTGGGGCGTTGAATTCTTCATGTGAAGAAGCCATCCAGCAGGCTTACGGCAGGTCGGTGATTCTAGCCAGGTACCAACCCGTAATGAAATAATGCACGGAGGAGCACCTGGGGTCTACCTCCACCACCGAAGCTGTAAAGTCGCTATATGACCTATAATTGTGTCGGTGTGACGTTAGACCCAACAAAAACAAAAACAAAACAAAGACACTCAGCGAAATTTAACGCAATATCATCTTCGGTATGAACAGTACCGTGTTTCTGCAAACACCCATCTTTCAAACTTAAATCATCAGTCAGCAAACGATTGTTAAACATCTGAGATGCTTCCCAGGTAATAAGACATGAGTAAAGTCCCAATAACATATAAACAAAGATTATGTAACAAAAATCTCTAAGGTATAAGCCGGTGCCAGGCCGTTAGAGATGTTGCACCTTCCATTACCTCTCCTGAACAGACTCAATCAATACGAGTCTGTAATTATGTTGATTATTTACGTTCTGTTCTTCCAAAGGATCTTTACATAGAGTTTATTTACTAGCTCAACATCAGAACATTTTAATTTAGCTATCACAGAATTCCGCTAAAGGCGGTGATAAGGGGCGCTTGTGGAGTAGCACATTTTATACCTGTCATTAACATACTCACTCAAACCGAGTCTGCTATAATTTTTCCTGGATGTTCTTAGTTTAAATATATTTATTCCCAAAATTACGGAGTTCCGTTAGAGCCAGCGCTTGCTCCCTGTGAACGCGAAGCGCGAAGGTACGACGGTACAATGGCGAAGTGCGACAGTACGATCGTGACAACACGACAGTGCGATGGCGAAGCGCGACAGTACGATGGTGACAGTCCATCGTACTGTCGCGCTTTGCCATCGAAGTTGCGCTTTGCCATCGAACTGTCGCGCTTCACCATCGTAGTGTTACCATCGTACTGTCGCGCTTCGCCATCGCACTGTCGCGCTTCACAATCGTAGTGTCATCATCGTACTGTCGCCCTTCGCCATCGTACTGTCGCACTTCAACATCGTACTGTCGCGTTTCGCCATCGCACTGTCGCGCTTCACCATCGTCGTGTCACCATCGTACTGTCGCGTTTCACTATCGTTTCTCTGTTTACTTAAGGGCCGACTTTAATTAAACTCTGTATTGTATAGTATTGTCAACTCTGCCCTCTGTTCAAATAATTGGAACGTCTTTCGGCACCGGTATTATTGAAATGAAAATCACCAGACCTGATTTTATTCAAATGAAAATTCCACGGCAGAGTGATACTCAAATGAATATCATTTGGCATTATGATATTAACAAAATATCATATCTTAATATTGTTTGAAATGTATTATTCCAAAATAAGCTCCGTTGGTCAATGGACCAATTTACATTGTTTACTTGAGGGATAATAAAAACGAGTATCTCCCAACCGGGTGTTATTTATGAACAAAATAACATTGTATTCAAAATTACCCTCTCTGTGGAAAAATAAATGATAATGTATTTACATGTAATTAATTGTTTTGTGAGAAACTGTTGTTTAATCAGCTCATATATTTCAAGCTATGAAACGTTAAAAGTATGTACCTGCCGGCTTCTTTTGTAAACTCCTTACAGATCACTTAATATATAACAATTACCAGACCTGTCCTACGTCTATTGTTTACACGAAAATTTTATGACGAAAAATCCCAAGTGCTTGTAGCAGGATTCGAACCCGGTCGCTCGTGTGATAGTCCAATGCTCTAACCACTGAGCCAAAGAGTCGACACACTTACGCAGTTGTCAGAAATTAAATTTAAACGTACAGGTTATGCGAGAGCGACCGTAACAATGCAGTAGAAGCATGAGAAGTCCCTGCATGTCATTTACGGTGACTCCGTAAATAACATTTTAATACATATGTTACTATATATAGTAACAAAAATGAATGTGTTTTCAGTAGGTTATTGCTTTCACGCACAGATTATCACTTATCGGCCCGGGACGAAAACTCATAATCACAATCCGACCGGTGAACCGAGTTTCAACAGTGTTCGAGTATGCGTTGTAAAACAGCATGATTCGCACCAATTTCGACGAAGTAACGGGTTTCTTCTCAGTGAAAATGCTATGACTACTTTTCATAAACATAGATCTAGATATCTAGCTATTGTTAATAAAATTGCATTTATTTTTCATGAACTGGCTCAAAGTTAGTCTAACGACTGATGCCAGTCTAGACAAGAAATTGTAGATCTAATTTGTCTGCATGTGAAAGAATAAGTTTAGGCCTACTGTAGTACACTCACTTATGACCCCAAATTGCTTCCGGCTACGAACAAACACAAACTTTGGGACAAAAGTACCCCAAACTATTTAGCCATTGAAATCTAGCGACAGGAGTTGTAGTTCTACTCCCCTTGAGTAGTGCAACAAAACATATGTATTAAAGACATTAATACACGCTAGAGCCTGGCCGAGAGGTGATAATCGGCCCGGAATTCATAATGGCCCTCGGGCTAAAGCCCTTGGGCCAGTTTTCATTTTCCGGGCCCGGCCCGGCCCGGCTCTGTCGTGTATTAACCTCTAAATCTCTTGTCCATTTTGAAAGTCCGTTTTAAGTAAAAACATTCGGCCAGTTTTACATATCTTGAAAATTGATATAAACATGACTTTGCTGTAAAAGTTTAACATTCAATTTTACACAGGTCTTGAGATTTGTCTGCAAGTTAAAACGGGTATACTCTTCTGTCTAAGTGGAAAATGCTTCATGAAACAGGACATTTTATTTAACAAAAAAAAAAAAATAAATAAAAAATGACATATAAGGCAGTTTTTAAGTAGTGGTAATGGGTGGGAGACGGGTCAAAGCACATTTCTTGTTTTCTTAAAAAATGTTCTAATTTTGCTGAATATTGTTAATTCATATCAAATTATTAACGGTTGACATTTTATGTCTTTAAATATAATTATATATTTTGCACTGTACAAAGTTGTGTCGGTCTTATGCCGTTTATTTCATTTGTGTAAAGCAGTCAGTTTCCTGGATTCTAAACTTGTATTGACTTTACATCCACAAGTAACTGACAACTTCTTCACGTGAATCAGATGTGGAGGACGAGAACGACTTTAAACGAAATTATGTTTATTCAAATCGATGCCATGTCACAGAGAACAAAGGCCTCGAACTACGTATAGGATAGACAACTCGTGCCGTTGTCTACGGGATATATACAACGAGCAAAGCGAGTTGTATATATCCCGTAGACAACGGCACGAGTTGTCTATCCGACTTAGACCACGTGACATAAAAACTGCAATCATTGAAAACTGTCCCATGCGTTCTATAGAAATTAGGATTTACGTGTTTTTATAAAAGTGATATAATCTTTGTACCGTTAGCGCTTGTTTGTCAGTAGGGCATGTGAAAGAATGCAGGTTACTTTGTATAAATTCAGTTTTACTCAAATAACGGATTTACTCAAATTTGACGTTCATTAACACTTTGAGTCATTTTCAATCGCAAATGCTAGACAGTTAAATATGGATTTCTCAAAAATACTCAAAATTGCTGAACAATTAGGTTTTGTGAGGAGTTTGCATGTTTGCGAAACACGATGACAGATACGTTGATTCAAGAAGATAGCCGGGTTCCGAAAGCACAAAAAGGCTTACAGCAAATCGGAGGTAAACATGTTGGATAAAAAATATTGTTGTTTGAAGTAATCTGGTATTTTAAGTATGGACTAGTGCTTACTGGTAATATACATAATCACATACAAATGATCAGATTCTATTAGAAATCACATTTCAACAATCGGTATAAAGTGACAAAATAATTATGGTTATACTCATTTTTGTTCTTATGAAAATAGGAACCAGTGTCGGTGTTTAGTTATTTATTTATTTATCTATCTATCTGTTAGGATATAGTTAGTGCGTAGATGCTCGTAGGACTACGAACACTTTTAACTATGTCGTGCCTTTCTTGTTAAAATGATGTAGTTGTTCTACTTTCTAACAGGGCCCAGCTGTTCGAAACTTTAACTGACTGTTAGTTTAGTTTAGTTTAGTTTAGTTTATACTGATTTCTTTTAGCTCGATTGTGGTGAAAGCTTTAAGCTTATTGTAACCACTCTTGAGTCCGTTTCCATGGAAAGCCAGTACCAGGGTCATATGAGAATTAATGGTCGTGACCCCAATGATGCTCGAACCCAAGGCCCCTGCATTAAGCTGTTAAACTAACCGCCTGTTAAATTTCTATTCAAGATACTAGTCTTGTTGGGTGGGAAACACTAGTATGATGTTTTAATTTTACTGTTAAGATGATTTAGTGTTTATAATACTTAATAAGTACATTTGTTTTTCTAAGTTTTCTGAACTGTCGGAATATACTAATAAAGTTAATCGACCTTTAGCTCAATCGCCTGTTAAAGTTTCGAACAACTGAAGCCAGTTAGTTGCAAATGTAAGAATCGTGCTGACATGTCTATTTTATAACAAGTGAACATAAAAAGTTACAACTGCTGGAAACGTTTCAGTGAATGTGTAAATTATTTTTTACGTATTTACCCAGTCGGTTCTACACTACAAATACGGAGTTTCTTGTAATTCAATTTGATTTTTATATGTATAGTGATTCCAGTGAACCCTTTTATTGATATCCAATAACATGGGTCATTTTTACGATATTAATATTTAGACGTTGTCAACTGAATTTACTTTCAAGTCAGTCTTATTTTTTATCCCATTGATAACTGGTGAGAATATTGCAAGGTCATTTAACTATGGCGTTAGCCTGTATTGTTAGATGGTAAACTGACACGAAATTCACGCATTTTCCCCCCAAGATTCACCCGATATATATACAACGCTACTGTTGTATACGAAATATAGACGGGTACAAGTCTGCTTTGCGATTGGCTATTTACGGATTATCGTGGTCTAAAAACCTCTTATTTAGTAGTACTCGTTACATTCATTGGCATAGAAGATATAAGGTTTTCATATATTCTCGGATCTTTTGCACATTTCGTTGTGTCATCTTGGCGCGCCTGATCGGTGTATACATGTATAACCTTGGTCGGATTACTTTGCCCGGATCAGAGAAATACAAGAACAACAGAAAGAACAACAACAAACAACAACAACAACAACAACAACAAAAACACAATATTTCTAGAAAAGTACTAACATTTATATTTTATATAGTTTATATTTTTGATTTAGTTTACCTGTATATCAACAATAACTTTCAACTTTCAACTTTTATTTCAATACTTAGGCTCATACATAATGAACAGCAAAGAATCACAGTAAAGAAAAACATTTCAAACAATATCAATGGCGGTAACATATGTATGTTTAGTGTAGCGATATATTAGCAAACGGCAGCCTAATTTATTATACACTATATAATTAATTGTTACATGGATCATAAATGTATGTGTTGTTTCTGAAGACAATTTAGATTATTTACCATCGCGATATAAAATTAAAATTTATTTGTTTTCTATTGCAGCTTTCCAAAGGCTTTGCGGTTTCATTCATGTTGATTATTAATGAAAACTAGCTAGTATTAGGGAAACGCCAGATTATCTTCTGTTTAAATGGTTTCTAAGATTATGATTCTTGTAACCAAGAACATTCATTCAAAAGATACATGTATACAAATACTTTTCAGTACATAACAAATTTACCATTACAATGATTCCTGTAACCAAGGACATTGATATAAAAGATACATCTAGACAAATAGTTTTTAGTACATAACAAATTTACCATTACAGTACAATGTACTAACAAAACAATGAAATAATTCTGTGTCAGCGTAAATGTATCAGACAATGAAATAGTATTTCAGCATATACGTATCAAACAATAGGGTACTATTTCACAATATATAACAATTATACAGTTTGCCTTAAACATTTATAGTTTTCATTATCTTATTTATAAATAAACTTAAGTTCTTAAGATCTTTATAGTTATCATAAGATAGTAATGCTCCAAATTTTATGATATTTGGTCGTTGGTAATACTTCTTGTCTATATATTTCTTTCTTATATCATTAAAGTGTGAACATACTAATACATAATGGAATTCATCACCAATATCATTACAGAATAAACATTTTCTTTCGTTTGAAGGTGTTCCTCACCATCTTCCAACTTCTATTGGTAAACGATGGTTTCTTGTTAAAAATGACATCATTCTTTTACATAAATATGTAGGTAAAGTATTGATATAAGTGCTTCGTTTATATACAGTTTTATAGAGCTTATACATATTTGTATTTGATGTTCTTTCTATTTCCGCATACCATGTTTGTATGAAAATATCTCTTAGTTTTTGAGAACATGATTTAATTAACCACTTGGGATTTGAAAAACTTTGACTATACCATATTCCTGAGTATCCTGATGTACAAAGTATATTTTTTGATATTCTCAATCCATTTGGATTTAGTTTCTTTAGACGCATGTAATTCATAAATCAACTGATAAATTTTAGATGATACCTTTTGTTGGGCTACATCACCAGTGTTTTCTACAAGTTTTGTCCAAAAAGCTACAATTCTATTCTTTATATCTACAGAAACTGGAGTGATGCCTAATTCACCATAGATCATATAGGATGGTGTCGATTTTTTTAAACTGAAAACGTACTTATAGAATTTTAATGGAACTCTTTCTATAACATCAATATTACCAAAGCCCCAGATTTCACTTCCATATAAAAGTATTGGTTTTACTGTTTTTTCAAAAAGATCTATCTACATGTCAAAAGGTAGTGATAAAGTTCTAATCTTCCTCAAAAGACAGAATAATGCTTTGTTTGCCTGTTCGGCAATATGTTTTTTGGCTTGTAAAAAAGCTCCGCTCCTAGAAAAATATATACCAAGATATTTATAATTATCGGCTATTTCTACAGTATCATTTCCAATTTTAAATTGTAGATTTCTTGGCTGTCTTCCTTTACTAAAGATTACCATTTTTGTTTTATCAACATTTATTGAAAGTTTCCATTTATCACATACGATTAATACAAACACGCCTGCGTACAATGTTATCTGTATTCCTTTTGTAAACAATGCTGAACTTTTATACATCTATCTTACAAAGTTGTCATGATGGTATGAGTATTAGCACTTTCTTAATAAAACGTTATCAAAACTTTCTATTGTTCTTATGTTATCCCTGTCACACCGATTGGTGTATATCATTTATCCCGATCGAGATGATATACCCTTGGGAGAACTGCCTAGCCTGCTAAGATTATTTTACCATACAAGATAACCCAATTACGCTATTTGTATAATGGGCACGCGCCATTTACTGGCTAATGTGATACGGGTGACACGAATTTCTTGTGATAATGTAATGATAAGTCTATATTAATACATTTATACGGCAATGTGTATTTAAGTTTCAAATTAAAGAACTAAATAAACTTACAGTTTCTTCAAATATGTAAAAAAAAAAAAAAAAACCCTGATAAAATGCTATTCTCGTCACATTCTGACAAACATTGCTGACCTTAGAAAGAGACTATAATCTCAATGTTTGCCAAATGTGCACGGATTTTTCATGCAATACAAATGTTATGTCCTAATTGCTGACTAATATATTTACAGGTGCGTAGCAAGTTCGGCATTTCGTTATATTAATAGCAACCGATTTGTAGCACACATGATCTTGTTCCTTCTTTTAATTATTTGTTTTTAATTACACATACATGTTACAAACGTTTTACAAATCCGAAGCCAATCTGGACTATGTAAAACAAAGAAGCATGTAGGTAACTTAAGGTAAGTCAGTTATCATTCTCTGAACAGGTCTGCATGGTATTTATAGACCAGTGAGGAGATTTGAAAATCCCTCACCGGTCTATAAACACAATGCAGACCTATTCCTCGAACAATAACTATTACATACTGTCAGCTAAAAATGATAAAAATACACTGTTGTATAAATTTTGCTTATAAATTTTGGGGTAAATTTTATGCAAAAGTGTTAATTAGGTCTAGAATACAGTTGTTTGTTTCCGCTTACCAGACCGATCCTGTCTTTTTACCACTGACCCTAATGTTTTAACCCTGTCGCGCTTCGCCATCGCACTGTCGTGTTGTCACCATCGTACTGTCGCGCTTCGCCATCGTACCGTCGTACCTTCGCGCTTCGCGTTAACAGGGAGCAGGCGCTGGCCCTAACAGAATAACGTACAAAATAGAGTACATATATTGGTACATACGTCCAACTATGTTAAAAGCAAAACAGGAAAGGATAAGAATGAAAGAAAAGTCTTATAGAATTCTTCTCCTTTGTGGACAAAATAAATCTGTATGAGCATATCGAGCTTAAATATGTAACGGGGATAGGAAAATAGTCTTAAAATATGAAAAATAAATCGTTAATAATGTAAAAAGACGGAAAGGGGACAGTGTACGGTAGAAGAACAATATTTACATAAATGTAGAAGTAGGTTTTATGAAAGACAGAACAGGTCAAAGGTAGAATAAAAGAGAGAAAGAGGGAAGAAATGCGTTGTCAATTTAATTCGGTTTCCGGAACAAGGGAGATTACTTACCAAAAGATAGCCATTAGGTTCCACAAGAATATGACACCTTAGCGACAAAATGGACCAGAGGGAATGCCAAAACCATTAGGATCCCCGGTTCAAAATAAAACTATCCGTAATTCCGTTATGTTTATGCAGATGTTTGGCACCTATGTAAGATAATATCACCGAATCAACTTTGATTTATTCCATATACTTATCTATTAATCATCTGTAAACCAAAGCGACATTTGACGCAATATCTTGTCTGAAAGTAACCTACCTTTGTGTTTTTTTGTACTTCCGCCATCTTCTTCGGCCTGCTATTGACTTGCAGGCCTATTTGAAATTATTAAACCAGGGGAGGTAACCATATCAGTCTTACCATGTAAAAGTTTTCGGGCTACATTATTTAATTCATCAAAGGTTCAATTACCAGTTTTTAACCTAGTTTTTGGACACTATTTCATCACATTTTGACAGATTTTGGATGTTTCCTATCTGTAACCCATTGGTTTAAGTAAATGAACTGTCGATAAAATGTACGGTTTTGGGGGTTTAGTTGATAGTGTATAAACGCAATGCTTCATCAAGTATAGTCATATTAATATTCATAGGATATCATTTTTATATGTTTAAACATATGTTTATCTCTGAATGCGGATATATATGGTTATAGCTGTTATCTCTAAGGAATTTGTGTCTCGCAATAAAATCAAGTAACCATTGAGTTATATATACGAGGGTTTTATTTAAACAAAATATTCTCAAGATGTTTATCACATGAATTTCCAGTTTGGAATAATACTGAAAAATATCAGATCATTAAATTCTGCGTGTGAGAACAGTGATATTTATAGATATAATATAAGATGTTGGATATGCAAGAGTTTACTGAACTATCTTCAACACCTGTCATGACTGCATGTAAACACCAGTCAAAGGTTTGGATATTTACTTATTTTAAAATATATGACTTTATGCATGATTTAAACATATTTTACATTACAAAGAATGAGGAAGTTTACAACATCGGGACATACTAAGTGAATTATATCAAAAGTAAACATTTTGCTGTGACATTTTATGTTATCTATCAAACGCATCTTTAAAAAAAAAGTAAGTGTGCATGATTGCTAACAAAAATAAAATCCTGAATCGATAAACATTTTTTTTTCAATTTAAGTTTTTTTTCGGCAAACATTATATAGTGAGAACATGTATTAACTGTCACGCGTGACGTCGCATGGTTAAAACTGTAATGTGGTAGAAAAACAAACTATACGAAACCTAATGATATAATGATTGTACCTGTAAGATAATATTCACTCGTGAACAACAGAAGTTAAGGTAAATCACAATGGATGCTTTTGTTTGTCCACATTCATTCGAAATCTCGTCTTGGATGTAGATTTTTTTCGTATGGCTTTCAAAACGTCAGCGCTTCTACCAAGGTATACCCGCTCCTGTCGGAAATAAGGGGACAAGGGGCAGTAAATTTGAAGATTCCACAGATTTGCGTGAATACCAGAGCGAAAAAAAAAACAATTTAGAGAAATGCGAGGGAAGTGTAGAGCGGATGTATTGCATATACAAAGCACTTCATCATGTGACATTTCTTTAGTTTTATAAACATCGTTAATAACCAGCTAGATGCCTTTAAATGTTATTTTAAAAAAAAAGCGTACCCTGGCGACAATACGAAACTGGCCCCTGCCACTTAATTGCCTATAATTGTGTCAGCGTGGCGTTTACCTCAGCAAAGAAAAAACGAAACACAACGTATAAAGAACGCAACATATAATGATATCGATCTTAACAGAAAATATTAATTAAAATGTACTCCATACTTTACATGCAAGGCACACCACCTGATGAATATATCTGGAAAGTTACGATATAGAACTTATACATAAAGAAACACCTGAACGTGTTCTGTGCGTTTAAGTATGTCTGCGTTACATACATGACCCTGATTTGATTTAATTCAATATTAGACTGTGTTTAAGGTATGGCCCATGTAATAGGGTACCTTCTGTTGAAGAATATTCAATTCGTACAACTTAATTTTTTCAAGGGGCATAGGTTCGAGCCCCACTAGGACCAAATATGTTTCCCCTTATATTCCTTTTTTTCTGGTAAGTTTTTACTTTTTTTTTTTTTTTTTTTTTGAAGACTTACTATTGATTTATTGTACAATGAAAACATTTCATTTGATAAGTGATTTTTTACTGCTCCCGATCCAAGACTGAGTTAACTTCCCTGACTGGATTTATTGTGCAGTGGTGTCTTGTATTTCTAAAATATTTCTGGTCTATATTTTTATAGGAAAACGCGATTACAGTTGATTTTCAAAGCCTAAAACGCGTTGTTTATAGACTTTTAGTTAAAGAATTTAAACACTATATTACATGTATAATTTTTCCGTCAATGACTATTGATTTAACTATATTCTATTACCTATGTATATATATATACCAAATGACAACTGACAAAAAGAAATGGGTTTGGCAACAAGTTCTAACAACATAATATGAAGCCCTTCCTAGACAATGATAAAATATATACGTAAATAAAGGTATATTAACGTGAGAACTAAAGTCATTAATTAAAAAAGCACATACATATTCGAAAGAGCCAATCCACATAGCCCAATAGGGAGAGCAAAGGAGTCGTCAGGTCTATCATCGGGCGAGGCGTATGTGTCTAAAGTCATTCGTCCATCACCTCTGTTTCATGCAAGTGGGGAAATGGCAGTAACTGGCGGTACAGAATCTGACTGCCGTTACATAATTGAAACACAGTTGGAAAATGGTTAGCCTGCTGGTGGCAAGTGAGTCTGCCTTTGTGACCAGTGCAGAGCAGACCAAGATCAGCCTGCACATCTGGGCTGCACTTTTCGCTACTCAAGTTGAATCCAAAAAACAACAACAAAAAATAACATATTCAAAAGAACTTGATGCTGTCAAACTTACCTAATGTGTATAATTGTCAAATATGCATATAATAAACAAGAGTGTTTTTTTTTTTGTGTGCGTGTTACATGAAGAATGATAAATGCTCGCGAAGCCCTTATTTGGATAAGTTTTATTCAAATATGCAAATAACGAAACTTGAGTGTCTGTGTCAGAGTTGATATTGTAAATAAATGCTTAAGATGAAAGTCTGATTCATTTTGTATGTGCTTAAGGAAACACCATGGCGAAAATGATTGTAAATTTAAAAGTTTTTATGTAAACTATGACTATAAACTCGAGCTTTTAATAGAAATTTTATTAGATATGACATCACTTTAATAAAATCTTTTTATTTAGCACGTTCTTACTAGCTTGCAAAATTTTCAAAAACTGGGGGCCATTTTCGTATGTATATCAAAGTAACTCTTCATAGTTGAGTAACCCATATCCTGCTAAGTTTCTATAATGAACTTGTCCATCTTTCAATTTGGACAGTACCATTAACTGTTAAAAGGGGTACTTTCCAGAAAAAGTACTGACTGAATGGCAAACAGTGCACTGATCAGGATCAGACTGCACGGATGTGCATGCTGATCATGTAAGGGTTAATATTTTATCAATGAGCTCTGAAACATTACGAACGTAGATTATAAGATTATTTTTTTTATGTTCAGACAAAAATGAACTTGATCCTAATTGTTCAAATTGAGTTGTTCGCATGAAAGATAAATGAAATAAAAGTGAGTATAAATCAAGAGGTTCTTCAAAATGTGATTTTCTAAGCTGGACGAGTAAAATTGCTTAAAATAATAAATGTACTGGATGATACCTGTGTTATAAGTGTGATATTGTAATATACGTCTCAATGTAGAATACTTAAAAGATATCCAGTGTGCATCTTTTACTAAAATAGTCTATTTCTAGATACTAAGTTTATATCTAGAAAATCTTCAATAAATGAATTTAATTCAATTAAATATATAAACTAACTGTCTAGAGAACAACATTCACAATTAAATGACATGTAAAGCAATCAATTGTTAAAAAAAATTTTTTTAGTGAAATTACATATTTGACCCGCACCATGAGGAAACCAACATAGTGCGTTGCGACCAGCATGGATCCAGACCAGCCTGTGCATCCGCGCAGTCTGTTCAGGATCCATGCTGTTCGCTACCGGTTTCTCTAATTGCAATAGGCTATGAAAGCGAACAGCATGGATCCTGACCAGACTGCGCGGATGCGCAGGCTGGTCTGGATCCATGCTGGTCGCAAATGCACTATGTTGGTTTTCTCATAAGGTATTTTATATATTTTCTTTCTCCTTTTCTCCCAGTAAAATATGTCCGAAGAAGAAGAGTATGACCCGAATGCTGGTGTCCCGCTCTGGGTTAACATTTAACACTGGTCTCTCTAATTGCAATAGGCTTTGACAGCGAACAGCATGGATCTGACCAGGCTGCGCGGATGCGCAGGCTGGTCTGGACCCATGCTGGTCGCAAATGCACTATGTTGGTTTTCTCATAAGGTATTTTATATATTTTCTTTCTCCTTTTTTCCAGTAAAATATGTCCGAAGAAGAAGATTATGACCCGAATGCTGGTGTTCCGCTCTGGGTTAACATTTTAGTTCCTATTCTCTCTGGACTTCTTTTTGTCGCTGTCCTCGTTATTCTGTTCCATACAAAGAAAGAAGTTCCGCTTGAAACAATTGAAGACTGGGTAAGTTTTTATTCTATAGAAAGAAAGAAGTCCCACTTGGAGCAATTGAAGACCGGTTAAGTTTCTATTACATACAAAGAAAGAAGTCCAGCTTGAAACAATTGAAAACTTGGTAATTTTTATTCCATACAAAAAAAGAAGTTCCGCTTGAAAACATTGAAGACTGGGTAAGTATTCATTCCAGACAAAGAAAGAAGACCCGCTTGAGTTCCACTTGAAACAATCGAATCTGGGTATGTTTCTATTTCATACAAAGAAAACAGTTCTGCTTGAAATAATCGAATACTTGGTAAGTTTCTATTTCATAAAGAAAAAAAAGAAGTTCCTCTTGGACCGATCGAAGACTCGGTGAGTAATAAGGATATATCTTTAAGAAACAGAAGTACTATTGCTTGGTATCCGTGACTGGCAGGTTTCTTTCAAGAAAGAGTAACTCGAATCGATAAGAAATCGGTATTTTATAAAAATCTGAAAAGTTACCCTCTAGACAAAAATGAGAAAAAGGGTATTGATGCATAGGTCATGATGGGATATATATTCAAGATAAAGTTCTGGCCACTGCTACACAGAATCTACAGTCCAGTTTTCAAATAATTCAGCGCTAATAATTTGATAAGTCTCCACCAAAATTGTTACTTGCCTGAGCTGTGAAACTGAAATAAGCGACCCGGCTTATCACGGCCCTCATGTTTATAAATTGTACAATAATCTTGTAAAATATATTCAATAATGCAAAATAATCTTCATTAACAACGTGCAAATGTTTGCAAGAACATTTAACAAAAAAAAAAATGAGTCGCGCCATGAGAAAAGAAATATAGTGGGTTTGCGACCAGCATTGCACCGGTGTCATTTTCAAGTTTATCAATATCAACAACTTTAAACAAATATTGGTTTAATGCACCGGTGCCGCTTTATTGATTATTGCAAATAACAGCTGATAAAAGGAATGCGACAATAAATCGTCTGTTTAACTGCGGTATAATAGTTAGTATATAAATAAGAAATTCGGAAGTAATATTACAGGAGGTACATTTTATAGTTAATTATTTTATAGTTAATTATTTTTAATATTTTTAGATTTTGTTCTCATTTTTGTTAATTGGTAAGGTTTTGTCAAGTTAAAGCAACCTGAAAACCTGTTTTTTCTTATTTTTTAAATTGTCCGGCATTGGTCAGTTCGGACCAAGGGTTAAAAGGTCAGGGGGTCAGTCCGGACCAAAGACTAAATCTTTTTTGGTTAAACCAAAGGTTTTCATTCGGTTTAACTAAAGATTTAAAAGATTTTCAGGGTATCAAGGGTAGCAAGTTAGTATTCTAAGTTTAGGGCAAGATTAAAGTGCACTTATAGAATAGGGACAAGGGGTCAGGGGGGGTTATATTGTTTTAAAATCGGTATTTCTAATACTACTCCCTTGTCACCGATAATGTTTATTCTTTTTTGTAAATGATATAGTTGATAATCTAGATATGAATTCTTTGACTTAGAATGACTTAGATTTATTGTCTAAATATCTAATTTTATTTGCAGACGATATTGTTTTATTCACCACTGACCCAAATGGTCTGCAAGCACAAATTGACAGTCTGTGGCACTATTCTGTTATATGGGGCTTAGAAATTAACATAGATAAGACTAAAATTTGTATCTTTGAGAAACGAAAATGTAATCATAACGTAGATATTTTCATAATAAATGATAAAAAAGTTGATATTGTTGACAGTTTTATTTATTTAGGTATTAAATTTACACGTACAGGAACCTTCAGAGTTGCTGTTATGCTTCTACACGATCAAGCTCTTAGAGCGTATTTTAATCTTCTGTCCTTATTTGATTGTGTGGAAATGGATGTAAAAACTAAACTGTCTTTATTTAATTCAATGGTCCTACCTATTTTACTATATAGCGCAGATGTTTGGGGTGTCTACAAGTTAAAAGAAATCGATAAGTTACATGTTCGGTTTTGTAAATACCTCCTGGGTGTTAAAAGCCAGACCCCAAATTATGCGGTGTATGGTGAATTAGGGGTACCACCTTTGTCTGTTGTTTGTAAAATAAGAGCAATGAAATTTTGGTTAAAGATCATAAGGAACACTAATTCTGCTTTATATGACATTCATCTTGACCAGTGCAGAACTATTAACGGTATGTGTTGGTCAAATCAAATTAACTCAATTATAGATCACCTTGGTTACACTGATATACCCATGAACTTTGATAATAACTTAAACTAATTCCCATTGTTGAAAAACAGATTATATGATCAATTCATTCAAGAGTGGAGTGAATCTATAAATGCTATGCCTAAATTGGAAAGTTATTGTAAATATAAAACGCCATTCTGTTTTTATAGTTATATTGTGAAATTAATACTGATTTACGAAAAAAGTTAACTTGCATGAGATTAAGTTCACATCTGCTGGAAATTGAGATGGGTAGATATAATAATATAGACAGAAGTAACAGACTGTGTAAGATATGTAACCAAAATGTTGTGGAGTCAGAATATCATTTCATTCTTTGTTGTAGTAAATATAAAGATATTAGAAAGAAGCACCTTTGTAATACACAATGACCAACTATTCAGAAGTATAATAATTTAATGGCTTCGAAAAAATGCGGAGGTGCTTGTTAAGATAGCTTAGTTTATTAATTTAAAGAAGCCACGCAGTGTAGAATCAATACACTTATAAATAATACCACATAATTTCACGTAAATTGCTATATATGTTTTGTTTGTTAGGATGTTTCCTAGGAAAGTTTTGCACTTAATACGTTTATTTATTGTATGCATACACTTTTACTTTTTTGCACTATAGATTTGTCACGGTACGGACTTGGTCACGTCATGGTACGGACTTTGTCACCCTGTGACATTTGGCGCCCAACATGGGACCGTGGCATGCTTTCTTGGTCAGTCTTACGACGCATGCAATATTATGTACCTTCGGAATTCGAGGACGAATTTCCAATTTGTGGGGGTGTATGTCACGGTACGGACTTGGTCACGTAAGGGTAGAATATGTGTCAGGCAGCCGGTTAGCTCAGTCGGTAGAGCACTCGCCCTGTAAGCGAGGGGTCCCGGGTTCGAGCCCCGGACTGACTGCACATTTTTCTCACCCTGTGACAGATTTATACATGTATTGTATTGTTTGTTAATATGTCATGTTCCTACTATATTTGTTAATGGCCAAAGGCATGTATAATGCCAAATTTGCCGAATAAACCTTGAACCTTGAACCTTGTTAAAATGTCTACCCAATGCTATTGTTGAATTCTTTCGCACTTTGCCATGATTGTGATCTCGCGCTTCTCCATCATGAGCAGGCGATACTCGAAGCGCGGGATCATGATGGCAAACCGCGAAATCATGATGGCTAAGCGCGAGATCACGATGACAAAGCGTGAAATCAAGAATTTTCACGTGCGCGAAATCACGATAGCAAAGCGCGAAATTGCTAAAGTTTCGCGATGTCGCCATTCACGATAGTTATTTCGCGCTTTGCATATCGTTTGAGAAAGCGATGCATGAAGCGCGAGGCGCGAGATCACGATGGTAAAACCGCGAAAAATTAAAAGGTGCGAGAAACATTTTGCAGATAACGAAGTTACCATAATGAAGACGTCGCTATACCGGAACGTTTTCCCTATGCAAGGTATCATTTTCAGATTTGGTACATTTGTATCAGTATCATGAAACTTACTAGTTAGTCTTCAGCAAGTATTATTAATGCGGTATTTGTTTTCAGCTGTGCGAACGTGTTTCACGCACGTCGCTAGTGTATTTACCATGTCAAATACTATAGTGCATAACTCATTGAAATATCCAAAACAAAACAAAAAAAAACAAAAAAAAAAAAACATCAGAATGGGATTTGAGCGATGGATCCGATCTTATTTACATGTTTTATGATTTGACTTGCAGCTATCAAGTGTTCCAATAAAATGGCGCAGTTTTGAATTAAGGAATAAAGGTAGTAATTTGCTTGAAAATGTGATTCCTGCGGTGTGATTACTGCGGTGTATTCGAAAGAAGTCCAGAGTAAATAGATCCTAATTTTCCCATTTTTTTTAATGTGAATTGATTAATAATACTTGCTGAAGACTAGCTAGTAAGTTTCATGATACTGATACAAATGTACCAAATCTGAAACATAATTTTTCATTTCTAGAATTTATTCAACATGACATTAGACGGCTTTCATGTTAATACTAGATCGAAACGGACAGTAGGGGTGTATTGTGCGGACAAGAGAAAATGTGTGCCATTTTAGGATACTAGACCACCGCTGACTGGAAATACACTAGGAACCATCCAACCCCCTATTTTCTTTTCATTTTTTTCTTCGTTAATTTATGATACAACTTTCATGAAAAAATAAGTGTAGAAAAAAGAGACGTTCTATCACGTTACGTAAATTCGACATGAAATTGTCGTGTTTTATGTTACAAAGTTTGAATTAGTGACCTTTAACCTTAAGTTTTCTAACGTTACAAAACACCCATATCCAGGAATGGACTATGTTTTGAGGCGAATGTATGGCTCATTACACAGTAACGACCTGGGTTCTGTTCTACGAATTTCCCTGCTAAATTTCTATAATTAACTTGTCAGTCTTTCAGTTTGGACAGTATCATTAACTGTTAAACGGGGTGTTTACCAAAAAGATACTGACTGAATGGCGAACAGTGCAGATCATGATCAGACTGCACGGTGGTGCAGGCTGTCGCAAAGGCAAAATCAGTCGTGTCCAGCATGATAAGCGTTAGATGTGGACTTAACATATCACATTTAAATAATGTTCTTAAGTAAACGTATATAAATTACTTTGTTATTGTTGTTAAATACCATTCAACTAAGTTCTAACTTGTCCGGAACGGGTCCTGATTGAACTTTTCACGCACATTTTAATTTCTATACGCCGTTGACTTATTTAATTTGGATAGTTTCACTAATTGCTTTCACATTGATAAAAATCAAGGCAAAATATCAAATGCCATGTTAGTTATTGAAAAATATCTAACTCGGGTGATTACCTTTGAAAACTGTCTTAAATAGACGAATTTATAACCTGTTGACGGGTTTACGTTGGTCAATAACTGTTTAAAAATATATAATCTATAAAGATTTTACTTTTATTCATGAAATAAAGCAAAACCAACAGATAAATTCGAGCTTTCAAACAGAGTTATACCAGTTTTACCAGTGGATGATAGAAAAAAAGTCAAATTTACATATTCATAATAATAATTGTCTCCGAAAACCATAACTTGTTTCTTTGTAATGGTTTGTTGGTAACGGTTTAAGGCAATCTGACTAAAGTACATATCCTATTACGCTACGCATAGGATCTGACAACGAGCTATTGATGGCCTCGTATTGATAACCCTTCCGCTGGCCACTCAAAAGCTACCATACAGCATTCTGTAAGCTTTATAAAGACTTGGGTTTTGATATCAAGAATTTCTATGTCAAAAGATTTCAGATAGCCGGTTAGCTCAGTCGGTAGGGCAGTTGCTCTTCAAACGAGAGGTCCCAGGTTCGAGCCCTGGATTAACCACAATTTTTTCTTACACTTTGACATTCAAACAAGTTGTCTGATTGGTTCAAACAAAAATAAATTTGCGAAAATAAAAATAGCAATATTGGAAATCCAAAATATACAGAAGACGAATGTGAATGGGTCGTTTTCAGATCTTCGTTTAGAAGATCAAGTACTTTAGTCAGACTGCGGTTTAAGGCAAACCGACACAATTTATGACTTACGGCGTCTGGAAGATGAAGACCCCGCACGGCATTCTTGGCATTATCGGGTCGGTGTGTTCCTTGGTAAAGCTACCGATCTTCTGTTACAGTTGGATAAATTTTGCACAGGACCACAGGACTTGGGCTAAAAATCACAGAAATGAAGACCAAGTAATACGAAACCTGTGACCTTTACCACTCAGCTATGGAGGCCGTTGATTAGGTATGAGAATCCGAAAATGTACGTGCCAATATTTCCGGAAACAACCTGCCATCATCACAACCAGGAACCATGTAAGACAATGCTATATAACATGTGCTCGGCTTACAAGCGAGATCTAATTATTCAGTTTAAATCTAATATTTCCTTACTTCAATAAAAAAAATTGAACACGCTAAATTAATAAATAGAATTACCTGGCAAAATTAAAACTATATCCCGATATCTGAAAATAACACGCGATAATCTATCACGCTAGATTTTGCACTGCGTTTCTTAGGTTCTCATTCATTATTGACCATCGTTAATTGATCCTTTCACATATTGTTTATTTTGGTATCAAGGAGTGGAACTCTGCTTGTATTATGATAAATATTTTAATTACCCATTACCCATTTGACTGTATTATTTACCAGGTCCCAGAAAAGTCACAAATGCGCTATTTAGCTAAATCTAGCTATATATAGCTAGAATTAGCTATAAAACCAATAACAATAATGCAAAATATGTCAAATTCAAATGCAAAATGACCATAATCGCGTCTTAATGGTTTATAAGATGAAAGACAATAGCAGAAAACCAAGAACTTTGCAGTCACATTTTCAATAAATGCAGCAATATTTTGAGATAAAACATTGAAGAATGTGTTACTTGTGAGTATCATTGCTGCATAATACAAATTTTGTAACGACTTATCGCAGAAATTCGCAACATGTATTGAAACTGAAACTGCATAGATCTCCGTTCTGTGTGATTGTCTTTTGTCTCATAAACCACTTGAACGGGATAATAACTATTTTATATTTGATATTGACATATATTGAACAATTGTTATTGGTTTTATAGCTATTTCCAGCTATATTTAGCTAGATTTAGCTATATAGCGAATTTGTGACTTTTCTGGGACCTGTTTACCCATATCATCTAATGGTTAAAACTTGATTTTTTTATATTTTCAAGATGAAAAGTAAAATCAAAGTTGAGAAACTAATAGGCACTTAAATGGGTACTTAATGAACGTGTTTGGACAAAGCACACAATTCATAATGAAAATACGGCTTTTGTGACAGTGACGCTTTTTATCTTTTTGTCGTCTTGGCGCGTGTCGTATCAACACGCCAGAACGAAGTGGCAGAAATCGGTCATCATACTATTCATAAATATAATTCATTTTATAGCTAATATAAATCAAAGACACACCAGCCTGAGTCTATGTTACAGTTTTTTTCTTCTTTTCAGAGAAATGACGGTAAAGTTATAAAGAGAATATAGACTGGTTTGATTCGCGACAGTTAAGATGAAGATGAACATAAAACAAAACATGTTTCGGGCCATTTTTCATTTTCCGGGCCGATTATCACCTCCCGGCCAGGCTCTGTCGTGTATTAACCTCTAAATCACTTGTCCATTTTGAAAGTCCGTTTTAAGTAAAAAAAAATCGACCAGTTTTACATATCTTGAAAATTGATATAAACATGACTTTGCTGTAAAATTTTAACATTCAATTTTACACAGGTCTTGAGATTTGTCTGCAAGTTTAAACGGGTATACTCTTCTGTCTAAGTGGAAAATGCTTCATGAAACAGGACATTTTATTTAACAAAAAAATAATAATTCAAGTTTCAAGTTTCAAGTTTATTGGCATAATCAGCAAAACACAATTTGCCTTTGGCCATTTACAAATAATATACAAGAAATATGGCAAAGACAATAAGCACAGCAACATATTACAAATAGAAAATATACAGTTCAGTTTAAGAAACAGTCATAACTTCCAGAGTGCTATTACGAATTTCAAAAGCTTCTTTAATAAAACGACACAAATTATACAATGTTTTTTTTATTTGTAGACGACATTAAAGTATTAAATTTATTAATCGTTGGCCATGATATGTGAGTCAGGTATTTTCTACGGATTTGCAAGTATTTTGTACAGCATAATAAAAAATGATATTCAGTTTCTGTGACATTCGCATTACACATTTTACATAATCTGTCAGATCTATCAATCCCTCTAAATCTACCCATTTCAATTTCAAATCTATGTGAGCTTAATCTTAAGCGAGACAACTTAATCCGAAGTGAATCATTTTCAATTTTATCCAGGTAATGTTCGTAACCGAATGAACTTTTAAATTTCTTATAATAGTCTAATTTAGAGCAATTATTAAGTGAACCATTCCAGTCCTGAATATATTGATCTCTTAATCTTCTTTTTATCATAGGAAAATAATTAAAATCTTTGTTGAAATTATTCAAAAGATGTGAAAAACCCAAATTATTATTATTATTATTATTATTATACCAGATTTGTTGAGCGCCCTTTTCATATGTAATATACGTTCAAAGGCGCTTTACAATTAAACATGTGACACATCGCAGATATGTAGGAAAATAACAAAACATGACATATGCAATCACAAAACTGAAACTGAACAATTTGATTAAACGCCTTTTTTATAAATGATATTTTCAATGGCGTTGTATATAATAATAAAAAATAACAACAATATCATAAATGAACAATGATAATATTTACAGCCTTATTGTAACAAACAGCCATGACCGCACCCCCCCCCCCACCCCTGAGGTCGTTTTACCCCTATTGCCAATACCAGTCCTTTAAACATCTGGTACGCCCAGACGGGCTGCATATAGTGGTTCAACCTCCCGGTAAATGGTGCCATCATGTACTGTTTTAGAAAGAAATACCACACATTTCAAGTGAAACTCAAGTCTTGCGAAAAACACACACATAGAACGTCATAACCCTTAAAATGTGACATGATGAAATAAAAGATGGATTGTCAATTTAGTTAATTACATGATGAATTGTACAGTTAAGAGACCTTCGTCACGAATGACTTGCTGTAGTTCTGTATTACAAAAATAACAATGGCATATTTATTATGAGTAGAAACAGTCACAGCTGGTATCTATGTGTTGTAGAAAATTTTGAAAAGGTGTGTTTTGAGAGCTCTTTTGAATGAATTAAGTGATGAATCTTTTCTGAGATTGTCAGGGAGAGAGTTCCATAGTTTTGCGGCGGCAACCCTGAAACTTCTATCCCCGTAGGTAACCAGTCGACTTTTTTGTGGCACAAGGGTTGTTGCTGCATTTGCTGACCTCAGATTTCTAGTTGGCACGTACACCTCCAGTAAGTCTCTCATATACACCGGCGACTGTCCATGCAAGGCCTTGAATGTTTGAATGAGAATTTTGTATTTGATTCTATCTTGTATTTGAAGCCAATGAAGATCTTTAAGGATTGGTGTTATATGTTCAAAACGGGTTGTTTTCGTAATAAGACGTGCAGCTGTGTTTTGGACATTTTGCAGTTTGCTCGTTGTTGATTTTGGCACGCCGTACAAAAGAGCATTGCAGTAATCTAATCGTGAGGTCACAAGCGAGTTTATCAGGGTTTTTGTGGCTTCAGTTGTCAAATATGGTCGAATATGACCAACGTGTCGTATTTGGCCGTAGCATGTTCGAGTCACAGAATAAACATGATGGTCCATGTGCATGTTCGAATCAAGCGTAGCACCAAGGTTTCGAACAGTTTTTGATGGTCTTATGCTCGATTCGCCAACTTTCAGTTCTAGATTTTCGACATGTTTGGAGTGTTTTTGACCCGAAAAAAGAATTACTTCAGTTTTGTCTGCATTCAATTTTAACATGTTTGAATTCATCCATGAGATGATTTCTTTCAGGTATTGTTCAACTCGTGTGATTGTGGCTGCCTTTGATGCTTGGTCAACTGGTTTAAACGATAGATAGAGTTGGGTCAATGGTCAATAATAGAATTAATACGACTTGCCCAGCAAGTTCCAACAATATTATTACACTGGTCAGTATACATATTATATAATGATGAATTGTCAGATTTCATTATCTTTAACCAAAATTTAATAGACCTCTCCTTTGCTATAATAGATAGTGGGAATCTCCCTAGTTCACCATAGACAGCATTATTTGGTGTTTGTGTACGTACACTTAGTATATATTTACAAAATCTCAGGTGAATTCTATCTACTTCAGTATAATTGTATACACCCCAAATTTCAGAACCATATAAAAGAATAGGTGCAACCATTGTATCAAACATCTGCAGTTTTAATTTAACAGTCATATTTACACGATCAAATAATGAAAGAAGATTGTGATAAGCCCTCAAGGCTTGGTCGGACAAAGTTTTAACAGCTCCTAACAAATTGCCAGTATAAGAAAATTTCATACCTAAATAAATAAAATGATCAACAATTTCAACCTTTTCGTCGTTAATGAAGAAATCGATATCATGATGAGTCTTCCTCTTCTGAAATATACAAACTTTCGTTTTATTTACATTAATTTTAAGTCCCAATTTTGAAGAGTACTCGTAAATTTTATTGATTTGTGCTTGAAGACTATTTGGATCAGTTGTAAACAATACGATATCATCAGCAAACAAAATTAGGTACATTGATAATAACTCAAGATCTTTATCTGTCATAGCATTGAGGTCTAAATTGTCTACAATATCATTCATGAACAATATAAATAGCAGGGGGGACAATGGTTCTCCTTGCTTTAGACCCAATGTAACATCAAAAAACTCTGACATAGACATACTTGAAGACAATTTAACACAAAATTTTACAACACTATATATACTCTTAATCATATTTAACATTTTACAGCTTATTCCAGAATTAACTAATTTCACCCAGAGTGCGTCCCTTATAACAGTGTCAAATGCCCTTTGGTAGTCAATGAATATACACCATAATTTAGCCTGTTTAGATAATATCTTTTGGATTATTGAATGCAATAGAAAAGCAGCGTCAGCTGTAGATCGATTATCACGAAACCCATACTGTGAATCTATATAAACATTTTCGTTTTCACACCACTTATTGATCCTATTTCTTAACAACAGTGAGAAAATTTTAGCAGTAACATTTACTATGGTTATACCCCTGTAATTCGAAGGAATATTTACATCACCTTTCTTATATACAGGTACAATTATACCCTTAGACCAAGATTCTGGGTATATTCCAGATTCATAAATTTTATTAAATATTAAACATAAGTGAGGTGAAATGAAATCTTTGGCATCTATAAAAAAGTCAGCTACATTATTTTCAATGTCAGAACTTTTATTTCGATTCAATAAAGTTATAGTTTTTTTAATTTCATCAACCGTAATAGGAGCATCAAGTGTTTCAACATTTATATCAGGTTCAGGCGAAATAAAATCGAACCCTACATTATCATCATAATTCGGTGTGTTATACATCGTTGAAAAATATTGTTCAAAATCGTCTAACTTCACTTCACTTGATTTGGGACCATTTTTATTAAATTTCTTAATGTACTTCCAAAATTTACGAGGAGAATTTTTGCTAAGATCAGACAATTTCAATTTTTCCTTATTAAAAAAATTAGCTTTCGCATGACGTTTTATTTTAGCATATTGACTTCTGCATTTTAAAAATGCATTTTTATTCTCGGCACAGTTATCTAAATTTAGTACACGATTGGCTTGCATAAACGTCTCCTTCGCTGCACGACAATTTAAGTCAAACCAAGGTGACTTCTTTTTTACAATCTGTTTATTAGAAAATCGTCTCCCAAAACGTTGACAGGAAATATCTTGCACTAAATTGGAAAAGGTATACATACAGCTATCAATATCAATTTCACCTAAATCCAACCTGTTTGTAATATCAGTAAACATATGAGATTTGCTTTGAAGAAGATTCAAAAATTTATCCTTCTCAGCTGTGTTCCATACGATTTTTTCATGAGATTCAAAATTATTGATATTTCTTAATGAAATATTATAATTCAGAGAAAATGATATGGGACAATGATCCGAAAATTCCATAATATTCATTACACACATGTTAGAGACATATTTAAAATTTTCACAATTCGTAATTAAATAATCAACTGTACTGGACACAGGTTTGTTCCTCAATATAGAATGAAAAGTGCAATAGCCAGGTTCACGCCGCCCATTCAATATTGATAGATTATTTTCTTTACAAAGCGTTAACAGTTTTAATCCAAAAGGATTAATCTGTTTGTCATAATTGACCCTAACGGGTAACTGAATAGAGTGATCCATATTTTCCGGTAAATTGACATAGCGATCTAAATGTATATCAGATATATAGTCTGGCTGTTCACCCGTCCGTGCGTTGAGATCACCAAGCCAGTACACATCACCACGGTCACTATATTTTCTAATTTCAGCATTAAGGTATTCAAAAAAATCAAATTCAAACAAAATAGAGTTAACATTTCTGTACAGAGCTGAATCTTCAGGCGGAATGTAACATGTACACAAATATACATCATTATCGGAATTTAAAAATTCTTTTTTAAGTTTAATCCATATAATACCCTTATTATTAACATCTACAAGTTCTAAGGCATTACGGTAAATTTCTTTATAATAGAATAAAACTCCACCACTAAAGCGTTTTGCCCTACTGTTTGTTTTCGGTCTTGGACAGTCAAAATAGTCATACCCATCAATTTGTACATTGGATAAATTTGAATTCCAAGATTCAGTAAAAAGAAGTATATCATAATCAGAAACAAAATTCAAAAAGTCACAATCATCCAATTTAGACTTAATACCCTGGACGTTCCATAAAAGAAAAGATAACTGTTTCTGTGAGTTATCCTAACTAGATGTTTCATATCCAGCACGTGCTACTGTATCAACAGTGAACATTTTGTCACCAATGAACAGTTTATCGTACGACAATTTTGCCGTTTTACCGTCTTTTTTTGCAGCAACGAGGGTGGGGATAAGTTTCTTACGTTTCTCTTGGATGGCCTTGGGAAACTGATCCCCGACGCGGACGGAAGGATCAGTTACATTTTTGTTAGCATCAAAGACACACTGTTTAACTAGCAGTTTATCTTCATGGTAATTAAATTTTACGACAACAGGCCGGGTTTTCCCATGAATGAAGCTTCCAATACGATGGGCTCGGTCAATCTTAATTCTCTCCCTTGCCTCAGTGATTTTCAAGTTCGTCGTGAGATAATCCAATATTTTTGTGGCACAGTTCTCGTTTTTACGTTCCTCGGACGAGGTGGCCTCAGAGATCCCGAAAAACAATAAGTTGTCCCTCATGGACCGAGATTGTAAATCAACGAGCTCATCTGTGAGGGAAGAGTTATTTTTCTTCAGGTGTTCACAGTCACTTGTAAGTTTCTTAATGCGATCTCGTTCCTCCTTCAGGACAGTATCAATGTTATTCTGTTTCATTTTAATTTCATCGCATATTTGCGAATCCACTGATCGACTGGCCTCTAGTTCCACCAATTTACTATTGTTTTCGCGAACAGACGACTCAAGCGAAGTGACCCTACTTTCTACTAATGCCATTTTCTGTGACATATTTGTCAATTGTTTCTCAATAGAGTCAAGTTTCACTAATCGGTTTTCAAGTTTTTCAAGTTTATCAATCACTAACCGTTGAAACTCAGCAGTAGGTGAAGAAGGCTGTTGAGCCACAAGTTGGGAGGGGAATGGCTGGGCCAGTGACTGTGTTAGTGGCGATGAAGGATTCATTTGATTTGCAAACTGGGGAGGAGTGTAGTAAGGGTAAGGTACACCATTTGGCATCACATTCTGTGGAGACGCCATAGCTGACAAATAACTATTATCGCTCTGAACTAGACGTTTAGCGGGAGTATCGCACACCGTATTTGGAGAAGATTGTGATTTTTTCCGTTTCTTTGCTCCTTTGTTCTTTGATCCCACACAAAAGTCTACATTAGTCTACAAACAGTAAGGCCCCAAGGCAAATAATGTTTCTTACACGGACGAAAAAATGTCATATACCTAGTGAGCGAAGATCACATAATCCGATAAAATCCATTGTTTCACACAAAATTTGTAATAACGTAAAAATCCTTTGTTTTATTCGTTTTATTCTATGCTTACGTTACAGCACAACTCATTCTCTTCAATTCCATATAAAATCCACTAAAACTAACAAAATTTAAGCACCGAAACGTAATTTTTTTAAGAGCTCAAAACAACGTGACCTATCGATACTTTGCCATATCATAACTGTAAATCATAATAATAATAATGATATAATTGGAAAAAATACAAAGACCACAAATATCTTCCAAGTTAATAATTAATCCGCTAATGAAAATTTCCGTAAATTAACGTGGAACATAAATGACAAAGTTGTATTTTTTAACAATAACCAAGTTAAATGTTTGTGATATATTTTATAACGTTTCCGGACGTGTCTGAAATAAGATTAACAGATTAAACATATTTTTAAAGGCAGTTTTTAAGTAGTGGTAATGGGTGGGAGACGGGTCAAAGCACATTTCTTGTTTTCTTAAAAATGTTCTAATTTTGCTGAATATTGTTAATTCATATCAAATTATTAACGGTTGACATTTTATGTCTTTAAATATAATTATATATTTTGTACTGTACAAAGTTTTGTCGGTCTTTTGCCGTTTACCTGACAATCTTTCATTTGTGTAAAGCAGTCAGTTTCCTGGATTCTAAACTTGTATTGACTTTACATCCACAAGTAACTGACAACTTCTTCACGTGAATCAAATGTGGAGGACGAGAACGACTTTAAACGAAATTATGTTTATTCAAATCGATGCCATGTCACAGAGAACAAAGGCCTCGAACTATAAACCTATTATTTAGAAGTACTCTTTACTTTCATTGCCAAGAAGATATAAGGTTTTCATATATTCTCGGATCTTTTGCACATTTCGTTGTGTCATCTTGGCGCGCCTGATCGGTGTATACATGTATAACCTTGGTCGGATTACTTTGCCCGGATCAGAGAAATACAAGAACAACAGAAAGAACAACAACAACAACAACAAAAACACAATATTTCTAGAAAAGTACTAACATTTATATTTTATATAGTTTATATTTTTGATTTAGTTTACCTGTATATCAACAATAACTTTCAACTTTCAACTTTTATTTCAATACTTAGGCTCATACATAATGAACAGCAAAGCATCACAGTAAAGAAAAAACATTTCAAACAATATCAATGGCGGTAACATATGTATGTTTAGTGTAGCGATATATTAGCAAACGGCAGCCTAATTTATTATACACTTTATAATTAATTGTTACATGGATCATAAATGTATGTGTTGTTTCTGAAGACAATTTAGACTATTTACCATCGCGATATAAAATTAAAATTTATTTGTTTACTATTGCAGTTTTCCAAAGGCTTTGCGGTTTCATTCATGTTGATTATTAATGAAAACTAGCTAGTATTAGGAAAACGCCAGATTATCTTCTGTTTAAATGGTTTCTAAGATTATGATTCTTGTAACCAAGAACATTCATTCAAAAGATACATGTATACAAATACTTTTCAGTACATAACAAATTTACCATTACAATGATTCCTGTAACCAAGGACATTGATATAAAAGATACATCTAGACAAATAGTTTTTAGTACATAACAAATTTACCATTACAGTACAATGTACTAACAAAACAATGAAATAATTCTATGTCAGCGTAAATGTATCAGACAATGAAATAGTATTTCAGCATATACGTATCAAACAATAGGGTACTATTTCACAATATATAACAATTATACAGTTTGCCTTAAACATTTATAGTTTTCATTATCTTATTCATAAATAAACTTAAGTTCTTAAGATCTTTATAGTTATCATTAGATAGTAATGCTCCAAATTTTATGATATTTGGTCGTTGGTAATACTTCTTGTCTATATATTTCTTTCTTATATCATTAAAGTGTGAACATACTAATACATAATGGAATTCATCACCAATATCATTACAGAATAAACATTTTCTTTCGTTTGAAGGTGTTCCTCTCCATCTTCCAACTTCTATTGGTAAACGATGGTTTCTTGTTAAAAATGACATCATTCTTTTACATAAATATGTAGGTAAAGTATTGATATAAGTGCTTCGTTTATATACAGTTTTATAGAGCTTATACATATTTGTATTTGATGTTCTTTCTATTCCCGCATACCATGTTTGTATGAAAATATCTCTTAGTTTTTGAGAACATGATCTAATTAACCACTTGGGATTTGAAAAACTTTGACTATACCATATTCCTGAGTATCCTGATGTACAAAGTATATTTTTGATATTCTCAATCCATTTGGATTTAGTTTCTTTAGACGCATGTAATTCATAAATCAACCTATAAATTTTAGATGATACCTTTTGTTGGGCTACATCACCAGTGTTTTCTACAAGTTTTGTCCAAAAAGCTACAATTCTATTCTTTATATCTACAGAAACTGGAGTGATGCCTAATTCACCATAGATCATATAGGATGGTGTCGACTTTTTTAAACTGAAAACGTACTTATAGAATTTTAATGGAACTCTTTCTATAACATCAATATTACCAAAGCCCCAGATTTCACTTCCATATAAAAGTATTGGTTTTACTGTTTTTTTAAAAAGATCTATCTGCATGTCAAAAGGTAGTGATAAAGTTCTAATCTTCCTCAAAAGACAGAATAATGCTTTGTTTGCCTGTTCGGCAATATGCTTTTTGGCTTGTAAAAAAGCTCCGCTCCTAGAAAAATATATACCAAGATATTTATAATTATCGGCTATTTCTACAGTATCATTTCCAATTTTAAATTGTAGATTTCTTGGGTATCTTCCTTTGCTAAAGATTACAATTTTTGTTTTATCAACATTTATTGAAAGTTTCCATTTATCACATACGATTAATACAAACACGCCTGCGTACAATGTTATCTGTATTCCTTTTGTAAACAATGCTGAACTTTTATACATCTATCTTACAAAGTTGTCATGATGGTATGAGTATTAGCACTTTCTTAATAAAACGTTATCAAAACTTTCTATTGTTCTTATGTTATCCCTGTCACACCGATCGGTGTATATTATTTACCCCGATTGAGATGATATAGCCTTGGGAGAACTGCCCAGCCTGCTAAGATTATTTTACCTTAAAACATTGTCATGACGTCACTCCTTTGTTCTCGCTGTACTGTATTTTTAATATTGGACTGCTTTCAATGGGACTTAGTACAGTATTTTCCACGTGGAGTCCAATATTATTTTAATATTGGACTGTGCAAGGAAAACGATTTATATACAGAATTAATGTTTTCGTGTAGTCCAATATTTATCATACATGTAGTGAAATTCCATATAGAAATATTATAATCAAATGAAAGCAGTCCAATATAATAACACAGTACTGATAATAAAAAGGAAAATTAATATCAAAACTAAGTTTTATGTATAGATCTAGATGCATAATATATATGGACAAAATCGCAAAAAGTTAAAAATAGCATTATACATATTTTGCATGCATCGACGTAGTCTTACTCCCTAAACAACAACTTACTAGAGCAACAACTTCCTCAATATTGTTCACGTTTCCAGTTTCAAAAATTGTGCAAGAATATATTGCTCTCTGTTTAAAAAGCAGTTTTATTAGACCAATCATGATAATTCTTTGAGGCCGTACTGTCAATGGCCTTTATGATTTTGTGAAGGTTACATGAAATGTCATAATACTTTTCAAGTAATGCTCCGGACAAGCCTTATTTTGTATAATAAATGTTGATAATTCAAAAGCTAGGTAAGGTAGTGTTATGGTCCTGTAACACTCCTCTTTGTCTCAATGGCCTCTATGATTATGTAAAATTTTAATAAAATGCCGTTAATACTTTTCAAGTTATACTACGGAACGGGCGGACGGACGGAAGGACGGACAAAGTGTCAACTATATTCTCGCCTTTCGGGAAGCATAAAAATAATAGTAATAATCATTTACGATTTACGAAAGTTAAGTGAAGCATTACATCCTCGTATACATAGCTCATTTTTGTTATGTCACAATCCATTTTTTCCGAATTTATCCATACATCTGTACATAGAAAAAACTAAACAAATGCTTATACGTTTATGAATGTTCATGTAAACCCCTGAAAATGATTTGAGCCGCGTCGTGAGAAAACCACACAGTGCGTTTGCCAGGCTGGTTACATTGTCCGTTCGGGCTTTCGACATAAACACTAATATTTCTTGAAAAATAGTTAAGATATTTCTTTCAAACTTGGTCCATTTATTAAGCATTTCATATGATACAAAGTGAGACAAAAATAACTTTGTTGCCTTCAGTTTTGGTAGAATTATTTCCCCTTTTCAATAGGATGGTTTTCGCATGGTGCAGCTCATATTTTTGTTGTGGGTATTGATGGTTACAGTTTATGTTTATTTGAGTATTACATTCGTATTGAAAAAAAAATGTAAAAAAACACGATGTTCATAAACCTTTCAAAATATAAACGTTTATAGCACCCTACGAAGAACAAATTGCCTTCATTTCTTGTGTTTGAAGCCAGTATGAAGCATTTGTTCACATTTGTTCAGTCTATGAGACTGCCTATTGGAAAAGAAAAACAACTGCAATTAAGGGACACATGTACTTACATGAACCTTAGTTTTGCCGAAATATCTTTTAATTTTGTACTCGTATATTCTATTTCTGCTATTTTTTTTATGAAATACTGAGATTTTAGTGAAAATAAATCTAATAAATTCAAAGTGAATGATATCAAATATATTTTTCAGCACTCCAGTTGGGACCACATTAAACATCCATTGTGATAATAACTTAAATAAGAGTAGCTTAATTCGAGTGCATAGATAAAATTCATATTGAAAGCAAGTTTTCCTTAGTTTTCAGCTTCCGCCTGGCTGTTATGTTCCGTGAGTTAACCGGTTTAAAGGAACGAAAATAATATCACAAGTTTAGAATGGTTTTGACTTACCAGTAGCTGTATCCGATAATATATTAAAATTGTCTGTTCTGTATAAGTCTTCTTGCACTAAATTTGAAGATTTTCGGGCAAATTCATGTACAACCCAACAAAAACTGTCATTGAACTAATAAATCACAACATTATATTGCCAGGCGTGTAAACAAACAACCCATTTTCTCATTTAGTGCACATGCAGCAATCATTTTCTCCAGCTGTCCGATTCCAACTACGCTTTCAGTGAAACATTATCAGTGATTATCCTAATTCGCCATACCCATGTAAATTTTAACTTGACAAAGCAAGTTTCCTTGCTCACACTTAAATAAAAAGAACATATTAATCACTTGACCCTTGCCATGAATTAAAATAAATCCAGTTTTTTTTTTTGTCTCTAAAATGTCACAAAATTTCTTTCCTCCAACCGCCACTTGTGATAATACTACTGCTTATTCCGTACATGTGTAAACACAATTAATAGCATCACGAGAATCCCGGGCTAAAGAAAGTCCAATATTACGAAGGCGAGAAACCCGAGAAAAACGCAGTCATACATTATGAGAAAAACGTGCGTAAAATAGTCATGAGGTTCTACTGAGTATTTCATAATCATATAGCAACTGTTATTAAATGCGGTAAAGTGCATAAAAACCGAATTAATTTAAGAAAATTTAACGTCAATGGTTTATACGTATTTTTTTTATTGGTTATGCCATAAAAACAATGTTTTAAGTATGATATAAGCCTCAAACGATCCAATATGTAAAATACTGGACGGTCCTCAGCGCTAACGCGCTTCGGACAGTCCAGTATTTTACATATTGGATCGTTTTCGTCTTATATCCTATACATACAAGATAACCCAATTACGCTATTTGTATAATGGGCACGCGCCATTTACTGACTAATGTGATACGGATGACACGAATTTCTTGTGATAATGTAATGATAAGTCTATATTAATACATTTATACGGCAATGTGTATTTAAGTTTCAAATTAAAGAACTAAATAAACTTACAGTTTCTTCAAATATGTAAAAAAAAAAAAAAAACCCTGATAAAATGCTATTCTCGTCACATTCTGACAAACTTGCTGACCTTAGAAAGAGACTATAATCTCAATGTTTGCCAAATGTGCACGGATTTTTCATGCAATACAAATGTTATGTCCTAATTGCTGACTAATATATTTACAGGAGCGTAGCAAGTTGGGCATTTCGTTATATTAATAGCAACCGATAAATTGTAGCACACATGATCTTGTTCCTTCTTTTAATTATTTGTTTTTAATTACACATACATGTTACAAACGTTTTACAAATCCGAAGCCAACCTGGACTATGTAAAACAAACAGAACAGAACAGAACAGAATTTTATTTCACTTGAACTAAAAGTTCCTCGTGATAAATACATTTACAAGCATATTTGCATGGCATGAAAATACAGATGACATTCAAACAATTATAACGGATTTTGACATTAATCATATACATATATTTATGAATTATTTGTAAGATATTTCAGGATTTGGATGGACGGATTAACATTTAAATAGCATACAAGTACTATACAGTTAATTATATAATATTCAATGTCGCACCTATGCGCCGCAGGTCAATTAATTACGCTACACAAAAAGTAGTTCGGAACTGTTTAACATCAGTTTCTTAACTAAAAAAACAACAACAAGAGCTTACAGTGCAGATGAGTAAACTAATTACACTACACAAAAAAGTAGTTCGGGACTGCTTAACATCAGTTTTTAACTAAAAACAACAACAACTAGAGTTTACAATGAAATTAGTAAGATACAAGCCGAGTGGCGCATAGGTTCAACAAAACCATACATGTCGGTAAAATGTCCATGTTATGCAACGTTGTAGATAGATGTGACCTCTATGCTTACATAGCATTTATTTCATTTTTGAAATCTTCATGTCTGATTCATGTATAGTTAACTAAGGTACTGACTTTTATAATGTAGCGATACGTAAAATGGACACATTACAAAACATGTTGCGTTACAATATTACGCAGTTTTGAAACACGATATAATGACATTTATGCTTTAATAACAACAATAAACGGCTAAAGTCTATAGAACACAAAAAGTAGTTCGGAACAGTTTAACTTCAGTTTGTATGAACATAATTTCACATATACATGTATTACATTTATTGGACTAACTATTCATGATCTGGTATCGCAGTTCCACTGCTTCATAAATAAATTTGCATAACATTTCAATTTCATTTTTTCTGCTACTATTTAATAATTGTATAAATTTAAACATACTTGGTCTATTTCTGTAATAACTTTTAATATACAATCGTCTTAACCTTTCATATGGTGGACACTTAAAAACAAAATGGAATTCATCTTCAATATCATTTGTATTACAAATTTCACAAACCTTTGGTTACGATCTACTCTTTCACGTGAAAATCTACCTGTTTGTATTCTGAGACTATGTGCTGAGATTCTTATTTTTGTTAATGCTATTCTTAGTTTTCTCGATACTATATTTTCTAAATAAGATTCCAATCCAAAATTAATTTTAACAGATCTATACAATATAAGAACATTATTCGAATCTATACTGGCTCTCCATTCTTGTATATACTCGTCTAATAATCTCTGTTTAAAAACACTCAAAAACTGACTCTGGTTTACATTTGTAGGATTTAACCAAACATCTAAAAAGCCATATCTTTCAAGTAAGTTTCATACTTGTGTGAACCAGTTATTGCATCCCTTACGGGCATCTTTCAAACCAGAATCAACTATACACTGGATAATAATATTATTTGCATTCGTTATTTTAAACCAATATCTAATGATGCGGATGTATCTATTTATATATAGCGGATATCTTCCAAGCTCACCGTACACAGCTACATTACAACTAGACTGTCTTACACCAAGAAGAACTTTACAAAATCTAATATGAATATTTTCTAATTTTTTCGACTTAGAAAACCCCCATATTTCGCTACCATACATAATTGTCGATGCCACAAAGGAATCAAATAGCTGTAACGCCAGTTTTGGTTTTGTATCATATTTCTTTAAATTAGCTATGAGGGTACTAAGAGCTTTTAAACCTTTACCATACAAAGTTTGAGTATTTAAATTAAAATTTCCAGTATAATTAAGTGTAACCCCTAAATAATTAAAGTCATTGACTACCTCTATAACAGCTTCTCCGTATGTCCATTTTTCATCGGCTTTCAGACCACCTCTCTTACGAAAAACAACTATCTTAGTTTTGGGCACATTTACCTACAAACCCCATTTATTACAATATTCGAGTAATTTATCTAATGAACATTGCAGATCAAAAGGATTTTCACCAATAAGAACCATATCGTCAGCGAACAAAAGTAAAATCAAACAAACATCTTGAAAACATATACCAGAATTATCCGAACTTTGTAAATATAGTTCTAGATCCTCTATAAACAAAGAAAACATTACAGGCGAAATTATCTCCCCTTGACGTAAACCTATAGAAATATCGAAAAAAGTCAGAAAAACTTCCACATGACTTTATACATGATTTTACTGAGTTGTACATACTTCTTACAATTCTTAGTAATTTACCATTTAAACCAGTATTATACAATTTATACCATAGTGCATTCCTGTAAATGGAATCAAAACAACGGCGTAAATCAATAAATGCACAATGCAATCGTTTATTTTCATTCAAAAATTTTTCAATCAGGGATTGTAAAATGAACACAGCATCTATTGTTGAGCAACCTTTTTTAAATCCGAATTGTGCATCGGATATCACATTATTTTCATTGCACCATTTAGTAATTCGTTGGTTTAATACACTAGTGAACAGTTTACCAAGATGACTTAGTAAGGTTATACCTCTGTAATTTTGTACATCTTCTTTATTTCCTTTTTTATGCAACGGTATTATACAACCTTTTGTCCATATTTCCGGAAAAATACCGGATTCTAAAATATTATTAAATAATTCAGTAATATGACCTGAAAGAATATCACTTACTTCAATAAAGTATTCATTTAGCAGGTTGTCCATACCAGCTGCTTTATTTCTGTTAAGCATCGAAATTGCTTTACATACCTCCTGATAGGATATATTTCTATCTAATTCAGAAAAAACAGGGTTAAAATCATCAAAATCGTGACTATTAATAAAATTTTCTGCACTCTGGTTAGAAGCATGATTTACACCCGAGAACATATTCTCAAAATAAAGTTTAAAATCATCTATTCCTATTCCATTATTATTTGCCCCCTTTTGACTTTTAAAATAACGCCAAAACTCCCGAGGTTTGCACCTTTTTAAGTTTTCAAAATTTTTGTTAATTGCCATTTAAAAGACCTGCGTTTTTTCTTTATAAGATCTTTGTATGATTTCTTTAACTGCACCAATTCCAGTCGATTAGACTCCGTATGAGACTTATTGAATTGAGAAAGAGCATGTTTATACAAACGTTTTGCCTCTCTACAGTCATAGTCGAACCATTTAGACGACTTATCTTCTTGTGTGACTTCGAAATTGTCAATTTTACTGCCATATTTTAAGAATAAGGGGTCTGCCACCCCCCTAACTACGTCCGTGAATGCGTTTACCATTTCATTTATACTATTTGCATTGTTTATCTCATATTGGTATAAAATGTCATTTAATACTGGTAGCTTTGCTATCAATCCAGCACGGTATGCTTCTTTTGCGTTATCATCCCATTTGACAAACTCGTAATTGAAGGATGTGGAGCAATTTTCAACCCCTGAATGACACAACACTTTAAATTTTAAAGCAGAATGATCACTGAACTCATTGAAATTACTAACATTAAAATTATTTATCATGTTAAAATCTTTTTCACTTAATAGTAAATAATCAATCACGCTGGCTCCATTATAACTATAACATGTATATACACCTCTGCCAAAATCGGCGCCTAGACGACCGTTAGCTATTCTAAGGGAGGTAGACTTGCACATGTCTATTAGCCTGTTACCATAAGAGTTACTTCCCTTATCCATTGAAAATCTTGGCAGGGGCGTATCAATAAAATATTCATCCTCGTCGATGTCCGACACATAACTATCACATAAGATAAAATCGTTTTTACACGATGTCCTTGCGTTACAATCACCGGAAATAAGAACCGTGCCTCTAGCTTTGAAATATTCTATATCATTTTGCAAACAGTCAAATAAGTCTATATCCAAAATATTTGCAACCGGGGAATTTCCGGGCCATAAATATACTGCCGCCAAGTAAATATCGGAAGAGTTTTTGAAGAAATATTTATCAAACTTTATCCAAACAATCGTATCATGTACATTTTTTACAAGAGTAATTCCATCTTTAATACTATTTCGTACGTATATCACAATTCCACCGCTATTTCGCTTTGCATTGCGATGCCTGAATTTTCGATATAAATTGTAACAAAAATAACCGTCTAATTCAATGTTACTTGATTTACTAGTCCATGACTCCGTAAGTATATAAGATCGTTTTCCGTCAAGAAATCTGTGAAATTTTTGTCCGCTCTTTTAGCAGAACTAAGTCCGTTGCAGTTCCAAACTAAACACTTAAGTCCATCCGCGAGCTCCTACGCGTCGGAAACAACTTTGCCGTTGACGTATAACTTATCGTATGAGACCCAGGCAGTATTTCCTGCTTCATTTTCCTGAAAAGACTTTTCCTTTTCACTGCAATTTCCGGTGGAAACTGCTCCGTGATATAATAACTCGTACTCCTAAGTTTATGACTGGATTTCCGAACAACTTCTCTGTCCTGGAACAGGTTGAACTTGCAAACAATGCGGCGAATTTTAGTTTGCCTTTCAGTTTGATCTTGTGCAGGAGGACCCATACGATGTACCCTTTCAATTTTCATATTTGCAACTAATTCTCTTGCAAGCTGTAGTTTTTCAACCATGAAATTTCGGAGGATAGTTTCTGTTTTTTCAGGATTTTCATTTGTTTCTTCCTTAATTCCACCGAAAATCAAATTATTGCGCATGGATTGCGATTGCATATATGTCAAGGTCTCTTTCATTTCGACATCATTTTCTTTTCAAGATTTTCAATCCTCTTACGAGCCACCTCACTTTCGATCTCAGTGGACAATACACGATTTACAACATGATCAATTTTTGAATCCGTCGCTTTGGATGTAGAATCAACGTGTAACCATAGTTTTTTAAGTTCATAATCAAAATTGTCTACTTTATTTTCTAACCCTTGGACCTTAGCTTCTACTTTTCTTTGTATTGACTCAAGAGATTCGAGCTTCTTATCTACATCGATCAGTTTCAAATTAATTTTTCCCAGCATAGCAATAATGTCTGCATTTGTGGGTCCATTTGACTCGCCTGCCTTAGCCTCCGCCATATTGCCAGACCCTACCAAAGACACTTGTTCGTGACCCACCTGATCGTTCAATACATCAAAGCTATTGTTGACAGGTACAGTTACCTGCGGGGTAATCTCCTCTTCGTATAGAATAGAGTTCGTCTCACTCAATACCTGACTTAAGTCTATTGTATGGTCTACAGCCGACGGGGATAATCCGTATTTTGATATTTTACTCAGATTTTGTTCATCATCACTTTCACTTTTTTTTCTTCCTTTTCTCTCTTTTTTTATTTTTCATATTAGAACAGTTTTATGTCCATCAAATTCCCTGTTACATTCTCTACTCACTGATATAAAATTCTTAAAAATCAGTCCACTATTTAGCTATATTTTCGCCATAATCCGTGAGACACAAAAAACACGTCTTACACTTTTCCCGCCATGATATCTAGATAACAAAGAAGCATGTAGGTAACTTAAGGTAAGTCAGTTATCATTCTCGAAGTAGGTCTGCATGGTATTTATAGACCTGTGAGGAGATTTGAAAATCCCTCACCGGTCTATAAACACAATGCAGACCTATTCCTCGAACGATAACTATTACATACTGTCAGCTAAAAATGATAAAAATACATTCTTGCATAAAACCTTTGTTTTTTGCCGATTTCGGGCATGCACAAACAGGGAAAAAAACGTGTACAAACAAGGAGATTCTCGTGAGCACGCGCTGTTGGTGAACGTTTTGAATATGCTGTTGCGGGTCCAACGTAATTAAATTATGGATCCCGAATCAATTTTGGCCGAAGTCGAAAGGTCCGAGATTTATGAAATCTTTTCATCTGCATTTTTATTAAAAATATCATTTTTCAACCTAACTTTACTTTAACTTGTAATAAGCGCTACCTCTCTTGATACGCGACTGCATTGACGTTCCTTATTATTGTATTATTACGCGTATTTGACTCGAAGTAAGTTTACACGCCGCGGCGATTTCATCCCTGAAAATGACAGGCAAACAACATTTACAAAAATTCAATTTCGTTTTCCAAATTAATTTGAGTCGAGAAAGTTGACATGCTAACTTTAAATCTTACACTAAAACTTTTGAAAAATGTTTGTGTCTACTTTACAAATCTATGCAGTCTACTGATGTAGTGATGGTGTGTAATGTAAAGCATAAACATGACGAAGCGTAAAGTTTGAAGGATTTTTCCATAGTTAATGAACATTTGATGAACAGAAGGTATTTATTATATATTTTTCAATTTATCTGTAGATCTCACCAACCATGTTTGAGTTTATAAATCCAATCTAAGTTGATTATATCTATGTTGGAAAAATTCAAATTTTTGTGTTTATCAAACTTTGATCGCGATGGGGTGGGGTGCAAAGCAAAATTTTCTAGTTATAGGCCTAGAGATTTCATTTAACGACATGAAGAATATAGGTATCGATACCAGTTTCTATTAAACGATAATATTTACATTTAAAAGCGTAAGGGACAGACTATTAATTTAAACCAAGCAGAACTGTGTTCTGTCGGCACCTCACCTGCAAATTGTGTAAAGACAGGATGCCCTTTTCTCATAATTCCGAGCCTCTAAAGCTAAACTTCCTACCGATATATCGGAAAAAGGGGGAGTCATTTTACATATATTTAATATTAAAGAAATTACCACAACGAGAATGTCCGTTCGACATGTATAAAATTAGTCCTGGCTTCCAAAACTCTAAATGCCGCTTTTTTATATTTTGTTTTTTTCATAGTTGCGGCTTTAGAGTTTTGGACCAGGCCTGCTATGAAACCATACCAAAATAAAAAGTTGTCCAACTTTTCGTCGCAAACGTTGTCAGCTGAAACTCTGAACGAAGACGTATGGGTGTCTTGATAAAGTAATCACTTCTACATCAGTTAACACCATTTATCAAATTCTGCAAGCAAACCTTACAATAAAATCGCCGATTTTTACAAGTCACTGTTAGATCAGCATCATTTCTGCGGCCATTATTGAATAGCTACAACGAGATTCTCGCATGACGTAACCGCGCGAGCCGCTAAAAATATACATGTACAGCACCTTGTAAACAAAAGAAATGACTAATACATACAAGTTTTCTTAAGGATTTATCAACGAAAGTAAATATTCAAGTCAATTTCAATAAAAAATAACCATTTTCCCAAGTTTTTTTGCCACCGGGATGCTAATGCAACTTCAAACGCGAAGCGGCACATGTAAGTGCTCTCTTAGCGGTTCGCTCGGGTGAAAGTTCAGTCTCGTATTTCAAAGGAGCAAGATGGCGGCGTAGAGTAAACGTTTCAGACCAGTTCGAAATTGTCAGGTAGTTCTGCCATCAATTATGGGCTTTAATGCGTAAAATTTGGCACAATGGTAGATTTTACTGTATAATAACTGATCAGAAAGTGCTGCTGCCGATTTCTTTTAAAATGTACAAACGCGAGCGTGTCAGATTTCTGGCACGATTATTGGTATGATTTCCCTACGGAGTACACTTCAGCCCTCCCGTCCAAATCCAGTATATAAACCGAGAGGGCTGAAGATCTTAAGCTAGTATAAAATATGCACTGTTTCTGTATGCCCTGGAAATGCATAAATAAAACATGTGTCCATAACAACCTGAAACGGCCGACTTCGATCGGCTAATGTCAGCTGAATAGTCTTGTTTTTTCGATATTTCCAGCACTTTAGTTATGTTTTATGCAAGAATAGCGATAACACACGTTTGTTTCGTGAAACAACATCTGCAGAATCCCTCGGGCTATGTTGGTGCACTCGCCCTACTGGCTCGTGCACCAACCAATCCCTTGGGATTCTGCAGATGTTGTTACACAAAAAAACGTGCGTTAACCCTACACTGTTGTATAAATTTTGCTTATAAATTTTGGGGTAAATTTTATGCAAAAGTGTTAATTAGGTCTAGAATACAGTTGTTTGTTTCCGCTTACCAGACCGATCCTGTCTTTTTACCACTGACCCTAATGTTTTAACCCTGTCGCGCTTCGCCATCGCACTGTCGTGTTGTCACCATCGTACTGTCGCGCTTCGCCATCGTACTGTCGCGCTTCGCCATCATACCGTCGTACCTTCGCGCTTCGCGTTAACAGGGAGCAGGCGCTGGCCCTAACAGAATACCGTACAAAATAGAGTACATATATTGGTACATACGTCCTACTATGATAAAAGCAAAACAGGAAAGGATAAGAATGAAAGACGAGTCTTATAGAATTCTTCTCCTTTGTGGACAAAATAAATCTGTATGAGCATATCGAGCTTAAATATGTAATGGGGATAGGAAAATAGTCTTAAAATATGAAAAATAAATCGTTAATAATGTAAAAAGACGGAAAGGGGACAGTGTACGGTAGAAGAACAATATTTACATAAATGTAGAAGTAGATTTTATGAAAGACAGAACAGGTCAAAGGTAGAATAAAAGAGAGAAAGAGGGAAGAAATGCGTTGTCAATTACTTACCAAAAGATAGTCATTAGGTTCCACAAGAATATGACACCTTAGCGACAAAATGGACCAGAGGGAATGCCAAAACCATTAGGATCCCCGGTTCAAAATAAAACTATCCGTAATTCCGTTATGTTTTATGCAGATGTTTGGCACCTATGTAAGATAATATCACCGAATCAACTTTGATTTATTCCATATACTTATCTATTAATCATCTGTAAACCAAAGCGACATTTGACGCAATATCTTGTCTGAAAGTAACCTACCTTTGTGTTTTTTGTACTTCCGCCATCTTCTTCGGCCTGCTATTGACTTGCAGGCCTATTTGAGATTATTAAACCAGGGGAGGTAACCATATCAGTCTTACCATGTAAACGTTTACGGGCTACATTATTCAATTCATCAAAGGTTCAATTACCCAGTTTTTAACCTAGTTTTTGGACACTATTTTATCACATTTTGACAGATTTTGGATGTTCCCTATCTGTAACCCATTGGTTTAAGTAAATGAACTGTCGATAAAATGTACGGTTTTGGGGGTTTAGTTGATAGTGTATAAACGCAATGCTTCATCAAGTATAGTAATATTAATATTCATAGGATATCATTTTTATATGTTTAAACATATGTTTATCTCTGAATGCGGATATATATGGTTATAGCTGTTGTCTCTAAGGAATTTGTGTCTCGCAATAAAATCAAGTAACCATTGAGTTATATATACGAGGGTTTTATTTAAACAAAATATTCTCAAGATGTTTATCACATGAATTTCCAGTTTGGAATAATACTGAAAAATATCAGATCATTAAATTCTGCTTGTGAGAACAGTGATATTTATAGATACAATATAAGATGTTGGATATGCAGAGTTTACTAAACTATCTTCAACACCTGTCATGACTGCATGTAAACACCAGTCAAAGGTTTGGATATTTACTTATTTTAAAATATATGATTTTATGCATGATTTAAACATATTTTACATTACAAAGAATGAGGAAGTTTACAACATCGGGACATACTAAGTGAATTATATCAAAAGTAAACATTTTGCTGTGACATTTTATGTTATCTACCAAACGCATCTTTGAAAAAAAGTAAGTGTGCATGATTGCTAACAAAAATAAAATCCTGAATCGATAAACATTTTTTTTTCAATTTAAGTTTTTTTCGGCAAACATTATATAGTGAGAACATGTATTAACTGTCACGCGTGACGTCGCATGGGTAAAGCTGTAATAGTTGAGAAAAACAAACTATACGAACCTAATGATATAATGATTGTACTGTAAGATAATATTCACTCGTGAACAACAGAAGTTAAGGTAAATCACAATGGATGCTTTTGTTTTGCACATTCATTCGAAATCTCGTCTTGGATGTAGATTTTTTTTCGTATGGCTTTCAAAACGTCAGCGCTTCTACCAAGGTATACCCGCTCCTGTCGGAAATAAGGGGGGCAAGGGGCAGTAAATTTGAAGATTCCACAGATTTGCGTGAATACCAGAGTGAAAAAAAAAACAATTTAGAGAAATGCGAGGGAAGTGTAGAGCGGATGTATTGCATATACAAAGCACTTCATCATATGACATTTCTTTAGTTCTATAAACATCGTTAATAACCAGCTAGATGCCTTTAAATGTTATTTAAAAAAAAAAGCGTACCCTGGCGACAATACGAAACTGGCCCCTGCCACTTAATTGCCTATAATTGTGTCAGCGTGGCGTTTACCTCAGCAAAGAAAAAAACGAAACACAACGTATAAAGAACGCAACATATAATGATATCGATCTTAACAGAAAATATTAATTAAAATGTACTCCATACTTTACATGCAAGGCACACCACCTGATGAATATATCTGGAAAGTTACGATATAGAACGTATACATAAAGAAACACCTGAACGTGTTCTGTGCGTTTAAGTATGTCTGCGTTATATACATGACCCTGATTTGATTTAGATCAATATTAGACTGTGTTTAAGGTATGGCCCATGTAATAGGGTACCTCCTTTCGAAGAACATTCAATTCGTACAACTTATAATTTTTCAAGGGGCATAGGTTCAAGCCCCACTAGGAATTTGTTTCCCCTTATATTCCTTTTTTTCTGGTAAGTTTTTACTTTTTTTTGAAGACTTATTATTGATTTATTGTACAATGAAAACATTTCATTTGATAAGTGATTTTTTACTGCTCCCGATCCAAGACTGAGTTAATTCACCTGACTGGATTTATTGTGCAGTGGTGTCTTGTATTTCTAAAATATTTCTGGTCTATTTTTATAGAGAAACGCGATACAGTTGATTTTTAAAGCCTAAAACGCGTTGTTTATAGACTTTTAGTTAAAGAATTTAAACACTATATTACATGTATAATTTTTCCGTCAATGACTATTGATTAACTATATCTATTACCTATGTGTATATATATATATTATAATATATATATTATATATATATATATAATATATATATATATATATATATATTAATATATAATATAAATATATATATGGGCGTTCCATGAGAAAACCCGTATTAGTAACAAAAAAATCAAAATTGAGATAATAACATATTCATAAAGAACATTCTTTTATCTTTCACATGCGAAAATTTGAAGTGATTATCTTCACTATCTTAAGAGCTACAATGTTTTTAAGTTAGTCACCGAGGGTATTTTGAGACGTGACGTTAAGAACGTCATGAAAGCAGTATGACGTCGTTGTGTATGGCTTGTATTTTTCAAGTCATTAATGGAACAAATTATGCGTAACACTTACTTAACATCATGCATTTGAATATTTAGGAACAGTTTAAAGCGATTTTACTGAAAAATAACTTAACCGTATATTTTTAGTTTCATTATGAGCCTTTTATCTAAATACCTCTATATTTTCATGACGCATGGGTGCTTTGGAATTTTCGTTGCCATGACAACAGAAACAACATTTATATGAAAAATATGGTAGAATTTGATTGGTCTTAGATGAAACAATTACAATATATTAGTTTCTAGTTTCTGGGGCAACATAAGAAAAACAGCCATTTTTCAGTATTTTACACTACTAATTATACAATAGTTACATCATGTCACTAATACAGGTTTTCTCATGGAATGGCCCATATATATATATATGACAACTGACAAAAAGAAATGGGTTTGGCAACAAGTTCTAACAACATAATATGAAGCCCTTCCTAGACAATGATAAAATATATACGTAAATAAAGGTATATTAACGTGAGAACTAAAGTCATTAATTAAAAAAAGCACCTACATATTCGAAAGAGCCAATCCACATAGCCCAATAGGGAGAGCAAAGGAGTCGTCAGGTCTATCATCGGGTGAGGCGTATGTGTCTAAAGTCATTCGTCCATCACCTCTGTTTCATGCAAGTGGGGAAATGGCAGTAACTGGCGGTACAGAATCTGACTGCCGTTACATAATTGAAACACAGTTGGAAAATGGTTAGCCTGCTGGTGGTGAGTCTGCCTTTGCGACCAGTGCAGAGCAGACCAAGATCAGCCTGCACATCTGGGCTGCACTTTTCGCTACTCAGTAAGTAAATTTTCAATGAACACCTCTTTAGGTAATATGTGGCACTGCCCAAATTGAATGATGGACAAGTTTTAGAAATATAGCAGGGTAAAAGTTGAATCCAAAAAACAACAACAACAAAAAAATAACATATTCAAAAGAACTTGATGCTGTCAAACTTACCTAACGTGTATAATTGTCAAATATGCATATAATAAACAAGAGTGTTTTTTTTTTGTGTGTGTTACATGAAGAATGATAAATGCTCGCGAAGCCCTTATTTGGATAAGTTTTATTCAAATATGCAAATAACGAAACTTGAGTGTCTGTGTCAGAGTTGATATTGTAAATAAATGCTTAAGATGAAGGTCTGATTCATTTTGTATGTGCTTAAGGAAACACCATGGCGAAAATGATCGTAAATTTAAAAGTTTTTATGTAAACTATGACTATAAACTCGAGCTTTTAATAGAAATTTTATTAGATATGACATCACTTTAATAAAAATCTTTTATTTTAGCACGTTCTTACTAGCTTGCAAAATTTTCAAAAAACTGGGGGCCATTTTCGTATGTATATAAAAGTACCTCTTCATAGTTGAGTAACCCATATCCTGCTAAGTTTCTATAATGAACTTGTCCATCTTTCAATTTGGACAGTACCATTAACTGTTAAAAGGGGTGCTTACCAGAAAAAGTACCGACTGAATGGCAAACAGTGCACTGATCAGGATCAGACTGCACGGATGTGCATGCTGATCATGTAAGGGTTAATATTTTATCAATGAGCTCTGAAACATTACGAACGTAGATTATAAGATTATTTTTTTATGTTCAGACAAAAATGAACTTGATCATAATTGTTCAAGTTGAGTTGTTCGCATGAAAGATAAATGAAATAAAAAGTGAGTATAAATCAAGGGGTTCTTCAAAATGTGATTTTCTAAGCTGGACGAGTAAAATTGCTTAAAATAATAAATGTACTGGATGATACCTGTGTTATAAGTGTGATATTGTAATATACGTCTCAATGTAGAAATACTTAAAAGATATCCAGTGTGCATCTTTTACTAAAATAGTCTATTTCTAGATACTAAGTTTATATCTAGAAAATCTTCAATAAATGAATTTAATTCAATTAAATATATAAACTAACTGTCTAGAGAACAACATTCACAATTAAATGATATGTAAAGCAATCAATTGTTAAAAAAAAAATTTTTTTAGTGAAACTACATATTTGAGCCGCACCATGAGGAAACCAACATAGTGCGTTGCGACCAGCATGGATCCAGACCAGCCTGTGCATCCTCGCAGTCTGGTTAGGATCCATGCTGTTCGCTACCGGTTTCTCTAATTGCAATAGGCTTTGAAAGCGAACAGCATGGATCCTGACCAGACTGCGCGGATGCGCAGGCTGGTCTGGATCCATGCTGGTCGCAAATGCACTATGTGGTTTTCTCATAAGGTATTTTATATATTTTCTTTCTCCTTTTCTCCCAGTAAAATATGTCCGAAGAAGAAGAGCAAGACCCGAATGCTGGTGTCCCGCTCTGGGTTAACATTTAACACCGGTCTCTCTAATTGCAATAGGCTTTGACAGCGAACAGCATGGATCCTGACCAGACTGCGCGGATGCGCAGGCTGGTCTGGATCCATGCTGGTAGCAAATACACTATGTTGGTTTTCTCATAAGGTATTTTATATATTTTCTTTCTCCTTTTTTCCAGTAAAATATGTCCGAAGAAGAAGATTATGACCCGAATGCTGGTGTTCCGCTCTGGGTTAAACATTTTAGTTCCTATCTCTCTGGACTTCTTTTGTCGCTGTCCTCGTAATTCTGTTCCATACAAAGAAAGAAGTCCCGCTTGAAACAATTGAAGACTGGGTAAGTTTTTATTCTATACAAAGAAAGAAGTCCCACTTGGAGCAATTGAAGACCGGTTAAGTTTCTATTACATACAAAGAAAGAAGTCCAGCTTGAAACAATTGAAGACTGCGTAAGTTTTTATTCTACAGAAAGAAAGAAGTCCTACTTGGAGCAATTGAAGACCGGTTAAGTTTCTATTACATACAAAGAAAGAAGTCCAGCATGAAACAACTGAAAACTTGGTAATTTTTATTCCATACAAAAAAAGAAGTTCCGCTTGAAAAAATTGAAGACTGGGTAAGTATTGATTCCAGACAAAGAAAGAAGACCCGCTTGAGTTCCACTTGAAACAATCGAATCTAGGTATGTTTCTATTTCATACAAAAAAAAAGTTCTGCCTGAAATAATCGAATACTTGGTAAGTTTCTATTTCATAAAGAAAGAAAAAGAAGTTCCTCTTGGACCGATCGAAGACTTGGTGAGTAATAAGGATATATCTTTAAGAAACAGAAGTACTATTGCTTAGTATCCTTGACTGGCAGGTTTCTTTCAAGAAAGAAAAACTCGAATCGATAAGAAATCGGTATTTTATAAAAATCTGAAAAGTTACTCCCTAGACACAAATGAGAAAAAGGGTATTGATGCATGGGATCAGGATAAAGTTCTGGTCACTGCTACACAGAATCTACAGTCCAGTTTTCAAATAATTCAGCACTAATAATTTGATAAGTCTCCACCAAAATTGTTACTTGCCTGAGCTGTGAAACTGAAATAAGCGACCCGGCTTATCACGGCCCTCATGTTTATAAATTGTACAATAATCTTGTAAAATATATTCAATAATGCAAAATAATCTTCATTAACAACGTGCAAATGTTTGCAAGAATATTTAACAAAAAAAAATGAGCCGCGCCATGAGAAAAGCAATATAGTGGGTTTGCATCCGCGCAGTCTGGTCAGGATCCATGCTGTTCGCTAACAGTTTCTCTAATTCCAGTAGGCTTTGAAAGCAAAGTCACTATGTTTGTTTTCTCATGGCACGGCATTATAACAAATTATAGATCTAAAGTTAGTTGCAAATATCTACCAGGCATACAGACACTAAATAGAAAAATGGCGCGAAAAAAATGGTAGTCGCACAATGGCGGATACAAATAGTCCTCAGTTTTTTTTGCTCTGAGAGCTATTTTCCTTATTTTCTTTGCAATTTTTTTTGCTAAAATCACATGACAGATCTATGCTTCACATGTAGGTAGCATTTTCATAATGAAATAACAACATGACAAACTTTTTCATGGAAACCTAGATCATACACCACCAGTATAATTTGGGGTCTCATTTTTAGCTGATTTTGCAGTTTGTGTGTTTGACTGAAATTATTTTTCTTGCATCAAACATGACCCCCACTTTTCTTCTGATTTTTATTTAGCACTGACAATATTCTTCAAGAAAATGTAGGTTACAGACATTTAAAATGGGTCCTGATGTGTGCTGCGGCCATTGGAAATAGGTCAGTTTTATATAGAATAAAGAACAACAGCTATTTAGTGTGCTATAAGGTCTACCAAAATGGAGGTCAAAATATCTACATAAAGAATGTCAGAAATATTTACTGAAAGGTATTGGGAAATATCTATGACATAAATACTTGACGGACGAAAGGCAGAAATATCTGCTCGGCGTTTATCAAAACCGATGTTGCTCATTACAGAACTGGAGCGGTCTTCTGCGCATGACCGGAAGTGATTATCAATTGTAGCGCACTGCAAAAATACGCAGATTATTGCATGTTAACACGTAATTAGTGTATAATATGTATATGATATACTGACTAAAGGTTATGGTTACAAAATACATACAGTTTAAGATACTTCTAGTTCAAATTGCTTCAATCCGGTATATACCGGAGTCTGTAATTTATACCGGCACTCCAGGTCTGCTTTGAGTCACAGTCTTATCAAAACCAGTCACTGTAAGGCAGAGTATAATTATAGAAAACAAACCACGAAGCTTTAAAACAAATTTATTCATCCCAAGTTCACGTTTCCTAGTATGTCTTCTCTGGACTTTTTTCAGGTTGAGAAGATCCCCATCCTTAACAGATACCTTTCACCTGACTGGCAAAACAGCGAAGATGAAACTACAGCAAAGACAAAATCTACAGCAAGAATAAAAACTACAGACAAGACAAGAGTCTCGCATAAGTCGTATTTAAACGAAAGGTCATCAATACGCAAATCCTTAAGTCATAGTGATATTAGAAGGTATGACTCAATCTCAAGCATAAGAACTCGTGACAATACATTTTCAAGTAGAGATCTTCAAAATCCGACAGAGAGACCATATTTTTACGCCAGTCAAGGGACGCTACTGAGTTTTGAAAGCAATGTGTGACATGAATTTTAGCTGACAAAATATGTAGAGATTATTCACTGTTCTAAGTGACATTCCTCCACAAAATAATAATGGCGACCAAAACAAAAATGACTAACAAAATTATTAACTTTTATTCCCTACTCGTCAAACTCATGCACTGGCAGATGATCTGATGTCTACACTGGATATCACGAAACATGAAAGCAGACCTTGCGTCTCCAACATTTAGGGTTTTCTAATGCTGTGTTTCTTTTTCTCAAGTTGTATTCGGTGTGAAAAACGTTTATTTGCTAACGGTTTCTCTAATAACAATAGGCTTTGAAAGTGAGCAGCAGGAATCCTGACCAGACTTCGCGGATGCGCAGGCTGGTCTGGATCCATGCTGGTCGCAAAGCCACTATGTTGGTTTTCTCATGGCGCGGCTCAAATGAAAAAGCGTAGTCGGGCCTCGCCTGGAGAAATGCCTTAAGAAAGACATTAAATATAGTCTAGAAATTGATTTCCAAGTCCTTCACATAACCAAAAATGATTTTACAAAATTTACAAAATTTATAACAGTTTTGTTTTTTCTAGTTTGTGACCGCAAGGAGTGACAACTCTGACTTACAGACAGAGATATCTATTACAATGTAGTTTACTCCCTTTGCAATAACACAATTGTGGGTAGGGGGTGGGGGGAGGGGGTGGGGGGAGGCATAACGTTTTGCGCAACAAAAACAATTTGGACAAATGTGTTCGATTTACCCCTAAAAACTGCTTTACTTCTTTTTGTCAGCTTCTTTGTGGTAAAAAAGAAACGACTGTTTTATAAGGCGATAATAAAATGAAATGCCATTAAGTATCTTATAGTGAAGAAAAGCCAGTTTTGCTTGTATCAAAATGTCACAATAGAACATGTTTTGTAATACATGTACAGGAAAGGTAGGATTATTATATTACAGATGCAATTATAGTGATCTGCATTTCCTATACTTATATACATTGTAATGTCCATCATGTTCTTATGGTGACTGATTTCTGCCATTCCGTGTGTTCGTGTCGGCGAGGCGAAATGTCGAAGTAACGAAAACACGAAAGGTCGAAATAATGCTTATTTGTCGTGTGTTCGCCTTTCGACATTCGAGGCGAATACACGAAGTAACGAAACATTGAAGGCGAAATAACGAAATTTCAGAGGCGAACACACGAACATTTGTATTAATCACTTTTCGTATCGGCGGGTATTAAAACTTCGTTATTTCGGCTTCAATGTTTCGTTACTTCGTGTATTCGCCTTGGAAGGCGAAAGGCGAACACACGAAAATTGAGCTGTTTTCAGCCTTTCGTTACTTCGTTACTTCGACCTGCCGACACGAACACACGACCGTGAAATGTTTCGTGAAGGGTCTGCCTTAATACACTATAATAATGACGCAAAATGGGGCGTAATGTATATATGGATTTAATACCGGCAGAACTGAAATACTTGAAGAGTGACATGTTTTATTGCATATAAACATTTGCTATCATAAATTGAGAAGATTTTTTTGTACAAATGGTAAAACACATTATCTAGATAGTTTTCAAAGTTCACGTCGATGTAATGACATGCCCCGTAAGACTGACAGAAGCTTAATGTATGTACAAATTTAATACTAGTGATAAAATATTTACACAATGACATCCTTTATAAAATACACAGGTATAAATCATTATTTTTCGTTTTAGGACAAATATTATTTTATAAATGGTAGAACACATTATTTAGATAGCATATTCATTTCAGCAGTATATGTGTAATTGTAACGAAAGCTGCTTATCAATCTGACTTAGGTACTTGATCTTCTAAACGAAGATCTGAGAACGACCCATTCACATACGTCTTCTGTATATTTTGGATTTCCAGTATTGCTATTTTTATTTTAACCAATCAGACGACTTGTTCGAATGTCAAAGAGTAAGAAAAATGTGCAGTCATTCCAGGGCTCGAACCCGGGACCCCTCGCTTACAAAGCAAGTAGCCTTCCGACTGAGCTAACCGGCTATCTGACACATTACGACATAAGAATTGTAAATATCAAAAGTCAAGGCTACAGGTAGATTTGCAAAATGTTGTAAGTTAAGCTCTGATTGGCTAGCGAAAGGGTCGTCAGAACGAGGCTATGAATAGGTCGTTCTCAGATCCTATGCGTAGCGTAATAGGAGATGTACTTTAGTCAGATTGGCTGCTTATTTCCCGTGTGCTCGCCTTTCGACTTTCGAGGCGAATACACGAAGACACGACAAATGAAGGGCGACAACACAAAGTTTTGATACCCGCCGACACGAAAAGTGATTAATGCAAAAGTTCATGTGTTTGTCCGCACTAAGCTCGACATCAATATGGGACACTCGGGGGAGCCTGGATGGTCCAAGGAGGAACGTATCGGTCTAGGGTGGAAACACAGCAGACAAAAGTTTCCGTGTTAGACAATAGTGGGATAGCGCAACTGAATTGACAACTGGCAGTAGCCTGTCCAATAAAACTGGACTCGATCCTCTTGCTAAATTTATTCGCGAAAAACATATTTTTGTTGCATGATCTGATTTCTTCTACGGTGTTATTCATAAGAATATAAAAGAAGAGGCCCGAGAATCGAACCCTTAGGAACTCCAGCTTTTACAAAAGCCCAGTTAAATTTGACTCTAGGAAGTACAACATGTTGAGGTTTGTGTGAGAGATAATCTTCAAACACGTTTTGTAGGTTAAAAGGTGTGTTACTAAAACATATTGAAAAAACTGGTTAACAAGATGATACTTTATATCGTGTTAATTTGTCCGTTACTTATTCGCGTTTGAATAAGGAATAAGAAATAAGAAACAAAATGAAACTATTTGCTTATTTCTTAATCATTTCTCGACGAAAAAGATATGACATGTGTTCAGAACACGTTTTGTAGGTCTTGTAGCAAGTAATCAAAATATGTTGAAGAAATGGTGAACGAGATGAGACTTTATCTTGTTGAAAAAATGGTGAAGGAGATGAGACTTTATCTAGTGTTAATGTGTCTGTTACTTATTCGCAGTTGAATAAGGAATAAGTAACAAAAAGCACCTTGTTACTTATTCTTTATTCGAAAAAGGAATAAGGAATAAGAGACCAACTTTCTCGTCATTGTAGTTGGTGGCTTTCCAGTTTTGATGTTGGAGGAACTCCGTGCATTACTTGATCACGGACAGGCAGACGGGTAGAACCATCGATATTCTTGTAAGCAAGCTGGATGACTCCCTCACGTGAAGAATTCTACATGCCAGGCGAGGTGTCTTACCCATCTAGGCCACTGATGTCCGCCAGTAAGCTCGAAATTTTGCCCACCTGAAATAAAAGGTAAAGGTCTTGTTTATTATAGTGTTATCCCTACTGAAAGGGCCAGCCAATTTGGCTTATGAGACACCTTTATTGTGCATACCAATAACCTCCCAACTCCTACTACTATGCCAGGCGCCAGGCGGATAGAAGTCGGTAACCATTCATTTAACTAGCTCGCGGCTCAAAGTAGGTTTATGGTAAGAATTGAATACTCTTCAAAAGGAGGTATACTATTAGGTGTCTAATACCTTAACATTGGGCTGACCAGGGGCCCGTTTCACAAATGTTAAGTTCTCTCGTTAGGATGAACTATTTTACACATTTATTTTATAGGATATAACTCGTATCTTTATTCATTTTAGGAAAAAAATCTATTTAATTTTCGTTTGTCTCAGAGTCTATGAATAGCCGAATAGTTATGATGAATCTGTTTAAAATGATGTATGTGGAACTCCTTACTTCTAAGTTGTATCAGGCCCCGTGAAATGGGCTGCTGTCCTTGAACTATCCTATGATCCTCTTGGTATTGAGCGCAAAGCGAGGAAACTGTGGTTGACATTCTTTACGTCTTTGGTATGACACTGTCAGAGTGCGAATTCACAATCTCCCCAAACTCGAAGCGGACGCCCTATCACTAGACTACCGAAGTAGTTTCTTTATGCTCAACCATTCGTATATTTACGACCGAGGAATGCGAAAATAACACACAGAAATGGGAAATCACACGAAAATATACGTCTACTACTAGTACCTTGAAGAATGCGAAAATAACAGACAGAAATGGGAAGTCACACGAAAATTTACGTCTACTACCTTGAAGAATGCGAAAATAACAGACAGAAATGGGAAGTCAAACGAAAATGTATGTCTACTACCTTGAAGAAATTACAGACAGAAATGGGAAATCACACGAAAGTTTCTGTCTACTACCTTGAAGAATGCGAAAATAACAGACAGAAATGGGAAGTCACTCTTAGTTGTAACAACTATACAGGACTAAGATCTTGAGTGAGTTTAGGTCTTAAAAGAGTGTTAGTTTTGAAACGTACTCTAGAAATCAAACACGCTTAAGTACTCAATACTTAATTGCAGTTTAGATATTTGAAAATCGTGATGCTGTTTATCCGACAACTATTCCATCATAAACGATCATGCCTAAAATAAAGGAAAAATATAAAAATGTGTTCCAATACCGTCATTATCGTATTATCGTTCTGTCGTCCCTGGGGAGGTGAGGGCGATATCACGATAACACGATGCGGCAGCACGATAATTCGATGCGATGGAACGACAACTTGATGCGACAACACGACAATACAATGCGATCACGCAGTACAAATGTATATTTTAGTACCGTGCTATCTCATCGTATTATTGTGATATCGCATCCAGTTTTTCTAACGTGCGACAGAACGATGGCCCTATCAGAACAGCGTAGAAAAATGAGTCACTTAATTTTCCATTTTTTTTTACCTTTGACGTCAATGACCGAACTTTTGAACAAACTGACGACACATCGGAGTCATAGTGCTAAGTGACTTGTTACTAAATATATATATGCTACCGTACCATTACATAAATAATTCTAGTAGTACTATAGAGCGGACAGCACGGATTATTTTATTGATGCCCACAATAAATAAGTTGAAAAATGGGGTCTATATTCTACATAGCTAAATGCTATACAATATTGTGCCCGAAAGGGCGGATGGACCCTTGGTAAGTTCGAAGAAGCTTGTGTGAAGCAGCAACAGTAACTAAGAGAGGGGAAGGGGGTGGGGGAGGTGGAGGGGGGATTTATTGATTGATTTACAGATCCCTGCATTAATAACTATGATAACCAATAAAATGTATGTAAATGATGTGTAACCAATCAATTTACTTAAATTAATAGATATTGGAATCATAGAACTTTATTGAACATTGACTCATATACGACGCCACATAATCACTTTATCACTTTGTTAATACTTCAAAAAGATACATATTATATTCTATAATAATAATAATACTGATAATAATAATAATAATTATAATAATAATAATATTTTGTTTGGAAATAAGAAAGTTATCGCCGTTTCTTTTTAATATTACTGCTATCGGTTCAGGCATTGACACAACGCGGAAATACACGCAATGAAAATGATAAACAAGGGGTTTATTGATGTGTAACCGGAATCATAGCAGATTGTACTTCAAAAACGTATTGCCGAAGAATTGGTCACAATGTTCATATAATAAAATATTTTGACAGAGACTCTTTGGTAGTGTGGTTAAGGTAATTAGCATCGGATCACTTCCCCGCACTTCTGTGAAATCGAGCCCTGCTCGAGTCGTTCTTTGTGGGAAATTATCCAGTTGGCTAGCGGAAGGCCAGTGGTTCTACCCAGGTACTTGCCCGCCAATGGACCCTAATGGGCATCTGGTATCTTCATTCGCCAATAGACCCTAATGGGCACCTAGTGTCTTCATCCGCCAACGGACCCTAGTGGGCATCTGGTATCTTCATCCGCCAATAGACCCTAATCGGCACCTGGTGGCTTCATCCCCCATTAGAATCTGGAAAGTACATTACCTAAATTGTTTCGTTGTGGCTTAAAGACCCATCACAGAATAACTGTATACGTTTTTGTTTCAATGACGGTAATTATACTTAACATGCATGAACAAGTATCTAGTTGCAGATTACCAGTGGCATATATTAGGCCAAGACACTGTGTTTAATGTCTAAACATGTAGCAGTATGCACAGTACTTGATGTTTTAGTTAAGTCTAGGCCACACTTTGTTACAATGTAAGACAGTAATTCATTTATGTTTCAAAACTATACCGAAAATAATTTAACTGAATATGTAAGTGGAAGAAATTGTCAAAGATTGTTGTAAAGGGCGTATCTTAAGATTTGCCAGATAACAAGCATGTAATAGGATGGATACGAAATGCCAAGTTTAGCCTTTCTGTTAATTTCGCTCTTGTTAAATACCATCCTCCGAGAATATCTTAAGTATTGTTATTTTAAGAAGCGGAACACATTTGTTAAAATTAGTATCGTTCATTTTCAATATTTGCGCAATGGCTATATTTATAAGAACTGAGGCGATCCCCAAGTATAGAAGTTTTAAGTAGGTCTATATTCTATTGTAGATTTAATGCCTTTTTGTAACAATGCTATACGTTGTCATAGGTATGTAAATTTGGCTCTTGGTAATTAATAACTATGATAATCAATAAAATGTATGTATAGGTTAAAAAACACTTGAGGAGACCTGAACCGGGTGTGTAGAGTCTGGGGCGTAGCTGGGCGTTAAAAATAAGTTTAAAACACACGTGCGGAAAGACTTAGGGATGCTGGATGGGAAAGCGGTCGTGGGTATAAACAATTCTGAACTTTTGTAGTATGTCTTTGATTCATATACGTTGCCACGGTACCACTTTGTCAATACTTCAAAAATATACTTATAATATTCTCTGTTTTTAATAATAATAATAATAATAATAATAATAATAATAATATTTTGTTCGGCAATAAGAAAGTTATCGCCTTTCCTTTTTAATATTACTACTATCAGTTCAGGCATTGACACAGTGATGAAATACACGCGCTGAAAATGATAAACGAGGGGTTTATTGATGTGTAATCAATCAATTTGCTTGAATTAGTAGATATTGAAATCATAGCTCATTGAACTTCAAACACGAATTGCCGAAGAATTGGTCACAATGCACATGTTCATATAATATGATATCTTGACGGGGCCTCGATCCTTGGTCGTGTGGTTAGGGTCATTAACATCGGACCACTTACTCCAGATCTTTGCGAATTCGAGCTCTGCTCGGGTCGTTTTTCGTGGAAAGTTATCCAGTTGGCTAGCGGAAGGCCAGTGGTTCTACCCATGTGCTCGCCCGCCAAAAGACCCAAATGGACACCTGGTGTCTTTATCCGCCATTAGAACCGAAAGTATGTTACCTGATTTTTTTCGTTGTGACTTAACGACTCATCACAGAATAACTGTATATGTTTGTATTTCAACGACGGTAATTATACATAACTTGCATGAATCTAGTTACAGCTTGCCAGTGGCATATATTAGGCCAAGACACTGTGTTTAATGTCTAAACATGTAGCAGTATGCACAATACTTGATGTTTGAGTTACGTCTAGACCACACTTTGTTTCTACATTGCAAAATAGTTATTCATTTATGTTTCAAGACTATAATAAAAAGAGATTTACAGAATAAGTTAGCAGATGAAATTGTGAAAGATTGTAGTGGGACTTTAACCCCTACACATAGTGTAATTTAAGGTTTGCCAGATAACAAGCATATAATTGGACGGATACGATATGCCAAGTTTAGCCTTTCTGTTAATTTCGACCTCCTTAATTACCATCCTCCAAGAATATCTAAGTATTGTTATTTTAAGAAGCGGAACACATTTGTTAAAATTAGCGTGGTTCATTGTCAATATTTACGCAATGGCTATATTTATAAGACCTGAGGCGATCCCCAAGTATAGAAGTTTTAGGTAGGTCTATATTCTATTGTACATGTACATGTAATGCCTTTCTGTAATAATGTTGTACGTTGTCGTACGTATGTATATTTGGGTCTTGGTAATTAAAATCTATCATAACCAATAAAATGTAAATATAGGTTAAAAACACTTGAGGAGACCTGAACCGAATGTGTAGAGTCTAGGGCGTAACTGAGCGTTAAAAATAAGTTTAATACACACGAACGGAAAGACTTATGGCTGTCGGATGACAAAGCGGTCGTGGGGTATTAACAATTCTGAACTTTTGTAGTACGTCTTTGATTCATATACGGTGTTACATCATCATTTTGTTTTTGCCACTGACCGTTCCAAGGCGGTGCCCCACTGTGTTCCTTTGTTTGTTCGTTTTGTCCTAATGTGTTGGCTTTGTGTGTGCGCGTGTATGTGTGTGTGTGTTTGTGGTGTATCGGCTTTGTGTATGCGCGCGTGTATGTGTGTGTGTGCGGGTGGTGTGCACGTCTTCGTGCTGTAGGTTTCGTTTTGGGGAGGCTGCGTTTTTGGTGCGTGGCATTCCCTGTTTGATATTTGTCTTTGTTTGTTAATACTTTAAAAATCTGCTTATTTTATACTCTATTCTTAATAAATATTATAATAATAATGATAATACTAATGATGATGATGATGATGATGATGATAATAATAAGAATAATAATGATAATTTTCTTAATAAATATTATAATTATAATGATAATACTAATGATGATGATGATGATGATGATGATAATATTTTGTTCGGCAATAAGAGAGTTATCGCCGTTTCTTTTTAATATTAAAAGAACTGCTATCGGTTCAGGCATTCATTGACACAACGCTGAAATACACGCACTGAAAATGATCAACGAGGGGTTTATTGATGTGTAACCAATCAATTTACTTGAATAAGTAGATATTGGAATCATAGCACATTGAACTTCGAAAACGTATTGCTGAAGAATTGGTCACAATATTCATATCTTATAATGCCTTGACGGGGACTCCGTGGTCGTGTGGTTAAGGTCATTAACATCGGATCACTTGCCCCGCACCTCTCTGAAATCGAGCTCTACTCTGGTCGTTCTTTGTAGAAAGTTATCTAGCTGGCTAGCGGAAGGCCAGTGGTTCTACCCAGGTGCCCGCCCACCAATAGACCGTAATGGGCACCTGGTGTCTTCATCCGCCAATAGACCCTAATGGGCATCTGGTGTCTTCATCCGCCATTAGAATCTACCTGAATTTTGCCGTTTTGACTTAAGGACCCACAACAGAATAACTGTATACTTTTGTGTTTCAGTGACGGTAATTATACTTAAGGTATTAGAAGCGTAATAGAGTACCTCCTTTTTGAAGAGTATTCAATTCCTACCATAAACCTACTTTTACTGCAATTCTCAGGGTGGTGGGGGAGGGTGGTCTTGGGGCATAGGTTCAAGCCCTACTGGAACTATTTTTTCCCCTTGTTTTCCTTTTTCTAGTACGTTTTTACTTCTTTCAAGACTTATAATTGATTTATTGTACAAAAATGGAAAAAAAAAATCGTAAGCGATTTCTTGCTGTTCAAAGTGAATTTACTGCTTGAACAGAAGGGGTAGAGTTAAACATCTTTAAAAATATTGAGTTACTTGCGGTAAAAGTTCTCTATTTTGCTTTCACTCTTTACATTACATATCAAGGAAGAAGTTTAGGTAGGTTTTACATCTGCCCCAAGGTTATTTTTGAATGAAGTAAGCAAAATTCAAAACAGAAACACAGGATTCGACCTTATTTTTTCAATGTTGAAGGTAAAATTTTGTATCATTAAATCCGTTTACTTGAGGAACCCTAGATAAAATGATATTGACATTTTCATTTTGTGTTTTATAATTGTTTAACAATAGTTTGATGTTTCTTTTATTAAAATTAATGGTAACATGAGTTCTCTGCAAACGTTTTGGATAGTGGTCATCACTTTGAAATTTGTCTCTTCTTGAGCTTGAGGAGATACCATAAGTTATACAAAATTTATAAAAAACGGCACGGTAAAAGTTGTTTAGAAATTGCAAAACAGTGCGAAACACAGTCACCTTTAAGAATATACCAAGCAAATGCCATTTTGTAAACATTGCTATTAGGCATCTAATACCTTAACATGCATGTTACAGATTGTCTGTGGCATATATTAGGCCAAGACACTGTGTTTGCACAGTACTTGTTGTTTTTAGTTAAGTGTAGACCACACAGTGTAACAATTTATGTTTCGAGAGATTTAACTGAATAAGTAAGTGGAAGAAATTGTGAAGGATTGTTATGGGTCTGTAACCCCTACACATTACACTATGAGATTGTAAGGGCGTAACTTAAGATTTGCCGGATAACAAGCATATAATAGTACGGATACTAAATGCCAAGTTTAGCCTTTCTCTGTTAATTTCGCCCTCCTTAATTACCATCCTCCAAGAATATCAAAGTATTGTTATTTTAAGCAGCGGAACACATTTGTTAAAATTAGTATGGTTTATTGTCAATATTTACGCAATTGCTATATTTATAAGACCTGAGGCGGTCTCCTTCATTCAAGTTTGTAGAATGAGAGTTTTAAGCTCGACTATTCAAAGAACAGGTAGAGCTATTGGACTCGCCCGTGCGTCGGCGTCGGCGTCCCGATTTGGTTAAGTTTTTGTATGTAAACTGGTATCTCAGTGACCTCTTGTGGGAATGGATTGAAACTTCACACACTTATTTACTGTGATAAGCTGACTTACACTGCACAGGTTCCATAACTCTGTTTTGCTTTTTTACAAAATTATGCCCCTTTTTCAACTTAGAAATTTTTGGGTAAAGTTTTTTATGTAATCTGGTATCTCAGTACCCACTAATGGGAATGGATTGAAATTTCACACACTTGTTCACCGTCACAAGAGTCATCATGAAAGCAGGAGGTAGCATTAGCTGCCCCACTCCCTATCTCCTCTTCACCGCTCCCACAGTTTTTTGTGGATGGTTGTCCAGTTGGCTAGCGGAAAGCCAGTGGTTCTACCCAGGTTTTCGCCCGCCAATAGACCCAAATTGGCACCTAGTGTCTTCATCCGCCAATAGACCATAATGTGCACCTGGTGTCTTCATACGCCAATAGACCCTAATGTGCATCAGGTGTCTTCATCCGCCAATAGACCCTAATGTAATGTACACCAATGGTCTTCATCCGCCAATAGACCCTAATGTGCATCAGGTGTCTTCATCCGCCAATAGACCCTAATGTGCACCTGGTGTCTTCATCCGCCAATAGACCCTAATGTGCACCAGGTGTCTTCATCCGCCAATAGACCCTAATGTACACCGGGTGTCTTCATCCGCCAGTAGACCCTAATGTGCACCGGGTGTCTTCATCCGTCAATAGGCCCTAATGTGCACCGGGTGTCTCCATCCGCCAATAGACCCTAATGTGCACATGGTGTCTTTATCCGCCAGTAGACCCTAATGTGCACCGGGTGTCTTCATCCGCCAGTAGACCCTAATGTGCACCGGGTGTCTTCATCCGCCAATAGACCCTAATGTGCACCGGGTGTCTTCATCCGCCAAAAGACCCTAATGTGCACCGGGTGTCTTCATCCGCCAATAGACCCTAATGTGCACCGGGTGTCTTCATCCGCCAATAGACCCTAATGTGCACCGGGTGTCTCCATCCGCCAATAGACCCTAATGTGCACCGGGTGTCTTTATCCGCCAATAGACCCTAATGTGCACCGGGTGTCTTCATCCGCCAATAGACCCTAATTGGCACCTTTTGTCTTCATCCGCGCCGTTAGAATCTACCTCAAGTTTTGCCGTTGCGACTTAAAGACCCACCGCAGAATAACTGTATGCTTTTGTGTTTTAATGACGGTAATTAAACTTAACATGCATTAACAATTTAGGAAATACTAGTACATACATCTAGTTACAGATTGACAATGGCATATATTAGGCCAAGACATTGTGTCTAAACATTTTATTGAATTAATGTAGTAGTATGCACGGTACTAGATGTTTTGAGTTAAGTCTAGACCACACTTTGTTTCTACATTACAAAATAGTTATTCATATATGTTTCAAGACTATAATAAAAACAGATTTACAGAGTAATTTTGCATATGAAATTGTGAACGATTGTTGTGGGTATTTAACCCCTACAGATAGGTTATTTAAGATTTTGCATAGCAAGCATAATTGTAATAGGATGGATACTAAATGCCAAGATTAGCCTTTCTGTTAATTTCGCCCTCCTTAATTACCATCCTCCAAGAATATCTAAGTATTGTTATTTTAAGAAACGGAACACATTTGTTAAAATTAGCATGGTTTATTGTCAATATTTACGCAATGGCTATATTATATTTATAAGAATTGAGGCGATCCCCAAGTATAGAAGTTTTAAGTAGGTCTATATTTTATTGTAGATGCAATGTTTTTCTGCAACAATGCTATACGTTGTCATAGGTATGTATATTTGGCTTTTTGGTAACTGCCATTAATACTATGATATAATAAATGCAAATAAATGCATTTTATCTGTTTGTTTTCTCTCTTTTGATTTTTATTACTTTTCTTTGTTTACAAAATGAAGATATATTTACTTATATAAATGGTAAAGTTGACATATCACAGGCTTTCTTTTCCTTGTTTCCAGACAATGTTAATAGGTTTCGGCAAGATCTTTGTCCCTCTTGGTTTGTGCCGTTGCTGTGATAGAAAACAAAATTAATAACACTACCAGTTGTTCAAATTTTGGAAGTTGGCACGCATAAATTAGCACTGAAATATACACCAAGCATGGACATGCTTATTTTTAAGACAACTGTGCAGTCCTATGCACAAGGTACAATGTTCCTGAAAATATCTCTTTCCAAGCATTAAATCAGGATTTCAAGGTACTGAGAAGATTATGATAAATCTAATTAATAAGAGACATCCGTTTATTGGTACCACATGATCCATACAGTAGATTATAGACATCAGTTTGCTGACACATCTCATTTCATATCTATATAACATATTGCCGTGCAGTATTGATACTGGAGAAATAGTACATCTGTGGGACATCTTAGAAAATTATTTACATTATATAAGTACACTTGCTATTTTTTAGGCAGTGTACCTTGTGCAAAGGGATATGCGTGGTATTTTACAAATAAAGATTATAATATAATGGGAATAATTAACTTAATTGATTTGATATCACAGCGGTGATCGATAGGTCTGCAATCAGTTGCAACAGCAGCGCGAGCGCAAAACATACTTGTAAAATAAGAACAGTAGAGATTACGCAACGTTAATAAAAAGCTATTGAACCAATTAATAAATTTCTTTATCTGTTGAAAATGTTATCTTGATTTAAGAAATCACTTGTAACACCATATGCGACTGCACATGGTGTTTGATATTTTTATCGCATAAGCCTAGCGTGGAAATACAGTCTCTACGACAGAGGTAGACTTAATTTCACTACCGTCCATGAACAAGCTCAATCAAACCGAGCCTGCAACATTTTCGTATTTGTCGTGTTGAGCGACCTGTGAAGTTTCCACTTTTTCTATTTTAATATTTTAATCAAATAATTTATTCAATAATCTAAGACGTAATTTCTTTTCAAATGTTGCTTAAAAGATAACTAAGATTATAATTATACATACAAAACCATGCATCTGCGTAAGAACACAATAATTTTCCTGCCGGCAACATCTGAGAACGCCAGCATTTGGCGCTAACTTTTACTGTGGTTTCTTCTAAGTCAACCTTAATGTCGTCATGTACATAACCTTTAGTTAAACAATTAAGCCTCTTTGACAGCTAACTTGGTGCATTTTTTTCTTCACGATTTGGTAAGTTTTACACAGAAAAATCATCTGGATTCATTTCTAGCGAGTCCATCGCAAATGTACATTAATACGCCATTTTGAAAGAAACTTGTGTGAAGCAGCTACAGTAACTAAGGGGGTGGGGGGAGGAGTGGATTTATTGATCGGTTTACGGATCCCTGCATTTATAACTATGATAACCAATAAAATGTATGTAAATGGTGTGTAACCAATCAATTTACTTAAATTAGTAGATATTGGAATCATAGAACTTTATTGAACATTGACTCATATACGACGCCACATAATCACTTTATCACTTTGGTAATACATCAAAAATATACATATTATATTCTATAATAATAATAATAATAATAATAATAATAATATTTTGTTTGGAAATAAGAAAGTTATCGCCGTTTCTTTTTAATATTACTGCTATCGGTTCAGGCATTGACATAACGCGGAAATACACGCAATGAAAATGATAAACGAGGGGTTTATTGATGTGTAACCGGAATCATAGCAGATTGTACTTCAAAAACGTATTGCCGAAGAATTGGTCACAATGTTCATCTAATAAAATATTTTGACAGAGACTCTTTAGTTGTGTGGTTAAGGTCATTAACATCGGATCACTTCCCCGCACCTCTGTGAAATCGAGCCCTGCTCGGGCCGTTCTTTGTGGGAAATTATCCAGTTGGCTAGCGGAAGGCCAGTGGTTCTACCCAGGTACTTGCCCGCCAATGGACCATAATGGGCATCTGATATCTTCATTCGCCAATAGACCCTTATGGGCACCTAGTGTCTTCATCCGCCAATGGACCCTAGTGGGCATCTGGTATCTTCATCCGCCAATAGACCCTAATGGGCACCTGGTGGCTTCATCCCCCATTAGAATCTGGAAAGTACATTACCTAAATTGTTTCGTTGTGGCTTAAAGACCCATCACAGAATAACTGTATACTTTTTTGTTTCAATGACGGTAATTATACTTATTAACATGCATGAACAAGTATCTAGTTGCAGATTGCCAGTGGCATATATTAGGCCAAGACACTGTGTTTAATGTCTAAACTTGTAGCAGTATGCACAGTACTTGATGTTTTAGTTAAGTCTAGGCCACACTTTGTTACAATGTAAGACAGTAATTCATTTATGTTTCAAAACTATACCGAAAAGAATTTAACTGAATATGTAAGTGGAAAAAATTGTGAAAGATTGTTGTAAAGGGCGTATCTTAAGATTTGCCAGATAACAAGCATGTAATAGGATGGATACGAAATGCCAAGTTTAGCCTTTCTGTTAATTTCGCTCTCCTTAAATACCATTCTCCGAGAATATCTTAAGTATTATTATTTTAAGAAGCGGAACACATTTGTTAAAATTAGTATCGTTCATTTTCAATATTTGCGCAATGGCTATATTTGTAAGAACTGAGGCGATCCCCAAGTATAGAAGTTTTAAGTAGGTCTATATTCTATTGTAGATTTAATGCCTTTTTGTAACAATGCTATACGTTGTCATAGGTATGTAAATTTGGCTCTTGGTAATTAATAACTATGATAATCAATAAAATGTATGTATAGGTTAAAAAACACTTGAGGAGACCTGAACCGGGTGTGTAGAGTCTGGGGCGTAGCTGGGCGTTAAAAATAAGTTTAAAACACACGTGCGGAAAGACTTAGGGATGCTGGATGGGAAAGCGGTCGTGGGCTATAAACAATTCTGAACTTTTGTAGTATGTCTTTGATTCATATACGGTGCCACATAATCACCTTGTCAATACTTCAAAAATATACTTATAATATTCTCTGTTTTTAATAATAATAATAATAATAATAATAATATTTTGTTCGGCAATAAGAAAGTTATCGCCGTTCCTTTTTAATATAACTACTATCAGTTCAGGCATTGACACAGTGGTGAAATACACGCGCTGAAACAGATAAACGAGGGGTTTATTGATGTGTAACCAATCAATTTGCTTGAATTAGTAGATATTGGAATCATAGCTCATTGAACTTCAAACACGAATTGCCGAAGAATTGGTCACAATGCACATGTTCATGTAATATGATATCTTGACGGGGCCTCGATCCTTGGTCGTGTGGTTAGGGTCATTAACATCGGATCACTTACTCCACATCTTTGCGAATTCGAGCTCTGCTCGGGTCGTTTTTTGTGGAAAGTTATCCAGTTGGCTAGCGGAAGGCCAGTGGTTCTACCCATGTGCTCTCCCGCCAAAAGACCCCAATGGACACCAGGTGTCTTTATCCGCCATTAGAATCGAAAGTATGTTACCTGAATTTTTTCGTTGTGACTTAATGACCCATCACAGAATAACTGTATACGTTTGTATTTCAACGACGGTAATTATACATAACTTGCATGAATCTAGTTACAGCTTGCCAATGGCATATATTAGGCCAAGACACTGTGTTTAATGTCTAAACATGTAGCAGTATGCCCAGTACTTGATGTTTGAGTTACGTCTAGACCACACTTTGTTTCTACATTGCAAAATAGTTATTCATTTATGTTTCAAGACTATAATAAAAAGAGATTCACAGAATAAGTTAGCAGATGAAATTGTGAAAGATTGTAGTGGGACTTTAACCCCTACACATAGTGTAATTTAAGGTTTGCCAGATAACAAGCATATAATTGAACGGATACGATATGCCAAGTTTAGCCTTTCTGTTAATTTCGACCTCCTTAATTACCATCCTCCAAGAATATCTAAGTATTGTTATTTTAAGAAGCGGAACACATTTGTTAAAATTAGCATGGTTCATTGTCAATATTTAGGCAATGGCTATATTTATAAGACCTGAGGCGATCCCCAAGTATAGAAGTTTTAGGTAGGTCTATATTCTATTGTACATGTACATGTAATGCCTTTCTGTAATAATGTTATACGTTGTCGTACGTATGTATATTTGGGTCTTTGTAATTAAAATCTATCATAACCAATAAAATGTAAATATAGGTGAAAACACTTGAGGAGACCTGAACCGAGTGTGTAGAGTCTAGGGCGTAACAGAGCGTTAAAAATAAGTTTAATACACACGAACGGAAAGACTTATGGCTGTCGGATGACAAAGCGGTCGTGGGGTATTAACAATTCTGAACTTTTGTAGTACGTCTTTGATTCATATACGGTGTTACATCATCATTTTGTTTTTGCCACTGACCGTTCCAAGGCGGTGCCCCACTGTGTTCCTTTGTTTGTTCGTTCGTTTTGTCCTAATGTGTTGGCTTTGTGTGTGCGCGTGTATGTGTATGTGTGTGTGTGTTTGTGGTGTATTGGCTTTGTGTATGTGCGCGTGTATGTGTGTGTGTGCGGGTGGTACGTGTGCACGTCTGCGTGCTGTAGGTTTCGTTTTGGGGAGGCTGCGTTTTTGGTGCGTGGCATTCCCTGTTTGATATTTGTCTTTGTTAATACTTTAAAAATCTGCTTATTTTATACTCTATTCCAAATAAATATTATAATAATAATGATAATACTAATGATGATGATGATGATGATAATAATAAGAATAATAATGATAATTTTCTTAATAAATATTATAATTATAATGATAATACTAATGATGATGATGATGATGATGATAATATTTTGTTCGGCAATAAGAGAGTTATCGCCGTTTCTTTTTAATATTACTGCTATCGGTTCAGGCATTCATTGACACAACGCTGAAATACACGCACTGAAAATGATCAACGAGGGGTTTATTGATGTGTAACCAATCAATTTACTTGAATAAGTAGATATTGGAATCATAGCACATTGAACTTCGAAAACGTATTGCTGAAGAATTGGTCACAATATTCATATCTTATAATGCCTTGACGGGGACTCGTGGTCGTGTGGTTAAGGTCATTAACATCGGATCACTTGCCCCGCACCTCTCTGAAATCGAGCTCTACTCTGGTCGTTCTTTGTAGAAAGTTATCTAGCTAGCTAGCGGAAGGCCAGTGGTTCTACCCAGGTGCCCGCCCACCAATAGACCGTAATGGGCACCTGGTGTCTTCATCCGCCAATAGACCCTAATGGGCATCTGGTGTCTTCATCCGCCATTAGAATCTACCTGAATTTTGCCGTTTTGACTTAAGGACCCACCACAGAATAACTGTATACTTTTGTGTTTCAGTGACGGTAATTATACTTAAGGTATTAGAAGCGTAATAGAGTACCTCCTTTTTGAAGAGTATTCAATTCCTACTATAAACCTACTTTTACTGCAATTCTCAGGGTGGTGGGCGAGGGTGGTCTGGGAGCATAGGTTCAAGCACTACTGGAACTATTTTTTTCCCTTGTTTTCCTTTTTCTAGTACGTTTTTACTTCTTTCAAGACTTATAATTGATTTATTGTACAAAAATGGAAAAAAAATCGTAAGCGATTTCTTGCTGTTCAAAGTGATTTACTACTTGAACAGAAGGGGTAGAGTTAAACATCTTTAAAAATATTGAGTTACATGCGGTAAAAGGTCTCTATTTTGCTTTCACTCTTTAGATTACATATCAAGGAAGAAGTTTAGGTAGGTTTTACGTCTGCCCCAAGGTTATTTTTGAATGAAGTAAGCAAAATTCAAAACAGAAACACAGGATTCGACCTTATTTTTTCAATGTTGAAGGTAAAATTTTGTATCATTAAATCCGTTTACTTGAGGAACCCTAGATAAAATGATATTGACATTTTCATTTTGTGTTTTATAATTGTTTAACAATAGTTTGATGTTTAATGGTAACATGAGTTCTCTGCAAACGTTTTGGATAGTGGTCATCACTTTGAAATTTATCTCTTCTTGAGCTTGAGGAGATACCATAAGTTATACAAAATTTATAAAAAACGGCACGGTAAAAGTTGTTTAGAAATTGCAAAACAGTGCGAAACACAGTCACCTTTAAGAATATACCAAGCAAATGCCATTTTGTAAACATTGCTATTAGGCATCTAATACCTTAACATGCATGTTACAGATTGCCTGTGGCATATATTAGGCCAAGACACTGTGTTTGCACAGTACTTGTTGTTTTTAGTGAAGTCTAGACCACACAGTGGAACAATTTATGTTTCGAGAGATTTAACTGAATAAGTAAGTGGAAGAAATTGTGAAAGATTGTTATGGGTCTGTAACCCCTACACATTACACTATGAGATTGTAAGGGTGTAACTTAAGATTTGCCGGATAACAAGCATATAATAGGATGGATACTAAATGCCAAGTTTAGCCTTTCTCTGTTAATTTCGCCCTCCTTAATTACCATCCTCCAAGAATATCAAAGTATTGTTATTTTAAGCAGCGGAACACATTTGTTAAAATTAGCATGGTTTATTGTCAATATTTACGCAATTGCTGTATTTATAAAAACTGAGGCGGTCTCCTTCATTCAAGTTTGTAGAATGAGAGTTTTAAGCTCGACTATTCAAAAAACAGGTAGAGCTATTGGACTCGCCCGTGCGTCGGCGTCGGCGTCCCGATTTGGTTAAGTTTTTGTATGTAAACTGGTATCTCAGTGACCTCTTGTGGGAATGGATTGAAACTTCACACACTTATTTACTGTGATAAGCTGACTTACACTGCACAGGTTCCATAACTCTATTTTGCTTTTTTACAAAATTATGCCCCTTTTTCAACTTAGAAATTTTTGGGTAAAGTTTTTTATGTAATCTGGTATCTCAGTACCCACTAATGGGAATGGATTGAAATTTCACACACTTGTTCACCGTCATGATCTGACATGCAATACGCAGGTCCCATAACTCTATTTTGCATTTTTTTCACAATTATGTCCCTTTTTCCACTTAGCAGTTTTAGGTTCAGTTTTTTTTGTATGTAAGCTTGTATCTCAGTATCCGCTAATTGGAATGGATTGAAAATTAACACACTCATTCACTGTCATGACATGACATGCAGTGCGCAGATCCCATAACTCTATTTTGTATTTTTACAAATTTATTCCCTTTTTTCAAATTAACAGTTTTTGGTTCAGTTTTTGTGTTTAAGCTAGTATCTCAGTATCCACTAATGGTAATGGATTGAAACGTCACACACCGTATCCACTAATGGAAGTGGATTGAAACGTCACACACTTGTCCACTGTCATGAGCTGATAAGCACTGTGCAGGTTCCATAACCCTGTTTTGCATTTTTACAAAATTATGCCCCCTTTTCGACTTCTGCATTCATTCAATTGACAAGGCTGTTGAATAGTCGAGCGTTGCTGTCCTCCGACAGTTCTTGTTTTTAAATCTAGTACATGTACGGAACATATGCGTTAACATTAGCATCATAGTATGGTTTATTGTCAATATTTACGCTAAATATATTGCATCGTCGGATACCCGCGGTTGCTGATTACGCTGATTACATAATGGAGGTAACGGAATGGATCACCCGTGGGTTTCCGACGATGTACGTTGTCGTACGTATTTATATTTGGGTCTTGGTAATTAAAAAACTATCATAACCAATAAAATATAAATATAGGTTAAAAACACTTGAGGAGACCCGAACAGAGTGTGTAGAGTCTGGGGCGTAGCTGGGCGTTAAAAATAAGTTAAAACACACGGACGGAAAGACTTACGGCTGTCGGATGGCAAAGCGGTCGGGGGCTATAAACAATTCTGAACTTTTGTATTACGTCCGCACACTTCAACTGATTTACTTGCACACACTTGAAAGCTCGACTTCTAGAATAAACATTCCAAAAAACAGCTACATGATAACCATACATACACGTTTATGCGATACCCTTCCATTTTATAATAAATACACAAGCTCCGTGGGGACGAAACTTTTGATAGATACGTCCATACAAGTAATATGCCTATATTTTTACTCCATCCACGCCCACACCCCTCCCACTCCGATTATTATTGCATTTTTTGATGTTTAAGTGTTCTTTCTAGTCCTTTTTTTATTATACGCACGTGCGTTCATCTGTACGACTGGCTACGCCGAAGTGTAATACTTCAGGGAACGGTGACCTATTTTACTGAATGGGGCTATTCGCTTTCTACAGATTCGGCAAAATAACAGAAGTATATATCGATCGTTAGCCATAACGTAACACTTTATACTAAAGACAAAATAGATGGATTGCATGCTAAGGGTTCAGGTTGGAGTAGCCCAGTACGTCAGGTCGTTTGTACAGTATTATCTGATTTTATGGTGGAAAGCGTTGTGGACTGGATCGCTACGCTGTATTATTGGCGCAAAAAATTACAGCTATAGATATGCGATCTCCCCTGAAGTATGTAGATACAGTAATATTAAAAAGAAAAGAAAGGTTTTAGTCAAACCGAATTCGAAAAAGATTTAAATAATTTTAAAACATGGCAGTTTTACGGCTGTAACATACAGCTGTACATCTGTTACAGCTGTATTTTGAGACCCGGATGTTTTATTCCCTGTAAATTATGTAATTTTACTTTTCAATTACTAGTCTTATACAGCTGTAAGTGTAATATACAGACGCTCACAGCTTACAGGCACTTGCAGCTTACATGCGCTTACAGACTTTCACAGCTTACAGGCGCTTACACGCGCTCACAGCTTACAGCTTACAGGCGCTTTTACATATTAAAACAGGTCTATTTTCATACAGGTGGTGATTAATTACAGTAAAAATATTCAATATTTCAAAAGTACTGTTTGTCTCAAAAGTACTTTCAAGCTTTCAAACGTAAAGAAAGATCCATGATGCCCCCTTTTGGGCTTTATTCAGATATAAGCGGGTACCTGCACAAAACCATTTCCCACAAGCCATCGCATTAAAAATCTTCATCTCGTGCGGTGTTTCGAACATACAAAGGCAAGTGTTTCAAGTCATTTGAAATCAGCGACCTTCGCCGGTCGCTCAAAATCAAAATCTACTGTAACAGGTAATTTTCAGTGTTGCTGGACTAAAGTTAAATATATGTCAAAATAAAACCGGCGCAACACCTTTACTGCAAGTGTAGATCTATCTGACAGATAACTACCTGAAAAAAAATGTCGTTTTGAGTCTAATTTTTTTTTTCGTTTATATCGATCTACTTTCAATAATGATAAAAACACCTGCTCAGCGTGGTACAATTAATACGCGCGTTTTTTACTTCCTCTTTCTCCTTGGAGAGCAGAGACTATCATGCTCCGATTCTACTGATATGTTGCTTCGTCTGCATTCTGTGTTTACAAAGGACCTTAATATAGACATTTAAGTATATAAAACCTCATCCAGGCGGGTGATAACTCCATCCTAAGTTTTACTTGAAGGACCTTCATGTAGTAGGTTAATGTATATGAGCGTCCTTAATAAGAATACGTATCATTAAATGCAAGATAACATAAAAAGGAAATATTGAAATTACCGGCAATTTGATTGGCTGAATGGAAACATGTCGTAACACACTGAAGTGAATTAAATGAACAAGTTAAAACCGCGATATATGGATCCGTAGAAGTTTTTACCTTCAGTTAACGACCTTTCAGTTGCCTAAATACAAGTCATGATAGGCCTTAATTTTATATAGGGTCTACAGGAATTTGCTTTAAAGAACGTGAGATACAAGTTTGGGAAATTAACACTGGCTCATGAGCTATTTTCTTATGTATAATCATACAAAACAGTGATTAACTAATTAATTAAAACAGCTAATAGGGACTTTTTAAGCATGTCTGGAACAGACAGATCTACTGATATCTATATATGGCAATTAGCCTACAAATAAAATAACATAAAATGCGATCTTCATGAAAACATAACAAACAAGTCTAGATTATCTAATAGATCTACTAAAAATTATATCAATTATCACAAAAAAGACACGAATTTAAGATCTAGATTTACTGCTATTTAACACATGCTAAGAATATGCCCGAAACACAATCGTTTTTAGACATATTTCTTATTCTTATCTAGATCTAATAACTTTTTCGAACTTCCCTTAACTGTCACCTTTGTATAATTGACCGACATGACATTTTGTAGAACAAACGCCTTCGATTTTCTCCTTAGTATATAAAAGAATGACGTCACACTATTGCGTAAATTGGTATTGCCTAGTAACCGAGTAAAAACCCGATCGATGACAATTTCCGAAACGTAGTAAACACCGAAACTTAAGATGTCTGTGCACTTTCATTTGTTTTGCAGGGAAGAAAATTATTTCAATGTTTTAAAATCGTGAAATGATAGATGTATACATGTACACAATGTGATAAATTTAGAACAAAAAATTCGACATTGTGAAATGCACCAATCAAACGCGCACCTGTTTTGAGAATCAAAATGGCCGATCATCTATGCGTGGGAGTGGGATACACAAACATTTTAACAGTTTAATCGACTGATAATATTCCTGTTAATGCTTGAATGATTGGTCTAATTAAAGCAGCGTAGGATTGGTTATCACGTACAGCTCTCATAGACTCTTCTATGAGTTCCAGTCATTCACCAGAAGGATAGATAAAATTTGTTTTTGATTAAAATTGTAAACAGTGCTTAAATTTCCCAGTGCAGGAATATTACAAAAAGGTAAGATTACAGCGATAATTATCCGAAGGAATTTACTTTCTGCAACTACACATGGGTAAAAAATTAATATCGGCGACATCAAAAGACGGATCAAAGGTACCGCTGACTTGCCGCCCCCGATTAAGGTCACGTCAACCGTCAACTCCACCTACAATTTTTCAGATTTCGTGACCTGTTAAGGATAATATCTAGGTCATTGTTAGTGTTATAACTTGTTCTCTGAGGGTTAAGCCAGAAAGAAACACCATAAGTGTTATATTTAGTATTAAATGAAATATGATGCCTGATGGGTTTCAGATTTTTTTTGTAAATGGGCTAATATATCTGAATAATTTTCCCCCTTTTTTGTCCAAGGGTGGAATAGGGCATTTCCCGACAGTTGTCCAGGAAGGGAGGGGTCTGGAACAGTTTGTCCAAGGGGTCTTTTCGGGAAAAGATACTTCCATAGTCTTTTTAGGGGGTGTCTGTCTGAGGGGGTTCTGAGAAATATTTATCCAAGGGAGACTTTTGGGCTAAAAATAAAATGCATTCCATAGTCTTGTCTAGGGGGTCTGTCCGACTCCGAGGAGGTTCTAAGACCAGTTTGTCCAGGGGGATGTTTTCCCTACTTGTATGCTTGTCCCAGGGTAATGTTTTAGGGGTGTGTCCAAGGGGTGTATACTTGGGGGTGAAATGCAATGCCTTCCGTGGGGGTGGGGTGGGGGGTAGAGGGGCTTCAGATATTTTTCTGGAATAGCCAAATAATTTGTACTGTTTCGTTTTAAAAAAAATGTAGCCGTAGAAATGTGCAAGTGCATTTAAATAATAATGCCTATGTATGCAAGTACATAATGCATGGTTTGCACTATTCGATATTCAGTCAGTTAATAATTCAACTTAATTTTCAGAGAACACCCCTTTGAATAATAAGTGGTACTGGCCAAATTGAATGATGGTCTAGTGAATAGATGTCGGCTGCTCAATCCAGGGTTTTTGGGTAAGAGCCCTAATGGGGTCACAACCATGACTTTCCATATAACACCAGTACTGGATCTTCCAGAAAGCGGACTAGAGAGTGGTTAAAAGAAGCTTGAAGCTTTAATGATGAAATTAATCACAATTAAACTAAAACAAATTAGTATAAACTAATTAATTTATTTCTATCTTCGTTGCACAACCAAGATAGGTTACGCAACCAAGATAGACAAAGGGAGGTAATAATAAATATAGAAACTTATATTTCTAATGTATTTTGGTTAAGTGTATAATAGTCATTGCAAATATTTAACAAATTTAATACAACAGTTCTTATAATATTATCATTCTTTAAAGGTAAAGTATAGTTATCAAATTTATACTTGGGCAAAATTAACTCTATTTTGGCTTGGCAATCAGGATACGAAAATCGAATTCCAGAAATACCTCCAGTGAAATCAGCTAGGTAATAAGCACTCAGGGAACATAAATGAGCTGCACCATGAGAAAACCAACATAGTGTATTTGCGACCAGCATGGATCCAGACCAGCTTGCACATCCGCGCAGTCTGGTTCGGATCCATGCTCTTCACTGACGGTTTCTCTAATTGCAGTAGTTTGAAAGTGAAAGTAGAGATTCTGGCCAGACTGCGCGGATGTGCAGGCTGGTCTGGATCCATGCTGGTCGCAAATGCACTATGTTGGTTTTCTCATAATGGACTGGTTCATCTTTCAATCTGGGCAGTACCACTTATTATTCAAAGGGGTGTTCACTGAAAATGTATTGACTAAAGTAAATAGCAAACAGTGCAGACCCTGATTAGGCTGCACTGATGTGCAGACAGATCTTGGTCTGCACTGGTTGCAAAGGCAATATCACTTTCTGCCAGCATGCTAAAGGTTATGTTTCTCAGGGATGTAAACTAGCTATTTTTATTTAGAGGCCCATACTGTCAAAATTAAATGTTAAAAGTTAAACATTAGGTATATGGGCATTTTCTCCAAAAATTCAGGGGCCCACCCAAAATCTAGGGTCCATGGGCTACTGGGCACCTGCTTATTTATATCCCTGTTTCTAACAATTGATCAATATCTGATTAATTAATTACACCATGTGCACGGTGAGAATCAAGGACTTTAAAGTACATCCTTGATGGCATTCATTAAATATTTGCCCGTTTTCAATTGGTTTCTATTCCAGCGTGCCGCTATACCGTTTGACGCTATGACGTAATAATTGTGACGTCAGAACAGTGAATTGCTGTATAATAATTCACTGTTTTTAGCCTTCTTTGTTTAATAGGAAAATGAATCGGATTGTGTTAGAATCAAGAATATTGAATAATCTGAGTTACAGTATAACTAACTACCTTAAAAGCAGGCCCGGTTCCAGGGCTGCTCCCCCCCCCCCCCCCCCCCCCCCCCTCCCCCAAGTTGGCTGAGAAGCGACCTATACTTACCAAAGATGCACTACAACTATTTCGGCAAAGGAATAATATTCTCTAAAAATTTAGACCCAGAAACGCACCAGGGGCTACCACTTCATACCTATATTTCAAAATTTTCCAGGGGGAGAGCCCCCATCCCCCCTCCCACCACCAAGCGGGGTGTAACCCATCCATTACCTACAAATAGTTTAGACTTAAAAATGCACCAGAGGGAGAGCCCCCTAACCCCGCTAAAATGAGCAGAGTACCCAGTAAAATGCCCCAGAGGCCACCATTCCTGTATTTCAAAACTTTCCAGGGTAAGACCTCCCTGACCCCCCTAACATGGACAGAAGTTCTCCTGCCCCGCTCCTGTACCTACCTGCTCTCGATGCTATATATGTATGCGCCTTGGCGGTGACAGCTTCGTTCTAGACAGGTGCCCCCCCCCCACCCCCCCAGTTCAATATTTCTGGATCCGGGCCTGAAAAGTTATGAAGTAACAGAATCGTTTCAATTTTTTCCACTGCCATGAAATTGTAGTACTCAGTATTTGCTTGGCTGGAAAACAACTGACTCTGTGTTAAACAAGTGGCAATGTACTTAGCTGGCTGAGTGGAATTTTACCAAAGTTGCCTGACTACCTATCCTGTAATCGTATGTGAACAAACAGTTTACTTGTTTGGCTACAGTATCATAATTTTCTAGTATAGGATGAAGGGACTGGTTGTTGTTCAACATTGGTAACTTATAGCACCAAACCTATGTGTGAGAATTGGTTATACAGGCGGTAAGTTAGTGAAGAAATTGAATGAGTCTTTCCATCCTTTTAAGAGGGTTTTTCAATAAATGAGCTGCACCATGAGAACACCAACATAGTGCATTTGCGACCAGCATGGATCCAGACCAGCCTGCACATCCACGCAGTCTGGTCAGGATCCGTGCTCAGCGTTCGACACTAACTTTTCTGCCAGGTATCCCGAAGGAATACCTGCTGGGAAATTTAGGAATCCCTGCTGAAAATTAGGAGTCCCAGATAACAAAATGTGGTAAGAACATGAAAAAACTAAAATCTAACAAACACAACTGTTTACAGTACTACATGTATTTTATTTCCACTTTGTTTCCATTTTACATCAATGACAACAATAGCTTGTATGACTTTTGCTGTAAAAGAATAATGACATTTCTTTCCAAGTCCTCTATCGTCATCACATTTTAGCCAACTATACTCAGACTTCCATGAATCTTGAAAATTCTGTTTTCTTTTCGTTTTTTCATAAAGGCGTTGAGTTTCCAACTGTTCGTGCTTAGTTTTTTGGCTTTTTAGCGACTGGTTCGCTCACACCATCCAAAAACCTCCACATAATTAGTTTGAAATGAATTAACCTCGGAATAACGATAGACAAGGCAAAAAACAGTTTGTTTACAAATCGCGAAATTTATGGTGAAAAACTTACCTTAACACCATCCAGATTCTTCATTTGGATACATCGGCTTTATTCGCTTTGGTATTGGCCAAGATATTGCGTTTAACGGTATACTTTGAACACTCGATACACCTCGGTATTTACGCTTATATAGCATATAATAAACAACATAAAATTGCGGTCTCTGTTTACCATTAGCAAAAGACCAATGTTTGAGCAAACTGGACTGGGGAATTCCATTTTTTTTTAGAATCATATTTTATCTGAAAATCAAGAGTCCCGACAGAACACCGAAATTGTGAACTTTCGGATCCCTTGCGGATTTTTGGTGTCCTTGGGATCCTGGGACACCGTTAGTGTCGAACGCTGGTGCTGTTCGCTTTCAAAGCCTATTGCAGTTAGAGAAACCGTTAGCAAACAGCATGGATCCTGACCAGACTGCGCCAATGCGCAGGCTGGTCTGGATCCATGCTGGTCACAAAGCCACTATGTTGGTTTTCTCATGGCATGGCTCAAATGCTAGATATATCTTTTAACTGATGAAAATGTTTGTGGTATGATAGTACTAATTGTGAGGCAGGACTTTTGATGAAGGAAATTGGGAAAAGGCCCTGGCCTTTCAAATTCTGAAGTTTATGCACGATAATTGTCCATTTTGGGAATAAAAGCCTTTTTGTTGAAAGATTGGCAATAGTGTATAAATTTGAATAATGATAAGTATTTTTAACTTAAATTTAATTTTTACAACATTTTATTTGTAAGACTTATTATTACTGGTACCCTCAATTTTACGTTTTTTTACCCCACAGTCAAACAATGACCTCTAATTTTCTTTTCAGTACTGTCATGCTTTTGATAGATTTACTGTAGTATTTCCCATTATGTGACATTTTGGAAAAAAAATCAACCGGAAATAAACACGATGAATTAAACCTATTTTCCCCTGAAACACAGTTACACTGACTAAAATCCAGGCCACGGAACATAACAGATTAGACTGGTAATACGTAACACGCGGTACTAATAGACATTTACGGATTAAGTCTACGTGGACTGTGGAACCTAAGGCAATAGATTTTTCAAGGGGACTGTCTCAACATGGATGGATTTTCAAATAACTTGGCATGAATGTGTACCACAGTAAGACGACGTGCAGTGCGCAAGACAGGTCGTAGCTCAAGGTCAAGGTCAACTTAGGTTAAAGGATAGTGCATTGATGGGCGTGTCGGTCATTTCTTTGTCATCGATGGTGGATTTTAAATAATTGCTTGAATGGTACCACAGTAGATGACGTGCAGTGGCAAGACAGTCCGTAGCTCAAGGTCAAGGTACACTTAGACGTTAAAGGATAGTGCATGTGGGCATGTCCGGTCCATTCTTTGTCATTCATGCATGGATTTTAAATAACTATGCTGATGTGTGACACAATAAGCGACTGTCACACGCAAGACCAGGTCGTAGCTCAAGGTCAAGGTACATTAGACGTTAAGATCATTTTCTGATAGTGCATGATGGGCATGTCCGGTCCATATCTTTGTCATTCATGCATGGATTTTAAAAAACTATGCATGAATGTGTGACACAGTAAGACGAGTGTCATGGCAAGACCGGTCCTAGGTCAAAGTCCTAAACTCTAACATCGCAAATATTCATTCAAAGTGCCATCGGGCATGTGTCATCTACGGGCAGCTTTGTTGGTTATAGTTTTTGATAAAGTCAAATATCTCTGTTACTATCAAAGCTATTGACTTTGAACTTATAATAGTTATTTACTATCGAAGTCTACACCAGGAAAAATAATCCCCATAACTCTGATTGAATATTGATAGAATTATGCCCCTTTTAACTTAGAATTTATGGTTAAAGTTTTTGATAAAGTCAAATATCTCTGTTACTATTAAAGTTATTGACTTGAAACTTAAAACAGTTATTTACTATCGAAGTCTACATCAGGAAAAACAATGTGCGTTACTCTGATTTGAATTTTGATAGAATTATGCCCCTTTTTAACTTAGAATTTTTGGTTAAAATTTTTGATAAAGTCAAATATCTCTGTTACTATCAAAGCTATTGTCTTGAAACTTAAAATACTTATTTACTATAAACGTCTACACCAAGAGAAATAATCCCTATAACTCTGATTTGAATTTTGACAGAATTATGCCCCTTTTTAACTTAGAATTTTTGGTTAAAGTTCTTGATAAAGTCAAATATATCTGTTACTATCAAAGTTATTGACCTGAAACTTAAAATACTTATTTACTATCAAAGTCTACACCGGGAGAAACAATCCCTATAACTCTGATTTAAATTTTGACAGAGTTATGCCCCCTTTTAAATTAGAATTTTGGTTAAAGTTTTTGATAAAGTCAAATGTCTCTGTTACTATCAAAGCTATTGACTTTAAACTTAAAATAGTTATTTACTATCGAAGTCTACACCAGGAAAACAATCCTCATAACTGTGATTTGAATTTTGACAGAGTTATGTACCTTTTTAACTTAGAATTTTTTGTAAAAAGTTTTTGATACTTTTTTTTTATTTAACGACGCACCGAGACATGATAGGTCATATGGCAACTTTCCAGCTTTAATGGTAGAGGAAGACCCCAGGTGCCCCTGCGTGCATTATTTCATCACGAGCGGGCACCTGGGTAGAACCACCGACCTTCCGTAAGCCAGCTGGATGGCTTCCTCACATGAAGAGTTCAATGCCCCGAGTGAGGCTCGAACCTACATCCATGAGGGGCAAGTGATTTGAAGTCAGCAACCTTAACCGCTCGGCCACGGAGGCCCCCAAAGGTTTTGATAAAGTCAAATATCAGAGGATGGGAGCAAAATTTAAAGGAACTTTACTGTTGAAAGTCCTCAGGAAAATGCACACACAAAGGGAAGAATATCCCGAAAGCACTTAGTCCACTAATATTATTAACAGGTACAGATGTGTCAAAATACACTTAACTTTGCAGGTACCATCCATGTTGTACCAAGAAAAGTGTCTCGGTTTTTACCTAGACTAATAATAAAAAAGTTACAAAATACACTATTTCTAGTAACATTAAAAGGGAAAGTAATTCAATAAAAAATATTGTAAGTGAACAAAAAAAGTGAATCTGCCAAAATAAAACAAGAGCACCGCAATGCAAAGCAACATAAACACAAAACAAAGTCATGTGACCTTTAACTCTAAGTGTGACCTTTACCTTGAAGCAAGCTATGTGCTTGCACGTCATCTCAATGTGGTGACACTTGTGCAGTTTTTTTTTTAAATCCTTCAATGCAGTTTAAGAGTTTACAATCGCACTCGAAACAAGTATATGACCTTTGACCCCTAGACGTAACCACAGACAGACCGGTCAGACGAAAACCAAAATTGTTCCTTCGGGCGGGTAAATATACAACAAGGAATGGAGACGCAATGATATTTCGTTTTCTACAGTTTTCACAATGTTTTACTGCTGACTACATTTTGATCCTTAAACCCAGTTATTTAATTTATTTTCATTTCGGACGACGACGAGTGGAATACGGATACATCGCGAACTGATAAGTCACCTTTTCACTTTGTCGCAGATGCGGAATGTTTTCTACACACATAAATTAAATTTCATGTTGAGACGGTCCATGAAAAATCGATGTCTTAGTGTTCATAGTCAACTTAGACTTAATTCGTAAATGTCTATTTGCAGCTAGGCTATAGTGCGACTAAAAATTGATACCAGACAATCCCTTCTCAGGAGTACTTACTGTAACAAGTCCTTAACATCTGTGAGTGATTTTGGGAAAATTTATATTGGGATTTTGGGAGTGTCTCTGCCACAGTTGGGAAAAAATACTATATTTTGGATTGAGAAGTGGCGGTGTATTGGCCTGTGCTATATATGGATGAAAAGCCCTTTGAGGTATGATGGTACTAATAGACGTTAGTTTGCATCTGCCCATATGCCAAAAAATATTTTGTTTTGGAATAAATTTTTGATAAAATGGCGTAAGGAAATACTATATTAGAATGTTGCACTGATACTGTTATAGGTCATACAGTGACTTTTTCAGCTTTGATGGTTGAGGAAGACCTCAGGTGCCCCTTCGTGCATTATTTCATCACGGGCGGGCACCTGGTTAGAACCACCACCCTTCCTGCAAGCCAGCTGGATGGCTTCCTCACATGAACAATTCAATACTCCAAATTGGGCTCAAATCCGTATCGGTGAGGGTCAAATTATTCGAAGTCAGAGACCATAACAGCCCCATCTGAATATTACGAGCTGCTGAGAATTTGCATGCACTTTGCTGTAATTTGTTTTTGTCTTTAATACAGCATTACTCTTAATTTGTCAATTTTAAGTTCAGTGAAAATTGGTATATTCTGCTAGGCCTTATCATAGAATCTTGTACTGTCCGGCAATTAGTAGCCTAGGCAATCGTAATGGAGTATCGTAATAGAACAACATGAAATTTTTGAGTTGTGAACAATAGATCGACTTTAGTTTTTGATACCTGAAATGCTTTAGCTTGGACTTTTCTGCCATTTCTTTCCATAGAATTTTTTTCATTGTTGGTAGAAATCATGTGACCTATAAGACGAGTACTACAGCAGGTCTGACTAGCCCAGAGCCATTATGTACTTGAATGTATTAAATTTTATGAGTGGATTGGGATGTCGAGGCCTGCTCGGGTACCCCAAAGGTCTATGTCATTGGGATAGATGTTACCATTGACGAATAAAGTTTGTTGAAACATTATGTCCATATCTTCTTACACTTACAACTTACATCTTATTTAGTTTCCCCGCCCCCATGGTAAAAAAAAATCAGAATTGTCAAAAAACATGTTTGCAGGCATCTTGATAATGTTGACGATGGATATATATAAGAATCTTTTGAACAACCCTTGATTATCATATGTGATCAAAACAAGAGGAATGACATTTAAAAGTTGCTAATTTAGCTGCTGAAACTGAACCAAGGAGGTATTTAACACTATTTGTGTAAATATATTAAATAAACAATTATCTCTATATACCTGTACAGTGTGAGCTCTGTGAAAGGAGTGAATACTCCAGAAGGCTTCATTTCAAAGGTAATATTACTATAGAATTAATACAAACATTTTTAATTTTAGGTTTAATTGTCTGAATCTTCATGATATGTGTTTATATTATTATATCTGAAACAGGATTACTCTTAATATGTCTGAAACAGTCTCAGTAAGGTATTGTTTTCACTTGGTTTATCATTATTTTACTCAGACTTTATCATAAACTCTTACTTAAACCCTTAGGCTGCAAAAATTCTACAATGAACTTGTCCATATTCTAATTTGGACAATATCATTTACTGATAAAAATGGGTGCTTACCAAAAAAATACTGGCTGAATAGCGAACAGTTCAGATCATGATCAGACTGCACAGATGTGCGGGCTGATCATGATCTACTCTGGTCGCAAAGGCAAAACCAATCATGTCCAGCATGGTAAGGGTTAAAATTCTCAATCAGTATAATTGAGCCGTGCCATGAGAAAACCAACATAGTGGGTTTGCGACCAGCATGGATCCAGACTAGCCTGCGCATCTGCGCAGTCTGGTCAGGATCCATGCTGTTTGCTAACGGTTTCTCTAATTGTTATAGGCTTTGAAAGCGAACAGCATGTATCCTGACCAGACTGTGGGGATGCGCAGGCTGGTCTGGATCCATGCTGGTCGCAAACCCACTATGTTGGTTTTCTCATGGCGCAGCTCATATTGAATCTGTTTAATATTTAAACAAAACTTTGAAGTGTTGTAGTTTGTAGTGTTTTCTAGTACATGACTGTGAGATTAAAAAAATTTGATGTCTTAATCTGTATTATATTTACTTTTTAAGTCACTATATGTACATTGTAAACCGAAGTGGACAAAATTCACGCATACCAAAAGTCTACCATGGTTCCATGGTTAAACCTCTGGCACATTTCGCAGATATTTTTTGTTTTGTTTCAACCAATCAATGATGTGTCGCGACAAATCTTCGCTAACAAATCAAAATCGGCAATGAAAAGTTTGACCGCGTCCTTAAATATGTTATCAACACCAAATTATGAGGGATATATTATATTTCTTGAACATCCGAGTAGAGGGATAATTTGTATTCATTGTTAGCTGCATGTTGATGCACTAATTGCCTAGATGTTGTTGCGAAGTTTCAAGTTGGCATGTCAAATAATGGTGAACATTGATTGGCTGAAACCACTGACTTCTATAGTAGTATAGTAACTAACCTTTAGCCTGCTGACGGCAAGTGATTCTGCCTTTGCGACTGGTGCACGTCTTGTTTTTCTGTTGAAATATGGCATTACACCCCCCACCCACTTCTCCCCCCAAAAAATACAACCCCAAAACATATTTTAGCATTACTTCCGGTATGTCTTTTTTTATGCTATGTACATTTTAAAATACAGAGAAATATTTGTGAATTTATATAATTATATATAGATCCATTAGTTGATAATTTGTTAATACAGGTACACACACTTAAAATTTAAATTGAGAGCAATTTATAGAATCCACAATCATGACAATACAAATTAAGTTTGAATAATATTAACTTCCTAAGGTTTCACAAAATTTCAAAACTGTACACCACCTGTTCACCTTAGTCTTTCAATCACACATTTAAAAATTCCTTCTGGGGAAGATCAGAGATCAGTTGATCTGATTGGCTGAACTTGATCCAAGAGACAAAAATTCCACTTGTACGTTCGTATTGACGTTTTGACGAGTAGAAATGGCTGGAAGTTGAGTGAAATTTTCGGTTAAACTGTCCGGCAGGATGAGTTCTGTTTTACCAGTAGAAATTAGTAATGCAATGAATACATACATGTACAAATTAATCAGTCACCATTCTGGCGAAATAATCGCACAATGCTGCCATAAGTTAATGTCATAGTTTATCAGTTGTTCATTACTGATACCGTGTGTATCACACATTGGAAGCAATTCAGTACCTGCAGGTTCCTGTGTGTTGCTCATGACATCAAACATCGGATTCACCTCTGTCATATGCAAAAATATTTTGGGCATCCAGAAATTTTAGGACTTTTGAGCTTTGTTGCTGGACAAGTAAGAATTGTAAGTCACTATATATATATATATATATATATATATATATATATATATATATATGTGCAGGACGAGTTATCTCCTGAAAAAAAAAATGTCCCCTGTGATCACACGCATTTCCAGTGTCTTAGGGCTAATTGTTTTCTGTTTGTTCAATCCCTCAGAAAATGGCAGAGTTCATTTTAGTATTTTCTAGAGTTACAAATCCAGAAAGTTTTTCTGCAGTGTCAGTGAACAGTAATTATGATAGATAGATTCTCCATACTTTTCTATGGAAAATATCTCTTTTTTTTCCTTCAAGAGCTAAAAACAAGAGAAACCTTCAAACAACTTCCCATGACTATAGCTGCTTGAATGATCCTCATTTAAATTGGTCTTACTGAAGTCCTCCCTCTAATTTGTTCAAAATGGGGGCACTAAATGGCCCCTTTGATGGCTACCAGAGCTAAAAATAGAAAGATCCTACAAACAACTTTGAATAGCCCTTTGGATCTGCATGCAATCTGACTAAAGTACATCTCCTATTACGCTACGCATAGGATCTGAGAACGACCTATTCATAGCTTCGTTCTGACGAACCTTTCCCTAGCCAATCAGAGCTTAACTTACAATATTTTGCAAATTTACCTGTATCCTTGACTTTTGATATTTACAATTCTTATGTCAAAATGTATCCGATAGCCGGTTAGCTTAGTCGGTAGGCTACTTGCTTTGTAAGCGAGGGGTCCCGGGTTCGAGCCCTGGAATGACTGCACATTTTTCTTACTCTTTGAAATTGGAACAAGTCGTCTGATTGGTTAAAATAAAAATAGCAATACTGGAAATCCAAAATATACGGAAGGCGTATGTGAATGGGTCGTTCTCAGATCTTCGTTTAGAAGATCAAGTACTTAAGTCAGATTGGATCTGCATGAAACTTGGTCTGTAGCATCACTTTAGTGTTGTCTCCCAATGTTGTTAAAAGGGGGCACTTTGCCCCTTTTTAAGTCTCTACCATGCTGGACATGATTTATTCTGCCTTTGCGACCAGTGTAGATCATGATCAGCCTGCACATCTGTGCAGTCTGATCATGATCTGCACTGTTTGCTATTCCTTAAGTATCTTTTTGGTAAGCACCCCTTTTGATAGTTAATGATACTGTCCAAATTGGAAAATGGACAAGTCCATTATAGAAATTCAGCAGGGTAAGGGTTAAGAGGCAGCTAGAACTAAAGACAGAAAAAACCCCACTTTTATAGGACTTCTTTTCATGAACTGCTCTATATATCTTCATCCAGAGTTTTTTTTTTTAATTTTTCAAAACAACCTGTTGCTTTCTTTAAATTGCCCAGCTTCATCAAAATCAGTAAGTAATACATTGCCGAGTGGTTAAGGTCACTGACTTCAAATCACTTGCCCCTCACCAATGTAGGTTCAAGCCTGACTTGGGGCGTTGAGTTCTTCATGGAAGACATCCAGCTGGCTTATGGAAGCTCGATGGTTCTACCCAGGTACCCGCTCATGATGAAATAATGCATGGAGGGGCAGCTGGGGTCTTCCTCCGTCATCAAAGCTGGAGGGTCACCATATAACCTAGAATTATGTCGAGGGACGTTAAACCCAACAAAAACAAAAGAGTCAGTAGCATCATTATAAGGTCCTTGCCCAATGTTGTTTAAGAGGGGCACTTTGCCCATTTTTAGGGGCTACTTGAGCTTAAAATAGAAATACCTTGAATTGGATTCTTCTCATGAACTACTAAGTCTTGATTGATCTTTGTCAAACTTGGTTTATTGTATTAAATGTCCTGTCTCAATTTTATTCAAATCATTTTGTTAGGGCCATTTTAGGGGTTGGCAGAGTTAATATTAGGAAACCATTTTAAGCTCGACTGTACAAAGTATTTAAAAAAAAAACTGGTTTGTTATATTTACATTTCTGCACCGGTATCGTGTTGTAATACTTGTTTTGTCCCATTTAAAATTCCATTGTGGAACAGTTTTGTAAGGATGTGAAGTGTTTCAAAACAAATGATTTTTTGAACAGATTATTTTGTATTTTCCTTTTGACTAGTATTTAAAGACCTATATGCTGAACGAAGATGGGTTTTGTATTTTCTAAAATAGAAGCTTGTAATTATCAGAAAGATACATTGTTTGGGACTAAACAGGTTTTTGAAGCTATGGCTACTGTGATTTTAAACACACTAGTAAGTTTCACAGAGGAGGTTGCTGACCATTGTTGTTGCTAGCTGTTGGATTCATTGCAGAAATTGTGGATAAATATGCACAGGTGGCAGTGTTTGAAGTTTTGAGTTTTACTTTTGCTTTTAATTTTTAATTGGAAACATCAAGTGAAGCAGAAGCCAGGAGCCTACGTTATGTTTCCTTCCAGCAACAAATACTTTTTCAGTGCAATTCTGTGCCTATAATTCAAACACTTATTCTTTTTCTTTTCAGAAAGACAAAGGGAGTTAATACAACAAGTCAAATAAAGCTGTGGACAAGGATGAGTTACTAAATTTGATCAGCAATTGAAAGGTTTGCAAAATCTTTGAAATGTTCTTGTGTGTTGAACACTGGGAAGTTTTTAAGCTTCCATCTTGTAGGTGGAAATTATAATACATTTATATGGCTGCAATTCACAAATTCTTCTTCTTTTGGAAGGACTTCCATTGTGAGAGTGGTTGTAGATAGCAAACTTCACTTGCTTCGCAGTCAGTACGTGGTTTTGTAACTGGTTTGAGGTGTAGAACTTTTTCATGTGTGGTGTGAGTGTGTTCGGGTTTAGCGTCCTTTCCAACAATTATTAAGTCATATAAACAGTGGTGTCTACTTTTTGCAGTGATATCGCAAGCATTATGCCCAGTTCTGTAGTGCTACCACACTAGAATATCAAGCCGTTGACACATGACATAACCGCACCCGGTCATATACTGATACCAGGCTGACCAATCCTAGCACTATCCTTTTAATGCTGAGCGCCACCCGAAGAAGCTATTTAAGTACCATTTTTTACTTCTTTGGTATAACGCAGTCAGGGATTGAACCGGTGACCTCCCACACTCTAAGCAGAGGCCCTACCATTAGGCTACCAAGGCAGTATTTTTCATTATGTGGAATTCATCTAGCTGGCTGATAGAGTGCCTGCCTTTACCTTAAATAATGCCCAATGGGGAAGTACTCTACCATATAAAGCTAAAATTGCCATATTAATTATGCTCCCCTTCGAAAAAGGAGGGTATTTTGTTTTGCAGATGTTGGTTGGTCTGTTAGTATGTAGACCAGTCAGCTTCCGGACGATAGCTCAAGAATGGTTGGGCCTAAGATCATAAAGTTCATAGCGAGGTTGATCAGGACCAGCAGATGACCCTTATTAATTTTGAGATTAGTAGGTCAAAGGTCTCAAGGACAGTGACCCGCAACAGGTAAACAGTTTCTGGGTGATATAACTCAAGAACGCTTAGGCCTAGGAGTATGAAAGTCGATAGGTGGTTAACTTAATCATGACCAGCAGAAGACCCCAATTGATTTTGAGGCCAGTAGGTCAAAGGTCAAGGTCACAATGACCTGAAACAAACTGTTTCTGGACGATATCTTGAAAATGTTTGTGCCAAGGATCACCAAACTTTACAGGGAGGTTGATCATGACCAGCAGATGGCCTCTGTTGATTTTGATGTCAGTAGGTCAAAGGTGAATGTAACAGTAATTGGGAACATTCAAACTTTCTTGATGGTATCTCTAGAACGCTTGAGCCTAGGATCATGAAAGTTGATAGGGGGGTTGGTCATTAACTGCAGAAGACACCTATTGATTTTGAGGTCAGTAGGCCAAAGGTGAAGGTCACATTGACCTGGGACAGTTACATCGTTTCCGGACAATAACTTGAGAAAACTTGGACCTAGGATCATGAAACTTAATAGGGAGGATGATCATGACTAGCAGATGACCCCTATTGATTTGAGGTCAATAGGTCAAAGGTCAAGGTCACATTGACCCAGAACAGTAGAACTTTTGTGTACAGTGATCAAATAGTTTCTGTTCCTTGTGCAATTACTGAATGCATCAAGGGGGTCATTTCATGTTCTACAAGCTCTTGTTCTAATTTTGTTGATATGACCTTAAACCCTAACAAAAATAACTAACTCTTCTTCAGAACCTTTGCATAAATTACTTTGTCCAAGGAGTTTGTTTTTTACAAAACAAACATTTTATTTTGCAGATAATTTCCGCACTCTTTGTATTAAGGTAGTGGGTCCATGACAGCTGGCAATTTTCATTCATTTATGTATTTTCAGATCTCCGTATATGATTTTAACTTTCCCAGTTAACCTTTAGCATGCTAGATAAATTGTCGTCTGCTGGAAATGTCGTCTGCTAAAATTGTAAAGTTCATTCAATTTGCTCCAAAATTGGAAGAAATATTGTCAGAGTAGCAAACAGCTTGGAACCTGATCAGACGCCGATTTAATCGGCGTCTGATCTGGTTCCAAGCTGTTTGCAAAGGCTGTTAAATTCGCCTGCAGCAGGCTAAGGGTTAAGTTAAGTCCTCATAAGGGCTACAATAGCTGTCAAAAATTGCTGTTATGGCATTATGAGAATAGGTAAATGCAAATTGTCATTGTCATGGCTTGTGATACCTTAAACAAACTTTTTTGTAGCTTTCATCAATTTTAAGAAAAAAAAAATGATTTGAACTGTTAAATCTTTATGTATGTTTGTCAGGGACCTTTTTATAAGCTTGACTACCGGTAACTGAAATATTTTCGTAATAGCATTTTTAAAAGAAACCACAAAACCTTCTGCCCATGAAATTCAGTGACTTTACGGTAAGCAATTATTACCTTGCGGTTAAGCATGCAACAGTACTAGTGTGCAGTGTGTCACTGAATTCCTTTGTTTATAGCTATTCTTAGAACCAATTAATATTAATTGGTTATAATTAGCCTTTCATGGTTATTCACGATTGTCCATTAGCCTTGCAATAAAACCATCAAGATTTTATTATATCTTTTGCATGCTTATGATGCATTACCTGTTAAAATGAGGCCAAGGAAATAATTTTGATGTTTTCTTGTCCTGCTGTTGTAAGGCCAAGCAAATTATTTCTGATTTTTTTGTGTTGGGGAAAAGTGACATTTTAAAATATTGTCTCCAGGTAAATTTGAGTATAAGCTAGGCCAAGCATTTTATTGTTGTTTTGGAAAGGCAAGCAAAAGTCAAGTTCCATGAAATTATGTTGGATGGAAAATAAGGCTGAGCAAATTTTTGGATTGTATGAATTTAGTTAGTCATTATTTTCCACCAATGAAGTAAGACTGCCACTAGGCAGATTATAAATATGTTCATCTATTTTGTTGTTAAAAACTTAATGGAATGTCTTGGCATAATATTTGTTTATGTAAAAGTGCCAGAGGGCTGTCAAGAATTGGATACACTTTTGAAAATATTTATTATTAAATACCTTACCTTGATTAGTTACCAAAAAGTGCTTGATAAACTTGTCATTATGACCTGAAAGCCGGGATCCGATTATGGCGCAGTGTGCCCAACATGCTCACGTGCAGATAACTGAAATCATAATTATATTATAAGCAACCAAATATTTTAATTTTGCAATCATGATTTGTTAAAAACAGATGAAACAGCAGTCCAGTTAGAGTTTATGAATAATTATAATTATGGTTAGAAAAAACACTACTCTCATTACTGCCTCAGAACTTACACAGAGTTAGGAAATTGTAAAGGGAGGTAATGAAAACTAATAGGTTCAGTAAAACTTTCTGCTATGTTAATTATAATTTGACAAACAACTGTTTAAAGAAGTTGACTAAATGATATATTTTATGTACAGTACAAAAAATGTGCCAGACATTATTACCACATTATGTTTAAATAAATGCATTTTAAGCCTTTAACAGCTGTAGTGTGCCTTAAACTTGCCATGATGGGCATTTCTACTTTTATAATGGCTTTTTGCCATGATGGGCATTTCTACTTTTAAAACTGCGTTTTTTAGCACAGACACTAGGGGGATAGTATATGCACTCACCTCCAACCCTGCCAACATTTAGCCAGTACCTTTTTAGCTCATCTGATTTTTGGTAAAAAAAGTATGAGTTATTGTTATCACTTGAACGGTGTCGGTGTTGGCGTTGGCGTTGCCTGGTAAAGTTTTATGTTTAGGTCAGCTTTTCTCCTAAACTATCAAAGCTATTGCTTTGAAACTTGCAACACTTGTTTGCCATCATAAGCTGACCCTGTACAGCAAAAAACATAACTCCATACTGCTTTTTGCAAGAATTATGGCCCCTTTTGGACTTAGAAAATCAGACTTCTTGGTTAAGTTTTGTGTTTTTGTGCTGACCCTGTACAGCAAGAAACATAACTCTGTCCTGCTTTTTGCAAGAATTATGGCCCCTTTTGGACTTAGAACATATCAGATTTATTGGTTAAGTTTTATGTTAAGGTAAACTTTTCTCCTAAACTATCAAAGCTATTGCTTTGAAACTTTCAAAAGTAGTTCACCATCATAAGCTGACCCAGTACATCAAGAAACATAATTCCATCCTGCTTTTTGCAAGAATTATGGCCCTTTTCGGACTTAGAAAATCATGGGTAGGACAATATTTCTATTATACAGAGACAAAAAAATCAGATGAGCGTCTGCACCCACACTGCGGTGCTCTTGTTTAGACTTTAAAACCATGTTGAAATTGTAACAAAACATGTTTTATGTTAGAGATCTGTTCTAGTACTAATTAGGCTTATAATGATATTAATGCAGAATGTTGGCAAGAGTGGGTGTGGGGACTGAAAGGGACCGTTAAGTGTTTGTGAATTTTATCAATAGGTCAGTAACATACATTATGGCAGCAGAAAGCACACTCCAGTTACTTTTAGAAGGAAGAGCATTGAATCTGCCTGTAATTTTTTCATTTATTAAAAGTAATTTTTCTGAATGAATGTTTGATTATGAAATCAGAAAATATTACTGTACCGGTCTATTAACCTTTAGCCTGCTGGCGGCAATTATTCTGCCTTTGCGACCAGTGCAGACCAAGATCAGCCTGCACATCCGTGCAGTCTGATCATGGTCTGCACTGTTTGCTATTCAGTCAGTAAATTTTCAGTGAACACCCCTTCGAATATTAAATGGTATTGCCCAAATTGAATGATGGACCAGTCCATTTTAGAAATTTAGCAGGGTAAGGGTTAAATAACAATGTTTTGCCTACAATGTGCAACATTTTAATGCATTATGTACATGTAAAACATAAGAATGAGTAATATTTTGAGTCATTCATGCTTTTATTATCTTTAATAGGACATGTACATGACAAGCTGTGTGATGATAAAAGGCTAGAAATGTAAAATATTTTTTGTTTGTTTTGTTTTACATGAAGAACAAAAGTATACCATGAAATCAGATTCTTTGAGGATAAGTTTGGTTGATATCATGTTTGCATCTATCCATGAAATTTAATCCCAAAATACATGTAAACTTCCTATCCCGTGACATTACACATGATAAAATAAAATACATAGGAAACAATAGAATACAGCTAAGCAAATATTTCTGTAGCACACTGTTTGATTGAGTCGCTTCATGAGAGGTAATTTATGAAATGTGCAACCCTTCTAACACCTTATTATGCATCCCCCACCCCCCTTTAAAGAAGGAAGGGTACATTGTTTTGCAGATGTCCGTCCGTCGGTAGTCGATAATGCCGGTTTTTGGATAATAACTCAAGAAGTCTCGGGCCTAGGATCATGAAAGTTGATAGGGAGGTTGGTCATGAGCAGCAGATGACCTGTTTTTGATTTTGAGTTCAAAGGTCAAGGCCACAGTGACCCGGAACAGTTAAACAGCTTCTGGATGATAACTCAAGAACGTTTGGGCCTAGGATCATGAAAATTGATGGGAAGTTTGGTCATGACCAGCAGAATCTGTGTCCCCTATTAATTTTGAGGTCAGTAGGTCTAAGTTCAAGATCACAGTGATCCCGAACTGTTAAACGGTTTCCAGACGATAACTCAAGAACGCTTGGGCACAGAATCATGAGACTTAATAGTGAAGTTAATCATGACCAGCAGATGAGGCCTATTGATTTTGAGGTCAGTAGGTCAAAGGTCAAGGTCACAGTGACCCAGAACAGTTAAATGATTTCCGGATGATAACTCAAGAACACTTGGGCCTAGGATCATAAAAATTGATAGGAAGTTGATCATGACCAGCAAAATTGACTCATATTGATTTTGAGGTCAAAGGTAAATGTCAGTGACCCATAACAGTTAAACGGTTTCCTTATGATAACTCAAGAAAACTTGGGCCTAGGATCATGAAAGTTGAGATTGGTCATGACCAGCAGATGGCCCATATTGTTTTTGAGGTCAGTAGGTCAAAGGTCAAGGTCACAGTAACAGTTAAAACAGTTTCCAGACGATATTTGAGAATGCTTGGCCTAGGATCACGAAACTTAATTAGGGAGGTTGACCATGACCAGCAGATGACCCCTATTGATTTTGGGGTCAAAGGTCAAAGTCACATTGACCCAGAACAGTAGAACTTTTTTTGCCAAATAACTAGAGTATGCTTTTGTATACATACATTTAATAAACTTGTTTATACTATAGGACAAGACTGAGTTGTTAGTAATATTATATATTGTGGGGAACCGTTTACTCATAAACTGTTAAAAGACTATAGATTGTTAAATGTCCAAAATTATTTATGAATAAGTCAGCTTAGTAACCGACCATTTGCTAGATTAAGTACGGTAGTCCAGTTGAAAAAGACGTAGATATATTGTTTAACCAATTGTCACTCACTGGTATGTAGGTTTGGTTATTATTAAATTACAAGGTATGTCATGAGTATGGCAATGTTTGTGGGCGTATGTATGTTACAACCATTCATTAAACCTGGGAAAAATGTTTTTTATGGTAAACGCATTTTGCACTGTACTGTGCCATTAATTAAATTAGAACCATTCAGAAAAGGATTAAACTGTGTCGTTTTAAAAAAGGTTAGAAGTCATATTGTGTAATTATCTTGGAGTAAACGCATGTTAGTAGTTGTATTTTGGTTTTCGTTTTTCTTCTTATTCATAGATAATGCAGTGATCGTAAAAAGTTAACTTTTATTATTAAAAATTTTTTTGCATCTTTTGAAACTAAGTTGATTTTTAAGTTTAAAAATAATTCCTTTTTTTTTCAGCTTAACATTTTTTTTTTGGAATCTTCAGAATGGAAATTGCTTTGTAAAAGATCAAACCTTTATAGACATTGTCAAAAGTTTTGAAGGTTGAGAAACCCATATTTTTCATGTTTTTGTGCAAAGTTAGCTAAAATTCTGACCAGAATAGCCTTTTATTACAGCAGTCATTTGAGCTGCACCATGAGAAAACCAACATAGTGCATTTGCGACCTGAGTATCATGAACCAGACCAGCCTGCGCATCTACATAGTGTGGTCAGGATCCATGCTGTCGCTAACTATTTCTCTTATTGCAATAGGCTAAATCCTGACCAGACTGCACGAATCCTGATAAAGCTTTTACTTTTGTATAATGCGTTTCTTTGATAAAGATAATTTTTATGCCCCTGAAGGGAGGCATATAAGTTTTCAACTGTCTGTACGTTAGTTCGTTTGTTCGTTCGATCGTCACAACGTTAACCTTTTGCATGAAGGCACTTAACTCGTGAACCACAGTACCCAGGACCTTCAAACTTCACATGCTGATAGTACTTATCGAGTACACGACCCCTACTGACTCAGGGTTTACCAGGTCAAAGGTCAGGGTCACCAGGTTAAAGGTCAAGGTCACCAGGTCAAAGGTCAAGGCAGTGTGGGGGCATTTGTCACCATTAGTGACAGCTCTTGTTGTTTTAAAATTTGGCATTTTTCACTAAGAAAATGCTGCCACATTTTTCGTTATGAATATAGAATGTCAGTTTCTTGTTAAATCCCATTTTGGATAATTGTGTTCTCATGTATTAACCAGAGGTTTTATCATTGGATGTAATATATAAATCAACTTGAGCTGCCTCTGGAACTTTTGGCACCAGCAGTATCGTTATTAATAAATTATGTACCTCTTCCAAAGTTGCACGTCTGAAACCTGATTGAACGTTTTAAGGCCATCATAGCCCTCTTGTTGTTTTACATTTAATATTGATGTGCAATGCAATAAGTGCATTTTTGAACTTTCTGCTGAAAGGTGACAGCAAGTGGCAGAACAAGGGAGGTAATTAATTAGACAATAAATGCAATAGCTTTGTCATCTCATAATCAGATTTGATGAAATAATCTGCAAAATTCTTCTGGTGATTCATAGATAATCACCTCTATCAAAAGCATTGAAATTGTTTCAAAAAAATAAAACTTCTGTTTATATCGCTAATAAAGTAACTACCTGTACTTAGTATAGATGTACTCTAGAAAGTCTTGCTTTCCTAGGGTACAGCTTGAACCGATAAGGAAGTAGCTATAATGTGGTACAGTTTTTTGTTGTCAAAAGGATGTTTCCTAATCAAATATTTGCGTTCATGACGTCAGAGCATGATTTATTTAAATAGTCCAGTTAAAATGTATTAATGCACTTTATTTGTTTGATCTATTAAAGAGAGATATCCTTGTTGTTTAATGAGTCATTTGTCAGGGGTGGCACTTGTACAGTTACTTGTGGATGGATTTGTTGCCATTTATAGAACTTCTACAGGTTATTTTAGATATTTATTTTTTTCCCAGCACATTATTGAAAATATTATTTTGTTAATTATATTTTAGTCAGGATAACCAAAATTATGCAAGATATTATGTCTCCCCCCCACATAATGGTGTGGGTGATATATTGATTTACTGCTGTCTGTGTCACACTCGCAGTCTGTCTTCTGTCTGTCATAAATCTTGTCTGCGCTCTAAGTTGAACAGATCTCATCCGATCTTCACCAAACTATTACAAAATGTGTTTTCCAGTAAGTGCTCGGTCAGGTTCGATAACGAGCCAAATAGCCCCAGACACTTAAGAATGATGGCCCTTGAATAACCGAAAATTGGCATTTTTTACTCTTGTCCGCGCTCTAAGTGGAACACTGTACACATCCATTCTTCACCAAACTTAAATAAAATGTGTTTACCAATAAGTCCTGGATGTTCCTTGCATGGTCCTAGCTATTCCAGTTGTTCAAATGGTTCCGCTTGGTTACTCATAGGGGCTGCCAGAGCTAAAATTAGAAAAATTTTCAAACAACATCTCATCCTAAACTGCTGGCCCCGCCTTGCTCAGAGTAAGAGGATGGTCTACAATCGCGGGTGTGAGTTCGATCCAAGGCGGAGCGTATTTCCGTGATCTAATGATAAAACGACATTGTGTCTGACAGGCATAGTCATTCCACTTGATTCATGATAGGAAAGCTTGCATTAAAATTGCTTGATAACAAGGATTTTGTACTTACATGATCCAGAAATGTGGTTAACATGCACGCTTACAACTTATAAAAGGATACGGTGTCTTGAAAAATGGTCGTTTAATCAATCAAACAAATAACATCACATAAACTGCTGGCCTGATTGAAATATCTCACAAAATGGACCTTGTGAGACCTTCTTCCAAAATCAGTCATATTATCCAGATTCATAAAAAAACATGGCCTACAGAGGGCACGGTCAATTTTCCCTATATGTATTTATTAGAAACTTCTAAAAGGTCTAGTTTTAAAACTAATTTTGCATTACCATCGACCAAAATTGTTCAAGCAAGCAGCATAACTGTGAGCGATACAGGGCCATAGTGGTCTGTTATAATAAATACTATCCATAACTTACTGAATCACCTTTTATACTGTTTTAAGTTTTGAAATACAGGTAGACATACAGGTACAAATACAATTAGCCAGTGCTAGGTTTGCTCAGTTACGGGAGAGAGTTGATCTCGGTTTACTAGACCATAGGGTCGTAAATTTGATCCTCATAAATTAAATTTAATTAAATTACAATCATTTGTCCTCCACCTGATTCATGTGGAGAAGTTTGTAGTTACTTGCTGAGAACAAGTTAGTACTGGAACAGAATTCACTCCGAGATTAACTGCCAATCATTAAACAAATTGAGAAGTACTCAAAACCAGCAAAAAACGCAGACAGTTATGAAATTGGACCCTCTCTTGTTAGAATATCGTTGCTACTCCTGTAACTTAAAAAAACATAATAGCGGCTAATGGCCCTTCCAAGCTTCCTATTATACGTGATTTTAAAAAATATGGCAGAAATGTCTTGGTCAGCATCTCTCGGATAAAGTAACATCTGAGATCTGTCAGGTGTATTAACCCTTACCCTGCTATATTTCTATAATGAACTGGTCCATCTTTCAATTTGGACAGTACCACTTATTATTCAAAGGGGTTTTCACTGAAAATTAACTGGCTGAATAGCGAACAGTGCAGACCATGATCAGACTGCACGGATGTGCAGGCTGATCTTGGTCTGCACTGGTCGCAAAGGCAGAATCATCTGCCGCCAGCAGGCTAAGGGTTAATTATACTGACACTTTTAGACAACTTCAGAAAGGGCCTTTAAGAAAGATTTGATGAGGTTCAATTTTAAGATCTCGATTTATACCCTAATGTTCAGTTTTATTAAACAAACCTCTGTGGGATATGTGTTTTTCTGTATGCAAATAATTTTACATAGATAAAGAGCTCACATGTAGTGTTAACCCTAGATGAGTTCTCATTTGCCAAAGGAAAGAAAGAAAAAAAAACAGTGCCAAAAGGAAAACACAAGGCGAACCCTGGATGTAAACCAATAAAAATGTGACATTTGTTTTCAAGTTTTAAGCCTGTTCAATGTTTTTTATTTTCATTACTTCCTGGAAAAGTCTCAATGGTTGACTGATATCATATATTAATTTTTAAGTGTTGACAAACACATACATAATTGAGCCGTCGTACCATGAGAAAACAAACATAGTGCATTTGCGACCAGCATGGATCCAGACCAGCCTGCGCATCCACACAGCTGAACAGGATCCAATTGCTGTTCGCTTTCAAAGTCTATCACAATTAGAGAAACCTTTAGCGAACAGCAAGGATCCTGACCAGACTGCGCGGATGCACTATGTTGGTTTTCTCATGGTGTGGCTCAGTTGTCTTTGTGGAAAAATGTACCCACCTAGGTGGAACACAGTTTTCAGCAATTGTTTATTTTTGTTTCTTTACAAATGGCAATCATTTTCAAAGGGGGACAACTTTTTCAGAATATTTTCAGTACGGGACAGTACGGCAGAACATGTAATGGTGAGGTAAAATATTGGTAACGATGTTGTTCGTTTATAAAATATTTGTGTGTTTTGGTGATATACTCTTAAACCTTAATGATCATTTGATAGAAGATGTCCTCCACCGCTGATTCATGTGGAGAGTTTGTAGTTACTTGCTGAGAACAAGTTAGTACTGGAACAGAATTCACTACGAGATTAACTGCCAATCAATAAACAATTGAAGTACTCAAAACAAGCAAAAAAACATAGACACTTATGAAATTGGAACCTCTCCTGTTAGAATATCGTTGCTACACGTGAAACTTAAAAAAACATAATAGCGGCTAATGGCCCTTCCAGGCTTCTTATTATACGTGATTTTGAAAATATGGCTGAAATGTCTTGGTCAGCATCTCTTGGATAAAGTAACAATTCTGGGATCTGTCAGGTGTATTATACTGACACTTTCAGACAACTTCAGAAAGGGCCTAAATTAAGAAAGATTTGATGAGGTTCAATTTTAAGATCTCTATTTATACCCTAATGTTCAGTTTTATTAAACAAACCTCTGTGGGATATGTGTTTTTTTCTGTATGCAAATAATTTTACATAGATAAAGAGCTCACATGTAGTGTTAACCCTAGATGATTCCTCATTTGCCAAAGGAAAGAAGAAACAAAAACAGTGCCAAAAGGAAAACACAAGGTGAACATACCCTGGGTGTAAACCAATAAAAATGTGACATTCGTTTTCAAGTTTTAAGCCTGTTCAATGTTTTTTATTTTCATTACTTCCTGGAAAAGTCTCAATGGTTGACTGATATCATATATTAATTTTTAAGTGTTGACAAACACATACATAATTGAGCAATGCCATAAGAAAACAAACATAGTGCATTTGTGACCAGCATGGATCCAGACCAGCCTGCACATCCACGCAACTGATCAGGATCCAATTGTTGTTCGCTTTCAAAGTCTATCGCAACTAGAGAAACCTTTAGCGAACAGCAAGGATCCTGACCAGACTGCGTGGATGCACTATGTTGGTTTTCTCATGGTGTGGCTCAATTGTCTTGGTGGAAAAATGTACTCATTGTCTATAAGGATATAAAGTACAAAATAGAAAACGGTAATAGTTCAATATTGTTATAAAAAAGAATTGTAACTGAAGGTGTTGAAATAAAAGTGTTAATTTTTATTCTGTCACTTTCCTAGAAGTGCCAATAGACATTTCGAGGGTTCAACGCAATAAGGGCGTATCTACATATAATACCTATATGTAGATATGCCCTTATTGCGTTGAACCCTCGATTTGTAAATTACGCTAATGGAAAGGGAACCAATGAAGTAGTAATTTTTAGCTCAACAGAGGATGAATTTACTGACTGCTTAAGGTGAGCTGCTGTGACCTTTCATTGTCTGTCGTGCGGCATCCCTCATGCATACATCAACATTTGCCTTGTTAACACTCTAGAGGCCACATTTGTGATCCAATCTTTATGAAACATGGTCAGAATGTTTGTCTTGATGATATTTAGATCAAGTTTGAAACTGGACATTATGCATTAGCAGCATTCTATGCAATTTTGTATAAATGAAGTTTTGAGCTTTTGAAATTGCTTTATATTTCATTTGCTGGGGGTCTACTTGGTCAAGAATCACTTGCCCCTCACTGTTGTGGGTTTGATCCTTGCCCCTCACTGTTGTGGGTTCGATCCTTGCCCGGGGTGTTGAATTCATCATGTAAGGAATCAAGTTATCCAGCTCTGTCTTACAGAAGGTCGATGGTTCTACCCAGGTGCTCCCTCTATGATGAAATAATGCACAGAAGGATACTTGGTTTCTTCCTCCACCATCAAAAGCTAAAAAGTCCACATCATGTGGACCATAATTGTGTAGATGTGATGTTAACCCAATTTCCCCCACCTCCCAAAAAAAACAACAACAACAACAAAAAAAAATGCATACACAATTTCATTTGGTTTTTTTTTCTTTCTTCGTTATATCTAAAACTGACTATTACTGTTTAAATATTGCTATAGTGCAATTACTAAGTTAATCTGATTTCATTTATTAATTTCATTATTCTTCTGATAGAATTCGGTTGACTGATCCATGAATTATATATTAAGAATGTAATATGCCTAAGTAATTATGGTCAGATTTGCCGAATTAGAATCACATATACTTCATTGCCCTGTGAGATGTTGGTTGGAAAACAAAACGAGGGATTTAGTGAAAGCTCTATCAATCCTGAGGTGTCTGGTGCTGTCTGAATATGCTCCAACAAAAACTGAAAGTCCTTAAAAAGCATGAACTAAAGGTTCTTTAGGGGTTTTCTTTTAGTTATTGTAATTTAACCCTTACCTTGCTAAAGGTTTCTAGTATGAACTTGTCCATCTTTCAATTTGGACAATAACATTAACTGTTAAAAGGGTGCTTACCAAAAATATACTGAGCGAATGGTCATGAACAGTGCAGATCTTGATCTGAGACTGCACTGGTGTGCACGCTAATCATGAACTACAGTGCACTGATCGCAAAGGCAGAATCAGTCGTGTTTAGCATGATAAGGGGTAAGTTTTAACTGCCTCAGTAGCCTGTAGTGATAGTGGGTTCGCTTTGAGTGGCAGAGATCATGGGTTTACTCCTTGGCTGTGACATACATGTAGCAGTGACATGAAAAATGGTACTAGTAGCTTCTTCGTTTGGCAGTCAGGATTCTGATTGGCAGGTGGCATTTTCTGTTTGATTAGGTATTTTTAGTTTCGACGTTCTCTGGTTATTATGAAAAATGATTTTCTATTATGGCCGAATGATGCTGAAATTGCGTATACAGGGATTGCATGTTGTCATTATGTGTCTGTAACCTTAACCTTTAGCCTGCTGGCGGAGAGTTATTCTGCCTTTGCGACCATGCAGACAGATCAGCCTGCACATCCGTGCAGTCTGATCATGGTCTGCATGTCGCTATCAGTCAGTAATTTCAGTGATCACCTTCAAATAATAATGGTATTGCCCAATAAATGATGGACCAGTCCATTTAGAAACTTAGCAGGGTAAAGTTAGAAGGTACATAGACGGGTCAACCTGCTGGTGTACGATCATGTGACTGGGTAGGGTATCATGTTACATTTCTTCAGCGTGATATTTCAGTGAGGCAGCTCTATAAAGTTCCGCATTGTGTTCACTGCTGCAAGTTACTGACACCATTGTTTTATGTGACTGATAATTTTGTTTTAAATGCAATTAGCCCGGACCCACAGAAACACAAGACAATATAAAGGCTATAATTATCATGATGTAAAATGCAATTAATTTATATCTCATTGTTATGATTTTTTTATTTTTCATATTTTCAGTGTTGTCGACCTCTGCAAATTGAAGACAAGATGGCCTCAGACAGAACAGAGTGTGTGAAATACAACAAGTATTACTATGAGGTAATCTAACATTTGGCACTTGTTGGTCGTCTATGTCTGTTTATGGGTGTCTTTATGGCCCAGTGGTTAATGTTGATGACCTTGAATCTCTTAACCTTTAGCCTGCTGGCGGCGAGTATTTCTACCTTTGCGACCAGTGCAGTTGGACCAAGATCAGCCTGCACATCCGTGCAGTCTTATCATGGTCTGCACTGTTCGCTGTTCAGTCAGTAAATTTTCAGCAAACACCCCTTCGAATAATACATGGTGTTGCCCAAATTGAAAGATGGACCAGTCCATTATAGAAATTCAGCAGGGTAAAAGTTAAATATGTCAGGTTGTTGGCAGTATATTGGTGGTTCTGTCCAGGACTCTGTCCACACCTTAAGTAATGTCCAAAAGGACACTATGGGTCTGATGCCATCATTAAATCTGTGAAGTCAACAGAATGACTTTACTAGCTACTGGACTATGATATTTATTATATGCCTGAAGGGACGTATTATGTTATGACGCCAGTATCCGTCCATCCGTTGGCCATTTCATGTCTGCTCTGTAACTCTTGAAACCCCTGAAGGATTTTAAAGAATCTTGACACAAAATGTTCATCACATCTGGATGATGTGCAGAGCGCATGTTTCAGATGGCTCGCTTAAAGATCAAAGTCAGACTTTTGGGGTCAAAGGTCATACCTTCGGGCATATATTGGGCGTATATTGCTCTGCATTGCGATGCTCTTGTTTTTTTTGTTTTTTTAATTTTTATTTTTTAATTTTTAAATTATAATAGCCAGTCTATATTTTAGGTCCAATATCAGTTCTCTTGAGAAAATCTGTACAATAGACTGGCATTTGTCATTTTACATGAAATAAAAGAAAAATCACTTAGATCTAAAATTTTGAGACAAATTTTTTATTACAAGTCTAGTGGTTATATATAGTCTGCCAAAGTATGGGTGTGACTATAATATTATGATATATAAAACAAAACATGGCTGATTTGGAATTACAATATTTTTTTTTTTTTACTGATTTGGGAGTGGGGCAGGGGTCTTTAAAGTTGAGAAAAAATGTGTCATAATATGTCTAAAATTGGAAGTATTAAAAAGTCATTATATTTATTTAACTGTTACATTTAAGAAAAAAAATGGTCATAAAATTTAATGCATTAAGTTAGCATACTGTCTTGTGTTTGAAATGTTTAAGGTAGGGACAGTCTTGGTTGAAAAAAGTATATATATACATATATATATATATAAAAAAACTGAAATAAAAAGTGAAAAAAAACTTGAAATTTGGAAAAACATACTAACTGTTACAGTTAGGGCGAAATTTCAGCCCCAAATTGACTTTTGAAAAAACACAACACTGGATAAGGCAAATATAAAATAACTTGATAGAAGCAACTTTTTTAGATTACGAGAAATTTCTTCTATCTAATCCAAAGATGTACTTACAAACCACTAATTTCTGTAATGTACTGTTTTATATCGGTCATTCAAAGTATTACAATATTAATAAATTAACAGTTAATGATATAACACCCTATATTAACATTAATGTTATGCGTTATTCTAATTATTTCCTGACAATATATCTTTCTACCATGTTCTTACTGTGAACAGTTACAATGTATTGGGGCAATAAAAATGTCCAGGTAATAGATGATAACAACTCATTAAATGGTTTGGTCAGGAATTTAGTCCATACCTTAGGGTTAATTAAAGGTGACACTGCGCATAATATATTTTGTAACCTTGGTGTGAAAAACCATGGTTATTAGCTTATTTATTTATATACATGCAGTAAAAGTGGTTTTTCCTGCAATGGGATGACGCTATGTGGTTATTTTATATTTAAATAATGCACTTGTCACAGGCTAGTCCCGCCGTTACATGACTGAAATACTGTTGAAAAAACGTCGTTAAACCCAAAACAAACAGGATATAGTCATTTCCTAATTAAAGGACACTCCTAAAGGTATTTACATCACAATATTAAAAGTCTAAAAATAGAATATCTATAATAAAAAAATAACTATAAATGAGTATTATTAAAAAATAATCTTGTCAATCTTGTATGAGTATGATACACAGGGGAGATCAATCTCCTCTATTTCAAATTTGATATATTTTACTGTGTGACTGGCACAGTAGACAGCTGCGAATTTTCAGATTTAGATCCCACAGAATGAATGAATGTTTTTGCTCACCTGAGCCAATGGCTCAATGTGAGCTTTTGTGACCGGTCAATGTCCATCGTCCGTCTTGCGTCGACTGCGGTGTCCGTCGTCTGTCCGTCAACATTTTCTAAAAATATCTTCTTCTTGAAAACCACTGGGCAGAATTACACCAAACTTCACAGGAATGATCCTTCGGTGGTCCCCGTTCAAAATTGTTAAAAGAATTTTATTCGATGCAGAACTCTGGTTGCCATGGCAACAACCGAAATGAAAAACTTTAAAAATCTTCTTGTTCAAAACTGCAAGGCATAGAGCCTTGATATTTGGCAAGTGACATCATCTAATGGTCCTCTATGAAGATTGTTCAAATTGTGCCCCTCGGATGAAAAGAGGCCCCACCCTGGGGGTCCCAAGTTTTACATAGACTTATATAGGAAAAAACTTTAAAAATCTTCTTGTGTAAAACTACAAGACCTAGGCCTTTGATATTTTGTATGTAGCTTTGCCTTGTGGTCCTCTATGAAAATTGTTCAAATTGTGCCCCTGGAGGCCCCACCCCGGGGTCCCAAGTTTTACATAGACTTATATGTAGGAGAAAACTTTAAAAATCTTTTTGTTTGAAACTAAAAAGCCTAGGCATTTGATATTTGGTATGTAGCATTGCCTAGTGGACCTCTAACAGAATTGTACAAATTATGCCCCTGGGATAAAAAGAGGCCCCACCCTGGGGGTCACTTGTTATATGAGTTATGTAGGGAAAAATACTTAAAAAAATTATCAGATCATATTTCCTAGACTGTTTAATCATATTTACCTGATGTACCCAAGTGATTATGGGTCACCTTACTGTGACCTTGACCTACTGACATACTTTCTTGTTTTCTAAGATACAGCCTTGAAATTTGGATGACATGTGCAGTTTTGCATACTGATCTTAAAACTGACTTTCAGTGACCATGAATTTGACCTACTGACCTACTTTCTAATATTTTAGCATCAGTTTGCCATTTGAAACATGTGACTCCTATTACTCAGGTGAGCGATTCAGGGTCATCATGACCCTCTTGTTACATTTTAGTTTGCATTTGCAATACTGAGAAACCATTTTATTTTGTGGCCAGAAATTTCACCAGTTTGACAAAACGGGTATTTTTTGGGTATTTAAATATATGGATTTAATTTATGGGTTGACTCAGTCAAGAAATCCACAAAAATTAGTCCTCCTTGAAGATAAATGATTTCACCCAGTAAATTCAATGTTCTTATTTCTGACACTCCAGATGCTTAAGTTTATTGAATTGGAAAATGAAATTCTACACAAACAGGCAATTGAGCTGCATTATGACAAACCCAACATAGTGCATTTGCGACTAGCATGGATCCAGACCAGCCTGCGCTTTTCTAATTGCAATAGGCTTTGAAAGTGAACAGCATGGATCCTAAACCAGACTGAGTGGATGCGCAGGCTGGTCTGGATCCAAGGTGGTCGCAAATGCACTATGTTGGTTTTCTCGTGGCGCGGCTCATTATAAGAACAAAGTTGCAACCTTTTCAACCTCGTTGATAAAGAAGTACACAAACTCAACACTACCTGAACTTTTGGGAAGCATCACACTTCTAAACTTCACTGGGAATTAATTAACCTTCAGCCTGCTAAATTTCTAAAATGGACTGGTCCATCATTCATTTTGGGCAATACCATTTATTATTTGAAGGGATGTTCACTGAAAATTTACTGACTGAATAGCGAACAGTGCAGACCAAGATCAGACTGCACGGATGTGCAGGCTGATCTTGGTTTGCACTGGTCGCAAAGGCAGAATCACTTGCCGCCAGCAGGCTAAAGGTTAATACACCAATCCTTATTATTCAGGGAAATGGGGGGGAGGGGAACAGAAAAATGCTTTTATATCATTTAACATGGAAGTACGTGTGACATTAACGGGATCATACTAGCTTACTACAATGAAAACTTTCTGTCATTTTGAAAGCTACTTCATTATATGTTGACACCTTAAGATTTTTTAATGTTCGATAATGTATAAATTTATGTATTTTTGGTATATAGTATCTATTGTTAGTCTGCAGGAAGAGAATGCTGGATTGACATTATGGGTAATAAAAACACTTTTTTTATTTTCCCTATTCTTTAAAATGACCTGCTTTGAAGGAAATCAGTTTACAAATCGGTTGTCACAAGTACTTTTAGCTATATTTAACAGAAGTGAAAAGTACATTTTAATTAACTTCTGTTTTTAATGGCCAATCCACCTGCAATAGGAGACCTTCCCATATCTTCCTGTCATGATGATAATGTTTTGTATGTCCAATTTTTTCCCTAACAAAAAATTGTTTGTTTCTGGTAACATGCTCAAAAATGTAGGTAGGTTGGTAATTTTTTTTTTATTGAGTGGGACTTTTTGGAAATTATTTTTGTGTCAAAAAATGGATACAAATAAGGGGCTTATGCCTTTAGGGCATCAGTAATTTGATTTCTAACATCAGACCATGTTAAGAGCATAAAAAGTGCAGTTTTGCAAGTTTTTGTTACAAAGGTGAAATTTTTTTTTCCAAGGCTTTAAAAACAATTAGCATCTGGCCAAAAATTAGGGTAGGTCGGGGTTAAAATGACTAAGATTTGAATTTTTCATATTATTTTGCAATTTGCCTCATACCACATTATTCTCAGTAACTTATAATTGTATAAGTTTAGCAAAAATTATTATTATTATTTATGGTAAACTGAGTTTATTATAATTATCATAACTTATTTAATACCAAATATATATAGAATTGTTCTTGCATTTTTTCTTCAGTTTAAATGTGACAAGTATATATAATGCATTAGTGGTTAAACTGACTGGGTTAAGTGTGCAATAGCAGCTATGGATAGCTCTATTTACTGTTTGTTCCACCAAACCTGACAGCTTTTTTCCACCCCACCTCATCCCTGCACAAAATTTAAAACTTTTTCTTTGATTTTCTTGCACACTTGAAGGTGGTCGAGTTTCTCCAGTTTGAAGTTTTATGGGAGTTGATTTTAGATAGTTCCGTTAATACAGGGAGTTTACATCTATTTTTAAAAGTACAGTAACTGTTGATCCTCGGAATGTCAAATTCCAAGTGACCATTAGTGTATTATTTTGAGCTACTTTAAAAATAATAATTGGAACAGGTGTATCATTTAAACATGATTGGTATTTCATATTTTAATGGACTTGGTGAGGTAACCTAAAGGTATTAGTAATTAGTTATGCTAACTGATTCTTTCACCATAATAATATTATATAATATACAAAGACCAATCCATGGGTCATGGGTTCAAGCCCCACTGGGGTCACGATCATGACTTCTCATATGACACCAGTACTGGTTTTTCCAGGAAGCAGACTTGAGGGTGGTTCCAATAAGCTTGAAGCTTTCATCACAAATTAGTATAAACTAAAGACCAACGTCCAAGCTATGTTTTATTAAGCATGTTTTCCAGGTATTACATGACATATAATACACATTAATTTTGACATATTTATGTCCGGTCAGGAATAGATTAGTGTTGTGATCACCATTAACTAATGAATGTGTCATCACCTGTGTGCATGCACAATTAAAAGTCAGATTTTTTTTTTCATGAAATGTGTTCTGAAAATCATGTATTTAATTTTAAAAGTGTTCCTTGGTTTAATGGGATGCATCATATTGTTTTCATGAAATAATTATCCCTTATCTAGAATAAGATTTACTTTATTTTTTTTCCCTGATGGTTCAAAGAAAGGTTGTAATAATGCATCCTTGATTTCAAGAAAGATTTCTGAGGAAACGATTTTTTTTCATCATATCACCCTTGATTTAAAGGGAAATTTTCAGCATTTTTATGCCCCCGAAGGGAGGCATATAGTTTTTGAACCGTCTGTCGGTCTGTCTGTCTGTCAGTCTGTCGGTCTGTCAGTCTGTCCGCAATTTTCGTGTCCGGTCCATATCTTTGTCATCGATGGATGGATTTTCAAATAACTTGGCATGAATGTGTACCACAGTAAGACGACGTGTCGCGCGCAAGACCCAGGCCCGTAGCTCAAAGGTCAAGGTCACACTTAGACATTAAAGGATAGTGCATTGATGGGCGTGTCCGGTCCATATCTTTGTCATCGATGGATGGATTTTCAAATAACTTGGCATGAATGTGTACCACAGAAAGACGACGTGTCGCGTGCAAGACCCAGGTCCGTAGCTCAAAGGTCAAGGTCACACTTAGACGTTAAAGGATAGTGCATTGATGGGCGTGTCTGGTCCATATCTTTGTCATCGATGGATGGATTTTCAAATAACTTGGCATGAATGTGTACCACAATAAGACGACGTGTCGCGCGCAAGACCCAGGTCCGTAGCTCAAAGGTCAAGGTCACACTTAGACGTTAAAGGATAGTGCATTGATGGGCATGTCCGGTCCATATCTTTGTCATCGATGGATGGATTTTCAAATAACTTGGCATGAATGTGTACCACAGTAAGACGACATGTCGCGCGCAAGACCCAGATCCGTAGCTCAAAGGTCAAGGTCACACTTAGACATTAAAGGTCATTTTTCATGATAGTGCATTGATGGGCGTGTCCGGTCCATATCATTGTCATTCATGCATGGATTTTAATATAACTACGCATGAATGTGTGACACAGTAAGACGACGTTTCGCGCGCAAGACCCAGCTCCGTAGGTCAAAGGTCCTAAACTCTAACATCGGCCATAACTATTCATTCAAAGTGCCATCGGGGGCATGTGTCATCCTATGGAGACAGCTCTTGTTTTTTCATGAAATGTGACCTTGATTTCAAGGGACTTTTCAGGATTTTTTTTCATAAAATGGGGCAGTTAAATGATGGTATTACATTTTGTGCTAGTTTATGCATTGTATTTAAGTAAAGTAAATAGAAAGGAGTAAACAGACAAAACTTTCCTGTTTACACTTTGACACTATTTAACCTTTAGCCTGCTGGCGGCAAGTGATTCAGCCTTTGCGACCAATGCAGACCAAGATTAGTCTGCACGGATGTGCAGGCTAATCATGGTTCGCACTGTTCACTATTCAGTCAGTAAATTTTCAATGAAACACCCCTTTGAAAAATAAATGGTATAGCCCAAATTGAATAATGGACCAGTTCATTTTAGAAATTTAGCAGGGTAAAGGTTAAAGCCCCTCTCACTTCCCCCCCCCCCCCCCCCCACCCCCCCCCCACCCCACAAAAAAATATTCAGCAGTTACGGCAAAGAAGTGAGAGTGAGTTGAGATGCAATAAAATTGACAAAATCATTAAAAATTCACAATCTTTACAAAAGTCAGGCATTCATACATATATACAGTTATGGCAACAATTTGAGAAATTCTTAAAATGTCTAAAGTAATTAATATCAAAATGTATATTTAATCCAAATTCTGATTTTACTATTTTTAATTTATGAAAGTAGAATTATGTGATAATGAAATATATATTGAATTATTATGATTACATAATGAAAGCATTTTGGTGAAGGCAATACTAATGTTTCACTTATTCAGCCATTACACTTTTTGTGTTAGATCGCTTTGTCAAGTGTATAAATTATTCAGTGTCTCTTATTTTATGTAAATGTAACTTCCCAAACCAAAAAAGGAATAGCTTTAATATTCTCAATAGGAATAAAAATTGTTGATTTTTTCTAACCAAACCATGCATAAATCACCCATATGAGCCGCCCCATGAGAAAACCAACATAGTGGCTTTGCGACCAGCATGGATCCAGACCAACCTGCGCATCCGCGTAGTCTGGTCAGGATCCATGCTGTTCGCTAACAGTATCTCTAATTCCAGTAGGCTTTGAAAGCGAACAGCATGGATGCGCAGGCTGATCTGGATCTATGCTGGTCGCAAAGCCACTATGTCGGTTTTCTCATGGCGCGGCTCATATCAATTTCTTTGTAAATTATCAATTTTTTTTACCAAAACCAAAAAGATGTAGGTTTAATACACCCATCCTAATTCTTCAACCAGGAAGCAGCCAATTGAAGTGTTTTATAACATGGTTCAGCACCCATTCGATCATTGATGTATGATATATAAATATCAAATATAAAGGATTAACTTAATCTAGTGATTTATCAAAGTAGATGTAGGTCATTAAGTTCTTTTTGAACTTAATGACGCGCCCACACTGCATAGCACGCATACACTTTAATGTTTACCATACTGTTTTCAATAGCTGCCACGTAAGAATGTAGTGATATTTAGTTCGACTATTTGAAATTTTTCCAATAGGAGAGCTTTTTAAATCACCCTTTCACCAGTACATGTATCCACGTCACAAAAGTTTTGCATGTAAGCAGGTTTCTCAACAACTATACTTGACCAAATGATTTCAAACTTCACACATGTCTTCAGCATCATAAGATGATGTCCAAGGACTAGTTACATAACTCTAGCTTTGAATTTTGTCAAGATAATGCCCCTCTTTAATTTAGAATTTCAGGTAAAAGTTTTGTTAGCAGGTTTCCCAGAAACTGCTACGCCAAAACTTTCAAATGTAACACATTTCCAGAGGTGACATTCCAGGACAAGTCACATAACTCTGGCTTGTATTGTCAGAAGTCTACAGCTTTTTAACTTAGAATTTCTGGTTAAAGTGCTGCATGTAAGCAGGTCTCTCAAAAACAACTAGGTCAAATGCTTTCAAACTTCACCCATGATTTTGGCAGTTTGAAGTAGCCTGATGTTTAAGCTACATATTGTTGCTTTTTAGCTCAATGTGAGCTTTTGTGAACGCCCTGTGTCCGTCGTCTGCCGTCATTGTTCGTTGTCAAGAATTTGACTGTTAACACTCTAGAAATCACAGTTTTGGCTCAATCGTAATTAAACTTGGTCAGAATGTTACCCTCAAAAAAACCTTGGATGAGTTTGATATTTGGTCATCTTTGGTAAACCAGGTCAAATCAAAGGAAAAGCTTATTAACACTCTAGAGGCCACATTTTTGACTACATCTTCATGAAACTTGGTTGGAATGTTAATCTTGATGATCTTTAGACCAAATTTGAATCTGGGTCATGTAGGGTCAAAAATTAGGTCACCAGGTCAAATCAAAGGAAAAGCTAGTTAACATTCTAGAGGCCACATTTATGACCATATCTTAAATAAACTTGGTCCGAATGATAATCTTATTGGGTCAAAAATTAGGTCACCAGGTCAAATGAAAGGAAAAGCTTAACACTTTAGAGGTCCCAATTTTGGCCAAAATTTAATGAAACTTGGTCAGAATGTTACCCGCTATAAAATCTTGGACAGTTCGATATCGGATCATCTGAGGTCAAAAATTTGGTCACCAGGTCAATTCAAAGGAAAAGCTTGTTAACACTCTAGAGGTCACATTTAAGGTAATATCTCTATGAAACTTTATTAGTGTGTTTATCTTGATGACTTGTAGGTCATATTCGAATCTGGATCTTGTGGGATCAGAAGCTAGGTCACCAGGTCAAAAACTTGTTAACACTCCAGAGGTCACATTTATGACTGTATCTTCATGAGTCTTAGTCAGAATATTAACTTTGATTAACTTTAGGTCAGATTTGAATCTGGACCATGTAGGGTCAAAAACTAGGTCACCAGATCAAATCAAAAGAAAAGCTAGTTAACAGTCTAGAGGCCACATCTATGACCGTATTTTAATGAAATTTGGTCAGAATGTTAATCTTCATGATCTAAAGAATTCCAATCTGGGTCAGGTGGGGTTAAAAACTAGGTCACCAGGTCAAAAGTAAAGCTTGTTAACAATGTAGAGGCCACATTTATCTTCATGAAACTTGGTCAGAATGTTAAACTTTATGATCTTTAGGTCATCTTCGAATCTGGGCCATGTGGGGTCAAAAACTAGGTCAAATTAAAGGGAAAGCTAGTTAACACTCTAGAGGCCACATTTATGACCAGATCTTAATGAAACTTTGTCAGATTATTAATCCTGATGATCTGATCTTTAGGTCAATAGATCAGGTGAGTGGTACAGGGCCTTCAGGGCCCTCTTGTTTATTAAAATTATGTCCCTTTTTCACATAGACATTTTGTGACAGTTTTGCTTGTAAGCTTGTTTCACCAAATATTTTCAGATTCTCCACACATACCATGGGTTGGCCTCACATGGCATTTAGTTTCATAACTCTATGTCCAAGAGGTTATGGTCCCTGACTTTGAATCACTTGCTTCTTGCCGATGTGGGTTCAAGCTGTACTCAGGGCATTGGATTCTTCGGGTGAGGAAGCCATGCAGCTGGCTTAATGAAGGTCGGTGGTTCTGCCAATGTGCCCATCTGTGATGAAATAATGCAGAAAGGTGCACCTGGGGTCTTGAAACCTCCACCATCAAAAGCTAGAAAGCTGCCATTTGACCTATTGTTCTGTTGGTATCAGATGTTAAAACCAACAAAAAAAAAATGAAAACAAAGAAAATTAATTTTATACAGGGAGTCTGATGACTTAAGCATTCTACATGTCCTCTGTTGGGTTTCAGCGCAATGTCTTCTGTAATTTAATTAATTTTTCAAAGTAGACTGACCCACAGTAATTTAGAAATGTTTTGCAGAAAAAAATGTTATTTTAAAAACGAACAACATTTGCCCAAACATCTAAAACAATAGGATCTCTCTTAACCTTGTGAAATGAATATGAATGAAGAGTTTATTCAGCTTAATAATATTTTTTTTTCATTGTGGTTTCGTAATAGATTTTACAGGTTGTTATTAGATGATAACAAGTGATTTATGAATGAAAGATATTAAATATTTAAATTTATGCACTAGAGATGCTAATTGCATAATACACTTTTTGTTTTTTTACGGGAGATCTTACAGTCTTGAATGACATGATGTGATGTTTATGTTTAAGGTTATTGTGTTTAGCGACAATTTGGTTTCTTTAGGTGATTTTTCTGGAGTAAAATACTAGTATTTCCCTTCAGAATATGGAAGTTCACAACATTGTGTGTTTGTTTAAGTCATGCACTTATTTGCATTCAAATTACTTATTAAAAGTATTGTTTTGATAAATTAAACGAGTGGTCCGTTTTCTTACATGACTAAAGGTCAGACATAGTTATACTTATAGATCTCAGAGTCTGAATAACAATTTGTTTTAGTTCTTTTTGGTGTTATATTTAGTTTATGTTAATGAGCATATTTTCACGGTCAGGAACCCACGCAATATATTAGTGTATTGAAAGGTACTGTTTAACCCTTAGCCTGCTACTGTCAAGTGATTCTGCCTTTGCAACCAGTACAGACCAAGATCGGACTGCACATCATGGTCTGCCCTGTTTGCTATTCAGTCAGTGAAATTTCAAGTGAACAGCCCTTCGAATAATAAATGGTATTGCATAAATTGAATGATGGATCAGTCCATTATAGAAATTTAGCAGTGTAAAGGTTAAAGAGTTTATCCTGTAAGTTGTAAAAAATAAAAAGAAGGCAAATGACTTAATCATTGTTGAGATACCTTATTGCAGTTTTGACTGCCGCTGAGCAGGAGACCATAATTTTGTATTTGCTTTCTAGGATTATAGCGGCCAAAAACCCAGTGTGAAATCACAACACTGTTCATGTAGTGTGTAATGTAATAAATTACTTAGGTCCTGTAATAGTCTCTTCATGCGCTACTGACCCTTAAATATGTAAATTAATAAATGATTGTGTAACTGAAGATTTGCAATGTAATGGTGATTTAATGCCTTACTCAAAATTGACAGTTTGTAGCTGCTCTTTTTTCCCAAACCAAATTAAGACTTACCTTAGCAATCAGTGGAAAGAATGCTTGCATGCCTAGTTTTGTTCAAACAAGGTAAAAAAAAAGAATGAAGACAGAAGTCCTTTTGGGAAAAAAATCCATGGACTAGAGCTTGTTTCCTTCTTAGGAACTTTTTACTCTCATGTTTGCACTTGATTTTTTTATGACTGGTTTGATTTGTCATCACATTTTTGTGCCTGTGAGCTAGGAATAATCCTTTGTAGGTTTTAATGTTATGAAAGATTCATCATGTGTTTCAGGTGAGCAAGGCAAGCAACGAATGCTAACATGCGTCGCTTAGATGATGACCAATTTAACAATGAAGGCATAACAGCTGAGAATATAGGTGGGCACACTATCAACCCACAGCAAAGCATGATGGGTGGTCAGGGACAGGAAGGTCACATGACCGGTCCCAGTATGGAGGCTGCGTCAGCGTCGATATCAATAAACGTGTCATTATCAATGTCGCAGGAGAATTTAAGTGCGCATCAGGCACAGACGGAAACGGCAGAGTCAGTGATTCGGACTAGACAGAACTTAGGTAATATGCTAACTGTTGGAACAAAATTTGTTCCGCAAGCAAAGAGTTTCGATAGTGCCTTATCTAGTGATGGGCAACGACAAGGACAATCGCAAGAAAATGCGAGACAATATTTCGCCAATACTGCACATAGTTTTGAGAGTACACTCCCACGTTATCAGAGTTTCGATCAGAGTCTTGATACTCAAAGTGAAAGTGTTTTCTTAGAACCAATGGTGCCGGAAAAATCGGGATTAAGTGCAAATAAATCAAAATATAAATCTGAGTCAGGTAATGTGTTAGAAATACCAATTGGTTTAGACAGACGCAGACATAGTTTCAGTGGAAAGGAGGAAAGGCTGGAAGCAAGTGTGTTTACAATGAGACACTCAAGTTCAGGAGAAGAACCAAGGCGTGTTTTGAGAAAACAAATTGCAATAGATGTTGAAGAGCCGACAAAATTGGATTCTGGGAAATTTTCTCCACGTGCATCCTTAACAGCTGAGGAAGAAAAACGTGTTCTATCACATTATAATATTGATACATATTCATCATCTCGTCAGATATCCCAACATCAGCATGTTACTGTCATAAGAACGCCCCCTGGTGGGGTAGTTAGGGGAAATCATTCAACATCAGTTTGGGATAGAGAACAAGAAATCACATCTCATGAAAGTGAAATTAATCCGGACTATAGTGACATACAGACTAAACCAAAAATCAACATCATATCAAATGAGTCTACAATCTCATCTAAATACAAACGATCTCACTACTTAGAACCTAGAGACACTTTACGCGTGCAACGGGGATTTTCCAGTGGATCAGAGGACTCGCCAGGAACAAGTAGTAGTCGGGAGCCATCCCCATTCAGAAAGGAAACAGTTCGAGCTGTTTCACCTTATAGTAAGGAGAGGTACAAGTTGTCTGCACCAACCCCAGTTATAAAAACCCAAGTGAAAAAGGAGGCATTTGAAATTGGTTATGAATTGGCCAAACAAAGTTCGTCAGGGTCTTCTGATGCTGGTTCAAGTTCCGGTCCTACATTCCCAGAGTATTGTGCTAACATTGTAATTACTAGTGAAACTGGTGAAAGCGTCAAATGCAAAACAGAAGATGTTGAGATTCCAGAAGGAATGCATCGCCGACACTTGCATCCTGGAAATTTCAAAAAGCATTTACATGCTCGTTATTTAAAGAGTTTACGATCACGTTACTCATCTTCATCCACTGACACTTCTCAAGAATATTTATCTCAAGACAGATCTGATTCATTCAATCGTTCTTCGAGCGAAGTATTTGACAGCACGGAGAATGACAGTTTTAACAAAGACGCACATTTAAGACCAGTTTATATAATTCGTAATGGAAGTTCTGATAAAAGTGACGATAGTGATGTGCAAATGGGTTCTGTTATAAAATCACCTCAGCGTGCTCTGTTACATTCGCCAAGCTCGGAACAACAACCGTTAGATCTCTCACAAAGTCTGCCCGAATCATATACCCAGGATATAGGAGAACCACCAGGGCCTGGGCCTGGTCCTGGCTCAACCATGGGTCATTCACTGTCTGTAGAGACCCTTAGACCTCATGGGTCAGTTGGTTTGAGCCCACATGGTTTAGCAGCACGATCTCCATTAGGTCATCATGCACATAGTGACCCAGATTTGCTCAGCCCATCTATGATTCATGCAAGTTCTCCTTCTGTGTTCCAACGGTCGCCACATCTCCAGCAACAATTAGTCCAGTCGCCACAGTCACCATTGTGTTCGGTTCCAGAAGGCGATCGTATATTCCATTTCAACTTTCCTAGTCCGTTTGAAGGGGCACATATTCATTCAGATCCTGAAAATTTTGGAACGCCTAGTCCAATGTCACCTGGTTTACATTTTACATTTCCTCCACGAGCTGCATTGCATAGTGCCAACTCTGAAGTGAACCGTTTGGCAGTTTCTCCAAGAGCATATTATCCAAATCCGACACTACCAGTTCATACAACGCCTCATCGAGTACATTCAATATCATATGGAGAAGGCCATATAAAGGAAGCACGAAGGACGTTTTCAGATTCTGATGCATATTTGTGCCCAGTTTGTGGCCAAGTGTTTCCATCGTATGACAATCTTGCAAAGCACATGGCAAAACATTTACCTACAGAAACTGTTAGAACTGGAGATAACAACAAGATTCATTATTGTAAAGTTTGTAACAGATCTTTCTCTCGAAGTGACATGCTGACCAGACATATGCGATTACATACAGGTTTGAAGCCATACGAGTGTACAGACTGCGGGCAGGTGTTCAGTCGGAGCGATCATCTTAATACACATAAACGTACGCATACAGGAGAGAAACCATATCGTTGCCCGCAATGCCCGTATGCAGCATGCAGACGTGATATGATTACACGTCACATGCGTACACATACCAAAAGATCGGCTAAACGTGGAAAGTATCTTAGTGTTCCTGAACGAGAAAGTCATGAAGTTCGTAAAAGTAGCGTTAGTAGTACTGATACCACTTCCAGTCAAGAAATGACAAGAACATTTTCTGCGTCATCTGGTGATAGTTTAGACTTAGATGTAGGGTTAGGATCATCAACGTCAAAACTACGAACTAAGTCTCTGGCAAGTATGGATAGTACTGAAATGGAATTAACACACACAAAATCTCAGCTCTGGTCAACAGCAAGTACAGAAAGTGGTGTTTTTGAAGAGCAAAGTCAAAGTCATTCAAAAGGTCAAATGTTGACACAGTCAAGATCTTTTGAAATAGGCCAGGTCAAGAATCAAATGACTTCACAATCAAGATCTTTTGAAAGTAGATTTGAGGGAAAGAAATTTCTCTCAGCTCAACATTTCCGACAAATGAGAAACATTTCTTCAACAAGTTTCGAAAGTTTTGAGTCACACGATGATATTCTGTCAAGGACAGACTCTATAGCGGAAGATACGATATCAGAACATGGTGAGTCACTGGGCGATGGCACATCAACATTACCAATAGAACCGGAATCATTAGAGAAATGTTCACTAGCCGAGAAGACTGGCGATAGCTGATTGCAACAGATTTAGCTTGCTTTTTAAGGTTTTTTCTTCTAGAGCATTTTAATTTTATATCTGAGCCAGGTATTGAAGATGAGCAATTTGTATAGGTGGATAATCCACCCCCCCCCCCCCCACCAGTTCTGCATTAACTTTTTAGCTTAAACGTTTTCTTCGCTGAAACTACCTGTCAGAATTATACCGAACTTGATCAGAATCATCCTTGCATTGATGTCCCTGAACTTTTCCAATTTTTTTCTGCTTAAATGCATTCAGAATCTTTCGGAGCTAGCTATTGAAAAAATCCTTTTAAACAATTTATGGCTTTTCACTAAGCTTGGTCTGTAACGTCCTAACACAGATCTTTCAAGTTTGTTTAATGAATTAGCTGGGACCAGGTTTATGTCCTACATCAAGGCCAAGGTCACAAAACTAAATTCTTCATTTTTAATGTCTAGGTTAGGTCAGTTGTTTTGAGATTAATGTTTTTTATACTCGACACAATTGTAATTTATCAAGGTCAATGTCAGGTGAGTGCCTTTTAGTTTCACACATGAAACACCAATACACTAAACTGTCTGTCAAAATTTAATATAGGGAATGGAACTAAAAACATTTTAAGACAAGATGATATAAGAAGCTAACCTTCCATTTCTCAAATCAAACTGCACATTTGTTATGCTATAAATATCTAAAAGTTGGCATCAAAATTTAATTTTCCATAATACAAAAAGAACAAACAATTAGTAAACCAGCAAACGACGTCTACTTCGTTATAAACTTGTTGATTTTTGTAAAAAGAAACTGCTACTTGGGTAAAACCTCTTGCAAAAGTCATCTCAGTTTTTGCGAAGACTATGTGAATCCCAATATTTATGTTTTACATATTTTGTAAATTTTATGTTCTGTTGAACTATAAAAGATGATTTACTTAATGACAGTTTTTATATAGTTCAGTTTTAACAATGCACTTTTTTTTGTGAGGATTTGGTATTAAAATCAAAGTGACAAAATACAAATGAGTGGGAGGCCGACATATGCAAAGCTTTTATGTTGGCCTTGCCTTACCAGATGTGTTGTAACTTACTTGGACACTGTTCAAGTGTTATGTAATCTATAATGTGTTCAACATTTAAAATGTGGATCATCTTCTAATGACCATTTTATTTGGGATAAATATTACTATTAAGGTAGCAGATCCAAAATAACAATCAGCAGTGTCAGCACGATATTGTTTTCTCGCATATTTCAGCCTCTTTCAGCCATAACAGAAAATTTCCTTTTTTATAACAACAAAAGAATGCTGAAATCCTGCGTAATGAAACAGAAAATCCTTAAGACAGACTTCTGTCAGGGGAGACTATCCAGTACAACTTGTTTTTCATTAAAAGAAGCAATTTTAATGTTTAATCTAAATAAAGCGAGTTAAAAAATTATATAAATCTGAAAAATTATGTCTTTTACAAATACAATAAAATCCAGAATTAAAACTATGAACTACAGCATGAATATTCAGTAGCAAACAATAGTCAAAACAATTTTTATTTTAACTTAGACAGCTGTTAAAAAAGCAAACTAGTCCATATTGATTATATAAGTTTTATCTTCAAAGATAGTGATGTAAAAACTTTGGTCTTAAAGCCCTGCTCCGCAGCTATTCAAATTCTATTGTGTGTATGCAACCCATGATTACAATAGGTAACAATTAACGGCCACGCGCCACACTATAGCAGGCAAAGCCACAGTTTATTTTATATAGAATTTTATATAAAATAGATTCTATTTTGACAGGCGTCACTGATCATTGTCAGGATTTTCATGCTTTTTCAGTGACAATTTAAAGTTGAAAGGTAGGACTGGAGCAGGTATTTAAGGCAGAAAATGGCACAGTATGGCTCAAACACTCAAGAGTGTGATTGCTAAAGCCTTGGCAAACATAGTTTGCTGGTAGAAACAGATACAATAACATCCAGAATTGAAACTATGAACTACAGCATGAATATTCAGTAGCAAACAGTCAAAACAATTTTCATTCTAACATAGACAGTTACTAAACAAAAGATGTTGTATAACCTGAAACTAGTCCATTTTTATGACATAACTCTGTTTTTATCTTCAAAAATAATGATTTAAATACTTTGAAGTGAAGGCTGAAAATGGCACAATATGGCTCAGATTGCTATTGCCTTGACAAACATAGTACAGACAGGTTTATTTGTTTTTATTGTTCCAAGTGAAACATTTCAAATGTTAATAAAAAAATTAACTAGGTAGTATTATATATGTGCAGGTAGTAAATTATATAACTGATATGTAAGAATTATGGAACTTGTTAAAGAAATATGATTAATTTTGTTGGAAATGGTACGTTTTTAGGGTTTCATGCAATGTGAATAGAATTATTAGCTAAGGAAGCTGTCATCAGGCTTTGCATGTTACTTATGATTGTAACATCATATTTTTTACATCTGATCATTTTAAAGATGACTTTTGTCTTTCAGAATGTATTTTATTTATTTACACAGTAGATTTATTTAGCTTTTGTTTGTAGTGACATACTTGTTTTGGCCAGATTTTACTTAAAAGCATTTAGTAAAACATTACTATTATATCCTTGCTAATTTGTTTCATATTTTTAATGGAAGACTCATTTCCATCCCTCATTTTGGTTTCATTGTTTGAAATATTTGAAAATCATTTCTGTTTTCATTATTTGTCGGAAATGAAGTAAGTATTTATGTTATTTTTTTATTTGTTTTAATTTTTCCAAGGGAGATCATTGTTGTATTACTATTGCAGCTGATTAAGTTAAGTATTATCTACCTTTTGATTTTCGTTGATAGCAGAAGTTGATATTACTTGTATTTTTGTTTTGCATGAAACAGGGTCATCTCAAAGTAGTCAGCACTTTTTTCTTATGGATCAGTTTTCCTTTTTGAATGCTATGTAAACTAAATCGTGGATGCCTATTATTGTCAACTGTTTTATTACAAAACTGGCATTCATTTACTTTGCAGTACAATGTTAAGATAGTGCAGATTGCCATAATTTTTATTATGTTTGACTAATGCAATTGGTCGCATTTTCTCTTGAAAGTTCTGTAGGCAGCCCTAATCCATATAATGTAATGGACCTTTAGTGAAAATTGGCACATTATGTATTCTCTATATGTAATTTTGGCATTTTCTGGATTTTATAGTATAATGCAGGCATTGAGCTTCGTCTCCGTTCAAAGAATTCTGAATTGCCCATCAAGAATACGTTATTACTGTCATTACAGGACGAGTTCCTTTATGTAGAACATATTTCTCTTTTTTTTTCGTTTAAAGAAAATTGGTCATTTTGAATGGCCATTTCACACTTCCCCATGAACAAGTCTTTAACAGAATTTGAACCAGATAAATAGTAGATCAGTACATCAATTTTTCATTCCTTGTGGGCGTCTTCTGTTAATTTTTGTTTGTTGGGGATGTATGGGGGTAATGTAGGGGAAATTATACCTACTTTGTTAAGGGAAACAAATTGTAGCTTTGATTAGACTTGTGTCTGAGGACAATCACTGAAAAGTATGAGTAAACGGTTTTAATATTTTTTGTCTTTTTTTCACATAAAGCATATTTTGTTGGTTTGTGGCATTATTCACAGTTTTTATACAAAATGACTTTCATGTTTGTAATGATGAGAATACTTTTGTATTGACATTTGAGCCGCACCATGAGAAAACCAACATAGTGGGTGTGCAACCAGCATGGATCCAGACCAGCCTGCGCATCCGCGCAGTCTGGTCAGGCTCCATGCTGTTCGCTTTTAAAGCCTATTAGAATTGGAGAAATTGTTAGCGAACAGCATGGAGCCTGACCAGACTGTGCGGATGCGCAGGCTGGTCTGGATCCATGCTGGTCGCAAAGCCACTATGTTGGTTTTGTCATGGCACGGCTCATTTATAGATTTAGAATAAAGTAGTCAGAAATACACAATGTCAGACATGTTAGGCAAGAAAATTTGAACCTTTAACAAACAAGAACTTTTATCACTTAGTCTAAATTGTTGGAAGGAGTTCGGACAATTGTGCATCTTGGACATAAAAAAAATCGTGTAGCAGTCGGAAGTATGAAAATCAAAATGAGGCTGTTATTGAAATATTATATCTACCTGGATGCAAATGGAAAGATGGTTGCCAAGATAGGTGGTTGCTGAGATTGATAGATGCTGTGAAAGATGGTTATTTTCGGGGACCATTATACTTAGCTCATTGTCATTAAAATTAGGGTTCTGTAACTCGGACTTTTACTTTAATGCTATATTTTCCGATAGTTAAAGAAATGTGACGCCAGATTAATGCCACAAGATTTATTTTTTAATCAGACTGTAACTTCTATGTAATTTCAAAACAGTCATAAATCAGCATTACTTAGTTTGATATTTTATGACTTTGGTAGACACATCACCAAAATTTCTTGTTTTATAGTTCTATTTAAATTGTTATTGCTTGTCTAACAATTTTGAAAGCTTTCATATGTATGATGAAAATATTTTTTAAAATCAACATGTTGGTGTGAAACATTTTGAATTACAAGTAAGTCGAACATTTTATGGGCCTGAATTTTACAAAAAAGATATTTTCAAGTTTGTTTGGTAGCTGCTGCAATAGCCCACCTAAATATACTGACAAATAATTTATATTTAGTAAGTGAAGATCAAGAAAGAAGAAATGTGAAAAAACTTAGCTTAATAGGGAGAACTTAGGTCTATGGATTGGGAGGTCAAGAATATCGTCACCTTAGCGCAAAAAGTAAATAAGTCCTTCTTTAAATGTGGTTATCCACTTCTAGCGTTGAGGTGATGGTATAATCAGTGGGCAGGGCAAATGTTCTGTGTAATGATTTGATAAAAGATATTGTGTCTGAAATCATTCGACCTCCACCTCTGATAATTCGTGTGGGGAAGTTGGCAGGTATTTGCGGAGAACAGGTTTGTACCTGTACAGAATTCAGGAACACTGGTTAGGTTAACTGCCCACCGTTACATGACTGAAATTCTGTTGAAAAACGGCGTTAAACCCAAAACATACATACAAACAAACAAACCTCTGATTCATGTAGAGAAGATGGAAGTTACTTGCAGAGAAGAGATTAGACTCTGCATACACATCGATTTCAAAACTTAGGAGTAGTACAAACTTGCAATCATATAATGTAAAAAATTCATATAAAATGTCGCAAATTCTTAAAGGAATTTTTGTAAACTTGCTAAATGTAAACAGTAATTTGAAGACTTTGAAATCATTTACAGTTTTCTGAAGTGAGAAGACTATTTAACAGAAGTATACAATTTTTTATGTGGCATGTTCATCTTCTGGTACCTTTTCTTTTGAACATCACGTTTTTATCTTCACGTAATAATTGTCTTTTACTATCAGTTACTTAGACAGAGTTACCATTAATAATTTTCTTTTTCATTATGTCAGTGTTAAAAAAGGCATATTGAATTTTGAGTTTGTGATGGAAAAGAGTCTTTTTTTAACACAATCAAGTCTTTGAAACTTAGATTTAAATGGAAAAAAAAGAGTATTTTGAATGTTAGACTTCTTGCTGCAAAAAGGCATTTGAAACATATACTTTGTAATTAAAAGTTGAAAAAACGTCATTTGAATTTGATTTTTAACTGAAGAATTGTCCTTTGAATCCAAGACTGTACGCTGAAGAAGACTTTTAACTGAACATTCAGAAAGGAAGAAAGGAAATTGTTTTGAATCCTATACCTATAAAAGTCTTTTGACTCGTAGACCTTCAACTGAAAATGCCTTTTGGGTATTTATTAGATTTTTAACTGAAAAAAATACCTTTTATGTAATATTTACTGAGACCTATTTGATTGTAGGATAAACTGAGATAAAACTTTCGGAAAAAAAAGTATTCTGAATGGTAAAAACGTTGATGAGAAAACTCACGTTTTGTAGAATAAGATTCAATTTTGTTACATTTTTTTTGTTATGCACAGTACATACATATATGTAATGGGTGTTGTACAGATGTGCTTTAATATCCCGGTTATCACTCGCCCAATCAACGACATTGTTATATAATTGATGTTGTTTTGTTAAAATAGTGACAGTATTATGGTTTTATAATTACACAATGAGTCTTTGTCGTTAGCAAATAATATTATGACCTTAATATATTGTTTGATATTTGTTGTATAAAGGTAGAAGTGACGTTTCGTAAAATTCATATTAGACTGATACTGTTAGGCTTTGCTTTTTAAGTTGTAAATAGAACAAAACTATAATATTTTTTTAAGGGTTTGATTAGTGCGAAATCATAATATTTATCAAGGTGTCATTAAAACGAAACTACAGTTGTTTTCAAGGTGTCATTAAAGCGAAACTACAATTATTCTCAAGATGTCATCAAAACGAAACTACAGTTAATTTCAAGGTGTCTTTAGAAGCATTTTTCTTGCATCAAACATGACACCAACTTTTCTTCTGAATTTTAATCAGCACTGACAATATTCATTACGAAAATGTAAGTGTCTGACCTACATGTGTAATGTACGCTACTGGCATTGGAAGTTTCTTAATTTTATATAGAATAAAGGCCAGCTATTTAGTGTGTTCATGCCTTAAAGGGAAAATATAAATCTATAGCTGTTCTGATGAGTTCTCACATATTGATTAAGGTTAGGTTGACAAAAGGTAAATACAGAGTGATTTTTCAGCAATTATTATTAAACAGAATAGGCTTCTTGTCACATTTAATATCAGGCTCGGTTTGATTGCGCCTGTTCAAGCCTTATTTCAACATATTATGAAATTATAGGTATACTATACCCAGTTTTCATATTTGAAAATAAGAACAGTTACTATATATAATTTTAAGTACACATACGCACTTACAAGTTTTTCCCATTCTGATATGTACAACAGGTGTCCTTAGTTTGCATCATCAAAAGTTTTACAATATTTCATATTTGAAAAGATAGAGTTACTCTCAACTGCATATTTCTGCTGTTCTATTCATTATTATATATCTTGGAAAGAATGTTTATGAGATAGCACATACATGTAACAGTATTGATATATGAAGCCTTTCTGTTCAAGTCTTTGTTATATATCTTCGAAATAATGTTTATGAGATAGCAGATACCGGTAACAATATTGATATATGAAGCCATTCAGTCAATATTTGGAATCGTATTGCTGGTTAGCTGATTGTAATAACAAGAATCACGTTTTATTTTAGTTTATGAGCACCATAGTTGTCCCTTTCTTTTGCGATTTGGATATGAACTCTTTTTGATAAACGTAAAAAGTAATATAAAATAAGGAAACGTTGACCTCAAAGTAGGGATGCAGCCACTGGAAATGAAGGTGTAATACTAAATTACTGCCATTGTGGACACTGTGATGTCTCTGTCATATGTTTATTCAACAATATGGCTGTGGAAATTTTTGTACATGAAACAGAATAAGGTCTTTGTTACAGTCATTTCGTAAATCCCTGTACAATATTTGTGATTATAAAAAGCTTCTTAAATGAAAACTGATGAAGTTTTCAGTAATAGAAAATCGGCTAGTTTGTAAGTTAATCTTTCCCAATATATTTGTAGCAATAGTGCCTTAAAAGTCAGTATTAATAAGTTAGTAGAATAGAAAATATCTTACCATCCATCAATTTGCTTAACTTTGTTTTCTAGGGATAGAAAAAGAAAAAAATAATCTTTTATTTAATCGACTTCCTTAACTTTGTTTAATACTACTAGAAAAAAGAATTACTAATCGAACCATATCTTGCACTTGATTAACTTTGTTTACTTCGGATAAAAAATAATCTTGACATTTTTAGGCTCATGTCATATTTTATGTTCAATTGAAATACTATGGAAATATTTTGCTAAATTTCACAGTAAATAAACAGGAAATTTAACAGTATACATACACTTTACAAACGTTTAAGATCGATTTCATAATTTTTTTCTATGTGAAATAATCATCTGATATCAGAACTGATATACGGATATTACAAATGTAGAATTGTCACGCAACTTAAGGAATAGTTCTAGAAATATTAATGTTAAGTATGTTTCATTTAAAGTTTAGAAATTGTTACCACAGATACAAAATATAAAACCCCATTGAAGAAAAAATATAACTGAAGATATTTTTTACATCGTGGTTGTGTTAGGAAGCAATAGTATTTGTTAATTGTATAATGTTAAAGATATAATTATTGTTTAGTGCATGATATGACCAAAATAATTTTAAAACTTAGAACATGTTTTGTTTACATTTTTAAATTTCATAAAATAATCATTGAAATGAAATTTTTAAAATATTCTTCAGATTTTGTATAAATTGTATGTTCAAGCTATTCTGAAATAGCGGTATGTTGGGGATTATTCAGAAATTATTCTGTATATTATTGGGTTATTTTACTATGTGGAATACTTATTTGATCGAGAGTTCTGTTTTGTAGGGAACAAATTAAGTAATTGTGCTTTAAAGTTTTTAGGGAATGTTTATGCAATATCCAGTCTAATCATTGAATTTTGAAAAGAATAGTAGAGGAAAGATGTATATAAGGTAACAGAGTTGAATTTTAATTTTCATTGAATTCGATTTTACATTCCATTTTCATAACTAAGAAGGCCTTCAAAATAATTTGAACAATTTATTACATAGAGATAGACATAGATTTCACCTACGTGTATGCAAGTATAGTACTTACTACAAGATTTAGGGGATATGTTTCATTCAGTACAAGACCCAGATATCTTATATCAGTTGCAATATGTTCTATTGTAGCCTAAATGAACATGTAAAATATTTATGTTAATGAGGAAAAGATAAACATTTTTGTCACCAATTTACTAATATATGATTGGTAAGTAAAAGCCCCATGAAAAGTGCTAGAATTTTTGGAAGTGCTTTGGGCGCAAATTGTTGTAAAGGTTTACCTTTTTGTGTATTGCGGCCATCTAGTTATTGATGTATTTGTACGTTGTTGCTGGTAAGGTGGGCATAGTTCGGAGCAGTGTATTTAATTTGTAACTTTTGTTTTAGGTGGATGACATGCAAATTTCATATCTTAAATTGATACACAGGTGAAATAATGGATTTAAAGTGTTTTCAAGTTATTGTAGTAAGTTACAACATTTTTTCACATTTAGGTTACATCCGTAGTTAAGAATGCCTATATGCGTGTTGCCCAACTTCCTGATTTTGTTGACCTAATCTGCGTATGCCAGTTTAGGACAGCACCTGAATATTTGCTATAAGATAATCATGTTCGACATATCTTTTTCAACTTAGTTGTGTTGAGTATGATCCGATTCTTTTCGGATAGCCATGCTAATAACAGAGTAACGTTTTAGTACGATAAAGCGATCAATATTGATTCCTTATTGATTACTCTGATTTCCATCCTAATATAACATGCAGTTTTAAGTACGATAAAGCGATCATTATTGATTCCATTTAATTGACAAACTAAAATAAAAGATGATTTTGTCGTGAAAGCATATCTATTGTATTCACTTTGATTGACAAGCTCTAATAACAGGTTACGTTTTAGTACGATAAAGCGATCATTATTGATTCCTTTGATTGACAGCCATGCTAATAACAGAGTGTTTTAGTACGATAAAGCGATCATTATTGATTCCTTTGATTGACAGCCATGCTAATAACAGAGTGTTTTAGTACGATAAAGCGATCATTATTGATTCCTTTGATTGACAGCCATGCTAATAACAGAGTTAACGTTTTAGTACGATAAAGCGATCATTATTGATTCCTTTGATTGACAGCCATGCTAATAACAGAGTGTTTTAGTACGATAAAGCGATCATTATTGATTCCTTTGATTGACAGCCATGCTAATAACAGAGTTAACGTTTTAGTACGATAAAGCGACCATTATTGATTCCTTTAATTGACAAAATTACTCCTGGATCTGTTTCGTGAGAACATATCCTGAATGTCACTAACGTTTATCAGTTTTAGTACGATAAAGCGATCATAATTGATTCATTTAATTGACAAAATAAATTAGTATAAATGACCCCTGGATCTGTTTCGTGAGGGCATATCCTGAATGTCACTAACTTTTATCTGTATCATACTTAAAAGCTTACTGGATGGTGATGATGCCTTTAAAGAATTAAATTGCCAAAATCAAGAGGAAACAAGTCCTAAGTCCATATATTGAACACTAATTTTACCGATGATCATTTAAGTAACAGTTATTTGTTTATTTCCTACTTGGATAACAAGTGGCCGTTTTACGATTTACGGTAGCTTTGCAGGCTTTTAAATTTTCTGGTTTTAAAATACAAAGTAGTATCCCAAGTTTTGGACACGTTTATGCCCACCTTTCTAGTTAACATTTTTTGTTGTTTTTTGTGTGAGTTACTCACAACTGGTGTTTGTTAAAGTATTAAATTCTTGTTGACTATGATTGTTACACTGTATTTGTTATTAGCTTTTGTATAAGGCTATACGTTAAGCAGTTAGTAGTGTTAGTAAAGACGAAGCTTTCATTTGACAGATCAAGGTGTTGTTCTTGTATCATGTCAGATGCCTTATTTGTATTTAAAGATAAAAACTAGATACACAGTAACGTTTTTGTGGTGTTGTACACTATTTGAATTTTTTACTTGAAACTATTTAATAAAACCCGTGATTAAAGTCTGCAAATGTCAAACATCTTAAATTTTCCACGTTTATTTACTTTTATTTTAAATTCTTTTCTAATATTCTTAGTATCATATAAATTTCAACTAGTTGTGTTCAAAAAAGAGATAAATAAGAGTATGATCCGATTCTTTTCAGATAGCCATGCTTATTTAACAGAAATGACTTTTGGTGTACTTACAGGTATTGGTATATACTTAATTGAATATTTTTTCTGATCATAAAAATCGTTACCTCCACAGGAATTGCCAAACTCATTTCAATCGTTCTAGTTGTTAAAGTACATACTGGTTACATTGTAAACGTATATGCAAATTAAAGAGCAGAGCAGAAATACAGTGTTTTGTGCTAGGGTGGGAAGCTCCTTATATGCTGTATGACCTTCAAAAATAGATTTTTTTTTTGCTTACGTTTTGTGATTTATAAGAATTTAACATATTGACAATCGTCAATTTCCGTGTGATTACTATCAACGCATCCTGCGGCCATAACAGAAAATTACTCATCTCACCGAAAATACTGATTTTCGACATCTTGCGGCCATGACAGAAAATAGCTAATCGCACCGAAAATACTGATTGTTGGTACATGTCTATTACATTAATCTAGTTTTCTCTTAAAAACGTTTTAGTTACTGAAGGTGAAAGGCTTAATGCTGTTGAAGATACAGGATATATGCAGGAAAGAACAAGTCATGTGAAAATTAATCAATATGTTTATTTAGGAAAATATTGTAAGCATTTAAATAGATATCAAATGTACGTCTTTGGAATATACCTTGTGACAAAATTGTATAGATTTGAAAGGTTATTACAATTTTCACCCATTGTTCTCCTTTGTAGTAGTTTTGTTAAGTCTATGGAAATCTGTTTTACAGTTACATGCACAATTAAAATTCACAAACACAAAAAAATGTAGTCTAACATTTAAAAAACAGTTAATCTCATAGTATTGAACTTTGTATTAAAAGAAACACACAAAAAACACGAGCTTAAGGTTTGCGCACTGCGCAAAAGTATTGTTAACTTAATTTACAATAAAAAGTAATCCATTTCCTTTTAAAAAAAAATTGACGTCGATGAAACGTCGAACATTTAAAAATTGGTTTGTTCTTCACTGACTTAAAAAAACGGGTATTATTTGAAAGAAAATTATTTCAATTGATATATCGTGTACATATGAAAACTGTACCTCAGAAATGTGAGAAATACGTGCAAGACTGTATGTAAAATCTCTCTGTTAATTTTAATTTCACATGTAACCATAGAACATGATATTATTCTTTTCTTAAATGATATCTGAGAAAATCTGTCGATGCATCGGTATAGTCTGTTTCAAGATTTCTTCGCGATGCATTGGTATAGTCTGTTTCAAGATTTCTTCGTATTGTTGGTTTGAATTGAAATCTGACATATATAAAATGGAATTTTTATTTATACTTCTGCCACAGTACATAGTTATTAAATTCCGAGCATTTTTAACCGGTTCTATACTTAAAATTGTAAATTTTTATGAAATTTTACAGAACACAGTTGTATAAATATCATCATTCATTATTTATATCATGTTATTTTTTAAAAAATCCATACATACATTGTTTTTTAAAATATTTTACAAAAAATATTGTTATTTAGTCATTTTACTTTTCTACTATTACATGTGTGCCTACAGTTTTGACTACCACAAATGTCAGGAGTCTGTTAAAATACAAGCTGCCTGCTCACTGACAAGGGAGAACAAGTTGTAAATTGTCCCTATGAAATCAGTTTATTGCGTTTTTTCGTAAGTTTTCTGTTATGTTCTTTTTCCTCTTCGTTCGCTGTTTTTTTCTCTATTAAATATGAGCTTAACTGAAGGATGACATATCAACCTGGATTTATTTACATAATAGTACTTGGGTTTTTTTTGCAGCGTGAGATTAGCTTCTTTGGTGGATTGCAAAAACTGTTTAAATCGATTGGTCACAACTTTTGTGCCCGGGCTAGGTGAATAATTTGGCAGAAGACATCGGTCTGACGTCTTACGTCCTCTATCTTTTATTGACGTTGGAACTCTGTGGAGAACAAGTTAGTACTGGTACAAAATCAAGGAAGACTGGTTAAATTAACTGTCCGCTTTACATAAGTTAAATACTGTTAATAAACTGTTTTTATGCCCCGAAGGGAGGCATATTAGTTTTCATCTGTCCGTCCGTTCGTTCGTTCGTTAGTTCGTTCGTCACAACGTTAACTTTTTGCATGAAGGCACTTTACTCGCAAACAACTGCACCCAGGACCTTCAAACTTCACATGCTGATTGTACTTATTGAGTACACCACCCCTACTGACTTTGGGGTCACCAGGTCAAAGGTCAAGGTCACAGGGACCAACGTTAACTTTTTGCATGAAGGCACTTTACTCGCGAACGACTTCACCCAGGACCTTCAAACTTCACATGCTGATAGTACTTATTAAGTACACCACCCGTACTAACTTTGGGGTCACCAGGTCAAAGGTCAAGGTCACAGGGGCCAACGTTAACTTTTAGCATGAAGGCACCTTACTCGCGAACCACTTCACCCAGGACATGTAAACTTCACATGCTGATAGTACTTAATGAGTACACCACCCCTACTGACTTTGGGGTCACCAGGTCAAAGGTCAAGGTCACAGGGGCCAAACTTAACTTTTTGCATGACGGCACTTTACTCGCGAACCACTTCACCGAGGACCTTTAAACTTCACATGCTGAAAGTACTTAATGAGTACACCACCCCTACTGACTTTGGGGTCACCAGGTCAAAGGTCAAGGTCACAGGGGCCAAACTTAACTTTTTGCATGAAGGCACTTTACTTGCAAACCACTTCACCCAGGACCTTCAAACTTCACATGCTGATAGTACTTATTGAGTACACCACCCCTACTGACTTTGGGGTCACCAGGTCAAAGGTCAAGGTGCTGCGGGGGGCATTTGTCATCATTAGTGACAGCTCTTGTTCTTTTATCTGTTTAACCTTCAGCCTGCTGCCGGCGAGTGAGTCAGTGCAGACCAAGATCAGCCTGCCCATCCGTGCAGGTTGATCATGGTCTACAATGTTCGCTATTCAGTCAATAAATTTTCAGTGAACACCCCTTCGAATATGAAATGGTATTACCCAAATTGAATGATAGAGCAGTCCATTTTAGAAATTTAGCAGGGTAAGGTTTAAAGATCTGTGAGCAAGCAGCTTTATTCAAATATCTATGCCAAGATGTATACCTAAACAAACAACAAAAGGATGGCAAAATAAATATTTTTTAATAAACTCAGCTTATTCTATTTTTGACTGTGAAGTTCAGTGCAGCATGTTTGCCTTGACAATTAGTGGAGGCTTATGTTATATTACATACGAAGTTTATACTGTTCAAGAAACTTCAATAATATTTTTGACGTGTTTATATGTGTTTGGTTTGCAAAATTGTATTTCCGGGGATATAATGAAATCCATACTAGTCCATGAAGCCAGTATTTTCTGGTTTTTCATGATTATATTACGTTCAAACAGGTTATAGTTATTAACAAAGTACACGAATTAACATATCTGCACGTATTTTATAATCACCAAGATTGAGCTTTTCTTTGCGCTTTTAAGCAGAAAATCCCAGAATATTCTGTCTTAACCACTTATTTTGCCATCCTTTTCACCGCGTGTCACATGATCTCACTCACTTTGATCATGTGACCTTTTGCCAAGACATAGTCACATGATCATCAGTCACGTGACTATCTCAATAAATAATTGTGATTATATTGTTGTTATGGTAACCTCAGTGAAGTCGAATAAATAACTTGAAAAAAATAAAATTGAAATAATTTGAACATCTTGCGTTTGTTTTATTTTACATTCTTAGATAACCAATTTGGTATCTTTGCATTATTCCATCTATAAATGAGCAATAAAAATACGGGTCTTATTAGATATTCTTGCATATAAACTTTTTTTCACTAGATCCGGGCATGATTAACGGGGCAAAAGTCATGTATTACTGTGACGGGATGGTCGAACCGGGGACAGAACTTCTTAGAACAATTTAACACTCGGTACAATATTTACAAGTTTATTGATATGAATGAATATTTACAATGAAAAGTAAATAGATAATTAATAAAAAGAAAGGAAGAAATTGTTGAGCTCGATGTCTAAGCGTTTGCAGTAAAAGATGAACGTTTGAGTCCGAGATCTCTAATAAGTCTTATAGTGACGTTTCACAGATGTTTCAGTTTCCAATTACTAGCACGTAAAAGAATAACGCAACCTAAAATACTGTCCCATCCAATCGCAAAGAAGTTGACCCCATTCTGGCTCCCCGTATCCGGTGTTTGTATCACTGAGCTATCTCAATATTTACAAAGATCGACAGCTTGGCGGTTAAGGCACAACCATGGGACGTAGATCCTCAGCTCTGGGAAATCACATCCAGGCGAGATAAGTTAACCACGGGTATATCACTTCCGGGTCGTGACATCACCAGGAAATGTGTCGTCTGGTGGAAGAAGCTAAATATATAACATATGGTAAGCACCATAGCAAATACAAGTCTTGACACCATACCTCACAAACAACAAAACACTTTTTGCAATGAGCTAAGCGTGAGATAGAACGCAACAAATGTTGGACTAGTGTTTAAGTTATTCAAATTCAAAATTACACTCTGAGAACTTTAAACCTTTTGTTTTTCATACATGTTTAAATGTAAGGTTTTTAACATTACAATTTTAACTGTTTAGTAATGAACAATTTCTTTTCTTTTGAATCTTCAATATAACAGTAGTGATCCTAGTTGTGCATGGTGCATGTTAGATTCTTTCAGAAAAATATTCTGCACAGTTACGCGACTTTGTTTTTTGTTACTATACTATATACATAGAGTCTGCATATGCAGTCTTGTGCGCGCCTAATCTTAATTAATGACCCCTGCACACAATTTAATGAAACTTCACACATGTGATCAGTACCGATGCTAGTTGTGCATGGTGCATGTTACGTTCTTTTAGATAAATATTCTGCAGAGTTCTGGGACTTTGTTTTTGTGACAATGCTATATACATAGAGTCTGCATATGCAATCTTGTGCGCGCCTAATTTCTCGAAACATTGCACACAATTTAATGAATCTTCACACAAGTGATCAGTACCAACCTTACTTATGCATGGTGCGTGTTAGGTTCTTTCAGAAAAATATTTTGAAGAGTTCTGGGACTTTGTTTTCTGTTACTATACTATATGCAATCTTGTGCGCGCATAATCTCCCGAACCATTGCACACAATTAAATGAAACTTCACACAAGTGATCAGTACCAACCTTACTTGTGCATGGCGCATGTTAGGTGCTTTCAGAAAAATATTCTGCAGAGTTATGGGACTTTATTTTTTTGTTTTTTGTTACTATACTATATACATAGAGTTTATATACATACAGTTCACATAATTAGGCAATCTTGTGTGCGTCAAATGGCGATGTACTGTGTCAATGAATGCGTGCGGGGGTACATTATCAACTTCAGCGGTAGCTCTAGTTTGTTAAGTTTTGGATGTAAGTGGTAGCTCTTTACCCGCTAATGGAAATGGATTGAAACTTCACTCACTTGCCGACTGTGATGCATTTTACAGGTTAAATAGCTCTGTTTTGCATTTTTATACGCCCGTTTTGGAAAAACGGGACGTATTTTGTGATTACGCGTGCGTCTGTCTGTCCGTCCGTCAGTGATAACTCGTGTCCGGAGCATAACTTTATAACCATTAAAGGTACTGACTTTAAACTTGGCATATAAGTAAATAGCTATGAGACGATGTGCAGAGCGCTTAAACCGGCTCTGTAGGTCAAAGGTCAAGTTCATTCATTGAGCTAAAGGGTCAAAATTGGCCATCATATTTCGTGTCCGGAGCATAACTAAATAACCATGCAAGGTTTTGACTTAAAACTTGGCACGTATGTAGATTGCGATGAGTCAATGTGCAATGCACACGGACCGGGTTTGTAGGTCAAAGGTCATGGTCACAAATTGAGCTCAAAAATCAAATCTTTCCGTTATACATTTCGTTGCCGGTGCATAACTTATTAACCATTCAAGGTATTGACTTCAAACGTGGGGTGTAGGTAGGTGGTGATGAAACGCTTTGCAGAGTGCATGAACCAGGGTGGTATGTCAAAGGGCAAGGTTACAACAAGATCTAATCTGCCCATCATGTTTTGTGTCCAGAGCATAATTTAAAATTTATTAAAAGGTATTGACTTGAAACATGGAATATAGGCAGGTGTTGATTAGACGATGTGCAGACTGCAACAATCAACATTACAACCTCCTCTCTCCCAACAATAGCACCCCCACCCCCCAAAAAAATATTAAGTGTTTTTTTTTTATTAGTTTCTTAACCTTTAGCATCCTGTCACCACCGCACACACACACCCTGCTCCCCCACGCCCCCGTCCACTCCCCAATTTGTTTTTTATTTAGTTGCTTGCCCTTAAGTTTCCTGCTTATACCCCCCCCCCTCCAAAAAATATAAAATAAAATAAATATATATATATTTATTTCATTTAGTTTCGTGCCCTTTTGTATCTTGGTATCCTGTCACTGCAACAATGTACATATAGCAAGCCCCCCATCCCCACCCCCGAAAAAAAATCTGTTATTATTATTATTATTATATCAGATTTATATAGCGCCCTTTTCATGATCAATTTCACGTTCAAATGCGCTTTACATAGTTCAAATGCAGCCACACAGGGCGCATAATTCATCCTCTACTAGTACAGACACAGAGCGATCTGACCAGAGGGACAGAGTGAGACAAAGCCCCCATGACAGAGAGATCAGAAATCAGATACAGGCTTGTCCGGCTAACTTAACCTAGCTCGTTGCGAATAGACAGCCTGGTTCTTTAACGTGCCCAGTGTATAGCACTGATACACGCAAGGATTGCCTGGGTTCCTGACCAGTACACCTCTAGTTGGGTGGGAAACACTGAAAAGCGGTTCTGAAAATTCTCGAGTAGCTGCCGGGGATCGAATCCCCGACCTCAGGATTGGAAGGCAGTGTGCAAACCACTGAGCTATCCATTTAGTTTCTTGCCCTTCAGTATCCTGTCACCACCACCACATATATTTCCCGCTTGGCGGAGCTCTTGTTACAAAATTGTCCCATGTTCGAATTTTATATTCATTCCATTGACACGGCGGTTTACTCTCTTTTGAATTAAGAGTTGGGGAAAAATAAGTCCTTAACCGTGAATTATTTAATCGCATGTAACTTATGCGATTATTTATTTTAGGAATTATATCAAAGATTTTGGGAATTATTAATCGGTATGTTTTTATTCAATTCAAATCTTACAAGCGTTGAAAACGGCTCGTACTCAAAATAACTCGTATGTAAAATTATTATTCTTGTTACCGAATTTTTAAGTGATATGCAGAAGTATGGTTATTATTATGCTTGTTTTTCTACATGTAGAAATAAAAGTAATCGTTTTAAAACCATGATTACATGCTTTTTATAGTTTTGCTGATTTGTGCGCCCCCTGTGATGGGTATTTAAAACATGTTGACCTTTTTCAAGATCAACAGCATGGCACTTAAAATTGTACCAGAATCATAGTCATCACCCACGAAGACAATGTATTTAGTCTTCGTGTCATGTTTTTGTATGTCCGCTTTGTAAAAACGGACATGTTATGTGATGGCGTGTGCGTCTGTCTGTCCTTTTTGGGCAGGCATTATTTGTTCTTTTTTAATGAATAAGTGGCTTACATCATACACAACAGAACGAAAACATAAAAAATTATTTAGAATAATACTCGGTTTAAGGCAGATTTTTACCAAAAAAAAAAAAAACAAACAAAACAAACAACAACAAACTAATTGCTAGACACAATATTTGTAACAAAAGTTTTTTCTATATACATATATTAACAATATAGACATAAATGTATATTCACTGTGACATGCATACATCTTGCAGAAAATGAACAGTAACAACCATATACATGTATTGCATTTTCATTACTTTCCTGTCAACGCATATCTCTGTTTTTGTTGTGTTTTTTTTTTATTTTTTTATTTTTATTTTTTTATTACATTTGCCTTTCCATTAGCTATTTCCGGCTCTTTAGTTGTTTACCTGCTGAAACATTTTCAATCGGATTTAATCGAATATCTATTTAACTTCATATTTAACCCAAAAGGAGAATCGGTAAGTAACAGAATAATGCCTGGTACGCGTTACACGGGAAGATTATTTTTTCTGGGAATCTATCATATTTCGTGTACTTAGTGTTAAACTGGTATACTGTCTTGCTCAACACTAATTTTGACAATTAAGTAGGTTTAGTTACTTGGTCAATGTTGAAAATTAAGCACACTGACTTGAGTTGAAATCTACTATGAAAAGTTTCATTAAGTTTACATTGTGGAACATTTTTTATACGCGAAAATATCACTAACAGTGCGATATTCCCAAAAAAGCATCTTGTGTTCGGAAACAATGATTCATTGAAGACATATAGTTAAAAAAATTCTACATTGTAGAACAAAATTTGTTTCAAACGTGCCTAACTACCGTACAGAAAACAATCTGGATATGATTATCATCGATAGTGAACGGTGTTCCGTTTGGACAATCGTGACTTTTTATTGAATCCTAAACCGCGATGTACGATGGTACGATGACGAAAACGCGATGGTGCGATGGCACGATGATGAAACAACGATGGTACGATGGTGAAAACGCGATGGCACGATGATGAAATCGCGATGATGCGATGGTACGATAGTGAAATGTCGATGTAATATCGCGTTTTCATCATCGTACCAGCGCGTTTTCACCATCGTATCATCGTACCATCGCGTTTTCGTCATCGTACCATCGCGTTTTTACCATCGTGCCATCGCGTTTTCATCATCGTACCATCGCATTATCACCATCGTACCACCGCATTTTCACCATCGTACCATCGCGTTTTCACCATCGTGTCCTCGCGTTTTCACCATCGTACCATCGCGTTATCACCATCGTACCATCGCATTTTCACCATCGTACCATCGCCTTCCGGTGGTCATGCGCAGTGGTACAGTATATGTGTCAGTAAAATACAATATTGATACAGTCTCATTTTCACATTGCACTATGTACCTTCTACATCCTAACAAGAATAAGCTGAGTTTGAATAATATCATGTGACTATTACACCCAGCTTTTTATTTACTTTCATGCATACATAGAATACAAAGGACGTGGCCTTGAAGATTTTACACAGTTTTAATGAACTGAGCACTGAACATTTTGTAAAACATTTTGCAAAGCAGCAGAATCTAAATGGCAAATTTCTTCTCACAAAATACATTGAGATACATTCATATATTGTTGAAAAAAAAAACAAGTGCACGGAACAACGCATTTCTAACCGGAAGGCGATGCTACGATGGTGAAAACGCGATGGTACGATGGTGAAACCGCGATGGTACGATGGTGATAACGCGATGGCACGATGGTGAAACCGCGATGGTACGATGGTGATAACGCGATGGCACGATGGTACGATGATGTAAACACGATGGTACGATGACGAAAACGCGATATTACATCGACATCTCACCATCGTACCATCGCGATTTCGTCATCGTGCCATCGCGTTTTCACCATCGTACCATCGTTGTTTCATCATCGTGCCATCGCGCCATCGCATTTTCGTCATCGTACCATCATGCATCGCGGTTTAGTATTAAATAAAAAGTCACGATTGTCCAAACGGAACACCGTAATATTGACCTTAGCTTCGCTTTGGCTCGTATGGCATTTTGGTATGATATCCTAGTCCGTAAATACGGTTAAATATATTACTTAAGCGACGAATATATAGATTTTAAATTTCATTCAAAAATACAATAGAAAGTCTATGAAAGACAACCAACTCTTGTTTAAACAACATGTTTATCTAGTTTTGTTTGTATTGCACGCGACAGTGTCGTGGGATAAATGCCTTCGTAAAAAGCTCCTCTTGGTCATATTCTTTGACGCCGGTAAAAATTTATTTATTTACATTGCAAACAACAGGCAAACGGCAAACACTGTATTCCCTGAAATCCCGGAAAGCCGGTTTTAAAAATAAGCCGGTCTTGAAAATAAGCCACCATTTCATTACAGGCAAAAGGGTCTCATAAATCATGGAACTATATCACATGGAGAGAGATCGAAGGTACTACAAAGGTTCTATGTATGGTTATCCTATATCAATTATCTGACAAGTGGGTGTTATAATGCAGTAATTCGATCAAAAATGTGCTTCCGTGGTGTAGTCGAAAGAAGTCCCTAATAAATAGATCCTAATTTTTTCCATTTTTCGCGCATACGCGTAAATCGGGGGCCAAATGGGCATTATTTCACTCGTGGAATGAATTTTACATAAAATAGGACACTTTTCATGCTAATATTCGCATGTTTTGGAGTTGTTTACTTGAAAACGAAAGTGGGGTGTTTATTCTGCTGACTGCTTTCTGAAATGCGGCAGTACCTGACTTCAGTTGACTTGCATTTCACTGCATACTATTCAACACCCCTTTTTCTTTTCGTTTTCTTAAAGCAAATGTATGGATATCTTATGGAAAATAGATCTACGACGGAGTGAAAATCTAGAAACTGTAAAAAAATTGTTCTGAAGTAGCTGAATTTTATATGAAACAAAGAACAATTTCTTTTATTGGTATATAGCCATCTTACATGTTGAGTAGTACGGAGTTTGCCGAAAAGCTATCCGCGTACAACCGAAACATTACGATGCATATATCTAGAGGTTCCGTCAAGTTCCGTACATCGTTGGTTGCATAAAAATTAAATCATTATGTCTTTCTATTAATTGCAACTATTGAATGGCATCGTTATTTGTCAAAATGTCAACTAAAATTATCAAATACACGAACCAAAACTTTTTAAAAATTAATTTGTAATCTACAACGGCAAATCAACGAACTGTGCGAAATGTTTATAAGTGACTAACCCACACATTGTGAATTGTAATTTTTAAAATAATTTATCACCGAAAGGCAAAATACCGCCATTGTTTCGTATGTTTACATGAAACATAATGGTTGACCTGTTTATAGTTTCCAGAATTACGGGAACATTCGAATTTTTGCAGTTTTTTCATGTACATTTATAAAGCGTTACAACGCTTTATTTTGTAAAAACATTGATAAATATAGAACGAGACACGACAGTATATTTATAAGTATAGTGGACGCTACTTGACCCCGATGGTTGACCTTTGTATTATAATACATAATTAGGCACAACCTATTATTGAAAGGGAGTGTACGTATACATACTTTAATACTGCAATGTACACAAACATAACCTAAGACCTATGGCTATTATCACCTAAGGTCAACCATCATTGATTTACTTGAAAGAATGAGAATAATCGCAAAAAGTAATATAATTCGCATCTAAGGGTTCTCAAAACCCTACCGCTCATCAACATTGCGAGTACTATACCGCACAGTATTATGGCGTTTTTATTTTTAGCAACATGTAAATAAACAATCAGTACTTAGCAATCTCTTTTAAAGCAAAATATATTGGAAGTAAGATCAATAGTTGGTTTGATGGCGCAGTAGGTTGAGTGGATAGACATGTAATAATTTTGTAGTGATAGTTTTGATGGTTCGAACCTTGCATCCGTCATTTTTTATTTTATTTTGCATTTGATTTATATACTTTGTGTAAGTTTGTTTGTCTCTAGTTTCTAATTTATTCACGAAAGCCTCAAAAACATTAGATCATATTAAAGATGAAGCTTATTTAAACATGATTACGTGATAACAGTGACATAATATGTATTTTAGTGAACAAGTTAGTATTGGATTAACAAATTTGTGTTGTTTTCATTGAATCGTATTGAAAAAAAAAAAGAAATTAAGTACAGTTTTGAAAATACTTTTATGGGTCCGGAATCGAACTCCCGACGAAAAAGTGTAAAACGGATACCAATACCGCTCGGCCAACGAGGAATTACTATCTGCAGCGTAAACGTTGTGTATTGACTTAAATTTATGCTATTGTTTTGTTTGTTTACATTTCAAAGCGCCTTATTACTGTGCGATACCTATAGACGCTATCATCACGTGGGCAGCAAATCAACAGTGCACATGTAGATTGGTGGGTCAATTTATATACTCGTCTACAGATTAGGGAAGTCAGCACGATTTACTTTGCCTTATTAACTATAGATAGCGCACAGTATTATGGCGTTTAGAAGTGAAAAAAAAAAAAAAAAAAAAACAACAACAAAAAACAACACAATAACAAAATTAAGTCAAAACACTAAATTTACGATTTAGTCAGTGATTCCTTGTTGGCCGAGCGGTTACGGTATTTCTATTATACCTTTTCGTCGGGAGTTCGATCCCCAATTTTGTTTTCAGTTTTCATTACATACTTTGTGTAAGTTTGTTATTCTCTGGTTTCTAATTTATTGTTTTGTTTCTTATTTTCGTGTAAAACTGGAAGTATCTATAAATCTATCAATCCTAAAATTATGGCCGGGCAATGTTTGTATAAAAGTGAAGTGTAAGATTGTTATAAAATTACCCGTAAAGGTTTAAAAATATCACAGGAAAACAAGAGCTCCGCCAAGCGAGGCAATATACGCCCGAAGGGTTACATCAGAGGATGGGAGCAAAATCTAAAGAACTTGACTGTTGAGGCCCAGAGGCCAGGAACAACAAAAAGAATAAATTGAAAAATAAAACGGCTAATAATAAAAAAGTTTCAAAATAAGCTATTTATAGTAACATAAAAGGGAAGTAATTAAAAAATTTATTGTAAGTGAACAAAAAAGGAATCTGCCATTTTGAAATAAAAACAAGAACACCGCAATGCAGAGCAGTATAAAAAAAGCAAAGTCATATATGACCTTTGACTCCTAAGTGTGACCTTGACCTTGAGGCGAGTCATCCGAAACATGCGCTCTGCACGTCGCCTCGGTGTGGTGAACTTTGTGCCAAGTTTCTTTGGAATCCTTAAAGCAGTTCAAGAATTACAGAGCGGACACGAAACAAACTGAAATGACATTTGACCCCTAAATGTGACCTTCACCTTGAAGCGAGACATCCAAAACATGCGCTCTGCACGTCGTCTCGGTGTGGTTAACATTTGTGTCAAGTTTATTTGAAATCCTTTAAGCTACAGTCACACATACGGATATGTCCGTGCGTTGAGGTACGGTGCGGATAGAATTGGTCTGTGGATGTATAACCACGGAGCAGTACGTCTTAGTACGGGAAATATGGTGAAAAACAAGAAACAAACAAAACAATCTAGGACGCGAATAAGTACGGATAGGTACGAGGTTCTACGTTGAATTACGTTTTACTGCGCCTGGCAACTTGCCCAGCGCACGGACGGGTCGGCGGTGAACTACGTTGAACTACGCTAAAGTACGAGCAGCCTCGGACAACTACGTTCAGCTACGGCGAGGTACGTAACAGCACAGATAACTACGTTTTAGTACGTTTAACTACGGATGAATACGTTTCAGCCATGTTGGACTATAGTCACGCTCAAATGGCTACGGTTCGCTCAAACTTTTGTGCATGTTCAAAAGTTGGAGAAACTTGCAAGTTTGGAATAAGTTTTGAATAAGTTTTGACCAAGTTTTGGTACGGATTGATACGGATGACTACTCTGAGGTGCGACTCTGGTACGGAACGATACGGATAACTACGTTTCTATCCGTAGCTAGACGTAGCTATCCGCGCCGTATGTGTGACTGGGGTATTAAGGGGTTCAACAGTTACAGAGCCTACACGAAATTGCTATAGTAGTCGCAACTTGACCGCGATGGTTGACCTTAGGCTGATTATTCATATCGATTATTTCATTATAGAAATCAAGGGTGCTTTGGGTAGCCGTGTATATTTATGTGGAATTAGTTTGTATACAATGCAGTATCAAAGTATATATACTTACATTTGATCAGTTAAAAGCTTCCAATACAATAATTTATATTTACACAAATTTATATTTCCTTTTTCTCGTGCAGCTCGTGTTTTACGTACACTCCTTTTCAATAATAGGTTGTGCCTCATTATGTATTATAATATAAAGGTCAACCATCGGGGTCAAGTTGCGTCCACTATAATGGATAATTAAACAGATACATAATAAAAAGAATGAAAGAAAAATACAAAAGACGATATAAGCAAAATCCTGCGAAAACTGAATAAGTAAAAATCATTTTAAAAAAGAAGGGCTCAAACCTATACCATATAAGTAAGTAAGTAAGTAAGTAAGTTTTATTTGGCACAAGTGTACATGACATGGCAATATAGCGATAAAACAAATGACAAATCAATGCATAATAAATATTACATAGTGACAAACCAACAAATCATAAGATAGTTATATCATATTACTCAGCAAAGCCATGTAATGCTCACCAATACCAGGGATAACACAAAAAAGATGAAATGATTCCTCTTATTTCCATTGTGGTCCCTGTTATTGGCGGCATGACACAGAAAGTCATGTTTAACTGTTATATTTTGAGTAATAAAGCAAAATACATAATCTTAAATACTGAATAATTTATGAAAGCTAATTGAGATCACATATATGTACCACAGTAAAGGATTTATCACATAATATTTCATGAGGAATGATCAGTGATAAGTGATCAAGGATAAGATGATCAAAAAGTTGTCAGCCAAAATAGAAAACTCACTACTTCTGACGAAAATAAAAATATTTATACTTTAAAAATGTAAGTATAGTTACATTTAAATGAAATCAGTACAGCAGCAAAAATAAAAAAAAATATAAATGACAGATAAGAATTATATTGTCTGTTTAAATCAATTAAAAGATTTTAATATGCTACAACTAAAAGACTATTAAAATCAATTAGGCATTAAAAAGGATTTGATGGCATGCTTAAATGAATAGGAAGATTCAATATCCCTAAGATGTTGAGGGAGACCATTCCACAAAACAATCCCATTGTAAGCAAAAGACTTTCTACCAAAGCTACCCATCCTCTCTGGCAAAGAAAACCGACCAGTATCAACAAAGGAATAATTAGAATCAAAAGAATTTGATGATAGAAGTGCAGACACTCTAGATCTGGTAAAATGGTAATGGGCTGGAAAATGGGATGTAAAATGCTCCTTAAGATATTCCGGTGCAGTGCCTGACTTTATTCTATGGACATGACAGAGAGTTATCTGATCTACTCTCTTCGAGACAGGCAACCAATTTAGAGACTTGAATTGCTCTGACCCAACATGAGACCTACTATCCATGTTCAAAACAAATCTGATCATTTTGTTTTGAGTAGTTTGAAGCCTATTTTTCCAATACTTGGTCAAACTTGGATACCAACTAGAGCATACATAATCAAAATGACACTGTATCAGAGACATTACCAAAAGCTTCTTAGTATGAAGATCCAAGAACTGGTTCTTTCTATGAAGGAATTTTAACCAAGCATTAGACTTCGTGACCACTGAACGTGCAATTTCATCACCGGAAAGATTTTGGTCTAATGTAGCACCCAGATACTTCACTGAACTGGTTGCTTGAATGTTTGTACCATTACAAGAAACATTTAAAGCATTTTGTGTCTTTAACCTAGGCTTAGACCCAAAGAGAATAGACTCTGTTTTACCAAGATGGAGTGAAAGCTTGTTGTCAATAAGCCATTCACTTACATTTTCCATTTCCATAGATAAACTAGACTCAATATCTGCTATACTTTTACCATATACAAGAATTCCAGAGTCATCAGCATACAGTAATAACTTATTTTTGACCACAGCTGACATATCATTGACATAGATTAAAAATAAAAGGGGACCAAGGATTGAACCTTGGGGAACCCCGCAGGTTACAGGGGCACGATTGGAATGGACACCTGAAACAGCAACTAACTGGTGTCTATCAGAAAGATATAATTGGAACCAGAGAACAGCATCTGAACTAAGGCCAATTGCATTCAGTTTCATAAACATAAAAAGGATAGATGTCCGCCACGCTATCCACTAAACTACAAATCTGTTATGGAATTACGGATCGTATTTAGAGTTAACAATACTACAATATACAAATAAACACCGCTTATCGGATATTATAATATACCTGCTTTACCTGATTTAGTACCGTTAAGATAAAATTATCGCGATCCATTAATATTGTACTATTTAGTTGACCTGTCAAAACATGTTTCTGGCTTTCATGCTAATCTTATCAAGGCGTGAACAGAATAGAAAGACCACGTACTCGGTCGATATTCTATACATAATGAAAGCCGGGGGTCAAATAAATTGTACAATAGTAGTACACAATCAAGTCAATTCAATTTTCGATTTATTGCATAAAGCATGTAATACAATGTCTATAGCAAATACAAACATAATATAGTACATTCATACCCGTTGGACGATTAATTGTTAGGCCAGACAAAAGCCGTGGCTTATTTTCGGGATTTCAGGGTATTATATATATTGTTAGGAAAATGGAAATCGTGTTTTAAATCTTTATTAAACTCAAACAGTACTGGTATTCTACATACTCCTGAACTTCTAAAAGTAGGCATAGGAAATAGAGATAAATATAATTGCACCTTTACTAATCCTACCAGGTGTTCTGTATTACAAAAGTGGATCTATTGTGACATTTTGATACAAGCAAAACTGTATTATCTGCACTATTATTTACCTACTGGTACTTCGTTTTATTATTGGCTTGTTAAAAGTTAATTTTTTACCATATGTAAGTTGACAGAATCATAGGAACCATGTCTTGAGGGGTAAATCAAACACAAATGGATAAATCCTTAATGATTTTGTTGTGCAAAAAAGTATGATATTGTGTCTTAAACAGTTTTCATTTTCCACTCAATTGTGTAATTGCAAGGGAAGTAAACTAATAGATCTCTACTTATAAGTACTAGCCCAAGGCAAGAGTTGCCATTCTTTGTGGATCACAACTTTAAATTAAAAATTAAAACTTCTGTTATTGATATTAACAAAACTATCATAAACTTCACATTTGTGAAATCATTTTTGGTTATTTCAAGGACTTGGAAATTAATTTCTAGACTTTATTTAATGTAATTCTATCATTGAAAATTTTAGGGCCTATCTCTACTAAAAGATACTTTTATGGCATTTTAATCTTTACTACCGTTGCGATAAAGACGCAGATGTGCCATATATGGATTGTGTTACCCAGTGCATAAATTCTAGTCGGTTATTAATAAGTACATTGCACCTTTTATGCTTAAGAGGAATTTAAAATGACTGTAAGTCATAAATCGTTGTACGTTATTGCTGTAGCATGCTTAATTGTCGTTGTAACTTACAGTGTGTATTACTTTCATTTAAAGTGTTACAAAACAACAAATCAGGGGCGTCCGAAGTGGGGCCGCAGGGGCCGCGGTCGCGGCCCCAATAATTTGCCCCAAAACGAGTTTTTGTAAATTCATAAGTTGGAGTCGCAGAACCGCGGACCCAATATTTTGTATAGCATGCTAAATTTTGCTTCGCGTTAAACAATACACGCTGTCCAGAGTAATGTGTTACCGTGGTGACGGTGACACGGAGTCATACACACGTGTCCGTGATTGGACTTAATTACGCATGAACAGAACAGAACAGAACAGAACAAATCAGCATGTTTTTAATTGGCATGTCTTTAGTTAATGGTACTTTAAGCTTTACCCGTCGCAAAGATCTAAGGTATTAACTTATAAAATTCAGAAAAATAATCATCAAGTTTTTATTTAATTAATGAAAGAGGTAAATGTTAAGATTTATCACACCGCTAAGATGTAAGGCATTAATTATGTCTCCCACCACACAGTGGTGTGGGAGACATATTGATTTACTCCAGTCTGTGTGTGTGTGTCTGTGTGTCTGTCTGTCTGTCTGTCTGTCACAAAGCTTGTCCGCACTCTAAGTCGAACATTTCTCATCCGATTTTCACCAAACTTAAACAAAATGTGTTTGACCATAAGACCTCGGCCAAGTTCGATAACTAGGAGTTATGGCCCTTGAATTACCAGAAATCGGCCTTTTTACTCTTGTCCGCACTCTAAGTCGAACATTTCTCATCCAATCTTCACTAAACTGGACAAAATGTGTTTGACTATAAGACCTCGGCCATGTTCGATAACTAGCCAAACCGGTCCAGGCATTTTGGAGTTATGGGCCTTGAATTACCAAAAAAAAACCGGCCTTTTTACTCTTGCCCGCACTCTAAGTCAAACATTTCTCATCCAATCTTCACCAAACTTGAGCAAAATGTGTTTGACTATAAGACCTCGGCCAAGTTCGATAAATAGCCAAATCGGTCCAGGCATTTTGGAGTTATGGCCCTTGAATTACCAGAAATCGGCCTTTTTACTCTTGTCCGAACTCTAAGTCGAACATTTCTCATCCAATCTTCACCAAACTTGAACAAAATGTGTTTGACTATAGGACCTCGGTCAAGTTCGATAACTAGCCAAATCGGTCAAGGCATTTTGGAGTTACGGCCCTTGATATATCGAAAAATCAGCCTTTTTACTCTTGTCCGCACTCTAAATCGAACAATTCTCATCTGATCTTCACCATACTTGAACAAAATGTGTTTGACCATGAGACCTCGGCCAAGTTCGATAACTAGCCAAATCGGTCCATGCGTTTTGGAGTTACGGCCCTTGAATTACCGAAAAATCTGACATTTTACTTTTATCCGCTCTTATAGTCGAACATTTCCCATCCGATCTTCACCAAACTTGAAGAAAATGTGTTTGGCCATAAGACCTTAGCCAAGTTCGATAACTAGCCAAATCCTTCAAGGCACTTTTGATTTATGGCCCTTGAATTACTGATTGGATCCACTCATCCAGACCATCTAATTGGATCCACTCGTCTAAACCATCTAGAGAAACTAAACATTTTCCATAGGGGCAGTTGTGGGAGACATGCGCTTTTCTCAAAAGCATATCTAGTAACATAAATTGTTTTTACTCGAAAAATTATTGTTCAGTACATAAAATGCAAAAAACATACATGCATTCTTTGTAATGCGTTACACATTATTAATTCTGATAAGAGTTTATTAAACTTTATTTTGCTTATAGTCATGTAAATAGTAAGAACATACTGGAGACTTGAGATGTGATTCACCCTAAAATGCACCAGATCTCGCCATTCATGATCCTGTTTTTTTTTTAATTTTCAGGGGGAGATCCCCCATACCCGCATATGGAAGGGGGTTACCCCCTCCCGTACCTTCTCCCCTCGCGGCCCCAATATCAAACACCTTCCGACGCCCCTGCAAATAGGAGTGGTATGAGTAACATCATGTTAACGGAGCAATATAAGTTTATGTCAGGATTACAAAAAACAGCAGAAATGGAAAACGAGAGTCAGCAATGTAACGTAAGATTTCTGTAAATGAATTTTCTTGTCTTAACCTTTAGCCTGCTGGCGGCAAGTGATTCTGTCTTTGCGACCAGTGCAGACCTGTTCGCTATTCAGTCAGTAAATTTTCGGTGAACACCCCTCCAAATAATAAGTGGTACTGCCCAAAATAGAATGATGGACGAGTCCATTTCAGAAATTTAGCAGGCTAAAGGTTAAAGACATTGTTTTGCAAACTAGTATAGAGTTTTCGTCCTTAAATACGACAATATTTAATGCTTGTTCTAATTTCAAACTTCCGTTTAAGTGGTGTTTATCAATTTATTTACATTATCTTTGCGTATCACTGAACCAGGAATATATAGAGGATATTACATGAGTGTCTTTTCATATTGAAATTTTTAAACGAGTTGAATAAGATATGAAGATGCGGGTCTTTGCCGAGCGTTTTATCAATTTTATTGAACGAGTTCAATAGATTTAATGTGGAAAGGGCCAAAAACAATATACTTTTATCACATGTTTGCTTTTCCTGCCGAAACATCAAAAATTCTACTTTCTTTAACTATTATGAACAAGTCAGTTTGACCAACGTCTCCTATACTTTACCGGTTATGCTATAGTCAGTTTCTATACATATTATGAAAGAACAATGTCTTGCGGATTAGAAAAAGTGGGCATGCAAAACGAAAGCTCTCGCGAATAAGGCTTAAGCTATAAAATAAGGTAGAAAGTATCTGAGGTTCATTTTTAGAAAATGTTGACACTTTGAATAGAAGAGAATAAAATGAAAAATACTAATATTAAAATTCAGTATGAAGAAATAACCTTTGAAAAAGCTCGTGTTACTCAATATCATTTATTATCATCACTGAAAAAAAAAAATCCACAGAAAATTATTTAAATACTCTAGTTCAAGTCTAGCCAAGAAATGTGAAAACTATGGGTATTTTAGTTACCCCACCCTCCATATGTACTCCACAAAATGTGTAATAAAAAGTTCGACCATCAACCAAACAGAAATATTATTTTGATCTCGTATTCAACAGATTCTAGTTTTGTGGCCATTTAAAGATAGATGCGAGGTATTTTAAAGCTTTTAAGGTAAACATAAAATATCTGAAAAACTATTCATTTGGTAGTCAATACTGATTGAGAAAAAACAACAACATTATTTATGAGTTGATAAATATGAGCGACTCCGTCGAAAAGTACTGAAACCTTTATAAACAAACTATTCATTGGTAAAGTAATTTACTTTTAAATTAATACTCTTACATTCAGTTTTTCCAAAAGCACAAAAACTTGGTTTTGTTTTAAAAATACCCAACCCACCCTAATAAAATACAAAAAAAATGGATCAATGATACAACAAATGCTAATTGTAACAGATAATGCTTGTTTATTTCGTATATATTAGATTTACATTTCAAAATTAACAAATAGACAGGGCTGTTTAAGTTTATATATGCGAAGAAAATTACGTGTCTTTGACGAAAAAATGGACTTTTGTAATGTGATTAAATAAAATAATCTGCCCTACAATAAACAAGTAATGAATGTTTCTATAGACTAAACTGTTTTATGATATGGTAATTTATCATGCGCATATCCAGCCAATTTTCTCAGGGGTGGGTGGAGTGGGGGTCCGACTGAACCCTTACTATGACAAACATGTGTCTTTATACACTAAATAATTTGATGTGATTTTTGTGGATGTTAGCCGTTTACAAGTACAGGGTTATCAATAAGTTTTTGTTGAACAGGCTGAAATAGAAAAGTAGCCGACCAGCCAGGAGGGTCCTGGAACATGCACCACCACCCCTGAAAATTTTGAAAAGCGCTTCATTTCCTGCATTCTGGGGGCATTTTATGAGCATTTAAGAACACCTTTTCCACTGCAATATATCCCCTTATTTTCACATTTTTATGAGCTTATCTCTTAAATTTGGGAAAATGATAAAATTAAGTTTTCTTAAAGGTAAAATTCTCTGTTTCTTTGGGATAATTAACATAAATATGAATTACGTCGGGGTCGTATGTAGCAGCAGCCAAACATACACTTTGAATGCGGTCCTAATGTTGCCTTTTCGAAAAACCATTTTCTTTACTTCTTCTGTTCTTCCCTTTTTTAGGATTTTCCGGGGGTGGGGAGGGGTCCTGACCCCCGGACCCCCGTCTGGGTCCGCGCGTGATTTATCATATAAACTCTACAAGAATTTTTGCAAATACTTTGAAAGGAATGAGTTATTTTTCTAGCCCACCACCTTATCGAATAATATACAATGAAATAATAATAAGGACATTAATTTGCTATAAGCATTTTCATTCTCGCCATTTTCGTTTTTTCATTTGGCTTTGATTTTCAGAGGACATTTCCGGTCACTTTTGATTACTTATGCCACAAGACTTGATCAAACATAAAATAAATGTTGTAAAAATATATAAATTCTCACCTTGAAAGAAAAGGGTGAGTAGTATAGAAGATTTTTGCAGATTTTATTGTCAGTTTTCACCGCTTCCATTGGCTTCAGTTAGAGATAAACCCTCAAAATTTTAAAGATAAACACATCAAATGGAGTCTACAGCTTTATTATTAAATCCTTCAAATTAAATAACCAAAACTTTTTTCACAAATGTGCATTTTATAAAAGTTTTGTTTATATTACAAACTGAATGTTTGGGATTTATATATTCACCAGAAAGACAAATAAGAAATATTCGTCTGTGTATGATTTACCTTTGCTTACTGCTTTAGGTGTTTCTGACAGCTTGATTACTGGCAAACATTAACTTACAATACGTTTATTCCGCGAGAAAATTTACATTTTCATATATATCTGGCATGGCTCGATTTATTTTATCAGTTAAAAAAAAGCAGGATGCAAAGCATTATATATTCTGCGATAAACAATGGTTGGCGCGCGGACCAGTAAGAGAACATTATGGCGTCAATTATGACGTAAAGTAGCCACATGCCGCCTGGTTCATTACTTCTTAGATAAATGAAGCACGATTAGCACAATTGCTATTAATATCGTTTAATGAAGATGTTAGAAAAATAAAAAAACAAAACCAAAAAAAAAAAAAAAAAAAACAAACAAACAACAACAACAACAACAAAAAAAAAAAAAAAAAAAAAAAAAAAAAACAAAAAAAAAAAACAAAAAAAAACAATGCATTGTTGTGGTTAATCGTCTTATTTACCACGGTTCATCGTTCATGCTCTTTGATATTCAACAATCTTAATCTCTAATCGTCTGAACTCTTTGTTTTAGGATAAGTTACTATAATTTATTGATTATTGAATAAGTAACATGTCCTCGCATATATTTCATCCTCGGTTATAATGACACCATTTGTACTTTCGACAAGTAAATGACATTCAAACACAAATGAAATATTACCTGGGATAACTTCATTTATAAAATAACACAACAATATAAGCAAAGAATCTCCTGAATGTAGTTATGGTTAAAGAAATTTCCTTGTATAAGTGAGTGGATGGTTATGTTAAATGCAAAGGATTAACAAAGGCGGATTCAAGAGGAAGTTGCAGACCCCCTCCCCCATTTCCCCACCACCGCCCTCCGAAATCCTTTATCTGCTCGAGATTTATTAGAGTTTGCTGCGTTTAGATTTTTTAATAGCTTACTGACATTTAAAGTTATGATTTAGATTTTTACAACATTTCAACTTAAAATTGCAACTTATAATATTATTAAAATAAAAAAAAATATTATAAAGCATATATGTATATACACAAAAACTATCTAATTTAACAAAGATATAATATATTCCTCATTTCTGTTATACCCCCAGGTGCAAAGTGTATGAGTTGCTATATTGGAGGCACGTATGTCCGTTTGTCCGTTAGTCCATCCGCCAGCAACTCGTGCCCGCTCTACATCTCCGCTGGGATGATTTTCATTAAAGTTGCATCAATTATTAATCTTATCAAAACCTATTGCTGAACGCACAACCAAGGTCAGTAGGTCAAATGTCAAGGTCACACTTGATCGAATAGCTTGACTTCATGTCAGCTCAATATTACCTAAATCACATTGAATACTTTCCTTAAACTAGCATCAGGTGTTAACTTCATCAAGACGACGTGCACAACGCAAAAGTAGGTCACTCGGTTCAAGGTCAATATCACACTTTAAGGTCAAAGGTCAAATAGATAACCTTTGTGTGTATTTCGTGTCTTCAAAACTGCTTGGAAGATTTTCGTGATACTACATCAAATATTTAACTCACCAAGACCGTGTGCAGATTACACAATCCGGATAACTTAATCCAAGGTCAAGGTCACTTTGAGGTCAAAGATCAAATAGCTCCGTATCTTTTAAACCACTTGGGAGTTTTTTTTATCAAACTAGCATTAATTATTTACCCTCTCAAGACAACGTGCAGAGCGCATAACCCAGTTCAATAGGTCAAAAATCAATGTCGTTCTGAGAGGTTAAAGATCAAATAGCTCAGATTTGTGTGCGCTCCATATCTTTTTAATTAGATAGGAGGAAATTTCGTAAATCTAGAACCAATTACGAGCCTCATAAAGAGGACATACAAGGTACATAACCTACGCCACTAGGTCCCAGGTCAAGGTCATACTTAGATGTCAAATATTTGTGTCCGCTCCATTTCTTCTTAACAAATGGATCTCCACCAAACTTGGTCTGAAGCATCCTGGTAGGCTCCTTTTTCAAAATTATTATTATAAGTTTTTCTTGGTCCCATTCAGGGGTCGCCAGTAATAAATTAGAAAAAAACTTTAAAGAAGTTCTTCTTTTCAACCATTTTACAGATAAATGCCAAATTCGGTATGTAGCATCCTTGTAATTTCCTCAAGTTTATTGTCGAACTTCGTTATGTCGATCTTGTCGGCACCGACATAATTTGTTCAAAATATCGGTAGTCCGAGCCATCGAACAATACACAGTACACAGGGACTTTGCCGGAACCTGACCATGAGCTCGAGTAAAGGGTGGTGTTTGAATTATCCGAGGTCGAGCGAACGAAATTTGACTGTATTTAGATAATTTGGTTTGGCCCCTTTCAGAGGCAGCTACATCTTTTGATAGAACTAGAATGCCCGTTTTTGTTGGCACACAGCCTCAGTGAACAGTGCAGCCAATACAAAATAAAGGCTCCGTATAAGTCAAAGTTAAAGCAGCAATAACATCTTTCTGACATGACCGTTTACCCTTTTGTGTGACCTTGACCTTAAGGGAAAGGGACCTGAGTCCCGTGGCAATACTCATTGGGGTAATTATTGAGGTAATTATTTCTGCCAAATAAAAGAAAAAAAATGCAAAAGTTTATGTTCTAGTAAAGAACTTATATGACCGACATAGAGGCATGAGTTTAGTGCGCGACATTCTGCATCATTTGGGCAAATATTTATGCTGAATAAAAATAAGATTTTTTATCGCATGTCGATGCCATATTTAGCATTGAGTGTAACTTTAATCTCTAAGATGGAGACTTGGGCTATGCGCGCGGCACTCCGTCTCAATGAGGCAAACATTTATGCCAAATAGATTGCTCCATGCGTGTCAAAGTTATGGATTGAACAAGCTCTTAAATGACCTTTGACCCCTAAGTGTGACCTTGATCTTCGAAATAGGGGCCTGGTGTAACCGTGCGACACTACGTCTTAGTGAGGCAAACATTTATGCCAATTAAAGATAAGATTGTCTCATGCATGTACAGTGACCTTTGATCCCTAAATGTGACCTTGACCTGATGGATCTTCACCAAACTTGTCTGTAGTATCCTTGTAAGGTCCTCTCTCAAATATATACAAACGGTATTTGGTAAACAACATAGAAATTAATAATTTTCTTTGCAAGTTCCTAAAACATGCAAGGTCGAAAGGAAAAAGTATTTAGGTGAGTTACTTAAGCAAAATTCGGCATCTTGTTTTAATTTCGCAATCAGATTTGTTTACAGTCCCAAATGTTTTAATTTCTGGGAACCTTTGCCCGTAATACTAGGAAAGAAACACCGTAAAGTAAATTTCTATGCATTTTTCGCTGTTAGATTCCTATGCTTCAACCTGTTGCTTACTAACGGAGGGTGGGGTAATTTAATTACCCCAGATATTTATATATACTTTTTTTATTATTCTAACTATCAGCTACCAAATACATACTTTTTCCGATCTTTTTTCGCTTAAAAACTCTAAATTATCATCCATCTATCTTTATCTTGCCGAAAAATAGCATAGGTTTTAAATGGAATCAAAAGGATATTTCTTATTGGTCGATAGGCGAAATGTTTATTACACCATTTTTGCATTATTTAAAGTGGGTGGGGGTAACTAAAATACCCCTGATTTTCGTATTTCTCGGCCAGAATTGAACTAGGGTATTTAGATAATGTTCTAGTCCAACGGGCATTTTTGCAGTGGGTATAATGAATGATTTTAAGAAAGGAGAGTTTTTAAAGGTAATTTCTTCATTCTAGAATTTTAACATTAATATTTTTATTTTATTCCCTTGTAATCAAAGTGTCAAATTTAGCTTAAATTGTGTCAGAAACTAGTACATTTTACATAAAGGAAAGATTTGTAATGTTTTTTTTTTCTCAATGAAATGACATTACAAAACTTAAAAAACTGCAACTGTACCGAGTTATCTCCACTAATAATTCATGAATTTCGCAATAGCGTTCATTTTGCAGGCCCAATTTTTCTAATCCGCAAGACATTGTACTTTCATAATATGTATAGAAACTGACTATAGCATGACCAGATTATTAAATTTCATTTCTAGGCACTTTTCGCATTGTTGACTCCCTGGCTACTAGTGTAATATTAAGTAATGGCTTTATTTCACTCTCGCGACGTCAAACATGTGATAAACTAAGAAAATTAATGCTTAAAATATGTTTAGTTCATTTATTGATGATTGCTGTTAAATTTCAGTCAAGATTGAAAATTGTTCCCAATCTTATTAACAGTATGGCAGTTGCATGCATCTGGTTATATAAAACATACGTTTAAATGGTGTATGTCAAATTGTTGGCTTTAGACCAGATGTATACCGAGAAACGAAATGGTTGAAATATGTCTGTCCCTTTTATGGACTGTTATTAAATTTCAGACGTGTTCAGATGGTGTTCCCAATCTTATCATACAGTACGGAGCTCCACGAACAGCGACAACCCTTCAGTTCCAAATATTGTGTTTGATGATGGCTTTTCTACACGAAGATTAAATAAACGATGTTGGTTGTTATTTCAACAAGACACAAACAGTAAAAAAATACCGTGTTATCAAATATCATGATATCTCGAGGTTTCTGACGACCATACCGTCTAGTTCATGGATATTCATGACTTCAAGTGATGCATTGTCGCCTGGGCGAAAACATAAATTAAATTCTACTAGAGGAATAATAAAAGAAAGGAATATTACGATTCCGTATGTTGCCGATGTCAGTCTCGTTTCAAAACGAGGATATTTCATCGTTTATGAATACCAACATATCTTTGGGTTATCTGAGGAAAAGATGAAGCATCTTGTGGAATATTTCCGCTACTGGGATATACTTCGGTTATGCTGTGGAAAACAGATGTCCGCAGATTGGCGAAATCGCCTGTCACCGAAGCCAAGTTATAAGCCACATCATGCTATTAATAGCCCAACATATCCTGCATGTGAAATGTACAATACAAGTCAAGTGGAAATGCTCCTTCTAAACACGTATGTGTTCAAGAAATTTGCTCATACCGATTTACTTCGTGACGTTATTGAGAAGCCATCAGTAGTTGACGGTAAACTGGACGGAAGCTATTGTGAACGTTTTAACGCAAATATTACTCAACGGGATCTGAATTTAAATCAGAAACGCGCTTAAATTGTTCGGAACCATTTTTGTTTCATACATAGAAACATGATGAACAGGCTATTTTATTATCTTTTTCATGACCTAAGCTGTAACGTTTAAATATAGCCATCGATTGGGTTATCATTAGATATTTTGTATGCGTTACTTGTTGTTATTCTTGTTGTTCTAAAAGTCCCTACTGCAGCCTTTGGAGACCTTTCGAAAGATTTAGATTACATTTGGAAGTTTACGAATAATCAAGTTGGTAGATCAAACAGAAAAGCATTTAATGAATGTTATATCACATTAATATAACGCCGGTGACAAGACGTTCGATGATATTTGTATTTTGCGAAACTGTTTATACATGTAACTGAAATCTATATTCAAATGAATCTATATCTTTTGTTGTAGGTTTTTTTGTTGCCTCCAACAACAGATTGATTATAGTTATATAAATAATGCAAAGTAGATTTAGTTTTGAGATAGCGCTATCGTTGGACATATGTTAATCCCGTCTATCTATGATTGGCTGAAGAGGAGAGAGATATTCTAATAGTGAGCAATCAATTTCGGAGATAGAGGAACGTGCGAGACCAAACCGGAATATCAAATCAAAGTACTGATAGTACAGTCCTGATGGAAGGTGATTTATGATAGTACGTGTATGAAAAGAATCCATTCCAAAAAAATGGTACAAGCGCTAAGAGCGCTCTGATAGTTAGAAACCCAATACATATAAGATTTGATTCGGCTAACCATATCATCAATATGATACTGCGATTTGGTGATATATACAGTTATGAATTCAAACCCACTGTAAAGTAAAAAGATGATTAGTAAGACATGCAGCCGATAGTTATTCGTAGTAAATTACTGCGCCATTGGTATATAGTCAAAGTATGTTGAACTACTTTTTACTGGGCATGAGTACTTGTAAGTTTGTGATCAAGTCCACGGCTGCCTTAAAGGTAGTGATAGAGTAGGCCAATTTTTTTCGGTCAGTAACGATAATGACGTCAGAGGTGGTATGTTATTCCGCATTGAACTACATTGTACAGCGGATAGATACGAAATAGTTGTGAGACAGTCTATCCGTGATTAAATACTGCCCGGTTAGATAGAGAAGGTGATTTTGATTAATCACCTTCAAATAAACATGAAAATAGCATCTTCGAAACGAATCAAGTGATATTATATAAATGTTGCATTCCGGAGGCTGATATGAAAAACTGTTCACCTCGAGATTTATAAATATCGACCAATGCGTCATGTTTCATATTACCTTCTCAGGAATGCACCATTTATTTCAATATACCGAAAACATATTAAAAGGTCAAAACATGGATTGGAAAATAAAAAAAAATCAGTTGAATGATAAGTAGAATATTGATACATAATAAAATAAAGACAATAGGACTCTTGACTAGAGAACACTCCAAAGACTGTCGCTAAATTGTTGTAATACTTTATTTTCAAGCCATTTGATTGGTTTAGCGGAGACGTTCAGAAATCTATAAACCCCTTTTTATCATTTTTGTATAAATGTGTGTATTTCAGCGTGGCGTCAATGCCGAACACAACAGCGGTAACATGAGAAAACGGCGATAGTTTTCTTACTTCTGAACGAAACATATAATTGTGCGCACTTATTTTCTAATGGCTGGGTCACTTCGTAACAGATGATCATAGTTTCGATTCAAAATTTGATGAAAAGTTTGTTTTCGAAATTTCAACACGGAGAGCATATCATTAAGAAGGAAATTTCGGTAAATTTAACACATGCATGAACACTAGAAAAACATAATTTAATCCGCCTTTTCAACTTTGATCGTTGCATTCTTTAACTCAATGCGAAAGATTCATATCATCTAACGGAAGATACGAAAAATAATACCAGATGCGCAGAAAAACCAAAATAGCGCTGTTTAAATCATTAGGGAATATGATATATCATTCAAGTTAATCTGATAGAGAATTTGCATTGGACATTCGTGTGGGATTTAATAAATGATTATATCTCAATATTTTCAAAATGGCAATAAGAGCGCTTTAAAAACAGGGTGATGATAAGGCAAATGTCAACAATAATGAAAATGTATTATGACGCGTAAGCAGTTACTTGTAGGCCTATTTTCTATATTCAATATTTTCAATTTTCAATACATGTGTATTCCGAATTATGTCTCAGACCTGACATACTGCATTCGTTAACAAATAATAACTGGAATTGTGGTCCATATGAAAGTTCAAAGACTGGTTATTGGGTTGAAATGGCTTTTAATTCTCACCAAAGCTAAGCATTTTTTGCCCCGCTGCCCAGACCGTTAAATGTATATGGATTGAGTATACGTGTATTAATCCTCAAATCAAGCAGAATAAAAAATCTGTGAAAAACCCTTAAGAAGCATAGAAAGAAACCAGACAATATAATACCACATGATTGAGTCTGTTCATGAAAGATGATGAAATATGCAACACCCCTCACGTTCCCGAACACTAGCATAATTCTACTGAAATTTCTCATTACAGATCTGGCGCAGTCGTTCTGCGCATGTCACAAAATCATTATCATCGCAGCGCACGGCAAAAATATGCAAATGTTTGCATGTCTGCACGCATTTAGTGTATAATATGTATACCATAAAATACTGACTAAAGGTTACGGTTAGGATTAACATGGTTACAAAATGTATACATTAAAGATACTTTTCATTTAAATCGCTTGAATCCAGTATATACCGGAGTCTGTATTATATCACAGGCACTCGAGATCTGTTTTTAATCACAGTCGAAATTGAATGTCCTCAATAATCCGAAAGGAGCAGAAATTCTAAATACAACAACACTGCGTCAAGTCTAAAATGTGTCCAATCTATAAATAGGTATGTTTCCATTACAATATAAATGATATCGAGACAATGTTATGGAAAAAAATGAGCCTGAAAAACTCAACAATGTTATACACAATGGCGCCCATTCAAAATAAAATCTGTGAAAAGATCCTTTGGAAGCATAGAATGCAACCAAGCAAAATAATAGCAGACTCAGTTTGATTGAGTCTGTTCATGAGAGATTATGGAAAGTGCAACACCTCTCTCTCTCTCTCCCCCCCCTCCTAGCACCAGCTTAAGCGGAATTCTATTATATAGACATTGAATGGACTCTATGATCCCAAAGAACTAGAAAATATAACAACACTAAATCCAAGTACGGAGAGACCTTTTACGGCCGCCTCACGGCACATAAAGATTGCTGTTGTGATAGTTAATAAAATCTGTGAAAAGATTAAACCTATTGATTGACATAGAATAAGACAGGAAAAAAAGCAAACAATGTATACTATTACTCATTATTTGGAATTACAAGGAGACTGAAGACGTACACTTCTTTATGTTAAAGAAATTATCGTTGCAGCAGCTCGGCTACAAACAATGTAATGGCATGTTCAACGTAAGTATCACTTAGATAGCGGTGCAGCTGTGTAACATACGGATTTACATGCATCAGTAAAGCATCAGGAACAAAATATTTTTTTTTTCGTTAGTCTACCTGTTTGAAAGGGGAAATTAAAATGACTTTATCTCCTAAACTATTAAATGTTTGTATTTTAGCATACTTACTCGGTGCTATAACTTTCTGTTATTTTAATAAAGTGTATATTACTTTGACACAAATTATTGCAAAAGTCTAAATATGACTGATGTAATAGGACGACTTAATACTGTCAGGATTACACGAAAGAACACTTCTAAAAGAAACCGAAATCAAACACTGTGAGGTAAGATGCTTTCTATCAATAATTTGCTTTTGTCTTAATGAAGTTCTTCTTAAGATTATTATGGTATTATCGTACATACATACAAATATATAAATGCGTGCGTTTATATAAAACATACATTTAAATGGCGTATGTCAAGTTGTTGGCATTAGACCAGATATATACCAAGAAACGTAATGTTTGAAATATGTCTGTTCCTTTTATGAACTGTTATTAAATTTCAGATGTGTTCAGAAGCTGTTCCCAATCTTATCATACAGTACGGAGCTTCAAGAACAGCGACAACCTTTCAGTTCCAAATATTGTGTTTGATGATGGCTTTTCTGCACGAAGATGAAATAGACGATGTTGGATGTTATTTCAACAAGAAACAAATAGTAAAAAAGTACAATGTTATCAAATGCCATGATATATCGAGGTTTTTGAAAGCCATACCGTCTAATTTATGGATATTCATGACTTCGAGTGATTTATTGCCGCCTCAGCATAAACGTAAATTAAACTCCAGTAGAGGAAAAATAAAAGAAAGAAATATAACGATTCCGTTTATTGCGGATGTTGATTTGGTCTCAAGACGAGGCCACTTCATCGTCTATGAATACCAACATCTCTTTGGGGTATCCGATGAAAAAATGCAGCAATTCGTTGAATATTTGCGCTACTGGGATATACTTCGGGTATGTTGTGGCAAACAGATGTCCGCAGATTGGCGAGATCGCCTGTCACCAACAGCAGAATACAAACGACATCATGAATCTCTTAGCCCAACATATCCTGCATGTGAAATGTACAATATAAGTGAAGTCGAACATCTACTTGTAAACACATATGTATTCAAGAAACTGTCTCATATAGGTTCACTTCGTAACGTCATTGGAAAGACGTCAACAGTTGACGGTATATTGAACGGAAACTATTGTGAACGGTGTAACGCAAATATTTCTAAACACCATCTAAAATTCAATCAGAAATGCACATGAAAATATGCCTATGCCAGTTGGTGCATTTAAGAGGAGATGTTGAGAAGAGATTTGCGCATATTGATTTAATATCTTTTCATGACTAATGTTATTGTTTATGCCACATAAAAATATATCTAAAAGTTTAAAATGTTAGTTTGGCCATTTTTGATAGGGATCTTAATTATATCTTTGTTAGCATGAAAACAACCACAACAACAAAAAAATCAAAACAAAAAGCAACAACAACAGTAAAAAAGAAGGGAAAATCATTAAACATTCTGGTGTAAAGGTTTTAAAATTCTGATTACTTGTGAACTCTTCAGGGCCTGGTCCGATGTTCACTAAACATTATTCAGTCTCGTCTGTGTGAAGGATCAAATAAGGCAACAACTTTCTACGAGAAAATGCGACGAATAAAGTAAGACAACAACATTAGTTGGGAAAATATGACGAATCAAATATCTGTTCTCGTCTAAATCCGACTATACATAGTTAGTTGTATTTGGGTTAAAGGCCTGTTTGAAGTATGTTCATTTTAGGTGGGTATTTTCAATGCGTATGTGCGTTTCACACCATGTTAGTACGACAAATCAAATAGGTGGAAGTTTAGTCGGTAGAAGTAACACAAGTTTGAAAATTATTTCGGTAATTGGAGCACTGACCCTGACTTACCGCCGATATAAATTGACCGTGGTGCAGGTTAGACTGTACTTTAACAACCATACATCAGCACTTTGTTTGCAGTTTTTGGGAGAACGATGTGTTTATCGACTTGCTGTGATTTGTTAATGAACTGGTGAATGAGTCCTAATATATGGAATGGGCGTGCAAAGTGGACACTAGAGGCATAAGACACGACTGGTACTACTATCACTGTGCCGAAATTACATATGCGCCGAAAACAAAACTATGGTTTTGTCAAGACTGCTTAGAATAAACAATCATTATATAGAGGATAATTGTTGGGTTCGGTGTAATATCACGTTATAATTTCACCGAGTGGGCACCAAAAGTGATATTTTCACGAGTGGCGCAGCCACGAGTGAAAATAACAACTTTTGGTGATCACGAGTGAAATTACCGTGATATTACATCGATACCAACATTTTTTCTGTTTATTTTATGTCTTAAACTCTACTTTTGTTGTGTTTATTTCAATAAAATGTCGAAATTTGCGGGAAATTTTATCAGGAAGCATCGCAAAGATGACGTCATTTTAACGACGTCATCGTCATATTGTTTCCGGCTTTCAGTACGCTCGGTAAACTTTTTGACGTTAATCCGGGTATCAGATTTGATAATTTCCACTGAGTGGCCAGTGAGTTTATCAGGATATAATTCACCGTTATATTTCGATAAACCACCGAAAAACATAAAATAATATGTACTTAATGCACTTAATGGCACCAACGCTGGATAGTCAACCTTAAATCTCTATTAATTAGAAATATTTATGAGCATTGCCTTTTAATTCCTTTTTACACTGCATTTGTAAATACTTCTTCATGTGTATGAAGAAGTATTTGATCTTAAATCTGTGTTAATTAGAAATTTTTCTGAGCATTGACAATTAATTCTTTGTTTTCACTGTATTTGTAAATACTTCTTCATTAATTTTGTATTTACACGAAATGGAAACGTACACATGATTCTTGTCCAACAGTTGTAATATTTACTTTTAATGACACTGTTCGTTGTCAGATAAAATAAGACAATTGGCATACTTTTACATACACATAGCATTCGGATTACCCATAATTTATTTTGCGTGCAGAGGTCTGAGTACGTTAGTTTTTGTTTAAGCATAATAATTCTGTTTGTGTATGCAACTTTTGTGTTTCTAAATAAATTATTGTGTTTGCATGTACTTCATGCTTCGTGTCGTGTTTTATCCGTAGAGTTTATGTTTGTTAAATGCGAATGTACATATCTTATGCAGATCTATGTTCTTTCATTTAACTACATATACTTACTCATTTTAAAAGCCGTTCATTTCCAACAATTTTACAATTTCCCCAACAGCTGTAATCAAACACCAATACATTTTTGCTGCAGTAAGGAACTGTTTGTATACATAGAAGATCATGTTTAACCTCAATAAATCACTTTAATTAAATTTGGAAATAGGACATGAAAATAATTAACAAGGTAAAGAACTGTTCATAAATTTACAAATATTTAATAAGTATGTTGATGTAAAATTATAGCTCGTATATTTACCGATTATTGTTTTAGATATATTTCCTTGCCTTGCTGTTCTTACAAGAACAAATAGAATACATTCAATGACACTGTATTCACACCCACAAATAAGTACTACGGTCAATCTACGGAAACACTTATTTTATATTAAAGTAACTAACTGATCGTTCTCTTAATAGATACAAATTGTTAATTATAAAAAATTGGGGGCCACCACATGAGCTCGTCTGCAAATAGTCGAATAGTCGAGCACTGGCAGTCTTACCGACAGCTCTTGTAAATATGATAAAAAATTCTTAGTTAAACCAGTTTTTATGGATAACTGATAAATATTTTCTTTCTGTGTTAAAGAAACAGTTTCAGTTTCTTTAACTTTCAAGCCTATACTAGTCACTATATTATTACTAGTTTTCGTTTCGAGTAAGAGTTAAACAAATTGACTAGCAAAAGTTATTTAAAATATATTGCTTTTCTAATTTGCTGACGTAATTGTTATAGTATGTGATATTCTCAGAATTTATAAGAAATAAACGGAGTTAGCTTTTTGTTTGGCGCCTCAAAAAATATGATACTGCGATTTGGTGATATAATGTATGGTTATGCATTCAAACACCCTGCAAACTAAAAAGATGTTAGGTAAAGGCATAAGGCCGATAACTATTAGTAGTAAATTACTGCGCCATTGGTATATAGTCAAAGTATATTGGTTTAAACTGTATTTATTTCCGCAATTATATTTACAAACACGAGTAGTATATTTAAATTAACAAAGTTTGATAAAAAAAACATACATCAATCAAAATAGTACAAACAAACAATGAAAATATTAATCGAATGGATTGAAAACAAGCTACTTAAAACTTATATAAATTCCGCTCCATAAGAAAAACAGAGGTTAAATGAAGAATAATAACTAGGCTATGTAAGTATATGTGTCGTGTTTCTTTTAATCGGAATATGAATGTAAAAAAAATATATGTATAATACGAAGTTGTTTTTTTTGGAATGAGGAGTGAAAGAATTAACGAGCATGTTTATGCTAACGTCTTTCATCGAGGTTTGGGAGTGGGACAGGGGAGGTGTGGGTTGTCGCAACTTAATTATGCATTGAATCTATTTGATGAAATGATAAATCGTTGTAGGTCAGTGGATAGGGAAATATTATGTTGATAAGATATATGTTCCAGGATGTGGGCGTACGTTTCCAGAGATTAGGAGGATTAGAGGCAAAAGTTGAGAAGATATGTATGTTCCAATGAAAGTTCTGACTGTAACAGGTTGTGCATGTATGTGATTGTATAAGGAAGGTGTGACTGGATGGCGCTTTTTATTCAAGAGAGTTTGAAGAGAGTTTATTTTATAAACAATCGGAAGGTCATAAGACCCATGAGGCAAAAGTTACATGATAATATGGCATAAAATTGGTACATGTACATAAAGTGTTCAATATAGTTACAGAGTTGTAATAATATTTCCAAAAAACAAAATAGCAATGACTAATAAAGACAATAGCAGAAGGTAATACCAAAGCAATCACATCTCTGTTTCACTTGCCATTACTACTAAAATCATACATTTACATATATCACGTGCATACATATTATTGTATTTTCATAGAATATGACCATACTAAATATCACAAATCACTAGCGAATCAAGTGATACAATTATTATAACAAGGAAGGGAATGAGCAGACCGAGACTTTAATTTCTGTTCCTTTGTACAACATAATATTCACTTTCATTGCCGGTATGATACACTTACATGGACATATTCTAGCATTTTTATACATCTATCTAATTACACCAACCGATTTAATTTTGAAATGGTTTTATACAACAACAATACGACTTTTGCAGATAAGGGCATTATAAATGTCATTTCCATTAATAAATAGCGATCAACTTGTGCATCCACTGTTGTCTTTCTTGGATAGCTCAAGGTTGACCAATGGTTTATCATAATGTTTTAGAATATTTGCTAGTTTAATATACTATGCTATTGATAAGAATAATGTGTCGTTGTCCACTTTAATGCCTATCTCGTCCGAAAAAAGAAAGTTGACAAGGTTGACAAGGTTGACAAGTGGATTGCGATCACATGCTTGTTGTATAGAAACTTCACATACACATTTACGAGAACATGCATGGGACATTAATACTTAAAACTAAGTTACAAATAGATCAGCATGTAATCGAGTTTTAATATCAGGTACTATATTGCTGCATAGTTTGCTGTATGACATATGAGCCGTGACATGGGAAAACCAACATAGTGGGTATGCGACCAGCATGGATCCAGACCAGCCTGCGCATCCGCGCAGTCTGGCCAGGATCCATGCTGTCCGCTAATAGTTTCTCCAATTCCAATAGGCTTTAAAAGCGAACAGCATGGAGCCTGACCAGACAGCGCGGATGCGCAGGCTGGTCTGGATCCATGCTGGTCGCATACCCACTATGTTGGTTTTCTCATGGCACGGCTCAATATTATATAATTTTATGATATTGCATAACTTGTTATAACGTAATATATTGGAATAAATAAGGTAATAAGGGTAATTTCCATTTACATACATTAATGTGATATAAAATCGGTACGCACCAAATCAAAATGTGTAATAGAAATGTAAACGATGTACTTATATTTAAAGCACTGTCAAGATATTTGGAATGCACACATTATTCAACTAGCCTCATAAATCTATATATCAGTGATACATATCAACATTTTATTATTATTGTCTGACATTATATGATGCATTTGATCTGATTTTAAATGCCTTTTCTATGTAACACGCTAGACGCTTAACCGTTCTTGTATTTTCTGAATTTATCAGTATTGAAACTTAGCAATATGTCCACAGAAGAGTGCTCTAGACGACTCATTCAATCTACCTTGCAATTTTGGACGAATTGGTCTTTAATTCTTTGTTATTACATTATTTGTGTAATGACTTTCCATGTTTAAGGAGGCTGATATGTGGTTAATATCCGTAGTTTAGCCACCAGTCTTGGATTAAAGTACTTTGCTGTAATAGGGCGGATCCGCCTCTCCGACGACGAGAGAATGGAACGTGCATAAATTACAAAATTTAAACTAAGTAATGAAAGACGTGAATATGTACAATAGAGAGTCCATGTTTAATATCCGAATCATTTTTGGTCATCGCCATTGAAAATTAACTGCTTAATATAGGAAATGAGATCCTAATCTTACAGATGCGAATATGTGATACGTTGTCTCAGATAAAGTGTCAGTACCTATGGTTCGTTTGGCTATTTATAGACAGTAAATAGACCCTAGAGGTGTTTGAAAAACAACATGTTATAACGGATATATGGGTATAAAATAGAGAATTACTCCAGCAAACATGATGAGACGGTCGTATGAGTTCTCTCCCTTATATTGTAACGCACCGCGTGTGGTCCATTTACTTACTTGCAACTGTGTATTTAAATCGAGAAAAATTCGTTTGACTAAAGCTACGTAACCGTTCAATATTGATAACTTTTTAATTTAAAAATCGTAGTAATACATGTAAAGGCATTATGCTAGTTATTCCAATCGAAACAATGTTCCAAACACTGCAGTTCTTACACGAAAAGAAATTGCAAGACTGCCGTAGGAGATAATAACGTACTTTGATGAGTAAATATTGGTTTAAATTGGATAGAACATTATCAGTTCAAAGTCCGTTTAAATTTTGCTTTTTTTTTGTGATTTGCGCTATTTTACTTTCGGGCTAATCTTAAGAGACCCTTGCCTGAAATAGGCAAAAGATGTTTATAAGTAAAGGTGGAATGATTTTAAGAAACTTGAAATATTAGCTCGCTAGCATTGCGGCTTTTTAATGCATACTTACTATATATGTATTAGAAGATAAATAAATGTTGATATATTTTCGCGCATGATAATCATGCATGGTTTTGTAGCATGACAGTATTTGTGTAGTATTGATAAAAATTTTGACAATAGAAAGATAATGCAGACGTCGTCCACGTGTTTTATGTGGTATATTGTTGGTAACTTAACAGAGTTGATTTAGAAAAATATTTTGTGTAGTGCAGCTGTTTACAATTTTGTTTTCAGACTGTTAAGACGTTGTTTGTTGTATGTTTGCTAATTTATGTACATTTTGGGTTAGGTTACTGTTATTCATTCAGTATGAGTTACATTGGATTTTATTTGATGGTAAAAAGAAAAATTGGTCAGTGGTCAGTTGTGTTCATGTATCAACAAATTGTATAATGACAAATAGGTAAATAAGTTAAAAAAAATATTGATATACAGATTGATAAATTATATGTATGTAGTACCCAACATATTATATCAATGGAACAGACAGTTTAACAGACCTTTTCATTAACAATAGGTTCAAATGAGTTTGTGTATCAACAAGTTGTTCAGTGGCAAAAGTAAATAGATTTGAACAAGTGGATTTGATATACAAATTGATAAATTTTGTATGTTATACCCAACATAATATGTCAATGATGAAGACTTTTTTTATTTACAACACTGTCAAATGAGTCCATGTATTTATATATACATACATATATATACACGCATACACACATACACACACACACACACACACACATACATATACATAAACACATACACATATACATATATACACACACATATACACACATATATGCAGTGCTCAAAAAATTATATCAATAAAACTAGCGTTTTCATTAAGAACTTTGTCAAATCAATTCAAGTATTAAATAAATTCTATAGTTGCAAAAGTGGTAAATAAATCTGAATGAATAAATTTGAAATGTAAATTGATAATATACGTATGTAGTACTTAGTATGTTATATCAGTACAACAGACATTTTTCATTATCAGCCTGGTCAAATGAATTCATGTATTAACAAAATCTATAGTTGCAAAAATGTAAATAAATCTAAATTATTACATTTGATATATAGATAGATAATTTAGGTATATAATACCACCATGTTATATCAATAAAACAGGTTTTTAAATTAACAACTTGGTCAAATAAGTTCATGTGTTAGACAAATTGTATAGTTGCATGAAAATAAATAAATTAAGATAAATTTAATTGATATACTAATTGGTAATTTGATTGGAGGTCAGATAAATTTGAATGTTTCTGTTATATTTCTTCTATGTCAGACAAACATTTGTTCAGATTTTCAGCTACAGGTGTAACTATGGCTTCTACTATGGTTTTATTTGTTCGGTTATCTGAGGGCTTAATACCACCTATGTAATTATATCAACGATGTTCAGCATCGTGGCACCTGGGGTGGTTGTTGATGTGATCAAGAGGCACAGGTATTTGTTGTGGCGCATGGAGGTGCATGTCAGGAGAAAACATTCTGAAGCGGGTCAGGTCTGGGGCTCCAGCGTGATCATGTATGTTGAACTACTTTTTACTGAACATGAGTACTAGTAAGTTTGTGATCAAGTCTAAGGCTGCCTTAAAGGTTGTGATAGAGTAAACAAACAAAAACAGATTTTAAAAAAATCACAATTTTACACTAAAAATCGAAATGATGAATGAAATTCATCTTGTATATGATCTTTAATTTGAAATCGTACATTGGTCTGCATTTGTTCTGTATATTTTATTCATTTTGCACATTTTGCTGCATTTTCACATTTTAGCGAACACGTGTAGTAAAATGACGATTGACATACATTTTCACAACAGCCAATCAGAATGGTTTTGTAATCTAGAACGGAACTTCACCAGGGAAGTTCAAGCAAGTTTTTTGTGTAATGTTGAAATTACTATAAACTACGCGTTGTTTTTCTAAGATAAGATGTATTGAAAAAATGTGACCGGTACACAATGGAAGATAAATTACTACTTGTTTGATATCCATAGTACACATCAATCTGACTGAAGTACTTGATCTTCTAAACGAAGATCTGAGAACGACCCATTCACATACGTCTTCTGTATATTTTGGATTTCCAGTATTGCTATTTTTATTCTAACCAATCAGACGACTTGTTCGAATGCCAGAGAGTAAGAAAAATATGCAGTTATTTCAGGGTTCGAACCCGGGACCTCTCGCTTACAAAGCAAGTGGCCTACCGACTGAGCTAACCGGTCGTCTGACACAATACGACATAAGAATTGTAAATATTAAAAGTCAAGGCTACAGGTAGATTTGCAAAATGTTGTAAGCTAGGCTCTGATTGGCTAGCGAAAGGGTCGTCAGAACGAGGCCATGAATAAGTCGTTCTCAGATCCTATGCGTAGCGTAATAGGATATGTACTCTAGTCAGATTGTAGTACACATTTACCACACTGCGTGTTTTAGGTATGAAATGTGCGATTGAAACGGGTAAGTATATTTTCCCGTTCACGACCATGGTTCTTATAGAATACCTAGGTGTAGGGTATAACACGTACGGAGGCATTTTCTTACTGATCTGGTGCCAGTGGTTCTCCTCGAGATTTATAAATAAATATCGACACATGCGTCGTTTTACATATCACTCTCTCAGGAATACACCATTTACTTCATTATTTTGAAAACATATTAAAACTGGAAAATCAACAAAATCAGTTGAATAATAACTAGAATATTGATACCTAATAAAACAAAGACAATAGGAGTCTGGACTAGAGAACACTCCAAAAACTATGGATAATTTGCTGTACGACTTTATTCTCAAAATAGAAAAAAAAGTGGAAGCTTCACAGGTCGCCCAACACGACAAAAACGAAAATGTTGCAGTCTTGGTTTGATTGAGACTGTTCATGGGCGGTAGTAGGAGTGCATGCTACCGTCCACGCCCTCTAGCACCGGGTTGAGCAGAACTCAACATTTACACATGCTAAAAGTACAAATATCAATTTAGAGACATCCGCAGATGTATTCAAAGGCCATTTGATTGGTTTAGCCGATACGTTCAGAAATCTATAAACCCCCTTTTATCATTATTGTATTTATGCATGCGTCAATGCCGAACCCTACAGCGGTAACTTGAGAAAACGGCGATAGTTTTCTTACTTCTGAACGAAACATATAATTGTGAGCACTTATTTTCCAATAGTTATGTCACGTCCTAACCGATGATCATAGTTTCGATTCAAAATTTGATGAAAAATTTGTTTACGGAATTTCAAAACAGAGAGCATATCAGAAAGAAAGAGGAAATTTTGGTAAATTTAACACATGTATGAACACTAGAAAACATAACCTAATTCTTTAAATTATAAGTGCCTTTTCAACTTTGATCGTTGCACTCTTTAACTCATTGCAAAAGAATAATATTATCCAACGGGCTATATGAAAAATAATATCACATGCGCAGAAATCCACAGTAGCGCTGCTACGAATGTGATATTAAGTCATTAGAGAATAGGATATATCTTTCAAATTAAACTCATGGAGAATTTGCATTGGACATTCATGTGGGATATAGAAAAATAATTATATCTCAATAACACACTGCATTCGTTAACAAATAATAACTGGAATTGCAGTTCATATAAAAGTTCATAGACTGGTTATCAGGTTGAAATGATTTTTAATTTTCACAAAATCTAAGCATTTTGTCCCGCTGCCTAGACCGTTAAACGTATATTGATTGAGCATACGTGTATTAATCAGAATAAAAATCTGTGAAAAATAATTAAGAAGCAAGGAACGAAACCAGACAAGATAATACCACATGATTATGTCTGTTCGTGAAAGATAATGGAATATGCAACACCCCTCACGTTCCCCAACATTAGCATAATTTTACTGAAATGAAATTGAACAATGTTTCTCATTACAAATCTGGCGCAGTCGTTCTGCGCAAGTCACAAAATCAGTATCATCGCAGCGCTTGGCAAAAAAATACTCAAATATTTGCATGTCTGCACGCATTTAGTGAATAATTATAAGTATTATATACTGACTTAAGGTTAGGGTTAGAATTACCATGGTTACAAAATATATACATTAAAGATACTTTTCTTTCAAATCGCTTTAATCTGGTATATACCGGAGTCTGTATTATATCATAGCCGCTTCAGATCTGTTTTTAATCACAGTCGAAATTGAATGTCCTCAATGATCCGAAATCAGCAGGAAATACAACATCACTGAGTCATGTCTCAAATGTGTCCAGTCTATAAATAGGTATGTTTCCATTAAAATAAAAATGATATCGAGGAAATTGAGCCTGTAAAACTGAACAGTGGAATGGACAATGGCGCCCATTCAAAATAAAATCTGTGAAATGTTCCTTTGGAAGCGTAGAATGCAACGAATCAAAATAACAGAAAACTCGATTTCACTGAGTCTGTTCATGGGAGGTTATGGAAAGCAAAACACCTCTCACGCCCACACCCACCCCCTTGCGCCAGCTTAAGTGGAATTCTATTATATAGACATTGAATGGACTCTATGATCCCAAATGACTAGAAAATATAACAACCCTAAATCCAAGTACGGAGTGATTTTTTACGGCCACCACACGGCACATAGAGATTGCTGTTCTGATAATTAATAAACGATGTGAAAAGATTAAACATATGTATTGACATTGAATAAGACAGGCAATAAGCAAACAATGTATAATGTTACTCATTATTTGGAATTACAAAGACGTTAATTATTATAGACTGAACGTACACTCCTTTATGTTAAAGAAATTATTGCTGCAACAGCTCGGCTACAAACAATGTAATGGCATGTTCAACTTAAGTATAACTTAGATAACGGTGCAGCTGTGTAACATACGGATCTTTCATGCACGAGTAAAGCATCACGAACAAAATGAGTTTTTTTTTCGTTAGTCTGCCTGTTTGAATGGGGAATTTAAAATGACTTTATCTCCTAAACTATTAAATGTTTGTATCTTAGCATACTTACTCGGTGCTATAACATTCTGTACTATTAATAAAAGTGTATATTACTTTGACACAAATTATTGCAATAGTCTAAATATGAATGACGTATTAGGACGACTTAATTCTATGTCAGGATTACGCGAAAGAGCAGCACTAAAAGAAACCAAAAACAAACACTGTGAGGTAAGATGCTTTCTATGAACGCATTATTCGTCTTTTTAAAATAAGTATGGTATCATTGTACGTACATATAAATTTATGAATGCGTCTGTATATATACAACATACGTTTACATGGCGTATGCCAATTTGTTGGCATTAGACCTGATATATACCGAGAAACAAAATGTTTGAAATATGTCTGTCCCTTTTATGAACTATTTTCAAATTTCAGACGTGTTCAGAAGCTGTTCCCAATCTAATCATACAGTACGGTGCTCCACGAACAGCGACAACCCTTCAGTTCCAAATATTGTGTTTGATGATGGCTTTCCTGCACGAAGATGAAATAGACGATGTTGGATGTTATTTCAATAAGAAACAAATAGTAAAAAAGTACAATGTTATCAAATGCCATGATATCTCGAGGTTTCTGAAAGCCATACCGTCTAATTTATGGGTATTCATGACTTCAAGCAATTTATTGCCGCCTCATCAAAAACGTAAATTAAACTCCAGTAGAGGAAAAATAAAAGAAAGAAATATTACGATTCCGTTTATTGCGGATGTTGATTTGGTCTCAAGACGAGGTCACTTCATCGTCTATGAATACCAACATCTCTTTGGGGTATCCGATGAAAAAATGCAGCATATCGTTGAATATTTGCGCTACTGGGATATACTTCGGGTATGTTGTGGCAAACAGATGTCCACAGATTGGCGAAATCGCCTGTCACCAACAGCAAACTACAAACAACATCATGAATCTCTTAGCCCAACATATCCTGCATGTGAAATGTACAATATAAGTGAAGTCGAACATCTACTTCTAAACACATATGTATTCCGGAAACTGTCTCATATAGCTTCAATTCGGAACGTCGTTGGAAAGACGTCAACAGTTGACGGTATATTGAACGGTGACTATTGTGAACGGTGTAACGCAAATATTTCTAAAGATCATCTAAAATTCAATCAGAAATGCGCATGAAGATATGCCTATGCGAACTGGTGCATTTAAGATATGTTGAGAAGAGATTTGCACATATTGATTTAATATCTTTTCATGACTAATGTTATTGTTTATGTCACATAAATATATATATCTAAAAGTTTAAAATGTTAGTTTGGCCATTTTTGATAGGGATCATAATTATATCTTTGTTAGCATGAAAACAACAACAACAACAACAACAACAAAAAAGCAACAAAAACAAATAAAAGAATAACATTAAACATTCTGGTGTAAAAGTTTTAAAATTCTGATTACTTGTGGACTCTTCAGGGCCTAGCCCGATGTTCACAAAACATTATTCAGTCTCGTCTGTGTGAAGGATCAAACAAAGCAACAACTTTCGACGAGAAAATGTGAGGAATCAAGTAAGACAACAACTTGAGTTGAGAAAATATGACGAATCAAATAACTGTTCTCGTCTAAATACGACTATACATGTATGTAGTAATTTCCGAGGTTTTATTTAGTTTAAAGGCCTGTTTGAAGTATTTTCATCTTAGGTGGGTATTTTCAATGCGTATGTGCGTTTCACACCATGTTAGTACGACAAATCAAATAGGTGGAAGTTTAGCCAGTAGAAGTAACACATTTTTGGAAATTATTTCATTAATTGGAGCACTGTCCCTGGCTTACCGCTGATATAAAGTGACAGTGGTGGCAGGTTAGACTGTACTTTAACAACCATAACTCAGCACTTTGTTTGCAGTATTCGGGAGCACGATGTGTTAAGAAACGATTCCTGAAACCACAGTTACGTTACCACGGTTCCTTTAAAGTCTGACAACACAAAAACAAGTTTTATATTTCCTGTCGAGGAATTCAGTGTCAAAAAGTATACACTATTCAAGCTCACCATTTACATAGTATGTAAGTGAGATGACATATATAGCATACTGTGTTACAAACACACTTGTCCGTCAAATGCAATGCTAAATCTAAGTAGTCTAAATCAACTTCATATCAAATATGAACATTTTGATTAATCTTTGTTTTTTTTACCCGCATACTTTTCTAGAGACACTATAAATCTCTATTTTGTTTATATGTTCATTGTTTACTCGTATAACCTGCTCGACGAGACCCAAGATCCAGACGTACGTACTGAATCGTAATCAAACACACCTTTCCTACATCCCTGGTCACTCTCATTGAAGTGGCTTTGTAATTGTTTGAATATATAAATTGCCAAAATGTTTACATATAGTCGGGTAAAGTCGAGAACTTGTGTTAGAAAAATCAAAAAAGGGTTGGATTATATCTTCATAATATGTCTAGAAATTATTATAGGTTACGCGGATCTCGATAAAGTGTGATTGCATATTGTGAAATAGATACAATATCTCAATAATGTTTATCGACTTGTTGTGATTTGCTAATGAATTGGTGAATGGGTTCTAATGAAGGGAATGGGCATGAAAAGTTTGTCTCGATATATTGGACACTAGAGGCATAAGACAAGACTGGTACTACTACCACTGTGCCGAAATTACATGTGCGCCGAAAACAAAACTGTGGTTTTGTCAAGTCTGCTTAGAATAAACAATCATTATCATGTAATCATTGAACATGCAGGCACTTAATGGCACCTACGCTTGGTAGCCGACCTTAAATCTGTGTTAATTAGAAATATTTATGAGCATTGCCAATTAATTCCTTTTTACACTGTATTTGTAAATACTTCTTCATGTGTATGAAGTATTTGACCTTAAATCTGTGTTGATTGGAAATTTTTCTGAGCATTGCCAATTAATTCATTTTTTTTGCAGCGTATTTGTAAATACTTCTTCATTTGTATTTACACGAAAGGGAAACGTACACATGATTCTTGTCCAACAGTTGTAATATTTACCTAATGACACTGTTCGTTGTCAGATAAGATAAGACAATTGGCATACTTTTACATACTCATAGCATTCGGATTACCCATAACCTATTTTGCGTGCAGATGTTTGAGTACGTTTGTTTTTGTTTAAGCATAATAATTCTGTTTGTGTATGCAACTTTTGTGTTTGTAAATTGCGTTTGCATGTACTTCATGTCGTGTCCTGTTTTATCCGTAGAGTTTATGTTTGTTAAATGCGAATGTACATATCTTATGCAGTTCTATGTTCTTTCATTTAACTACCTTTAATTAATTTTAATAAATTTCGTCTGCAGATATTCATTATTATGCTTATACTTATATCGATATATATTTGTTCTAGTATTTATGCATCTGTGACAAGTCAACGGAGATTTGTTTGTAAATTTTTTGAGGGTATTGTACATCAGGAATTTTTAAAATTCTTATTAATTTGACCATTTTTTCTAACATATTTAGAAACTCACACATGTACGCGCAGGTTTTAGTACTTGTGACTTCTTCGGAATTACGTTTACTTATTCATTTTAAAAGCCGTTCATTTCCAGCAACTTTACAATTTTCCCAACAACTGTAATCAAACATCAATACTTTTTGCTCCAGTAAGGAACTGTTTGTATACATAGATCACGTTTAACCTCAATAAATCACTTTAATTAAATTTGGAAATAGGACATGAAAATAATTAGCAAGGTAAAGAACTGTTCATAAATTTACAAATATTTGATAAGTGTGTTGATGTAAAATTATAGCTCGTATATTTACGAGTTATTGTTTTAGATAGTATTTCCTTGCCCTGTTGTACTTACAAGAACAAATAGAATACATTCAATGACACTGTTAAAATGAGATATCAACACTTATTTTATATTAAAGTAACTAACTGATCGTTCCCTTAATAGATACAAAAATGATAAAAAAATTGCGGGGTGTGGGGTGGGAGGGGTGGGGGGGGGGGGGGGGCACATGAGTGCCTCTTCGCGGTGCAGTCTGGATGCATACGGATCAAATGTGATTTTTACGTAACTGAACATTTATTAGATTTTTTTATCATTAGTTAATCACGATAAAAGATAGCATCCTCTCTACAAATATTGTACACAGTATAGATGTATCAATTGTATGCACGGTCCGGACTCCAGACCATTAGTAGCCACTTCCTTATAGGAAACCCCTTTTATCATTTCAAGTCTCTGTGACGATTTGATAAAAGACATTGTGTCTGAAATCACTCGTCCTGCACCTCTGATTCGTTAGGGGAAGTTTGCAGATATTTGCTAAGAACATGTTTTCAGTGGTTCTGTAAAATTGGATATGTTAACTCCCCGTCGTTACCTTACTATGAAACTGTTAAAAACGACAAAAAACCACCACCACCACCAACAACAACAGCAAAAAAAAAAAAAAAAAAAAAAAAAAAAAAAATCCGCGACCAAGAATCGAACCGGAATCGCTGGCATTGTCGTCTAACAAACTAACCACTGCACAACTTTCTCCATTATACATTTCGGTTAATCTATACTTTTGTTTGTAATATTTTTGCTATTTGGTAAATGGTTCTCTTTCATTATTTTGATAGTATGCTGATTATGACGTTGGTTTTGTTGTTGTTGTTGTTGTTAATGATGATGATTATGATGGCAAGGCTGATTTATTTACATTGTTCATTGACCATGCTTTTAAACTCAACTCAACTCAACTCTTCTTTTATTTCAACCCTGGTACATTTACATATACAGTAAGGGCATAAAACAAAACACACTGTCTATAATATACTGACAGTGAAAGTGACGCTTAAGTAAATGTGACTATAATGTTGATGATAATGATAACGATTAGACTATGCATTTTAGTGTCCATTGGATGCCAATTACAGCAATGAATAACTATGTTGACATTTCAAAACTGTTAATTATTCAATTTGAAATTAAAGCATTAAGTATATGACTGTGTTACATTTGTTTTGGTTTACAGCTGCACAATCATTTTGTTTGATTCATATTAAAGCAGTTATTGAAGTGAAATTTCCTTTGCGGCATATGGAAAGAAAAACAAAGCCGTAGACAGTGGAAATTTACGGTATAAGGTAAAGTAGTTAGAATAACCTATTTGGTAGCAATACCTGAAGCATAATATTATCAAACCGTTGTCTTTGTTCCACTGATTTATGACAAATATCTTGATGTTAACGCTTATTACATACCTATATAAATTCTGTAGAAAAATCTTTTTTTTTTCACAATTAGATATGAACAAGCAAAAACAAAACCGTATTGTACCTTTTAAATTCCGTATTATACCTTCCGTATAGCGCACATAAAATCTTCACTTAGTTTCATTTTAATACCCATTAACATTGAAGATTTCGTTATATAACAAAATAAAAACAAAACAAAAGGGTAGAAGTATATAATAAAAGGGTCATTATAACAGTAGCTAGATTTTAACTGGAATTCTGTATTCGTCTCTTGTTGATTTTGAAAGGTCGGATCACACTCGGCGCTTGCGCACCTCGTGAGATCCGATCTGGCAAAAATCCACTCGGACCGAATACAGCATCCCAGATCGAGCTGCTGTTAAAGTAGCCTATTTCATTAACTTATTTGCTTAAACCGTGGCTAATGTAAAAGCGGAGAGGTAAAAGCTTAATGTTATTAAACCGTTGTCTTTGGTCCATTCTATTCTATTATATACGATACAGACTATACACTGGTTTATGACAAAAATATTGATGTTAACGCTTATTAAACTGTGGCTAATGTAAAAGCGGACAGGTAAAAGCTTAATGTTATTAAACCGTTGACTTTAGTGCGTTTAAGGCCCTCTATTTTGTTCTAGACTTTGCATTGCTTTATGACCAGTATATTAATCTTAAATTATTAGTTTTAAACGGTCTTGTTGTTGGATATCTAAGGAGGTGAGATTTCTCGAAACGGAAGAACGACATATGTTATACTAAATAATTTGGTTTTTGAACTGCGAATCTGGCTGTGTTGTCTGTGCTCGATACTTCCTATGGAAACGTGTAATAAGGACGACATGGGAGAGTAACTCCATAATGTACTTTTAATATTTTATTGTGTGTTGCAGATACATTGATTCTTGAGTATCTTATCTACATACATATCTTACTGCCGCCATATAATTAATAATTTTCTGCCACAGTGCCAAACTTACTGCATGTGTTTTGTGACTTTGTCGTAACTGAGTATTTGTATATTTCCTATTCTTTAAACATTTGATGATGAGACGTCAAACCCAACAAAATAAATGCCGGTAAATTAGACATTTGATTTTCTTTGTGTAAGCAGCTTCTACATTCTTCTATCATAGACGTTGCGCTGTTGATATATGTTCTTGCACTGGAGCTGAGGGAGAAGAACTGTCGATTCAAACAATACACTAGGAGTGGCGGAGTGGCATGAGAAGCACTGTCGATTCAAACAATACACTAGGAGTGGCGGAGTGGCATGAGAAGCACTGTCGATTCAAACAATACACTAGGAGTGGCGGAGTGGCATGAGAAGCACTGTCGATTCAAACAATACACTAGGAGTAGCGGAGTTTCATGAGAAGCACTGTCGATTCAAACAATACACTAGGAGTGACGGAGTGGCATGAAAAGCACTGTCGATTCAAACAATACACTAGGAGTGGCGGAGTGGCATGAGAAGCACTGTCGATTGAAACAATACACTGTTTTGTTTCTTTGTTTTGCTACAAAGGTTTAAATTTGATTAATTCACTACTGAATGAAACAACATTATTATCATTAGTTGATTTCTGGTCATCACATATTTTACTTAAATAAAAAAGGGCATAGTTTTAAATTTTTTATGATAGTTCAATTATCATTAACACTCTATATGTAGTGCGCGAAAATACTGCATTTAGTGTAAACTACTGTTTACTTTATAAATAAAAATGTCCTTTAAACCTCTGTCAATTTTAACACGATTTCTACATGTATGTAGTTTTAAAGATCCGGTTCACAGCTCAGTACAGCTTTCATTGATTTTAAAAATGTAAATAAAAGTGATTTTGAATTAACCATTGTAACATAGCATAGAGTTCACGAACAGCTCTTAACAGACTTCAGTATGTTGAGAAAGTAATTGACTGTGATATCATGATCAAAGTGTTAACAGGCAGCTCTTGACAGCCTTCACTGACGTTTAAAAAGTAAATGATTGTGATATCACTATTGCAAGCAATCAAAGAGTACAAAGACGGCTGTTGACCCCCTTCAGTGATGTTGAAAATGTTACTGACAGTTGTATTACCAATCAAAATGTTAATAGGCGGGTCTTAAATGCCTACACTGATGCTAAAATGGAACTGCCTATGAAACCACCATGTCACCAAACAAGCTGAATTTCAACAGATGTGATTACTTTCAATAACCATTTTTTTATCATTTGAATGAGGTATTTACAGGTTCTTAAGCCTTCAGTTTTATTAATACGCTGTCTTAAGGGTTTTTTTTCACTGGAAGAGGGTCTTGGTAGAACTTAGCTATGTTGTGCAGGGATGTGCTGAGATAAATTTCTGTTAAATTGACTTTAGCTTTAGAAAACGATTGGTGGAACATAGTTTAGATTAGTCTTAAGTCCTACACAGCGTTTCATATTATGTGAAAGAAGCAACTGACTAAATAGAGAAAATGTATAATATTATTATAAAATGTTTAGAAAAGCACTACTTTTAATGTTGTACATCAACTAACTTATACAACAAGAGCCATAAAGGGAGGTTATAAAAACAATGTATTGAATTATACTTTCTTCTATGGTAACAAAATATTCAAACCTATGACAAAAATATGACAAAACAGTAATCGAAATAGCTTTTGCACTAACATGTGCTTTATTTATAACACATATTTGTCAACCACTATTTTAATAGAAACATTATTACCTTTCAGTTACTTTTGACTCATTAAACAGCAAAATACAGATGAATTAAGTATGACTGTTATAAAACATATACACTAACACAGGCTTTTAATTTAAGTTTAGGTTTTTGTTTTACATGAATTAAATATGATAATATCTTTGATTTTATTCTATGACATAAATCAATTAGTTTTGATGTTACAAAAAGATATTGAGAAATAGTAAAATAGAGTTAAGCATATCATAAAATAGATGTATCGATAGATAAAAATGATTTCAAAATATACACTTTTTAGGCGCATTTCTGATTAAATTTAAGATTTCGATGAGTAATATTTGCGTTACAACGTTCACAATAGCTTCCGTCTAGTTTACCGTCAACTGTTGATGGCTTCCCAATGACGTCACGAAGTGAATCTATATGAGCAAACGTCTTGAAGGCATACGTATTTAAGAACTGTACTTCGACTTGACTTATATTGTATCTTTCGCATACAGAATGTATTGAGCTATTATGGACATGATGTCTTTTATAGTTTGGATTTGGTGACAGGTGATTTCGCCAATCTGCAGACATCTGTTTTCCACAGCATAACCGAAGTATATCCCAGTAGCGGAAATATTCAGCCATATGCTGCATTTTTGCATCTGTTATCCCAAATATAGGCTGGTATTCATAAACAACCGAATGACCTCGTTTGGAAACAAAATTGATATCAGCAACATATTTAATCGTTATATTTTTTGCTCTTATTACTTTTATATTTTGTCTAGTTAAGCTATACCGCTGCTTTTCCTTAGGCGAAAATTTAACCTTTGAAGTCATGAAAATCCAAGAATGAGACGGTATCTTAGTCAGAAACTTTGCAATTGCATGCGTTTTTATAACGATATATTTCTTTGAGTTCTTCTTGTTGTAATAGCATCCTACAGAGTTTTTCACATCTTCGTGTAGCAGTGCCATACTCAAACACAATATATTGAACTGTAGCGTTGTTGCTGTTCGTGGATGCCCATACTGTAGTATAACATTCGGAACGCTCACGGAACACGACTGAAATATAATTAAAAATGAACTATAATAAATCAACTAGGAATATGTGTACAACACGCCTAAAATAAAATAATCCAATTAGGAATATATTATAACATGTCGGAAATATAATAAATCAATTAGGAATATATCATAACACGTCGGAAATATAATAAATCAATTAGGAATATACCATAACACGTCGGAATTATAATAAATCAATTAGGAATATATCATAACACGTCGGAAATACAATACATCAATTAGGAATATATCAAAACACGTCGGAAATACATTAAATCAATTAGGAATATTTTATAACACGTCGGAAACACAATAAATCAATTAGGAATATATTATAACACGTCGGAAATAAATCATCATTTATCCCGTATTGCATGATCAAATCAATGCACACAAATATGAATTAAAGGCTCATAAGGCCTTTGTTTAAATGTGGCTGCCACATGCCACATTTTCCATTATGAACATAAAATACATAAATTTCTTGTTTTATCCTATTTCTGATAATTACGTTCTTTAATATTTGACAACGGTTTAAATATTGCTGAATATACTAGAATGTTCTGTTGAATCTATTTTTTATTACTTCCCCTTATGTGCAGTATTAAAAGTAATGATTTTCTAACCATGTTAGTACGCACTGCTCTTGTATCTGTTTTTAAGATAAGAATTAAAAGCATTATGGACCTTTAAACAATAACTGAAGTCTACAGGAAATTTTACATAACAGAATATGTGCTTGTAATTTTATTTTCATTCTGTTCAAATCTTAAATGAAACGAACGGCTCATAACAATGCAAGCTAATATTTTACAGGAAAATTTACACAATAGCTCCAAACCAAACAAGAGCTGTCACAGGAGACAGTGTGCTCTACTATTTCGATGCTGGATAGTGAAACTGGACACATTTGACGAAGCTGGAGCTGTCACTGTAGTGTTCAATGACTCCAACGTGGATAAAATATTGGATAATAGCTTGAATCTGTGTCAAAAGTATTAAATAATAAGAGAGATGAGGATCAAGTGTATCAAAACATTAAATATTATTATGTATAATTCTTAGCAAAAGGGGTCATAATTCATGAAATATTGGTGCAAGAGTGATGCACCTTGTGTCATGTTGAATCAAATCCATATAGTAATAACCAGAGATATAGTGAAAATGCATCAAAATTAACCTTTAATTCTAAGTAAAAGGGGCATAATTCATGAAAAAGCCGTGCCAGAGTTATGGACCTTGTGTCATATGATGTTGGTGATAAGGTGGAACATCTATTCTAAGTTTGAATCAACTCCATTTAGTAATAACTGAGTTGGAATGAAAGTGACTTTCGACTCATTAAACAGCAAAATACAGATGAATTAAATATGACTGTAATAAAACATATACACTAACACAGGCATTTAATTTAAGTTTAAGTTTTTGTTTTACATGAATTAAATATGATAATAACTTTGATTTTATTCTATGATATAAATCAATTATTTTTGATGTTACAAAAAGATATCGAGAAATAGTAAAATAGAGTTAAGGATATCACAAAATAGATGTATCGATAGATAAAAATGATTTCAAAATATACACTTTTTAGGCGCATTTCTGATTAAATTTAAGACTTCGATGAGTAATATTTGCGTTACAACGTTCACAATAGCTTCCGTCTAGTTTACCGTCAACTGTTGATGGCTTCCCAATGACGTCACGAAGTGAATCTATATGAGCAAACGTCTTGAAGGCATACGTATTTAAGAACTGTACTTCGACTTGACTTATATTGTATCTTTCGCATACAGAATGTATTGAGCTATTATGGACATGATGTCTTTTATAGTTTGGATTTAGTGACAGGTGATTTCGCCAATCTGCAGACATCTGTTTTCCACAGCATAACCGAAGTATATCCCAGTAGCGGAAATATTCAGCCATATGCTGCATTTTTGCATCTGATATCCCAAATATAGGCTGGTATTCATAAACAACCGAATGACCTCGTTTGGAAACAAAATTGATATCAGCAACATATTTAATCGTTATATTTTTTGCTCTTATTACTTTTATATTTTGTCTAGTTAAGCTATACCGCTGCTTTTCCTTAGGCGAAAATTTAACCTTTGAAGTCATGAAAATCCAAGAATGAGACGGTATCTTAGTCAGAAACTTTGCAATTGCATGCGTTTTTATAACGATATATTTCTTGGATTTCTTCTTGTTGTAATAGCATCCTACAGAGTTTTTCACATCTTCGTGTAGCAGTGCCATACTCAAACACAATATATTGAACTGTAGCGTTGTTGCTGTTCGTGGATGCCCATACTGTAGTATAACATTCGGAACGCTCACGGAACACGACTGAAATATAATTAAAAATGAACTATAATAAATCAACTAGGAATATGTGTACAACACGCCTGAAATAAAATAATCAAATTGGTAATATATTATAACATGACGGAAATATAATAAATCAATTAGGAATATATCATAACACGTCGGAAATATAATAAATCAATTAGGAATATACCATAACACGTCGGAAATATAATAAATCAATTATGAATATATCATAACACGTCGGAAGTACAATAAATCAATTAGGAATATATTAAAACACGTCGGAAATACATTAAATCAATTAGGATTATTTTATAACACGTCGGAAACACAATAAATCAATTAGGAATATATTATAACACGTCGGAAATAAATCATCATTTATCCCGTATTGCATGATCAAATCAATGCACACAAATATGAATTAAAGGCTCATAAGGCCTTTGTTTAAATGTGGCTGCCACATGCCACATTTTACATTATGAACATAAAATACATAAATTTCTTGTTTTATCCTATTTCTGATAATTACGTTCTTTAATATTTGACAACGGTTTAAATATTGCTGAATATACTAGAATGTTCTGTTGAATCTATTTTTTATTACTTCCCCTTATGTGCAGTATATTAAAAGTAATGATTTTCTAACCATGTTAGTACGCACTGCTCTTGTATCTGTTTTTAAGATAAGAATTAAAAGCATTATGGACCTTTAAACAATAACTGAAGTCTACAGGAAATTTTACATAACAGAATATGTGCTTGTAATTTTATTTTCATTCTGTTCAAATCTTAAATGAAACGAACGGCTCATAACGATGCAAGCTAATATTTTACAGGAAAATTTACACAATAGCTCCAAACCAAACAAGAGCTGTCACAGGAGACAGTGTGCTCTACTATTTCGATGCTGGATAGTGAAACTGGACACATTTGACGAAGCTGGAGCTGTCACTGTAGTGTTCAATGACTCCAACGTGGATAAAATATTGGATAATAGCTTCAATCTGTGTCAAAAGTATTAAATAATAAGAGAGATAAGGATCAAGTGTATCAAAACATTAAACATTAAGTATAATTCTTAGCAAAAAGGGGGCATAATTCATGAAATATTGGTGCAAGAGTGATGCACCTTGTGTCATGTTGAATCAAATCCATATAGTAATAACCAGAGATATAGTGAAAATGCATCAAAATTAACCTTTAATTCTAAGTAAAAGGGGCATAATTCATGAAAAAGCGGTGCCAGAGTTATGGACCTTGTGTCATATGATGTTGGTGATAAGGTGGAACATCTATTCTAAGTTTGAATCAAATCCATTTAGTAATAACTGAGTTAGAATGAAAGTGCATCAAAACGTTAACCTGAAATTATAAGTAAAAGGGGGGATAATTCATGAAATAATGGTGCAAGAGTTATGGCCCTTGTGTCATATGATGTGAGTGATGATGTTGAACAACTATCTTAAGTTTGAATCAAATACATTTAATAATAACTGAGATAGAGTGAATGTGCACCAAAACTTTAACCTGAAATTCTAAGTAAAAAGGGGGATAATTCATGAAACACTGATGCAAGAGTAACAGCCCTTGTGTCATATGATGTAAGTGATGATGATGTTGAGCAACTATTTTAAGTCTGAATCAAATCCATTTATTAATAACTGAGATAAAGTTAAAGTGCACCAAAACAGAGTTATGACCCTTGTGCTATTTGATGCAGGCGATGATATTGAACAACTATTTTAAGTTTGAATCAATTTCATTCAGTAATAACTGAGATAAAGTGAAAGTGCACCAAAACTTTAACCTGAAATTCTAAGTAAAAAGGGGAGATAATTCATGAAATATTGGTGCTAGAGTTACGATCCTTGTGCCATATGATGAAGGTGATGATGAGGAACAACTATTTTAAGTTTGAAGTAAATCCATCAAGTAATAACAAAGATAAAGAGAAAGTGCATCAAAACTTTAACCAAAGTGCAGACGCGGAAGGACGCCGACGCCGACGCCGGATCGAGTAGGATAGCTCTCCGTACTTCGTATAGTCGAGCTAAAAATCCAGTAACAAATTGTATCAAAATCGTGAATAAATGGTTTACGAATCGGGATTTGCCGATTTATTAACACCATCATTTGTGGATATTTTTGCAGTACCATTTATTACTGATTCATTAAAAAGTAAAGATGTAACTAAAGATGCAAATCTTAAATGTATTTTGGCGGGATATAACTGAAAAACACAGAGACACCACATAACTTCTAAAATACTGGAATTTTAACCGTTATGGAGTAGGTACAAATGTTTGATTATCTAACAACATCTGATGCATATGTTCTAAACTGTATCCAACTCTTGAGTTTTGCAATTGCTATACTATAAATAGAATCTATGTATTTCATATTGTTCTTTATTTACTAGATCATTTATTTTGCCATTTTCATAGTAAATGCTACCCTTTCTATGGAATTACAATTCATCCTTAAACTTTTTGTACCCATGCTTTCTTCCCTTAAAATAATGCTGATTCATTAGGACGACTTATTACCGATCATTAGCACGATTTCTTACCGATTTATTAGTACCACTGATTTCCAAATTCCTTTCATTTCAACTTCAGCACAACCAATTTCATACCGATTCATGATTTACCAAAACAAAGACATGTTATGTTACCGATTTATTACCGATTCATTAGCTCATTTCCATCGTGATAAAATCGTGAACAAATCACCCGATTTGTTCACCATTTATAACACCGATTCATTCCAATCCTTTTTGTTGTTGTTTGGGAGAATACATGCATGTAATTTTATTTTCATTTTGTTCAAATCTTAAATGAAACAAACTGCTCATATAATGCAAGCATACATTTTACGATGTAGACTACAGTTTAATTTTCTAAATATGGCAATGAAACTTCTGTACTTGACATTCCATGGTATTGTTTGCATCCGATTGTAGTTTTTCATGTCTGAAACTTGGCAAAGGTGGTTCCATTATGTCCGATGAATATTTAGTCTGAGAAATACTTTGATAAAAGTAATATATCATTACAACACCTGTAACAACAGTACACACGCATGAAAGAACACAGCCATTTTTACATTTAGATTTAAAATCTGAATCCATCTTGATATTCCTAAATAACAGAATGTCTCATGTATCCGATTTAAGTAACATATTTAAAGCCACTACAAAAGTCCGGAATAAGATTTATAGTGTCCCCAATACACACCAAATGTTGTCAAATACATACATGAGTATAAATAACTGAAAACTGTGAGCTGATATTTATAGAAGCTGGCGTATATATACATTCATGAATAGCGAGTAAAGTTAAAGTTGTATAAACTGTAAGCAGCCAGGTGTAAGATCATTTTAATATTAAGATATATGAATAGAGTAAAGGTAAGGTGTACACACCAAATCCAATTAGTTTTACATGACAAAGGGTTTGGGTAATAAACAGTCACACATCGCTTTATTTCATATTGGCATAAAATTAGATTTAAATTGTAAGCTTTGTTAAAATGCACTTTTCTATGTGTGAAATTAAGCAAATTTCGGCCACCTTTATGTTTGATATTTGAAGGATGCATGCATAATGTATCGCTACGATACATATAAACCTCTGCATGATACCAAACATCAAATTTATGAAACATCAATGGTAGTTCTAAATAAGCTCTGATTGAATAGAAAAGTATAGATAGATATTTACGCTTGAGAGTTTAGTTTTAAGTTACTAAGTATTCAGAATGGCGAACTGGTTACGCGAGAGTCTGTCTGCCTTGCGGGCGATGTTTAATACTGAATCTACGCTGTCATTTTTTCATAATATTTATTTTCATTCAATGATTTTTAAGTTAAGTTTTACTTATATTTTTTCCCATTATCGCCATGTACAAGTGAGTTTCATTTAAACTAAAAATTCCATTTAAATGCTTCATCTGAAATGTCACAGGCCCTGTTAGCGAATTCTGGTGTCACAGGCCGCAGTTTTTTCATGCCAAGCACTTGATATTATGTTTACTTATTTGCCTGTGTATGCAACAAATTGATTGACTATTTTTATTATGTATTTTACCTATATTTGAAGAAAGATGTTGGTATAAGTAAAAGTCTTTTACATCGAACTATCACGCACAACATACAATAATTACACTATCACGGCTATAAAGGCGCACTAAACATAGTCAGTATAAAATGTAATGAATCGAATTGATATGTAAACATTCCCGCAACCCTAGGGATAAAATGGTTCTTCCATTAACTAAAGCATAGTATGAGTATGTAGGTGACAGTGTACGTGACATTTATAATGCATACAAATTCAAACAGAGGAGAGAGTTTCAAATAAGCTTTCAGCTTCCTACTCAATCCTGTATGCTTTTTATATATATATATATATATATATATACATGTTGTAAATGAATTGTGATTAATAAAATATTGTTTAAACCAAATTCAAACAGTCGTACAACAAAAGGACTTTGAGATATCAAAAAGTTTGTTTATATTAATCAACTAGTTTTATAGACATGGAATAAGATTTATAATTCTAAGTACAATTTTACATTTTTTATTTTCGTTAATATACACCGATTTTTTATTTTTTTTTTTTGGTAAAATTGACCAATAATGACAATCGGCCACTTTGTTTGATTACGTGGAATTGTTAGGCCATTCGGCATTCTTCGCACGTAAATAAAGATCAACGTGAACATGGCTTTCCGTAAAAGAACGGAGATTGCCGATATTGCATACGGGTCAATTATATCATCTCAAAATGATAACTGAAATCACCGGTATTTAGGATTCTTTATTCAGTGTAATTGTGGGTCAGGTACTGCGTGGTTGTGTATAAGCTTGAGGGTAGAGTGAAATATGTGCCAGTCTGCTAGAAATGAGTAGTTTTGAACAAGCTTCAGGATAGTACATAGATGATTGTGATTATTTGTATATATGCCGACAGAGGGGTAGAGGGAAATAATATGCTAGTAGAGGATAGCGAGTAATTATATTTCAGCTAGTGGCAACGCTTAGTTACGTGTCAACTGCATGAGGGCATCGAGTTTTTTATATGCTAGCTTGAGGATATAAATGTAGGTATGTACCAATTAAGTGTTGCCAGCAGACATGAAGCATCTGACAACAGCAATTAACTGTGTGCCAGCTGATGGTAATGAAGTGTAATATACAATTTCGAGAAAGTACAAATCATCAACGAAGACGATTGGCGGTGGACCACTATGTAGCGATAGAATCACTCTATTTTGGTGTAAGTCTGAACTGTTCAGAATGCATTAATTAAACATACAGATATGGTTAAACCGAGGTATTGGAACACCAATGTATTCCGAAACTTGACAGAATTCAGGGAACCACGAGCAGCCTTACTTTTAAGAGCGCGACTAAGCAAATTTCGAAACACAATTTCATTCTCTCCGTCACGAAGCGAGGTCTTACAATGACAATATTATACATACCAAAATTTATGACAAGAGGGATGATTTTAATTTTAGTATTGTAAATTTTCACCATTTGGATGGGGATGTACCTCAGGCTACATCTTATGGGGTATATATTTCTCAGTTAATTCGGTTTGCCAGAGCGTGTAGTCATGTCAAGCATTTCAATGAACGTAATCAATATATTACAAGTAAACTTCTTCAGCAAGGCTACCGTTATTACAAATTGCGTAAATATTTTGCTAAATTTTACTATCGTAATTCTGATTTAGTTTTAAAATTCAATAGTAATTTAAAGACACTTCTGCGAGAAGGTATTTCTAAACCCGTTTTTTACGGGGATGTGGTTTACAAACTTCGTAAGATCTTGGGTCATGGTAATTTTCCAAATGTATTTGGTAAAATTATAAAACGTTTTATTAAAAGAGGTTACGACCCAACTGTTTTGAGACATACCGCATGTTTAGTGTTCAACCCGTTTACCTTTGGACACTACGCTTCCCTCTTTGATTGTGTCTGACGGAAGAGGGAGAGGACTCTATGATAAGCAGTTTTTAAATCCTACCAGGACTGAACTGTTTTGATATCTGTCTTCTGGCCTGTTTCGTCGGGCCCTTAAGGGTATTTCTCTTGTTGCTCTGTCTTCTGAAAAGGCATTGAGTACATACGTTTTTGGTTCTAAAGGTTTGCTTTATATATATTTATACACGAGCAATTTTGTGTTTTACATGCCATGCCTTTTTGTTTCCATTACGTGTGTTAGAGATTCACCTGGAGGGGATTACTTTTATTTACACTGTCCCGTGTCTTTGGAACATGGTGGGAGTAAGAGTGAGGTTGGGTGCGCACCATAAACCGGTTTAAGCTCCCCAGTGGTGTTTTTGCCACTGACCGTTCCAAGGCCGTGCCCCACTGTGTTCCTTTGTTTGTTCGTTTTGTCCAAATGTGTTGGCTTTGTGTGTATGTGTGTGTGTGTTTGTGGTGTGCGCGTCTGCGTGCTGTGGGTTTCGTTTTTGGGAGGCTGCGTTTTTGGTACGTGGCATTCCTTGGTTGATATTTGTCTTTGTTGTTTTACATCTTAGAATTGCATAAGCTTTGTATTATATTTAATTAAAAGTTCAGAGAATTTTTGAAAAATGTAAGTAGAGAAAACAGTGCGTAAATTTATGTTATTGGTAACCCTGTTGTAAATCTGTTTGGTAGTATAAAGGTTTCTATGATGAAAAATCTCTAACTTTGAGCAGGCCTATTTTTCATTTTTGTCACAGACACTTTTAATTATATCTTCGTCTATTTCAGACAAGATATTTAAAAGATTTTTATCTATGTAGATTTTCTTTTTCTTTTGTTGTCAAGGGAGCTGGTAGTTTGCATTCAGTCGCAATCTTAATCAAGGGAGAGAACAGTAAAACGATTAATACAAAATCAAACACGCACTGTTTCCCTTTGTTAAAAATAGTCACCACTATTTTCAGACAATTTGTAGCAGGTAATTACATGCATTATGTTTTAATTTGCCACCACTTAAAAGTTGAAGTGGAGCCGTTTCTTTCAAGTTTAAGCATCACTTCTGAAAATGAGGCAAAACCAACAGGAGCCCGCCCGCTTAGCTCAATAGGGAGGGCGCAGATCTTCGGATCGTTCGATCCCTGGGCAGGGCGTATGTTCTTCGTGACGATTTAATAAAAGACATTTGTGCCTAAAATCATTCGTCATCCACCTCTGATTCATGCGGGGAAGTTGGCAGTTACTTGTGGAGAACAGCTTTGTACTGGTACAGAATCCAGGAACACTGGCTAGGTTAACTTCCCGCCGTTATATAACTGAGATACTGTTAAAAAACAATGGCTGCCTTCATGAGTGGCCATTTATTTAAAAGCGGCCATATTGTTTAAATAGTGATCCTTTTTTAAAAAACAATATTCAGAAATATGCAATGCTTGAAGTCGACTTTCATCTACAGTAAATTTATCGTCAGGAATTTCTCTTACTTTAACTAATTTCCCCTCTCTCTCTCTCTCAGATATAACCATTCCACACATTGTCTTAATTAACATAAAATAATTCCCCAAATTACTTTGAATATCTGCAATTACACTTCGTCCAAGAACACGACCCACGTGCACCAGTATATGTCATTTCGTAAAAGAACAAAATTAATAGAAATAGATATGAATATCTTATTAAGTCAAAAAGAGCGTAATGATAAATGATGTTTTTCTAGCTTGACAATGTTTTTCCTTTTCTTTCTTGTTTTTATTTCAAGCTTTTGTTCTCAAATCTTTTTTTTCATTTTCTGTCCTTTTTCTTGTTACCATAGTACTCATAGAAGATGCTTTAGAAGTAATGATTGTAGACAGATATATTGTTTACAATATCCTCCCACGTCAATCAAAATTTTGTTTATTTCCGTCAAATGTTTTTAATTTACCACCATTTATGTATGTGTCTGCATTTTGACTGCCAGCCAATCCTTCTTATCTGCAATTAATTATGACAGACGTTTGCGCTATAGCTTCGAAATCTAGCGCTTTTCTTGAGTGTTAACTTCCGGAATTGTCTCCTTGTCTTTGTTCGTTAGAGCAAATTCAGCTTCAAGATTAGTCATTGAGCTATTTCAAGCCCCGAGTTACTCGCTAAATACTACCATTCCCAATGCAGTTATTCATCCATTGTTCATCAGAATAGTATATTCGTTTAAATGGGCATTCATTTTTGCATCTATTGCTTAGATACAATGCGCGTGTACGAAATCAAAATTTTGTCTATCTCCGTCAAATTTGTTTAAATTTACCGTCATTTTTTTTATGTGTCTGCATTTTGTCTCCCAGTCATTCCTTCTTATCTGCAATTCATTATCAGGACAGAAGTTTTTTTGAGGTTTTCAATGTGTGCTTTCTTATAGACTTTATCATTCAGAACAAAGTAACAATAGTGTATTATGTTTAAAGATATATAAAATATGTCTGCATTATTTGATACTTACACGTATTACCAGAAATTTACATGAAGCTGGTCACAATCAGATCTCCCAGACGTTATAGTTGATTTTTGTTTCTGGAATCCATAATAACCAATTGATACTAGATAATATAGAATGTGGTTAAGTCAGATGTTAAAATACTTCTACCGTAAGCCAGTAGAATCTTTAAAAATACAAGGATGTCTTGTAAACCTACAACATGACGTTTAATTTACACAATGATCGATGATAATTTTATCAGTTTTATCAGTTGTGTTTGATAGTACACATGACCCGTTCAATTTTGTACGATTCAAAGTCGTTGTAAATTCATACATATTAAAGTTTTTATAATTAATATCGAATAAAGTCAGTTGCACATGAGAGTTTCTTACAACAATGCACATATCTGAATTCATACATTAATTTCAATTGAAAATAATAAGCAAATACAAACTACAGAGAAATAAAACAGGATTGACTATTGACAAGCTATCGTAGTGGTACATTCTGTCGAAATTTCAATCTAATTAACATTGCTTAATATGTATAGAATGTATATGATATATACTTTTTAAGATACACCCAAAATGCAGGGGATAAGGATGTTTACACGTACAGTTTTTTTATTTCTATAAACTTCATATGTTTACAACGCACCAACGCTCATATTAATATATAAGTACTGAAAAAGATAAAAAGATAAACATGACCAAATTTCATTTGTTTCTGCGATAAATGTTCTAAAATGCATACATTTCTTCTAAATGCATCTGTCATTAAATCTTAAACGTCTTTTGATAATATTTTTGTTACAACGTTCACAATAGCCTCCGTCCAGTTTACCGTCAGTGATTGACGGCTTCACAATGACGTCAAGTAATGAAGCGATATGACCAAACTTTTGGACAGCATATGTGTTCAGAAGAAGAAGCTCTACCTGACTTATATTATACATTTCACATGCAGGGTATGTTGAACTATGAGTGTTATGATGCTGACTGCGATTTACAGTTGAAAGTAAGCGACCACGCCAAATTGCGGACATCTGTCTTCCACAACATATCCGTAGTATATCCCAATAGCGAAGGTATTCAATAATATACTGCATATTTTCATCTGACATTCCAAAGAGAGTCTGGTATTCATAAGCAATAAAATGACCACGTTTTGAGACCAAATTAACATCAGCAACATACGGAATCGTAATGTTTCTTTCTTTAATTTTCCGTCTACTCCAGTTAAATACAAGCTTTTCTCGAAGCGGCAATGCATCGCTTGAAGTCATAAAAATCCATGAATTTGATGGTATGGATATGGGTAAACTTACAATGTTGTGAGTTTTAATAACAGTGTACTTGTTTACTGTTTTATTGTTAAAAAAACATCCAACTTTGTGTTTTTCATCTTCATGCAGAAACGCCATCATCAAACACAATATTTGGAACTGAAGCGTTGACGCTGTGCGTTTGGTACCATATTGCACAATGACATTTGGAACAGTTTTAGAACATGACTGAAAGATAAAATAATACATAGATTCTGTTTGGATATACAAATTTTGAACGTTTAAGCTTTGACCGTTGAAGTAAATAGCGACCATTTAAATTTCTTTTATCTTAGTACATTTTGGAAAATGCAATCAGAGTAATCTGGGAGTTAGACTGCTTTTCGATACTTTTCATCATATATTTAAAAAATATAAGTCTTAAGATATGTTAAAGTAGGTCCGTCACTTATTGACGGACTATAACTTATGGGTCATTTACCCTTCCGATTTTCATTAAGAAACAAAACACTTATCATGTTTTCTTTCTGCCAACTGTGTCCTGTATATTGACCTTAACAAGTACCTCTGTATATGCATATTAGTGACGTCATTGTTTCAGACATGTCTGTTGTTGTTAAAATTTTCAATGTGTAATCCGACTTTATGGGATACTCCAGAAATGACAAATTATGTGGAAAAGATTTCAGAGTTTAAGAAACATAGGAGCTTACCGCTGTAATTTTGTAATTGAGATAATTATTAACAATGACTTTCAAAGTCTAGAGAAAAAGTGCCCCCGTTGTTTTGTTCAGCTACCCCTGCCCAATACATAAATACAAAAGGCAACTGTGTGCAAGGAAATATACTGTCATTGATTTGGAGCCAATCAAATTGCGTGTTACATATAAAAAGGCTTGCGAATGTACATTTTCGCTGTAAATATGGGTTTCAGTGGTACGTAGTTACTATTAACAAACCGATACACTAAATGTTTTGCGGTGAAAGTGTCATGTTTGAAAATGATAAACCCATATTTCAAAATACACCATAGGATAATCAAAGCTTTTTTTTCAGGAATTGGTGAAATCTGAAACGCTTGTACGTATAAGTTACTTTTCAATAGACTAATTCGTTTTAATAGGTTGTTGGCGTTTTTCTTTTCAAATTATTCGAGAATGAAAATAAGTCTATAGATTGCTTTTTACAATTTAAAGGCTTGTTCTTCCTCCAATTTGTTTTTCATTACTATTTAATTTGTCAATAGAAATAAATTTTGATAAGAAACTTCACAATTTGAATTTCAGCTATTTGGACATTGCATTCTATCATCAATTTGCAGTTTTGGCTTTTAAATCATTTGTTGATTGCTTTAGATATATTCTAGTTGACTTAAGTTCAACATCATTTCCCAGTAACTATTTAAGAAATCCGACAAAAAAAAATCCAAATTTTACGATACATCAGTTAGACAGGATTTTTATGACGTTACGTCTAGCACATATCAGCCGAAATTTATAAAACAAATTACAAATTTAGTGCCATAAATACAGACAAGTTCTAAGGCAAATCATAATTGGCTAAAATGTAAGCCTAATTTGATAAACATGTAATGTCTCCTATTTAAGGCAGTTTTAGATGTCTGTAAACAAGATGGTTTGGCGTAAAGTCATCTATCCGGATAACGTAAAATAAATTTCGGACAATATATAAGAATTTCATCCTTTAAGGACAACATTCCTTTTTCTAAAGACATACAATGGCGTCATTTATGTTGACACGTGAAATTCAAATCAATGCCTTTAATTCCAGTTAGGATATGTGTTATTTCTAAAACCGTAGAAAATATCTCACGAATAAGAATACCGTCATATAGGTATGAATGGTAATATGTTTTACAACGTTAGAATATCCGTTACACCTATATTGCAGAAATATTTCTGTTCGTGAAAATGTTATCAAAACTTCCCAATGAACCCCTTATGAAAACTTAACCGAGGTCCGTTTTTCCCAATCAGTCTAGCAAATGAAAGGTCGATTTCATAATGGATAAAACTTATTAATACTTATTGTATTGTCTATTTCAGAAATGAGATAACCTCTAACGATGTGCACGCTTTATTTGGTAGGCAAGTTGGAAAAAGAGACGAGCGTACGGAAAAACGCGTGTATTTGTACATGCATTAACCAAATTTAAAACGCTCACAACATTTTTGGTAATGTTATAGCAAAAAGAATCTCAACCGATACAAAAATCGGTACACATACTACGGGAAAACGCGTGCATTTGTGCAAAACGTTAAGGAGACACAGATTGCTACTGTCGCACTTCATGCAGAAATGTGAAAGGGATGTGGATCTTGAAGAAATTGATGGTGGGAGATAAAAAAAAGCAAAAAAAAAAAAAAAAAATTCCTTAATCAGGTTGGCATGCCCGAAACGCGTTTAAACCCTCAGTTTCCTTTATTTAGGTTACTGACCGTTCCAAGGCGGTGCCTCTATTTAAAACAGGTTGTTTTGTTTGTCTTGTATTGTGTGTTGCGTATGTTTCTTGATTGTTGTAAGCGTTTTCCCTCCGCCCTAATCCCCCCTTTGGCCCTCTCCTTTCCCTTGCATTTACGCTACTTTTTGCATCCCATCCCCTTCACTTTAAGTAAGTTTTCGTAGCTCCTCTTTATTTTGGCAGCCGAATCCCAAGACGGTACTTGATTGTTTTTTCCTACTTGTGTGGGTGCGTTTGTAAGCTTGTGAGTCTATAACGGTGCCCTACTGTTTTCTTATATGTTGCTTGTTCGTTTTTCTATGTTATTCAGTTGATCGTCGTTGAGTGTTTGTCTTTGGTACATGAGTGTCTGCGCTATTGTGGTTTACGTCTTAGTGAGACTGTTTTTAAAGAACATGGCATTCCCTTGTATAATTGTCCTTGTTCAACTTTCCCCTTCCGATTCCTCCCCCACCCCCGACCCCATTTCGCCCCTTACCATTTCCTTCCCCTTTATCAATATTTAGCTTATATTAATATGTACTTGTTGGATGTTTGAAGCAACCCGTCTGAAATATTTTTCCATTACAGCTTCTTTTTGTTGTGGGCCTACTATGTAAATGCGTGGTTCTGGGGCTGTGGTTTTGGTGGTCTGTGCTTCCGAGAAATCTACCCTTACCTATTATCTTTTGTTACAATACCAGTGTAAGAGAAAAAGTTTTACTTTTGAGTTTTTCTTTCTAAAGTACTAGGTTTGCTTAAACAGGTAAAATATATCGCCTCGTCATCTAAACTTTGGATCGACGCCATATTTCTCAATGATAAAGATATAACGTCGGTCACTTTGATCATGAACAGTGGTTAACTTTAGTTTATTTTAATGATTTCTAGCTTCCAACGGCATATTAGCGATTTTCTGCAAGTATCCACTTAAAAATCCTTAAATATAATACGCTCCGCTAGTAAACATTTTCATTGCATGCCCTATTTATATATAAAGTTAGTTGACATCTCTGAACCCGTGAGTCACAGATTCCCCGTCAATCTGATCACGAATTGTACGTCAATCGTATCATGGTATTAATGTTAAGAATGACGGATTAATGACTTTATCGTGACCCTAACCCGGCGACAGGCGCGGAATCGTGGGAAAAATCTTGGTGTTGATGTCAATGATGCGTAATTCACATTTCCGTGGGAAAACAATGGGTGATGACGTCAATGATGCGCAATCCTCGTCAATCCGATCACGAATTATACGTCAATGTTACTTGATACCCCCTATTCCACTATTCCACCATAAAACCATAACACCAAGTCTGTGAAAAACAGTTATATATACTACCTCTGGATTAATAAATTTCTACAAATATTTTTCTCCCGTACGTGCCGAACTAGCCTAAGTAAGTAGTCAAAACTAGACAGTACGTGTGTCTTTAAAAACGTATATGACGTCACACGAAAATGTTAAATGTATGCATTATTATCAAAATATTTTCTGCATATCCCGGAAAATGTTAACATCTATAAATCAATCAAAGTAAAACATAACTTAATGTGAAATAGGTTTACTTAATTAATATGGGAAAAGCAACTTACCTCACATCGATTACCATTAGCTTCTTTTCGTTTTAATTGTTTAAATCCATTTATACCCTTCAATTGTTCCATTACTTCTTTTAGATTATTTTTGTAATAATGTTGATCAAACAAGTGTATTCCTATCGCAACGAAATGATAATAAATAGCAATCAATATGCATGCTATAAAGATATACTGCAGCAATTTATGAATTGAAACCATTCTATATGCCCTGAAGTATACTGATTAAAAAAATATTATTGAGAATTATTCTTTTGAAAAGTACGCGGTTTCTTTCTTAAAAGTGTTTCTTTAAACTTTAAAACAGCCCTTGTAAAATTGCAATAGAAGTGTACGAAAATCCCCTTCCTACAAATCTGTTTTATCATCTGAACGCATGCCAGTTTCAATCTATATTTAGGCTGCTGTTTGATCTTATCTAAATAGAAATCGTTGTTGTCCATATCTAGACATCATTCTCTTACAACAAGTTCATATAATGCACACAGCAAACAAAAGTCACATTTATAGACACACACAATGCATATGAAAATCTTTACAAAATTATACGAGACATCTCTGTTTGCAATCGTTTTAGCACATGTTTACTGGTCTGAGCTTCTATAAATTTATTAAACAAAGATGTTACAATACATTGTTAACAACATTGCTGTCAACTGTATGTTTTGTTATGTTTCTACACTTTTCCTTCTCTGTGACGCCCAAATAGTAAGCCCCTTATTACGTTTTGCAATGATAAGATTTTACATTGAACGAGATCTGTTATATATTTTGAACATTATGGTATATTCTAGTATTAATATTCCATTCATATTTCCATTAAAACACGGCAATATTGATGTCACTTCGACATTTCATTTTGCATCGTGCACGCACATACATTTATCGATTATTTGGCGCTAAGAATAAATGAGTAGACGTCTACGCACTTCTAAGCTAATCCACACAAGGTTAAACTTTCGTTAAAATACTGTTGTGCGTTGACGTTCCGCCGACCATATAAGTTTTGGCACGGTGGAATAGTTTAGTTCCAGTGTACTTAATATTAATAGTAGAATTGAAATTATATATAGCAGAGCATTATGTAACATATTTCAACAAAGCGAATCTGTTTAAGGCAGTGCATAATTCACTTGGGCTACACCCCGTGAACTTATTTCAAGGGCGTATGACCTCCTCGTATTTTATTTATATATTAAACCATGGTTCTGCTATCATTGTATAAAATAATGCTTTAAATTTGACGTCTGTGCGTCTCGGCTCTCATTTGAAGTAATGTCGTCATTAGTGGTGATGAAGCACAGCACGCAAATAATTGTCATGTTTCCTTGCAGAGAACAGGTTAGTTCTGGTACAGAGAAACTCGTGAGGTTAGCTTGCTACTAAGCACCTAAGCTCACTATTACCCACAGTATGTTCCAAAGTCACAGGAGAAACTAAATGATAGTTAGTTTGCAAGGGAAATCACTAATATACGCATTTCATGTAAAATTCAAAATTGCTCTTAAACCCAGATCAAACAAACAAACGAACAAACCAACATTATCTTTATGCTTTCTCTGAGGTAACCTAGTATTCCCAGAATGAAAAAGTGATTATGCTTTTCATTTGATTACTACAATGTATATATTCCCGCACTATGTAAATGATATCACACAAAAATGGCTGCCTCCATGTGATACCATTTTCTTAAATTTTAAAAGGCCATATTATTTTAATGGTGATCCCTTTAAAAAATATTCACGATAGACGGTGACATTCGTCTAAAGCAACCTTATCATTAGGAATTCCTCTCACTTTAACTAGACAGAAGGTTTTCGCTATAGCTTCGAAATCCAGCGGTTTTTGTTAAATGTTTCGGAACTGTCAGCTTCTCTTTGTTTTTTTAGAGCAAAGTTGAACTCTAAGCTTAGTCATCGAGTTATTTAAAGCCTCGAAATGTTACACGGAAACATGCTACTTGCCAAATGCTACCATTCCCAAAGGGTTAATTCATTAATTGTTCAACAGAATAGTTTATTACTTAGTACTTTAAAAAGGGCATTCATTTGCATCCGTTGTTTAGAATCAAAACACGTGTACTTTCAGATTTTCAATTGGTGCTATTATTCAAAACAAAGTTACAACTATGCATTATATGTAAAGATAATGTTGAATGTGTCCACATTATTTGATACATACACGCATAACAAGAAACTTGCTTTATGTTGGTCACAAGCAGATTTTACCTGGCGTTAAATTCCAAGAGATAATCATTGTTTCATGGACCCATACCAACTAATCGATACTACATAAATAGAATGGGGTTAAGTTATATATTAAAATACTTCTACCGTAAACCAAGTGAAATCTTCAAAAATACATGGATCTCTTGAAAAGCTACATTATTACGTTTGATTAAAACACTGACCCTTCATAATTTCATCTGTTTTGTTTGATAGTACCAATGACTGTTCAGTTTTATACGATTCAAAGTCGTTGTAAATTGATACATATTAATCTTTTAATAACTAATATCAAATTAAGCCAGCAACTCACGACAGGGCTTCTTTCAGCTATGCGCAGTTTGAGTTTGCAAGGTTCAATTTAAGGTTAAAATAATAAGCAAATACAAAGTACAGAGAAATAACTTTAAGCAAGAGTAACAAGCTATCGTAGTGGTACTTAATGTCAAATTTACAATCTAATTTACATTTCTGAATAAAGGAAACATAACGGCAATTTTTTCCATAACTTCAAGCTTTTAAACCTTATCAACGCTAATAATAACAAGTACGTACAATGTACTGAAAAAGACAAAAAATGATAAACATGACCGAATTTCGTTTGATTCTGCGTAAAATGCTCCAAAATGCATAAATATCTTCTAATGGCATTTGTAATTAAATTTTAAACGTCTTCTGATAATGTTTTTGTTACAACGTTCACAATAGCCTCCGTCCAGTTTTCCGTCAATGATTGACGGCTTTCCAATGACGTCACGTAATGAAGCGATATGACCAAACTTTTGGACAGCATATGTGTTCAGAAGAAGAAGCTCAACTTGACTTATGTTATACATTTCACATGCAGGGTATGTTAGAATATGACGGTTATGATGCTGACTGTGATTTGCATTTGAAAGTAAGCGACTTCGCCAGTCGTTGGACATCTGTCTTCCACAACATATCCGAAGTATATCCCAATAGCGAAGGTATTCAATAATGTACTGCATATTTTCATCTGACATTCCAAAGAGAGTCTGGTATTCGTAAGCAATATAATGACCACGTTTTGAGACCAAATCCACATCAGCAACATACGGAATCGTAATATTTCTTTCTTTAATTTTCCGTATACTCCAGTTAAATACAAGTTTTTCTCGAAGCGGCAATGCATCGCTTGAAGTCACAAAAATCCATGAATTTGATGGTATGGATATAGGTAGCCTTACAATATTGTGAGTTTTAATAACAGTGTACTTGTTTACTGTTTTATTGTTAAAGAAACATCCAACTTTGTCCTTTTCATCTTCATGCAGAAACGCCATCATCAAACACAGTATCTGGAACTGAAGCGTTGACGCTGTGCGTTTAGTACCATATTGCACAATGACATTTGGAACAGTTTGAGAACATGACTGAAAGATAAAAAGCAATAAATACATAGATTTTATTTCATCGTCTGATAAACCGGAAGACGTGGTGTTAAGTTATATATCATGATAACGTCTAATAAATCTTGAATCAAAAATACAGAAAAGAACATGTCCCCGCATATCAATTTCATCCCATGTGCACATTTATAAAAATCCAGCAAATTCCTTTTTTTTCTAATAATATAGAATGGCAGCATAAATGTTGACACGTGAAATAATTCAAAATAATGCCTTCAAATCCAATTAAGGCATGTGTTTTTCCTAAATCGTAGAAAAATATCTCAAAATATAAGCATATGGACCTATGCATTTCACTTTATCATAGGTATAAAAGGTAATATATTTTACCGTCTGAAAATATTCCGTTTAACCTACATTGTAGAAAAATTCTATTCGTGAAAATGTCATCAAAACTGTGATCCCTTATAAAAACTTAAACGATGCCCGTTTTTCCCAACCAGTCTAGCAAAAGAAAAATAACCAGCAAATGATCCTATCTATATTAATTGCCGAAATTTCTAAGGTGTTTTTTTTACTGAAGATTTGAAAAAAATCTCCAAATACTTTAAGAAGTTACAGTCTAGACAGTACTTGTGTTTTTAGAGAAACATTTATTCCGTCACACAGTAAATTCTGTAAATATGCATTTCTATCAAAGTCTTTTCTGCATATCCTGAAAAAATGCTAACATCTATAGATTAACCAAAGAAAAAATAACTTAATTTGAAGAAGTTTTCTGTAGATTCAGTGTTGTTATATTTTCTGGTCCTTTAGGATCATGGAGTCCATTCAACATGTGTGTAATTTAGTTCCGCTTACGCTTGTGCTGGAGGGCGTGAGAGTTGCTGCATATTTCATTACCTCTCATGAATAGACTCAATCAAACCGTGTCTGCTCTTATTATTTTTTATTGCATTCTCTGCTTCCAAAGGATATCTTTACAGATTTTATTACTTAATCAATATGGAAAAGGCATCTTACCTCACATCGAATATCGTTATCTCCATTTTTGGTTATTTGTTTTAATCCATTTATACCCTTCAATTGTTCCATTACTTCTTTTAGATTATTATTGTAGTTATGTTTATCAAACATGTGTACACCTATCGTAACAAAATGATAAGAAACACCAATCAATACGCATGCTAAGACGAAATAATGCAACGATTTGGGAAATAAACCCATTTTATATGCCTCTAAAATATACTGATATCAATAATTTTGAAAAGTACGCGGGTTCTTCCTATTAAATGTTTCCTTAAAATTGTCCTTGTAAACTTGCAACAGATGTGTACGAGAAAATCCCTTTTCTATACATCTGTATTGTCATCTGAACGCTATCAAACTTTACCATGCCAGTTTCAATGTATATCTAAGCTGCTGTTTGATGTTATCTTAATAGAAATCGTTGTTGTCCGTATCTAGACATCATTCACTTACAACAAATTCATACATCGCACACAGCAAACAAAAGTCACATTTATAGACACAATGCAAATGTAAATCTGTACAAAATCATACGAAGCATCTCTGTTTGCAACGGCTTCAGTACATGTATACTGTTCTCAGCTCCTTGAAACAAAGCCGCATTGTTGCAACACATTGCTAAAAACATAGGAGTCCATTATATGTTTAGAATTTGTAATATTTCCACAAAATACACACTGTGCCCCATTTGATTTACTTCTTTATCTAAAAGACGTTTCAGTTGTTTGGCGCGAAGAATTACCCATCAGACGTCTACGCACTTCTAAACTTGTCCACAAGACTTTTAACCTACCTCACAGTGAACACGCACACGGACAAAGAAAAGCTCAGTAGATCTCTACGCATACCTAAGCTTGTCCCCAGGACGGTTTACTTCCCGTACATTACCACTGTTAAAATACGGTTATGCGTTGACGTCACGCCGACCTTTCATATTTGGCGCCATATATGCGGATGAAATAGTGCTTCCCGTTTATATTGTATATAAGTCTTGTTGACATAAAAACACATTAGAATCAAAATTATATATAGCAAAACCATGCTTTAATATATCTCAACAGAAAATAAACATGTAGTAAACAGTAAAGTTATAACTGGAAAATACAGTTTTAAGTCAAGTGTTTATTTTCTTGATACACTACATGTACAAGATTTCCTGTCCCATGAAAAATACAGGTTTACAGTGAAATAATCGGGAATTCTTTCCAAAATAAAGTTACTATCATGTACCTATTTACAATTGTGACATCATGCGTTTGCTTATGACAATTCTCAATATACACAACGTTAAGTATAAAAGGACTAGTACAATTTTGTAAAGCCCATTAAACGACATGAAACAAAAACATCAGTGTAAGATCGCGAAGTTTTTCCCTAAATGAACACCAGCTTTCATGAACGGTATGTAATATAGTCCTGCCTGTGTAGCTTAGATTGCCTGCATTCATATTTTGAGATCAACGCTACGCGGATTGTTATTATTATACATTGTGATTATAGCGCACCTGTCATCAGTGTGATTTATATCGGAAAAGCATTAGATCGGTATCTTCGCATTATCTGCCCAGCATCAGACTACTGTATAACAGTCTAATTTAGATTTGTTCTGTTTTTGTTTTTATTTTGACGTAGTATCGGAATACTATCTTTTTTATAATGACACCAATAAAATGGCTCTTTTAAATAGGCCATTACCGCTTCAAATAAATAAGAGCGTGTCCGACCATATGCCATTGAAACAAATATACCTTGAAGTCTTCGTATTCATAATATAAAAGTCCCTTTATACAGTCGAATCCGGTATGTTTTCATCGATGTCTTTACATCGTGTCATATATCAATCAAAAATATTCCCGGGCTTTAGTTGGCGGGATAATACATAAGAGTCAAATCGAGCACTAATTTGGGCAACGATGCATACTTTCCTTAAATCACCAATTACCCAACAAATCCCTTTGACTATTTCCTCACACGAAAATCCATGCTGACCAAGGTTCCAGCCTATGGCGTACTGGAAATTAACTACTCGGCACGTAGTCTCATGCAAAGACAAGGAAATGATAACATGTAGATACAAGGCCGCGTAGGCTGATGTTAACACAACGAGGGCTTATATTAAAACAACGAGATGAACAATTTGGCATATGGGATCATGTTCAAGACGAGATGAATAACTGCTTGGCCTTAACTACTCAGCTGCTTATTTTGAATTAACTACTCAGCTATAAACTCTTGACCGCGAAGTTAGCATTGACTACTTCTTGACTAAAACCACCCGACCGCGCAGGCTCAAGTTAATACAATGAGACGATTTACTACTTTTCTTTTACCGTTTGGCAGTGTTTGCAAATGATAAGACAGCAAGATAATACATTTACGATTTTAACCCATTAGCCACGTAGACTCGTGTTAATACAATGGGAGGAGTAACTACTTTAATATAGCTATAACCAACTACTCCAACTATTAACTATAACCAACTAGCCACGTGAAAAATAATCTGTCGTACGTAATGCCACTGTTAGCACAAAGAACGTGTTACTTTTTGATAATCTCCCTTTTCTGTTTATTCAACTTCAATCCAAGATGTTAATAAAGCTTACAGAGTCATACTACCTGCATAAGATTATTAAATCTATCTACAAGAAGAGCATATTGTACCACAAACCATAGTATACTGTTTCCCTTGATTTATTGAGTATATACCTGAGAGGTAATGAAGCGTTTCAACCATGATCAGGAAATACGTCATCAAACTTAACATTTAAAAATAAGCGTTATCGCTTAACTTACGGGTATAATGATGAAGTAAGAGAAGTTTCGTGCCATTCAGTCACACTTAAATAAATCCAATGTAAAATATATTTTGTACGTCGAACAGTCAAAACAGACATTCTTCCAGAAAAATGTTGATACACACACCTGTATTCATATTTACGTCTCGCAAGCTTCTTGTTGGAAAACTTAAAACACCTACCATCCTTAATGAATGACTTGTCTGTTCTCATGCAAAATGACCCTAGTTACAAAACTTGCAGGAAAGCGGCCAAGTAAGATTGAAAAGCGAAGTAAGCTTGAATTATCTCATCCTTTTAAACTTTCTGCACTTTGAGTAACTTTTAAATTGATCTCTAAGTTGGAATGCTAATATTATTTGTTTGTTTTCACTTTGGATAGCATGAATCCGGTGACCATCTACATATTTTCCGGTTAAATGTCAAAATTGACGACCATTTAAATTAATATGTTTTATTCCAAGTGACTTTAGAGTCTATTGATACTAATCTATATTACTTAGTATTTATATTAATACATACAAATGTAAAGGATGACGAGAAACGTGTTTTGGTGTTTTTACATTTATTTACCTAACCCGCCCGCTTAGCTCAGTAGGTAGAGCGTCGGTCTACGGATCGCAGGGTCGCGAGTTCGATCCTCGGGCGGGGCGTGTGTTCTCCGTGACTATTTGTTAAACGACATTGTGTCTGAAATCATTAGTCCTCCACCTCTGATTCATGTGGGGAAGTTGGCAGTTACTTGCGGAGAACAGGTTTGTACTGGTACAGAATCCAGGAACACTGGTTAGGTTAACTGCCCGCCGTTACATAACTGAAATACTGTTGAAAAACGGCGTTAAACCCAAAACAAACAAACAAACATTTATTTACCTTAAAGTGTTGAAGACAAAGAGCCGCGCAGTGTATAAAGCCCTTTAAAGGCCGCCACTACAGTGCGCAATACACTACTTCAACTTCAGAGTTTCCGGGGTTTCCGGGGTCCACTTAACTAGATGTACTCCCGAGAGATAGATGGAAATCACTGATACCAATTAAACTGATGCAATTAGAAACACGATAAATAAATAAATGGAGATATGATTTGTAAGACTATAGGGTTGTATTGCACTGCTAAAATGACTGATTTAAAGTCCTTTCTATTTTCTAGTCTGGATTCATATGATCGATAATAACTTTTGTAAGTTAATAGCTGCAATATCTTTCATGATGCCTATATAAAGAACATAGATATCTAGATTGCGATTAAGTTATGCACTTTAAATGTCCGTATAATTATTAAACCGAATATTCATGTGTTTACTTGTGACAACTCATACAGACTTGGGCGTAAAATCATTAAATATATCGTGTCCCTTACACTAAATTTGAAAAGAATGTGATGCGTTCAGCTGACAATGTGATAATAGTATATAAGTATATACAATGTTTCATATTTGTTGCTTTTTATAGGCCCGTATTTTGCTGCAAACATTATACATGTTGTGATCAGTTTGTTCTGTCTCTACGCCTGCCTTTTCTTTCGGACGTCTACCTGTATGTGCCATGGCAACACTTTTGTTACAAATACTATAAAACTAATACGCTTAGTGTTGCGTTGAGTACAGATTATGGCGTTGATATGTCTTCATGGTCTTTTTCAGGATGGGTCAAATGCTCCGGAATAATCATCGAGCTTGCTTTCATGTTATACCCAAATCCTAATTCCGATAGCCTTGAAAAGGAATAGTTGTCCGTGCATAAAATCTGAATACATTACGTTTAAAGAAATGAAGAGTCAAGCATTAAAGTTCACCTCACATTTAAAAATATAGACTTTTTGGCACTGTTTTATACCAAATTTCCAGTGTGTGATATCTTGTTATCTATATACTTCTATGCCAATCATATTTTTGTCGTTATCATTATTAAGTTGATCCGTATTATTATACTATTTAAACTTGTCACAATACATTATGTAAAAATTGTCCACTTTTCTCTCTGTCTTCGAAATTGATGTCAGGAACTGTCAGAAGTATGAACTATTCTAAAATCAATAACTTACGCTTGAGATTAATTGCCATAGATTCCTTGGTCAGTATAGAATGCATACAATCAAATCATTTCTTTCCACTTTCAAAGTCAATGGAAATATTTACTTACTTTTTGTTTTGTGCAAAACCATGAGGGTTCAAGTTAGTAATACTGGCAATGAATTAAACAAGCGAGAAGCATGGCATCATGCTATTTGTCACAACATTACTGCATTAGGCATTCAGTACCGTAATAGTCAACTTTCGGAGGTTAGCTGTTTCTTCTTTAGTTTTAAAATTTGTCACAACTCACTGCATCACTGCTGGTCAGAACACAAGGTCTGTTGTTACATTTTACTCAAAACTAAGTGGCCAAACAGCATGTTTATATCGTACATAACAGTGTTAATGAACCGACATAATATAGGCGGGGATTTCTAAATATTGATGCTTGAAAAGTTATAACATCAAACTCCATAGTATCACTATCGTATTTAATCCATTTAACTTTCAGCATTATGAATGCTTTATTTATTTATTTTGTTGGATTTAACGTCGCACCGACACAATTAATTATAAATCATTATGAATGAACTCACATTCTTCATAAAAAAGAAAGTTATTGACTTTGACTTGAAAATTACTTTACTTCCGTTGATTTGGTTTAAACATATTTTAGTTGTTCAAGTCATTACATGAATAATATACCATGACTATGATAAGGAAATGAAAGCTAACTGGCTTACGGTTGTCTTTTCCTTTTGATTAAAAGTTAAACCCAAGACAAAGACAATACATTAAGTAGTCCTTAAAGTCAAATTAACACGTTTAGTTTAGATATTTCTTTTTATTTTTCGTGCTTTGGAATTTAGGTTTTGATTAAACAAATTGTATTTTGATCTTTTATGAAATAACGTTTCATATTCACTAGTTAATATTTCGTTATACGGAATTTCATTTCGTATTTACTATTACCTTTCGTAAAAATGAAATATTATTTGTAAAAAAGTAAATATCGTTTTACATTTAGGAAATAATGTATGGCAAAACCGTGTTTTAACGTTATTAATACACGGAATGAGGTTATACGTCCGCGGAATAATTTCATGAGTGCGTAGCCCGAGTGAATTATTCTTGCGACGTATAACGGATTTTGAATTATTAACTTAGGTAAAACACTATTTTGCTATAATATATTATTTCGATTCTGATATGCCCTTAATCTAAAACAGTAGATAAAATATAGTAGCAATCTTTCTTGATTACAGCAAAAAACATCGACGTCATCGCACGTTAACGTGACGTCATTTTAGCGTAAGCTTTAATGGAAACAAGCATATTAGAATATAAATTAAAAATGAAATAGTACATCGTAATTACGAAACAAAAAATGTATTATTTTATATCTAAATAAAACTGTCGGATTTCACAGTAGAGGTTTGTAGTATCAACCACAATGTATCACAATTTTACACAGTCACAAGGTTCAGTCTACAATATCTTGGTTCGTCATGCTGCTTGGTTTTGTATTTATATTTAACTTTTGCAACAAACATACCACTACTATATAAATGAGACAAAAAAAGAAAAATAAGATAATTACATGTTATCGTGTCTAGCGATAGAACCTGCCCAAAATCCGAGTTGGTAAGCAAATTACTTTTGTTTGGAAATAGTAATCTTCTGAGCGTTATAAATATCAGCAAATAAGCAAAGGTTAGTTTATTGACAAGTCATGGTTATCTTCAACAATTACGATTTTGTTTCTCATCTATTTTATTTTGTGCATTTCAGTCAGATAACACGCCCGTAATAAATCTTAAGCGCAAACAATTTGACAGCTTAAAGGATATATTGAGAACATGACATTAAACATCTTTGAAATTCATCTGTTGCACTTAACTGGCATATAATTGCATCTAACTACTATAGTATTTGATATCCCCGCTACATGTTATTTATACACAAGTTATGTATTTCCTCCGATTACCACTTAATGTTATCGTTGCTGTGAAATCAAGTACCTAAGAGACGTTTTAAGCTTAGAAGGAGTCCTTGTCCGTATTGATTTTGCTTTTCAAAACATGATTTATTTAGTAATGCTGTGTTTTACTGGTTTATAATTTATGGCACCAATGCAAACTCAAACAGATCATGAAGTCCACAAACTTTAAGAGTGTACTTGTGTGAACCTGTTCAGAAAAAGACAGGACAATATTTATTTATGAATTGTATCTGTTGAAATTTTGTCATATACAAGCGGATTGTATGGAGACTGTAAGCATGCTCAATTAAACGTTAAGATTTAACAAAACAGTTTTCTTATACATGTATAAGTATTGATAAAACAAAGACGGATTAAATTGTTATATCAATTTGTCATGCTAGTTGCTCATTGCAAAGGAATCCTCGTAAAGCTTGTAATATATTGTTTGTAATTAAAAGCTCTTATATCTGCTAATGTTTAGATAATACTTACATTGACATTATGAGGTGGTAATGAATCAAAAGAGAAGACCAGATAAAAGAAACAAATCAAGTCAACCTAAACAAAGAGACCCGTGCAAATATATGTAAAAAAAAAGAAAATCCAAAGAGGCCAGATTCTTACAAATTAACAATGCAATTTCTTATAGTTAACCATCCTGTTATGCTTGAATGTATGAGTACTGCATTGATATAAAACAAAGAAATATGTAAAATGTAAAAAAGATCGACAAAACACAACAAATTTCACTTTTAAACATGTAGTTTGTATTACGAAGTATCAATATAACTTTCGGCAGTTGTAGCACATTGGGTTCGACTGGACATTGATAAAATTTTTTGTTTGCTACATACTTTCTGTCGACGACAGTTGATAAACTGTTAACAATTTCCCCAGCTGATACAGAACAATTGATTGGTCACCTTGAATATACACTTTTGTTTTTAATATCAGCCAAAACTGAAACCTGTCTCAGCGGCTATACTGAAATACTATTCCAGCCAAATATAAATTATTGAAGCCTGACCTGAAATAAAGATTATCTAGCCGTCCGGTAATCGAATTCCTAGCCGGCGTTCTAGCCCTAGCCTGACCTACAGGGGTTTTCTAGGCGTCCGATAATCAATTTATTTATGAATAATGTAGTTTTCTGTTAAAAGATTATACTATAAGTTGTTTACCATTATCTAATCAATATTTGTTCTAGAATGCTGCTGGTCATAAAGTTACTGTTATTGTTAAAAGCATTTCAGTTGATGTTGTTGTGCTAAGAAAATTTGACAAATAAAATCTAAAAAAAAGTAATGTAAGGTTTAGTGTTGCGTCAGAATATTTGGTACAGAGAAAGTAATGAGAAATAAAAGAAATCCCCTTTAAGCATTCTTATGGCATACCCTGAACGTGATAACAAAATAAAAATTAGATTTTTAATGTTATTCAAATCTTCCAAAAATTACTGTTTTTTACCATAACTTCTAAGTATTTATATAGTAGATATTACATATACTATTTAATGGTCGTGTATCATGTCTACGACTAATAGTCTAATTGCTTTTAGTGCCAGTATGCTTAATCATTTACTTACTAGAAAATGTCAGATAACTAATTTCTACATTTTAAGGTAGTTCTGTACGCTTGGATCAAACCTTTTTCTACAGTGTAGAGTTTGATTAAAAGTTTTTCAAAACTTCAGAATATACCTAAATAATTTAGCAAATAAAAAGGATTTTTTGTTAGACTGATTTGAAAAATTTCGACATCACCCAGTTATTCATAATGGGAGTCTATAGGAAAATTTTCGCAAATATAATTTTTTCTACAATGTAGATTTTAATGAATCTTCTCACAGTTGTAAATAAACATATGGCCTATATTATGGTGAAATAAAATGTAAAGGTCCTTGTGCTTATTTTTGAGATATTTGATCATGACAAAGGTGAACCGAACATTTCACGCTAATTGACATTATTTGAATAATTTTGTCATATGTTTTAATATCATGATTAAACTTGAGAAATATAGTAGCAGAGCCATTTTAATAAATTTACTCACAAGTTGCCATTAAATGGCTTTAATTTCCGTACGCCGAATCCAGGTATTGTTCTACGTCTTCTGGATAAATGACGTCACGCCATCACTACCGGCTTATCAAACGTGCAGAACTTACTTAAATATTTTCGCCATGATAAAACACCTCTGCTTATTTGGGATTTATCAACAGCGCTAAACGCCGGTGATGAAAATCCCCGAGACGGTAACGTCCGTATATAATTATTCGTCTTTGTTGTTTGATTATAATAAGGCAAATTTTTCTATGATTTCCGGTTCCGGTTTATGCACACGTCACGTCGTACACGTCGCAGACTGGTTGTCTGCATGAACATCCGAGCACCCCGAATCAGTCATAGAAATTCGTAAACCTCGCCAACATGATTCTTTTACTTTTTTTCGTACTGAAATCTGTACATGTAATTGAAAAAAAAACAACACTTTTAAAACAGTAAGCAATTGTAAAGACCGTTTCTGCGTGGAGTGCAAACAAACAAACAAACAAACAATCCTAAAGCCAGTGCCATTGTGTACGCCTACGGTAGTGCTTTCATTCTGTCGCACTGACTGAATTTTTCACGTCACGCTCTATGTATAGAATGAAGCTAGTGCGAGAACGCGGTAAATGACGTCACGGCTTCCCGTAAATTTTGCAAAGTATGATATTCGCTGTAAGAGTTATAATGAAACTAAATGTAAACATCACTGTTAGAGCGAAGTTTAACTTTCATTTGAGTGTTGAATATTTCTTTGTGAGTGGATATATAAAAAATAAATCCCCATGCTAGGCAGTGCCTTAACTAATATTAACTGTTGTTGCGAAACAGTTATTTAAAAATATACAAGATATTTTTGTTTTGCTCGAATTAATTCTAGTATTTGTGTACAGGTAAATATTGCTATGTTTGGTAATTAGGTAAAACATGATATGAAAATTTAAATAACATTATAATTACAATATCTATTTATAAATTGATTAGCAAACAGTTAGGAAAACCTTAGCGATAGGCTAGGCGTCCGTTTACCAGACGGCTAGAACGCAGACTAGACATCTGGTTACCGGACGGCTAGACGCTTCCATAAAATCTTGTACCTGGTTTTTGCATTAACATGGTTGGTAGCTTTACCCATTCGTCATATCAGGATGGCTTATCTTATTAATAATTGATATTGAATTCTGACCAGCCCTCTAAAATTATATTTATTTCACTGAATATCTATGCACAAATCGCATTAGAAGGGAAAATCGTGTGTCTTTTTAGAAACAACGACATATTTTGCATATTCTCTCAAACAAAATATGTTTTTATATTCAATTGCATGTAGGTACATGTATAGCCAATGATGATCATTCCTGCTGGCCAATCACTGCCAAAGAACTACCTATTTATAATATCATGATTTTCCCTTCTAGTGCGATTTGTGCATAGATATTCAGTGAAATAAATATAATTTTAATTTGACCCATAATATTGAACACGTTCAAGTTCTTCAAATTTGCCTAAGCCTCATACTTCTGATCCATACAATGACTGGGGACAAATTTTGCAGTCAAATAAGAAAATAGATTTAGGTAATTGACCATGTTTATACAATGAATGTAAAATTGATATCAAAACTCGTTTTCCTTTGACACACAATTCATGAACCATAATATTCTTGGACATCTGCTTAGTAAACGTAAATCCAACATAACAAAATCTATTAACAACTTCTAATTGTGTGTTATTATAAGACCATTTTTCATTTCTGGCTAAAATTCCACCTTTTTTTTAAAAACGTGACTATTTGATAAACGACATTGTGTCTGAAATCATTAGTCCTCCAACTCTGATTCATGAGGGGAAGTTGGCAGTTACTTGCGGAGAAAAGGTTTGTACTGGTACAGAATCCAGGAACACTGGTTAGGTTAACTGCCCGCCGTTACATGACTGAAATACTGTTGAAAAAACGGCGTGAAACCCAAAACAAACAAACAAACAAACAAACAAACAAAAAAACAACAATTTTTGTTTTCTTTTCATTTACCTTTAACATATATTCATTACAGAACCCTGATAAAACATTTAGTTGTTTTTGTAGACCATAAACAGTGTCAGATATTAGTGCTATATCGTCTGCAAACATTAACAGAAATAATTGCATAGTATCAGGATGTAAATAATACACTTTACATCGTTTTCAGACAAACATCTTTCTAATTCATCTATGAAGAAACAAAATAAAATGGGACTAGCTAACATCCTTGTTTTAAGCCCACAGTACTGTGTATCTATTCACTTCTTGTGTAATTACATCTGACACATGACTTAACTGTACCGTACATACTCTGAAATGCATTGAATAATTTACCCTTTAAACCAGTTTCCTTTAGTATATTCCAAAATAATTTTCTACATGTATTTATAGTATCGAAACATTTTTGAAAATCTACAAATGCATAGATGACTATTAACAAGTACTTACTTGCAAGCCTAATACGAACAAAGCAGTTTGAAAGACAGCTAAATCCCCCGCCACTGTTATGGATGGTGAAAAGGTAAACCTCTGACCCTGCGCTGTGACCTTGACCTTAAACTGATATGGCTGACTCATAAAATATGCACATTGTCTTGATAAGGTGATTATTTGACCTAAATTTCAGGAATATCTTCAAGGGGTTAAGAAGACACAGAGCTCAAACCTTTGACCTTGAGTTGTGACCTTGACCTTGAGTTGACATGGCTGACTCATGAGTTCTTGATGAGATGATCATGAGACCTAAGTTTGATTTAAACCCGTGAAGGGTTTTAGGAGATACTGAGTGGACACAAAATTGAAGGCTCAAACCTTAGACCCTAAGGTGTGACATTGACCTTAAGCCTGCATGGCAGGCTCTTGAGTTCTGCACATTGTCTTAATAAGGTGATCACTTGACCCAGGTTTCATATGAATCCTTCAAAGGAATTAGGAGATACAGAGTGGACACAAAATGGAAGACTCAGATCTTTAATCCAGCTGTGACCTTGACCTTGACACAACATGGCTGAAGTTCTGTACATTCTCTTGATGAGGTGATCATTTGACCCAAATTTTATGAAAATCCTTCAAGGGGTTTAGGAGATACAAAGCAAACAGAAAATTGAAGGCTCAAAACTTTGACTCTAAGTTGTGACCTTGACATTGATCGGGCATGACTGACTCATGAGTTCTGCACAACATCTTTATGAGGTGATCACTTGACCCAGGTTTAATGTAAATCCTTCAAGGGGTTTAGGAGATACAGAGTGGACACAAAATTGAATGCTTAAATATTTGACCCCAAGTTGTGACCTTGACCTTGAGCCGACATGAGTAACTCATAAGTTCTGCACATCGTTTTGATAAGGTGATCAGTTGACCCATGTTTCATGAAAATCCTTAAAGGGGTTTAGGAGATATGGAGCGGACACAAACGTGTTACGGACAGACGGACGGAAGGACGGACGGAGACCATTTCTGTTACCTCCACAACTTGTGTCCAAATATACAGAGGTGTAAATCAATTTTATTCGGCATTTCAAATAGGCGGTGGCAATAGAGTACACTAAAAATTACCTTTGATGGGAGATCTGAAAATGGCAGTAGTTATTTAACTAAATGCTTAAAACGGTCATAGAACATTTATATCCTACTTGAGATAGAGAAATTTACGAACAAATGGACCTAATGCAACTGATTACTGTTCAAATATTATAGTCTATAAACTAGTTGTTGTTTATTTGATACAATCATCTTATTTATAATCTGGAAAAAAAACCCGCCTTTCGCAATAAATATTCATGTGTTTCTGACTAGTTAATCCGAGCACTTAAGTGCTGCCGTAAGGCTGAATTTATGTTTACTTGTCCATTTATAAACTATGCTTATTTGTTAAGATAACAAATGTTAACTAGTACATTACAGTTGTGGTATCTAAAGAAAACAAATGCAAATTGCCGTACAGAACAACCGTTAAATCAAACACATCAGTAGGTAAACTTGTACCAATGTCGGATAGACCTCATATCAAATATGATGATCCGTAAAAGGTAAGCATGATATTAAATATGCTGAAGGGAGAAGGGAGTTGAAACGTGTCACATGTAACACAGTCGCTTTATTTTATTACGATATGGCTTCTTTCTTTTGACGTTACTTCGAGATATCATTTAGTGCCATATAGAGAAGGAGTGTTACCACATTTCATCTACTTCTTTATATAAAAGACAGAATCAAAATGATATAATGGAAACATGTTACAGATAACACACAAGCACACGCACACAAGAATGCAAACACGCACGCAAGCATGCTGGCACAAGCAGACGAACACACAGGCACACGCACGCACACAAGCACGTACGCACCTACACTGTGCAAACAATTACTCAGTTCTTTTTCCGTAATACACAACTGTTAAAATAAGGTGATGGATTGAAGTCCCACCGACCTTTCATACTTTGCGCCATAAATGCGCCATAAATGCGCCATGAAAAAATTATAGGTTATTAGCTTTGTATCGGGAAATTTGCACGAGGTCTCAGCGGAAATATTGCGCGACTTTAGGAGCGCAATATTCTTCCGCTGAAGAACGAGTGCATATTTCCCGATGCAAAGATAATAACCTTTTTATTACGTACACATCTACACGTATAAATATAATATAAATGTCATAAATTTGTTCAATAGCCCGAATAGGATAGACAATACTGAATTAAATAAAAAAAAAAATAATGCAAGAACAAACATTGAATTACGTCACGTACCCGATATGAAATTCAGGCGTCAGTGTATGGAAAAATATTGACGTTTCCGGTGTAACTTAACGGGGAATAAAAATGTGTACGTAATACTACTTCCCTGTTACGTTATACATCTACTTGACACAAAAGATATGATAGAATCGAAATCATATACATATATAATAGAATCATGTTTAACATACCTGCACAAATCGAATCAGTTATTTGCCGGGCGTATAATTCACACTGGCTACGCCCCAGTGAAATTATTCCACAGGCGTATAAACTCTTTATACTGTTTCTGTATATAAAAAAATGGTCCTGCTATGAATTATTCGTTTGATTGATGTAAAGCGTTAATGCCAAGACACAATATTTACTTAGAATAAGCTGAACATTGGTAACAAACATTTCTCTATATTTGAAAGAAGACACTTGAGAAATAGATTTTGGACCGCCATGCTGACACGCTGCCGGCTGGCGTTGCCGAATCAGATCATTTTATATATGATAGCACGGGAAAACAACACGATTAGAATCATGAAAGAATAATGAAAGAAGAGGCACATTATGACCCTATATCGCTCAACTGTTGAAGTCCTCAAGATTAACATTCTGACCAAGTTTCATTAAGATAGGGTCATAAATGTGGCATCTACATTGTTAACAAGCTTTTCATTTGATTTGAGTGGTGACTTAGTTTAGAATCCAACATGACCCTGTGTCAAATATGGCTTAGTAAACCTAGGGTAGGGAATAACATGTACATAGGCATTTGCTTTCTGGTCTGGTGCCAGTGCGCCCGACTCTCTCTAAAACGACTGTCGAAGGCCGCAATCACGGTGAACTTAATACATTTCGAATTTCAGTCTCGCGCGCAAGCACGCTATCAAAATCTTCTGTTAGATGTTCGCTTAATGTGTTCTTGAGAGAAATAGTAAGATCACTGACACTAGCTGAATTGATGCCATTTAAAAAAATACGATATATAATGGCAATTTGGTTTGTAATAATATAATGATGTGTTGAACTATCAAAATGACAGATCTGAATTTCCTTCATTTTCCAGTTGTTTCTCATTTTAACTGTTGTAAGTGAATAGGTTCACTTCTTTTCAAGAGACATAAATAAAGTACATAGATATTTAGATTACGATTAAGTTATGGCATTTAAAATGTCTGTATAATATTTGATCGCATTTTCATGTTTTCACACATGACATATAGACAACACATACAGACTGAGGTGTAAAATCAATAAATATTTTGTGTTCCTTACACTTTTAAAAGGAAGTTAATGCGTTCAGCTGGTATTTTTATAGTAGTTAATTAGTTGCTTATTATCTGCCATTTGCTGCCAATATCATACATGTAGTAATTATTTTGTTCTGTCTCTATCTTTCTGTTCTTTCGGACGTCCATCTATAGTTCAAGGTTATATTTTTGTTACAAATACTACAAACAAGTGTTGTGCTGAGCGCAGATATGTCTTCATTGTCATTGTAATGATGGGTCAAACGCGTCAGGATTATTATCGAACTTACTTTGTTCGTACCCAAAGTCTGTTGACATCTGGGTTCTGATGTCATCCAAACATTGGTGTTGTCATTGTATAAGATGTAAATATCTGAAGTTTAAAGAAGTGAGTGGTCAAACATTAGAGTTCTTATAAGAACGTCTACCTCAAACTTAAGAAATAAACTTCATTGGCACTGTTTCCACATTTCTTGTTTTCATTATTATTTATCCGTAATATGATTTTGCTTAAACTTGCCACAATGCGTTTAGTATACATTGTCGACTCTTTCCACTATTTTTCTGTCAGGAACTGTCAGAAGTATGAAATGTTTGAAATCAGTAACTTATACCTGAGGGTAAGTTTCATAGCTTCCTTGATTCGGTCAACGTACGATAGATACTTTTCTCTCCACTTTAAAATTAAAATCCAATTAAAAACTACTTGACTGGCCTTGATGTCAGTAATTCCACATGCCGTACTACCTCAGTATTAAAGAAATGTCCACAAAGTCTCGTGGCAAATTTTGTCATAAATCTTTATTACAGTGTACCAAAAAAGAAGCAATCTTAATAATCTTAATCTTAATTAATTCTGCCTGAAAGTGAATATAAACATGTATCTATTGCCTGAAATATTTCTATTGTTAATTGCATTTGTTTCAAATACGCCGGCAAACGTTTCCATAACGATTATTCTTTTTTCTGAAATTAGGGAGAAGTATGCCATTGAGTTCTTTTTGTTTACTAAAGGTGGCCGCGGCCATATGCTGCAACATGACTTTTTAAGCCAGCTTTTGTTAGTCACTTTTCATAAATGAACCGTCACTTTGCTTTTGGTTGCTGACTTGCTCTCTGTATTTAGGGGGAAATGCTGGGAGCCAAAAAATTGGAGATTTTAAGCGTTTTAGATAGATTCCATTTTGATTATACTAAAATCCTATCGTAATACTGGCTCGCCAAGTAAATATTTCGACATGAATTAATTGTGTTTGAAAGATTTGCACTTAAAGGTACCGATTATTTAGCCAGTTTAACCGATAATGTCATTTGTAATACAGTGTCAACTAAGTCAATTAATACAAGTACATGTATTTGTTTTTTATTTATAACTTTTCGCAGGTACACGGGACTGTGTTTAAAAGTAACGCTAGACATTGATTAGAGACCTCAGTCTACAGTTTTTAATACGGTTGAACACGTATCTGTTATGTTTTCAACCTACATTAACTGCTGTTATTGACAAAAGAGTCAGGTATATGCTAATTCGAGTTGATATACAAATAACAATTTGTATAAAAATACAACTCTTCTGAGCGTTACAAATGTTATTAAGTAAACAATGTTATTGACAAGTCATGTTTATGTTCGACAATAAGAATATTTCCCCATTCATTTTGAATTGTGCATTTCAGTCAAATAAAACATCCACAATGAAACTTCAGTGCACACCATTTGAGAGCTTGAAGGATTTATAGAGAAAATCTTTGACATTCTTCTATTGCACTTAACTTGCATGTTTTTGCATTTAACTATTTGATATCCCATTATTATACCCAAGCTATCATTTTACTTTGATTGCCATTTGATGATGGCGTTGTTGTGTACTCTAGTACCAAATGGAATTTTTAAGCTTAGAAGGAGTCCTTATCAGTATTGATTCTGCTTTTCAAAACATGAATTATTTGAGTAATGCTGCTGTTAACAATGGTTTATGGCATCAATGAATGGATATATGACTCAAACAGACCCTAAAGTCCTAAAACTTTAAGAATGTACTTGATTGTACTTGTTAAGCAATTAAAAAAAGGAAAATATCTATTTGTGAGATGCTATGATTATGTTCATTATTTTTTTGTTTTAGCTTTTTATCGCCACACTATCTATTTATGAGGGAAACACATACTACAGAGATTGTTAATATGCTCAAGTAGAAATACAGGTTTTTTTAACCTTAGCATTGATAACAAACACAGATTGAATTATAGCATCAGTTTATCAAGTAAGATGCAATTTGCACCGTTATTTCCGATCATTATGCATAGTACTTATTGCAGTTAAAACATTTACTTTTGAGGATATAACTTTAAAATATGAATGTATAAAAAGACTTTATGAAGCAGCAAGAAGTGAACCTAAGTAGCATCTTTCTCTAACCAGACGAAAGAACCAAAAAACAATGGGACCATGTGTTTCCCTTAAAGTAAACAATCTTGTTGTATACCTTATAAGAATCATTAACCATTTATATGTACGGACTAGAACATCGTGCTGGAAGAATACACTAAAGGCAGTTACAAGGCTATGGCGAGTTGCTACAAAAATTCATGATTTTATGCTGACAATTTTTTCAATCATAATCTTACGATTGTTTACTGAAATCTTGAAGTGCTATATCGTGAAGTTCATAATGTCATGATTTATGATTTAAAGTTAAACAAATTATGAAGTTGTAAATATTGTTCCGTTTGCATACTTGTCTGGCATCACATAATAAAGCACAGTAGGTGAGAAGTGCATAATTACCTTGTAAGTTAACCTAAAAGTATTGAATTTAGTGGAATACTCCTAATCAAGTACGTGCAGAAATACTTAAAAAATAGTGTTGTTATAGCGAAAACAATGCACGACATAATTTTGAATGTGTCAAAATTGTCGTTAAAATGTACAATCATTCATCGTAATACTATATGTCTCCAAATTAATTTAAGGTGATAAAACGTATATTATATATGAAGTTACTTCAAGTATTCAATTTGAATCAATACATTTTTTCAACGTTATATCGAGTCATATTTAGTCCTATTCTAAATATTTTACCACAACTTGACTTAAACTAAATACTTGTGTATATGATATATGTTGTAAGTATCTATCGCTGCTTAAGATATAATAAACAATTTTGTAAAGAATCAAAGATTTAATTGCTACTCAAGTGCAAACGTTTGTACGTTGCTCGATTCAGATTTGGGAGGTAGCTATAATTGATAAAATGAACCATCCTGTTGGAAGAATTTTACCAACACAATTATTTTAAGGCATACGAGAAAGAGGAAGGCAACAGCTTATAGTAGAGTATTATATATCTCATCCATGAATGTACCAGAAGAAAGCTATGGAATGAAGTACAAAAGGGTCCGAAACTAACGCAGAATAACAATATGTTTTGTATTGCTTTATTTTGTAGACAGACAAAGACAAGTTGTTACAAGCTAAGATACATTCTACATACTAAATTGACGATTTATGGTCAAACTTTAGTTTGTACATTCATCAAATTTATGTATATCAACCATAAGCTTATCATTATAACATCAAAATACTGAATATATTTCAACTACTTTCCATTTCTTGTAAATGAAAACTTTTAGCACAAAACAGTTGTTTTCAATAATTGATATGATCTATTACTTACATTAGTAATTAAATAAAAGTCTTTGCGGCAATACAAAATATTCAGATTAATACAAGAAATGACGCAAGCATCGACACGGTAATGTCTCATTATTGACATCATTTCTTAAATACTACACTACTACACACAAACACACGTCACACGTTGTACTATAGGGAGTAGACATACACGACTGGACACTTACTCATTTCTGATTCAATTTGATAACATTCTTGGTAATATCAAGACGATTGTTTCCTTTCAGACTTTCAGGCTTTATATTGTTAACAGACTCCAATTTGAAAAAAAATATTCCACTAACGTTGATAAGTATTATTGTATCCATAGCCGAACAGTCATCTCACCTAGAATATTGATACAACGTAAAAAAGACTTTTCACTTAAATAAATTTCAGCATTTGAAATGTTTGATTATTTCACTGAACTCAAATGAACTGCATAGAAGTTATACACTTCGTGATACATTTAAAGTGTATGATATGACGCAGTTCTTTTAGTTAAAGATTTTAAATCTTTAATGCAACGACACAACCAACGCCACAAGAATGGTCATGACACTGAAAGTCATTGCTGTCGCGCTGCTGCAATCGCCCACAGTTACAGTAACAGTTGTAGTCGCAGTATTTGCTGGAGTATCATCGTCTACGGCATGAACGATAAGCGTGTAACTTGCTGTAGTTGATTGGTCCAGGGTAGCTCCTGTATTGACCTGAAGTTGGGCTGCAGAAAATTTGAAGTGGCTGTTTGTGTTTCCAGCTGAAATGTCAGCAATATGGTTATGAATTGTATCTACAATAATCAATATACCTTGTCTTGGAACAAGACCACAACAACGCATAAACAGAATTACATACTGAACTGAGTTAACGTTATATGTACCATAAAGTAACTTTAACGTATGGCTTTTAAAGCTATCCTCACCACAAAGGAAACATATGACATTTTTATAACAGATTGATCACTAAATATCAGAGATCTGACATAGTCTTAGCATTATCTTTTATCTTATATTAAAACATGTTTTTGTCAAAGCACATAGCTCAGTTTGCAAAGGTTTTCAACATGAAGCGTATATAAAAGTGTTTCATATTTACAACTTATGCTGTAAGTAACGGTTCCTGCGTCTTGATCAGTTGCCGTTAGGGTCGTCACAGACTGACCTGAAATGACAACAGAAGAAATAAGTTATGAGTATTTGTAGACTTAATATCTGTTATATACTGAGCAATTTACAACTAGACCCCTTAGTTTTATTATATTTCTTTGACAGTATTGGAAGTAGTCAAAAATAAATAATATATTTAAAAAAAAAATATTTTCACATAACAAAATGCATTATTCATTAACAGGAAACGAAATTTATTCACATAACCAAGACATTTACAACTTGACCCACCAAATTAAATGTCACAGGTTTTTAATAACGCGTATGACTGCCGTTAGACCGAATAACATCCAAGCACCGACTGCACATGGAACTGTTGTAAGGTCGAATCACGCCTGGTCTATGGCAGACTATTTTCGGACGTTAACTTCTTCCAATTCCCGAAGATTTTCAGTAACATCCGGAAGTCTCCTAATGCGCCTATCAAGCTCGTCTCACAAATGCTCGATTGGGTATTTCGGTCCGGGGATTTTGACACCCAGTCGAGCACACAAACGGCGTAACGTTGTAAGAAGTTCCTGGTGCTGGCGGCTGTGTGACTTGTAGCTCCATCATGCATGAGGGTTAGACCGCCATGCGCCATCAAATGGGGAATCGCCACTGGGAACAACATGACATTTTGGTACTTATGCGCTTTGAAATTACGATTAATTACAATGGCAGGTGTTTTAGAATTTAATAACACGCCTGCCAAATCATCAATTAACCACCACTAAACCTTTCACATTCAGTAACACAATTGTCCTTGTAGCGTTCGTTACGACGGCGGTACACCCTTATCCTACGATCATTGCGGTGAAGTGAGAATCTGCTTCGTCGGAAAACAAAATATTTGCCCAATTGCGTCTGTTGAATCGCATATGCCTCCTTGCCCTGTTTAATCTGTTTCGTCGATGAGCAGCTTGTAAAATTATCCCTTTATACGGACGTCTTGCTCTGATTCCTTGCTCTCGGAGACGGTTTCTCACTGTCTGAGCACAGATATCGCTGTTATTCACCCCAGCAACTGTGGACGCAGTGACTGTCGCTTGTTTAAAACGATTACGCTAGTGTTGTAACACAATGAATCGATCCTGCATACGGTAAAGTTACACGCGGCAGATGTCTTCGGTGCTCTTCCGCTACATTTCCGGTACAGACAAACTTGTTCCGAAGGTTTGTTGTCGTGCTCACATGACGTACAAACACACGTGCAACCCGAAATGATAATCAGTATCAATAGGAAAATGTGCATAACATTTCTTTCAATGGTAATTCAATGTTTTGTAAAAGAATGACCAATTTAAACATAAGATAAATGAAAAATCGCATTTTACATGACAGCGTGAGACTCCAATGACACGTGTTCTTTCTTCATTTCGCATACGCAGCATATTGTACTCGTTTTGATAATTTTATGATTTTCAAATCGGCATGTCCATAGACTATGGAGAAAACATGTACACTGTTTAATTTCGGACAACTGCTGGCTTCGGCCCGATTTGCACGTGCATCAAGGATGTCATGGTTTTAGAAACATGACAAACGGTGTTTTCGATAAAAGTGTACACTGTACACTACACAATATTGTGCTTCTTATTTCAGAACGATACCTTTGAAAATAAAAGACTTATAGAAAATATAACAATGTCTAGTTTGAATATTTGTTCAGTGTATATATATATATCACTGTACTGCGATTTTCTATATCCCGATGAGGAGCCTGCCGAGTGGAAAAGGTCGCTGACTTCAAATCACTTGCCCCTCATCAATGTAGATTCGAGCTTCACTCGGGGCGTTGAATTCTTCATGCGAGGAAGCCATCAGGGCTGGCTTAAGGAAGGTCGGTTTTTCTACCCAGGAGTCCGCACGTGATGAAATAATGCTCCATCATAAAAGCTGGAAAGTCGCAATATGATCTATAGTTGTGTCTGTGTGACGTTAAACCAAGAAAAAAGTATCCTGATGGGAGCATATTTATACTTTCACAAATTGTTTTATGTTAATGTTTTATATACATTTTTTATGGTATACCGTACAGCGGGTTTTTATTTCTGCTAAATCTATCACGCAGAAATACATTCCGCACATTAAAACTATCACGCAGAAATAAACTTTATATTTCGCATGATATAATGACCCATTATCTTTATCTCACGAGATGTTTGTTTGCTGTCAAGTTATTTACACCGTATCAATTGTGGTTGATTACTTTTGTTATTGTATCAATCTATTGTCCGCGAACGGATGGTAACCGTTTCGGGAGTGTAATCTTTACAAGTGTTATCACAAAACACTCTAGGTTTATGAAAAGTTAAACAATGTGTGTTGTAACTGCTGTAACTGTTGTAACTGAATGAACTGTGAACGGACTATGTACTAGAGTTTGCATTTGTATATATTTGTAAATAAATCGTAATTTTTTCTACCAGCAGCGTAACATTTCATGAAAATGTCTTTCAAAATGAATAACCGTTATATCTACTAGACCTACAGTATTAATTTTATTTTTAACTTTGATTTTTTTTGTCATACGCGGTAATGAAAAGAAATCAGATTTAAACATAAAACAGCTGCGCCAACTTCACTGTCCTAGATTCAGACCTAAATAATGCCACAAAGACATAACTGACGAGAACGATATGCATCAGAGTCGTTAGTTATGACGCAGTAAATGCGGTAGCTATTTCCCATGCACAGAATTTACTTCAGGTTTATGCAAACCGCACAAATCAATTCCTGCTTTTCTCGAAAGTCGCAGAAATATAAAACGCAGAAATATACTAGGCCCATTTTAGCCCACAGAATTAACCCGCTATACGGTATGAAGGTTTTCAATTCAAAGCCCGAAACGTTTTGTTGTTGTGTTAGAGAAGTAGACCGGATCTAATGCGGCTGCTCTTGTAGACCAAAATGCTCTTTTCCAAAACACTTTCATAAACTGTTCCGTTAGATGAAATGATAATTATCCCTTCACCGCGAAATTAAAGACGTATGCATCCAGATAAGGTATACCATTTATGACTAAACAGTACTTTTTGCCCAGATTTCAGAGAATTGCTCTTGTTTTCCTTAATCCATGCATGTAATTTTATGACCATTTAATGGACATTAGTTAATCAAAAGCATTTATTGAGACAACGTGCAAATTGATATGATCAGTCACAGTGACATTGCCACACCTAAGGTCTAAGAAACCACTGCATGGCTATCCTATCTGCAGAAATAAGATTGACCAGATACATGTTTTTATAATTTATTTATTCACTTGTTGAAAGATTCCAACAATGATACACAGTAAAATTTTGCTTTCCAGTCTGTCTGAGTACAAAATGTCAAGCCAAAGGCATGAAACAAATTATAAATTTAAATAGATTTTTGATATTTTTTTTTTATTCTTTATGAACATAGCACTGTTTTTAAAAGTAATCTTAACATCATGAATTTATCTTATGGCAGCACAAAGTTACAAACTGGAATTCTAGCTGTAAAAGATATAAAAAAGGTTTTACGGATAAAAAACTTTGAGTGTATGGTATATAGTTTTATAGTACATCCAACTTTATTTACATGAACTCAAAATGATCGAAAAGCCAGCTTCGCCTGAACTCCACCTTTGGTCCTTATAAATAAAATCCCTATCTTCACATGATATACAAATAATGATTGTCTTGAATCAGCATAAAATCATATTTTATAGTAATTCCATACTTTCCTTAGCGATTTTACTGGTTATCCAGCTTTTCCGAGATATTATGCCCACAAACATTGTCACTAAGTTTGGTGAAGATCGCATGAAAACTGTTTGACCTAGAGAGCGGACATGCTTTTGTACGCCATGGGGTTTCACATAATACGCCCCACTCTTTCAGAGACGGGCGTTTAAAGGTAATTCTATTTTTAGCTCTAGTTGCCCCTAAAATAGTGCGAGTGCCACCATTTGAATTACTTTTGCAGAAGACCTTATAATAATGCTTCAAACCAAGCTTGATGAAGATTCATCAGGCGATTCTTGAGACGTTGTTTAAAAGTACTTCTATTTTTAGCTCAAGCAGCATAAACAAGGGGGCCGATATCACACATTTGTATAAATTGCAAAGACAATAACAGGTTTGATAAAGATCAATGAAGAGGTTCATGAGAAGAAGTTGTATAAAGATTGTCCTATTTTTAGCTGTAACTGCCCCTAAAAGCAGTAAAGTAAACCCATTGAATTCTCTTGAATAAAGAACTTACAAGAGTGCTGTAGACCAAGTTTAGTGTAATGCTGGCCTAGTTTCAAAGAAGATGTTTATGGAACTACTACAGGCCATGAAATCGGGACCATTCAACTATACTAATAACTCCACCTGACCCTTCGGTTTGGATGACCTAAGAAATGATTTTGACCCTTACCCAGCTAAATTTCTATAATGATTCATTAATGAACTTACCCGTCTTTCAATTTGGACAGTACCATTAACTATTAAAAGAGGTGCTTACGCAAAATTATACTGACTGAATAGTGAAAAAAGCAGATCTTGATCAGACTGCACGGATGTGCAGACTGATCATGATCGACACTGACCGCAAAGGCAGATTCAATTGTGTCGTTAACCCCCCGATTACACGACAACAAACAAAAAGAGTTTTATTAAGATATCAGGATATTATTACTATATATTTCTTAAGAAGGCTTTGAAACTTAGATATTGACAGATCATAAATTATGGAAACATAAGAATTTGTTTTTTATTTGCTGATTTTTCCATTCAAAATTGAAAAGCGTTTCAAAGGGGACATCTTAAGTAAACTGCCTTAATTATAACACTTTATATTTAATGACGATTAAGTATTTATTCCAGTCTGCTGTGTAATGGTCAAGACTGCAAGACAATATTTTTGCCTGGGTTCGATTCCCAACTCGGGTTTGATCTTTTTTTTCTTTTCTTGATTTGGCATTTTTAAGTTAGTTTATAGAAACAAAACCTCATGTTCTAATGTTCATATTATCAACAAACTTCAATTCTAAAGATTTGTCATTTTAAGCCAATGCTTTTAATACTTTAATTTATCATATAAATGAACATGAAACACTGTTAAAATTAGATTTGCTTTCTCAAAGAGACTGGGCCACAGAGTTTGAACCAATAAAGTGATTTTCCTTTAAATCTGAAGGCTTTGTCATATTATAAACCTTATAACATGAATGTTTATTTCTATTTTTAAAAACTCCACATGATGCTGTATGCATGATCTTGATCATGCAGTTTAATTAGGAAATAGAATATGGACATTCATGTTGCTAGTATTCTTTATATGTTCAGATGATATAGAATATCAAACTCGGTGCTTAATTAGAAAATACAAAATGGATAACATATAAATTATAATAATTTCACTTGAAGTCTTCATTTGGCACAATTTTGAAACTATAAAAAACATTTCTTTTTAAAATAAATTTGCACTATGTTGAATTATAAACAACAACTTCTTTTTGTAATAGATTCAAGCTGTAACAATACATGTACAGATCAAAACATCCAGATACAAATACATCACAATATATCACTACTGTGATGGTCTGTGGCCCCATAACTCTACAGGGGCCAGAAATTTTACTGCTATGGTGATAAGGTTAATTGCTTCGCAAGTAAGCAGGAGCCCTAGGCTAGTAGTTTCTACTAGGAAAACTGGGCAAAAAGAACATACTGTAAAGACGAACATTTAAGTCCGCCTTACATGACATTGTGTTCGAGGTTTTAAACCCTATTGCTTTGATAGGTTAATAGCTTAGCATATTTCCAGATGCAAAGCTAAATAGTTTTTATTACATACGTGTTTACAATTATTTATATTATACAAATATTATATTTTTTTTCTAAAGCCATTAAAATGACGTCAAGTACCCAATATGAAACTCATACGATCAATATGGAAATACATAGGGTTTCCTTTCCATTGTATTACTAACCTGAATGAGAGTAAGTACGAGTATGTAATAATATATTATATCCACATTTTAATATTCTTTAAAATCAAACCCGCTGTAGAAGCGTCAGCAACGCAAGCTGTGTAGGACGAATCACTGAATGTTGGGGCTGTGTCGTCTATGTCTGTGACGGTTATTGTAACAGTTGCAGTTCCAGAATTTGGTGTTCCGTTATTATCAACTGCTCTAGAAAGGTAAATAGATTTAAACAGTTAAGGACAATGATGGCCATAGATTGCTCGCCGGAGTTACTCTACTTGCTGAACTGTTTTGGTAGATGGTTATGCAAGGAAAATGTCTGTGAATTTATATTGAATTAGTGCCAGTGTTTTCTAGCAAAAATATATTAAACGTTTTTACTAAATCAATATGAACAGGTTATGTGTTGTGTGTGCTTGGGATGGGGGAGGGAGGTAAGAAATTGGGGAATGATGTGGTGTGACAATATCAAACAAAAAGATTTGTTTCACTATATATCAAAGAAGAACATTTTCGACTACAATCATGTAAAGAAACGTGTCCACACGCCCAAACGCCCATTTTGTGACGAAAATAATTTATACAACCTTCGTAAAAGTCCACCTAAGAAGCATTTGTGTAAAACTGTTTTAAATCTGGGCCCTCTCTTTCTGACAAGAACATTTTAAGGTTTCCAATTTGTACATATAGGGAAGTATTGACAACTCCCCCAGGCGGCAATGCTTTATGAAAACACTCAAAACTCAAGGACTATTTGTGTGAAATTATTTTAAAAGTTGACCTGCAGTTGCACACTCTATACATATAGCAGAACGAGCGCGCCCTTTTGCGGCCATGTTTTAAAATAAATTGGAATAATTTGAAGAAGAGGGTCACACAATGAACAGTTGTGTAAAATTATCTAAGTTTTGGGCCAGCACTTTTACACGTGAAGATTTTTAAAGCTTCCACTGTATACATATAGGGGAAAAGGATCGATACTCATTTCGGTCATGTTTTTTTTTTTTGACGAATCGACATGATTTTAATAATCTTGGTAGAAAGTTATACAAGGACCATTTTTGTAAAATTATTTCAAAATCGAACTAGCGGTTTAGGAGGAGATGTCGTTTGAAGATTTCTATTTTTAGCTCTAGTGGCCTGTTTGTGCAACCAAGCGGAACCGCTTGAACCATTTCAGAAGAGGACCACCCAAGAAACATCTAAGCCAAGTTTCTTCAAAATCCATTCAGTGGTTTTGGAGGATATAACGTTTAAAGGACACAGCGTGATCAAAATTACTCACCATGAATACTTCGTGCTCTAGTGAGCTAATAGTTAAGTATTACACCATTTAATGTAACACAAAAGACCAAGTCATATTTACAAACGGTTCTTTGGTAAAGTCTTTCTAGTCGGTCGTTAATATTGGAATACATTTCCATGCTGTGACTGATTTTACTTATACCTATTAATGATACATATACTGACTGTATACCATTGAAAATGCATGAAACGTACTTAATTTTTAATATGTAGGTTGCTGTTGTTTCAAAATCGAGTGCACTATCTAGGGTGAGGACACCAGTAGAAGAAGCAATCGAGAAAGGAGTACCGCTAGTCACTAGGGTGTATGACGCAATGGTATCGGGACTGGTTGGAGTTGCTGAAAATGTAGTTGATGTTGCACCCGTAGCTTGATTCTCAGGAAATGTAATTGCTGTTGCTCCTGTGCCACTTGCACCATTGATACTTGGGACGGCCCACCCAGTAATCTGTGCATCTGTCAAAATATAACAATTTAGTCTAAAATATGAAGGAAATATTAGTAGTCACCAGTCTGTAATATCCGTCTGGAAAAGTATCTAGATCAAGAGGTGGAATCTTAAGCTTGTTTCATAATAATTGAATGCTAATAGGAGTTTAGCCATTAGAGGGAAAGCATAACTGGCCATAAATACATTTTATTTTGTATCTCAAGTTCGGATAAGTACATGTATTCATTGATTTTGAAACGATTGTTCTACTGCATAAATGCGGAAGAATAAATTGCTAATTAGATATAAAATTAGAGAGAATCATTTGGAAATACATTCTAAATAAATCAATAAAGTGTTCGAGACAGATATCAACGTTATATTAAAAGAAATATTTGACATGAAATTGAGGTGAATTAAATGCTTCAAATTAGCATGATATTGTTTCGAGAAGGATATACTGTGCTCTTCGGTCGCTAAAATAATTTTTCTTACATATTAACTGTAAATGTTAAATCCTAAAAACTAACAATGTATGTAGAGCTATTTATTAGTAAAACTTAGTAATTGAATCGTGTATATACATGCTACATGATAATAGCATTTTCGATTTAGACTCATCGTTCAAGCTTTTTATTTCAATTTATGTTTTGGCCTTACGGCCTGAATCGAAATGAAAGATTCCCATCCTAATCAATACACTTTGACCTGTTTCAGCTTTACAAAATTAACCACTTTTTTGTTATGAAAATTTGCATCCCCGCGGATCTCGAAAGAAGATACAGCTTCTTATGTCCTAATCCGTTAGAAAGACTAAAATGTCATTGCTGATTTGTGGGACATGTTTTATCCTCACGGATCTCACGTATTGGGAAACAAACTATTACGCATTTAAGGTTAACATCATCCCTTAAACTAAGAAATACTTGTATCTTTATATATTTTGTTTTTCAAAATGAAATATGAAATGACAGCAAAGACAAAGTTTAAGATATTTCATACAGTATCTATATAAAGATACTTATCGCGTCAATCTAGTGAGAAGCGTTCCTGATGTCACGTTTCATAAGTACAGAAGAGATCTTATGAGTACAAGAAATTAACAGTAATAGAGGAGCTGCATTTTAAAACATGTACCGATTCGGTTACTTACAGTCAATTATGAGTTCAACGCCATTAATATGTACGAAGAAGGTTGATTTACAACAAGGGATATCTAACTCAAAAAAGTTATGCAACAAGGGTTCTAAGACCGTGGACTTAGGACCATTGTTGCATTCGAACAATGATTTGCGAATCATTTTTGCCTCAATTTATCAATGAAATATATTACTTTTACATACCTGATGACTTTTGAAACTACTAATATAGTATGTTTACATTAAGCTTGTGATCTTTTTTATTATTAGAAACAGCTATCAAAGCCCTGTACTCTCTGATATTTACTCGTTGTGGAGTTAGACCCAATGTTGCATACATGAAATAGCATTTTTTTCAGTTTTAAGCAGAAGAATACGCTGGTGAGGGAGGTAATCAGATGCGGAATGTTCTTTTTTTATGCAACAAATGCCCTAACTCAATTTTTACCAAAAATGGAGATAGGTACCGTTTTGCACGGACCCCTTCAATTTTATCACGTGCATTGTAGATTTAAATATGAAATTTGTGCTTAAAGTTTTATAACACCACTTGATCTTTATTTCTACGAAAATAACATTTTGATTTTGAAAAATAGTTCTATATTTAGTATCTAATGTAACTCAACTGATTCCTTTATAGAACATTTTACATTGTGATACACATTCATTAATGCCTTATTTGATTCAGGTAAACAATATATTGTCTCTTTGCAACATTTTATTCAAAATCTTTCTTTTGCCCTAACTTAATTGTCCGTTGGCACAATACTGTTTTACAACTTCTAGACTAAGACACCCGAGAATTAATATGGAAAAATATTTAATTATTTCCCAAATGAAATAATATTAGGTCATTTCTTGTCATACTTTGTAGAGATCTATTTAAAAATAACGTTGAAATATATTTATTTCAAAGGAAATTTCATTTTATATTTTTATGGTTACAGAATTACAACTGAATGCGAAAGATTAGAATAATCTGTCGGAAATGTATATGAATAGAAATATAGAAATATAGAAACCTACAAGAATATAATAATATTAAAATGTAAATAAAGTTAAAAACTGTCAACATGGAATTAATTCAACTATTGTCCAATATTAACACTGAGGATCTGTGGGTTGCCCAATGCACTTGTCGTTGGACAACTGGGTAAGAAACGTTGAAAAACATTATTTGTTTGCTTTATATGTGCATGCAAGATAAAAGGCCTTTCATTCGTAATCACTAGAATAAACATTGCATAACCCTTTCTTAATATCTTCATATTTTTATTCTTATTTTGTACATGCGTTTTCCGTAACGTGAAATTGAATGCGTACATTTGTGAATTACACGACTTACTAATCCATATTTATTAGGACCTCCTTTCTTTTTCTATTTTTTTGTTTCGATTCATGTAAAACAATATTTCGCTTTAAGATGAAATGTTTTCACAAAACATTTTAGTTTTTTTCTAATTCTATAGGAAATTAAACTAACATATTTGCAGCATTTTATCCGGAAAGAAGAATATTTTTTTATGTTCATTTTAAAGGTTTTATCCCGTACCACAACGACAAGATGTCCAGTTGTTTAATATTTTTTAATGTATAGTTCTGTTATAGCAAAATTAATGCTCCTTCTAATAATTTATAAACCATGAAATTTGAAACATCACTTACCTGTGGCATACAAGGCAGCACAACACAAAATGACAAATATCCAAACTTTAGTGAGCATCTTTCCACCTAAGATTTTATCAGCAATCTGGAGAATGTCTGTCCCTACGTTAGTTATGACCAAAGGCTCTGGGCTCTCGCAGTGTGCTATATGCCCTTATATAGTAGCAGTCCCTGGCTGTTACCATGGCTTGATTTAAAACAGATCAAAATATTTATGGATACATTATTGTTACCAATCATTTAACATTTTAGAGGAACAAGTTGAAACAGACTCTACTGAAACAAAGATTTCACACGTAATATGTATGCCTTATCCATTTGCCACCGGTAGAACACTCTGTTACCAATCAAAATCAATGTATCTAAACGACGGTTTCTACTATGTAACGCCTGCGCAATCCATTCCGTGGTTAACGTTTTGTTATTAATCAAACGATTAATATTATTTCAGACTTTATACTAAAATATTAAATTTAATGTTTCAGTCAGTTGTTATAATTATCGGAGCAATATCTTTACATTGATAAGTCAGCCTGCGGGGTAAATATTAGTTGTATGAATGCTTACATTTGTAAAATGATAAAGATGAAATAAGCCTTAGGAATGAAACTGAAAAAAAGCTTTACAAAGTACACAGACAGAAGAGGGTGGTATACAGTTTATTATTTAGCAAGCATATCATTTCAATAACAAAGAGTGTAGTTTTAATGTTATTTTCAAGTTTATCAGTTGATCAAAATAAATTCCTTAAAACATGCAATTGTTACAAACAATTAAAGATAATTTGTAATTTAGGTTTGAGCTTGTTCACCAGATACAGAAAAAAAAAAGAATAATTACAAACAATTATAATTATGATATTCACAATTATTCTCAAATATACAATATATAACATGATTTGACAGAATTGGAAATTATTAAATGCTTTTAAACAAACATGTCAGAAAATTAGCTGCAAAACATTTTATTTTTTTTTTCTTACGGTTTGAAGGCGAGAGTTTGATGTCTGAAAAAAAAAGAGAAAAACATTATATAAACGAAGGAATTAGGTAACGTCTTTATCAGTTGAAAAGTGAAAATGAAAATGAACAGATACATTCATCGGTTGGCACAAAGACGTGTAAAATTATTTTATTGAATTATTTTTAGTTTATAAATTCTTTCCAAAGCGTCTGTAATGTGAGTTATTACAAACAAATAATATATATATAGTGTCTATCTATTTGATTATTTATCTTTATAATCTTTGAGGATGAGTGGTATTTTATGTGTAAGATTATTTTTAGTTGTATTTTTTTACCGAAGCGTCTGTAAGGGGATTTATTATAAATCAATTATATACCAAATGCCTATTATTAAACACATAAAACACTTTAACTTATAATCAAATTATAAAATATAAACAAATAATTATAACAATATTATTAAATAGGAAATAATTATTACGTTGTCTGTAGAGCAGATCATTACATACACAGTATTATTTGTGAATAGTGTGTGTAGGAATTCCTATGCACAGTTGCGGCAAATCAGTCACATCAGACAATATATAACCGCAGACACAACAAAATCTCTAATCAACTCTTTTGTTTGGATTATTGCAACTCTCTTCTATATGGAATTCCAAAACAGTCAATGAACAAACTGCAATATGTCCAAAACACGGCAGCTAGAATCGTAACCAGAACATCCAGATACGACCATATAACGCCTGTGCTGCGTGAACTCCATTGGCTTCCTGTGCAATGTAGGGTAGAATACAAAATTATAACACATACATATAAGGCACTCAAAGATCAATCACCAGCTTATGTAGTGAACATGTTAGAAATATAAACACCATCCAGAAATCTGAGATCGCAGAATAATGCATTAAAACTAGTGGTGCCCAAATGTCGAACAATGCGATTTGGTGACAGGAGCTTTCAGACAGCAGCTGCGAGGTTATGGAATGCCCTCCCATCTGGCATAAGAGAGTGCAAGACCTTGCAAAGTTTCAAAAAGCGCTAAAGACGCATTGTTTCATAGAATTCTTTGGGAACTAATCTCACTGATTACCTGATTAATGATGTGGGTTCTTTGTCGGCCAATCTGTTGCTTTAATTAAGAACTCTAGTGTGACAGAATAATGTTGGCGGTGTTTTTTTCTGTGGGATGTATCATGGATGTTCTCCGGGCCGTTTAGGTGGGGATTGACCCAATCATCCGGGACGGTTTGCATGCTGTGATGCATTTCGCAGACATCATACCGGTTGATTCTGTCTGTTCAAAATGTAAGATATCTTCTGTTCTATTCTGCTCTAACATGTGTCTTTGACAGGTCAGTTAATATTTTGCGATATTGTATTTTTGTTTCATGTTTTGATCTGCCTACCTTTAATCTAAAATGCTTGGCATCTTATTACCGTAATGTAATTTTAAGTTCTTCTATAATAGTTCGATTACCATTTTTATTGAACATTATATAAATGTTTTTTATGTAAAGCACTTTTGAACGTATTTTTATATGAAAAGAGTGCTATATAAATGTGGTATATAATAATAATAATAATTTTAAATATTTAAATAATGTCGACAGTGCACAGCATGTAAGTCTGGTGAATTTTAGCAGCATGTGTTTTCTGTACCACGCATACATATGCTTCAGTATGTAAACATGTATGTGATAAAACTAAATTAAAATTCACATAAAAATGCTGTAACGCTTTCGCGCATCTGAAACTTCAATCAAATCGTTCATCGTGAATAATGTTATATTATATAAAGCTTTCAATTTTCATGAAGCCAGTCAAGCCTACAGTTGCTCTATACAAAAACAGTCAAAATAATGCTGTTTTACAACCTGTTATATCTTTTAGAGCAGCCAATAGTAATGGTTTTAATATCATAAGAAAGTAAAATAGAAATAGCAAATAAATAAATATTACTAAACATAATAATAATAATAATGAAAGTAATTTCAATAATAATAATCATAGAAGCAGTTACAATTATACTAATATTAATTATAGTACTAATATGATGACGACGACTACTACTACTAGTACTGCGACTACTTATCATCCCCTAGCTCAGTAGGTAGAGCGTTGGTCTACGGATCGCGGGGTCGTGAGTTCGATCCTCGGGCGGGGCGTATGTTCTCCGTGACTATTTGATAAACGACATTGTGTCTGAAATCATTAGTCCTCCACCTCTGATGATTTACGTGGGGAAGTTGGCAGTTACTTGCGGAGAACAGGTTTGTACTGGTACAGAATCCAGGAACACTGGTTAGGTTAACTGCCCGCCGTTACATGACTGAAATACTGTTGAAAAACGGCGTTAAACCCAAAACAAACAAACAAACAAACAAAACTTATCATCCCCAGCTTTTATTATATTTGACTGGCATATCAAAGTAGGTTGTCCCCCTTGAAATATATCCGATAATCAATATAGGTTTTCCTGCTGATATCACTTTGAGCAATAAATTATATAGGAAATTTATTTTCAATGATTAATTTCAGATATGTATTTTAGTTTGTGAATATTTTAACACATATAACAGTATACATCAATTTCTCCTGTTCAATTTCATGTGAAAATATTTTTTCTAACTGAACATCTTCTTGCTTCCAATTATGTTTTAAAAGTATCACCATCGCTTATATTGAACATATAAGTAAAATCACAAAATTTTTCAATTTCTTTTACTTTAGATGCAAATAAATTATATTTTCCAAAACATGATAACTTATTAACACACATGTAGGTGTTTTTGACTTTATAAACAATACAAAAGTATATTTATAATTGTAATAGGGTAAAAGCTTCTTGCTTCCATTTAATGTCAAAGTGTATCAAGAAATTAAAAAATGTTGGATTTCTTAAGTTCTGATGTTGTTTAAACGGTGTTAATTTACGGAACTCATGTACCAGCACTTGACGTACGATTCAAAATAGATTTTGGAAATAATAACGTTCATAATTGTCTCATTAGACAAAAACAGAAAAGAAATATGTACAAAACAGAATAGAACAGAGATACGATTTTTCACCCAACTGTTTAAGTAATCGCAACTGTGTGGTATGAGAACGATACGAATCAATCTAAATTATATTAGTTCCGACAGAAAGCTAAAAATCTTTTGAATATTGAAACATTCGAAGACAGAAGAAAAACGACGTCAATAAGAAAATTTTTCTTATGAAATAGTGTAATCTGCAAGTTTGGCGATTAGAGAAACCTGGGGGTGCATTTATTTAAATACAAGATATTACAGGCAGCATGGTTTCCCCACTGTACGAAAGAAGGGGAAATTTACAGATGAGCAATATCATGTCTATTTTAGAAATGAAATCCAAGCTTGAAAACAAAAGAAAGAAAGAAACAAACAAACAAAAAACATTTATAATAGCGTGCTTTCCATGAGTTTACATGACTTTAGTTGGGCCTACATTTTTGTCACGGTTTTATTCGTGGAAAGCATGTAAAATAGTCACCTTTACAGCTAAAGAGACATTAGTTTACACGGGTAAATTTGATTTCATGTTTTAATTGTACAATAAGCAGAAACAGATATCTGAATGGCATATTTGATTTATATATATCACTGTTTATACAAACTAAGTAACTTAGACACTATAAATAAGTAGACAGGATGAATCAGTACAATTGTTTTTAAAAACTGAGTTCGGATCTCAATGTGACACATACACCGGTGCTGATAAGAAAAGTTAGAAACTTGATTTATAATTAGCTCGACCTTTCGCCGTTGGTTTTTAAAGTTTTTGATAAAGAAAACAATCTCTGTTACTATCAAAGCTATTGACTTGAACCTTAAAATAGTTATTTACTTTCAAAGTATTCACCAGGAAAAACAATCCCCATCACTCTGATTTGAATTTTGATGGAGTTATGCCCCGTTTTGACTTGGAATATTTTGTTAAAATTTTTGATAAAGTCAAATTTCTCTGTTACTTTCAAAGCTATTGACTTGAAACTTAAAGTAGTTATTTACTATCAAAGTTTACACCAGGATAAACAATCCCCATAACTCTTATTTGAACTTTGATGGAGTTATGCCCATTTTTAACATAGAATTTTTGGTTAAAGTTTTGGATTAAGTGAAATATCTCTGTTACTTTCAAAGCTATTGACTTGAAACTTAAGAAATTAAGTATCAAAGTATACACCAGGAGAAACAAACCCCATAACTCTGATTTGAATTTTGAAAGGGTTATACCCCTTTTAACATAGAAATTTTGGTTAAAGTTTTATAAAGATTTTACTGGCAAAGCTCTAATTCAGAGTCAAGCACTAAGAAAAGTCGAGCGCGCTGTCTTACGGACAGCTCTTGTAAAATAGATTCTTTCTTTCCTTGGTATCTATGGAAAACATTGCAGTTTACAGTAAGGATAAAGGCCAGATAATAAAACAAGTGCATGCGTGTTTTACTAACATGTATTTGTCTTAAAGTTTGTTAAATTGCTTGTTTTCTTTGCCATTGTCTATGCCAAATACCTTATTGATTAGTTTATTTCTTTATTTTATCATGTTTAAAGAGCAAACCTCTAGGCATGTAATGTTGAACAAAAGCACTTTTATATATGGACAAGGACATTCAAACAAAATGGGAATACATGTATCATCACACAAGTCTTGTTTTTCTCGAGCAGAACTATGATACTGTGTGAAAGTTCGTTTATAAAATTATCCTCGGATTTCAATATTTAGCCGTCATTTTCTGGTCAAAAGAAAACAAAACAAACAAAAAATATTTAAATGTTTTCATTTCCAGTTACATGACAACATGAATTCCGTAATATCATAAGCTAACATAACGCTTTTTTTAACAGAAATGTTTTATATCTTTACAAGAATGATATTTCTATATGAATTTATAAAAACAACATGATTTATATAAAAAAACTGCCTACATGTTTTGTTTCTTTCTATAGTGTAATATACGAGCTTTATATCCGTGTATTGGCCAAAGCACTCTATTAAAATCAATGCAAAATCTATCACAAAGAATTATTGATTTGGGTCAGGAATGACACGGTTTTAGCTAATGTAAGACAGACAATCCAATTATAAGGGAATAGCTTTAACACAGTAAATGATTAAGGGAGAGAATTCTCGAAAAATTCTAATTAAAAGCTGACAATGAATAATAATAATAATAATAATAATAATAATAATAAAATGACGTCAATGAGTATAATTTCCAGAGGCATCCATGATAGCCTTTAAGAGGGACGGTAATCTGCAAGACATATTTATACACAAGAAACATAACAGACAGTTATTTAAAGAAAATAACTCATGTGGCCATAGGGTGCAAAACAGCGCGCTGTGTGCCCATATATCATGAAAGCTGATTCATTCACGGACGCCAAAGGAACAACATAAAACGTGCACAACGAGATTCAAACGTGGTGTACGCGGTTTACTGTAAACGTTGCCAGTCATACATATATGTAGTGGAAACCCGCGGTACTTTGTACCAGAGACACTAACGAAATATGACGATCTAGAGGCCGTCCATTTCAACTCTAACGGCCACAATAGTGACGATGTTTCGGTGATGGGACTGGAAAAGATGCACGGCACGGACCTATAACGCAAAACCATTGAGAACTTAATGGAAAAACAAACTAAGGACGTACCAACTCTGTGGCATTAACACCAAACGATAGTGCTCCAGTGAGCTACATACAAGGGACGTTTTGCCAAAACGCACGTTACAGATGTAACGTCACTTCCGTTTACTTATATACTTTGTTTAAAAAAAACGCCGCTGAAGAAGGCATAAAGGTCAAAAGGTCCGGCTACTGCATTTAAGTATATAATATATAAATACAATATATATATATATATATATATTTAATAATAACGAAAAGCACAATCATATCAATTTGCACTGAATTTCGATCTAATATATAGAGTATAATAGATGATAATTCAACACACGCAAATGAAATTTTCAAATGCACGATGTATTCCTTCAATATTTAAAGCATTTTCTTTGAAGTTTGCCTCTTTGTGGTGAATCCTTCCTCCTTTCCGCTAACGTAACGTAGTAAACGTATTAGAGTCTGATTAGCGTCTGATAGCTATATTTATTACACGAATTCATTTTGAAAATATTTCTGAAATGTCTAGGTCTGTAGCCCTTAACTAAGGAAATATCATACATTCGAGATATTTAATAACGCTTTCAGACAAAATCAAATAGGACCTTTTGAACGATTTGACGAAGTTCTAAAAATCTCCATATAACCTTGTTCCTCTATGGACCCCTGTGGCATTTCGTCGCGTGAGTGGAACGATGCTCTATCTACCATTTTTTAAACGTGGCGAAAATCGCTTCCAAAGTTTAACTCTTGTCTAGTTTCTTTATTTCTGGGCGAAAATGGTGATAAATATATCTACTTGTTCCTTGCGCTTAGTTCTTTCAGACTGTAAATGCTTTTAAATACATTTCATTTTTACTTTTCTGCATTTATACATTTTTCACTTTGGAGATAGAGCAAATTTGACAAAAATAGAAAAAAAATGTTAAAGGTGTATTGCTCTATCGGGAGATAGAGCACTGTGAATTTACAAAATTGGACATAGAGCAAGATAATATTTATTACAATTGTATATTGAAAATAGTGCGAGAGCTCTTAAACAGTAATGACAGTCACTGTACTCATTTTGAAATTAAAGGAGGATTGGATTTGATTTTAGTATCATCAAACTGACACAATATCATAGGCCATATTGCAACTTTCAAGATTTTCTTTGAGGAGGAGCACTCTAGTTGGCACGCGCGGATACCTGGGTATATGACTTTCTTCGTGTCAACTGGATGGCCTCCTCACATGAAAAAGCGAGGTTTCAAACAGTGGTGAGGGGCAGGTGTTCAAAGTCAGAAGATTTGGACTGATTTGCAAATGGTTTTACCATGCTGTCCGTATTGTTCAGGGTTAACTGAACTGCTACGCTATAGACGTAATCGGCTATTAAACTAGGCACATTGGTCCTACTTATTTGCAGATGGGTATTCGTAAACCATATCGTAGTATTATGTTAAACAACAACAGAAAGATTTTGAAGTTTAATTACTCAGTAACCGCAATAATTATTGTCAGCAATGAACAAAGATCTAAAATCTTTTTTAGTCGTAACTACTCTATTTGCCAAATACAATTATAGCTTTTCATTACTCTGAGTAAGATTTTCCGCGTTTTGTTATCAGTTGGAATTAAGGTTGACATAATACTAAGCATTATAACAATACCTAATGACATTGTCTTTGCATCTAAATAATCTCAGTAATAACTGTATTCTTTAACAAAACGACAGTTTTTATATTATGTTCAATTTTTGCATGTAACCGTACTTGTCAGTCATACCAGTTCTCTTTTACACAACACAATCAATGTTATGTTCATGTCTCTTTTTAGCTATTAATATAGATTGATTATACAGCGTCCATCGTCCGTCTTCCTGCGTCAACATTGTATTTAAATTTTTTTCTCCTCTGAAACTACTATTCAGTAGAATTTTTGGATATATCTCTATCAAGTTTGATCATATGATTAACCTTGGCCCCTTTAAGCGCAGCTACTGCCAGCTAGAGCAAAGAAAAAATAGGAAAAACATTTAAGGAAACTTCTCATGAACCGCTTGATGGATCTTTATCAAACATGGTCTGTAGCATCATTATAACATCCTCTCCCAAACTGGTTCAGATGGGGACGATTGGCTCCTTTGAGGGGTTACCATAGCTAAAATTAGAAATTCCCTTAAATGATTTTATCTCATGAACCACACAATGGATGCTCTTCAAACTTGATTTGTAGCATCATTATAAGAATCTTCACCAAAATTGTTCTGTTAGGGGCACTTGGTCTGTTAGAGTTCAAAACAGAAATACTTTAAACGACTACTCATGAACCATTTGATGGATATTCACCAAACTAGGTCTAGAGACCAGTATAAGGTCCTTTCTCAAATTTGTTTGATTAAGGGCACTTTGCCCCTCTCAGGGGCAACTAGAGCTACAAATACAAATACTTTCTGGTCATGAATCGCTGGATGGATCTTCATCAGAGATGGCCGGCGGCATCATTAGAGGGCTGTCTCTCAATTTTATTCAAACGGAGACTGTTTGCTCATTCTAGGGCTAAAATCAAAAATACCTTTAATGACTACTTCTAATGAACCACTCAATTGACTGTCATCATTCTCGGTCCGTAGCATCATTATATTGCCCCCTCCATTTTTTTTAATTGTGGGGTGGGGTGGGGGAGCGCATGGCCCTCTAAGAGACCACTAGACCTAAAGCTACAAATGCCTTTAAATGGCTACTTCTCAACCGCTTGATGGATCTTCATCAAACTTTTATTAGTCCTTTAACTAATTTATTCAATTAGTGTGGCCTCTTTTAGGGGCTGCTAGAGTTGCAAAATAGAGATACCTTTTACTAAATTCCTTTCTAACTCCTGAATGGGTCTTCATAAAACCTTGTCCAGAGCATCATTATAAGGTCTTTACCATGTTATGTCTTATATCAAATCTATTCAAATAGGGACACTTTGGACCTTTTAGGGACCACTAGAATTGAAAAAGATATAACTTTAGATGATTTCTTTCGATGGTTGTGTGCTTTGGTGCGTGAAGGCAAAATGATAATAAAATAATAATGAACAGGTTGAAGGATTTTCACCAAACCTAGTTAGAAGCAAAGTCAGATGGTTAAGGTTCAGTTGAAGGGCTAATGCCCATTTAGGCCTCTTGTTAACTTTTCACATAATTCTGACAATTAAATATTACATCGCAAATAATATGTCCCGGTCATACCTTTCATACTAATCTTATTGTATATATTCCATTTAGTTTCTGCATGTTGTTCTCAAATCTGGTGGCATACATTTCAATTTAATACTAAGTATCATAACAAGAATTCATAGCATTTATTTTGCAGCTAAACATTTGCAGAAACATATTTGGTAGAATTACATCATGTGATACTTTAATAGTTTTGTGGCATTGATTTTGATTTACACCAACCATTTGTAATAATTGACTACTTAAAATTCTATGAAACATATATATCTATTCTCTCTCACAAACGCAACCGTTTTTTATATTCCTTACAGTTTCTTCATGTACGTACTTCCATTTAGTGAGTTGAATTTCAGCAATGCATTCCTTGTTTGATATTTGTCATTGTTTTTTAAGTATTTAATTTCAATTTTCTCTGTTGTCAAGGGTTACAAGTTTAACGATAGGATTTTTTTGCGTCTGGAAGTAGGGATATTGTACTGCCAGTTCTTGTTGTCTTACGAATACTGCATTCAGCAAAATTTGCATAGTTAAAAAAAGTGATCAACAAAAAAAAATAGTTAGCGCTTTAACGTAACATATGTTCTGTTTTTGGTTTTATTTCTACTGCTCTTAATAGACAATAACTTACTATCACAAATTTGCTTCTCGGAAACATGTTTGCAAATACTGTTGTTATATTCAGTGGTATTTCTTAAGATGCAGCTTCAGAATGACGAAAATAGTTTCTATCCGAAATACACATCAATAAGGTCTGTTGCAAATCTTGCATGTATTGTCTACCTACAGCTTAATTGACAATGATATGTGTTTGTATAAGTAATAAAATGATAAAATAACCTGTATAAGCAATCACACCTATGGCTAGCCTATGCATGTCGTGTAGATAGGCATTCTGAGTATATTTCAAACATGCGACAACTATGCCTATCCGCCATATTTTGTTGTGATCACATGCATGTAACTGTGCATTCTATTGGTTAAAATGGAGTTAGAGCAATTCTGGATTAAGTTAAATGGAGACAGAGCACTCCTTTACAAAGTCTGATGATGATCACATGATATTAGTTTATGTGTATGATTGGTCAGAATAATTGTAAACATTACAGTGCTTTAAGTCCTGGTGATAGAGTACTTTAATCGTTACTGTTACATTCAAACAGAGGACATGGAGCAAAGTATTACGCAGGATCTTTCTCTATGACGTCAAATGTTACGTTTTCTTGCTCCAGAACGATAGAGCTCGGCGAGACAAACAAAATGATGTAAAAATCTCATTTTTTCAAAAAATGGAGATAGAGCACTATAAGAATCAGGCGACGATTTGTCTATATCCCGATTTCATTCTTGTTTTCATAGAAGAAAAGCTGACATGTCGTACTAAAGCCCAGGTATGTACAATGTATTAGAAAGTGTTGACAATTGATTCCCCATTAGCAAAAATAAAGAAAACGAAAACAGAAAAACGGGGTGAACCCCTGCGCTTGACCCCTGACAATAGACCAATGTAAGCTCGACTTTCGTTTTCAAATTTAGTCTTTTTTACTTTCATTTTCTGTATTTCTGGAAAAAAGCTAAGGTCTTCTGGCGTAATTTTCCGTGTTGTCAAAAGAATACGTATGCCTGGCGAGACTGCATAAAATGTGCCTGAAATCTTAAAGATATAATGGGAAAAAGTATTACGTATTTTTATGTATTGAAGTCTTTTGTATGGTGAATTGGAATGTACACTAAATCATATTATATAAAAGAATCCTATAGATGGCCAGTACTATGTTCCTAAAAGAGAGTATTTTTCCCTAAAACAGCTATGACGCCAGTGTCCCGTTTCTGTTTTATCTTCGTATATTATTGATATAATAACAACCTACTTCTGGTTAAAACAGACAATTCTAATTGAGGACTATATATTGTTCCTGTTCCTACATATATCTATAAACTGACTTGCGAGCGCGTCCTTAAACACGGTTTTAATTATCTGAAATTCCTAAATAGCAAACTTGCTCGTATTATTCAGCAATGACATCATAAAAATGACGACGTCGTACACAAGTGTGATTTGGTAAAATAAAAAACCCTGCATCTTATATCTAATTAAATGATTTTATTCACAAAAAAAAATGGTTAGAGTTGCTAGACTTCCGAATTCCGTCTGGCTACGAATTCCACTCATATTGTCACATCATATGGTTTGAATGGTACAACGTTAGCGCAACATTTCATGGGAATGTTCACTTAAGCCTGATATGGGCTACAAAATTTGGTCATTTTTTATATTGGCCATACTAAGAAAAATATAATTATTTGCTACCAGAAATGGTTATCTTGTTTCTCCCTTTGAGAAGTTATTATTTATGTTTTTGTTGTTTAAAAAGTGTCTTTGAATATTGCTGAAATCACTGAATTTTAAGAAAATGAATTCTTTGCCATCTTTGGGTCACATAGGAATGTTTTAGTAGTGAGTACACTCAAGGACCACAAAATATTTTAATATAGGTCTAGCTTCAATCCAAAGGTGTATGGTCATTTTGTCTGTGGACGGCAGTTGTTCTCATACTGAATATTTCAGATTTGTTCACAAATTTGGTTAAAATTTTGAAAGGTTTTCCATACCCATATTGTAAAAAGTATTTTTATGTTAGATATTTTCTTTGATAATGAATAAATTGTAAAGTATTACATGCAATTTGATAAAACAATACTTACTGATGCAATCGAAATATTAAGTGTTTTCCTATTCCTCATCAGTGAATAAAACATAGGATGACATTTATAAAATCTCTCAAGCTACACAATTGTGATAATTATAACTCATCCGAACACCTAACTATATCCTTTAACTGATTAGATTTATAAGATGCATTTAGAGTTCCTTATCTGTAGGATCTCACTGGATAAGAAATAAATGAGAATATTGATTACATTTAATAAAAAATTAAAACTAAAGATAATAATAATAATAACAAAATATCATACTTATATTAGTGCGATAAAATTGATGATAATTAATGTGATTAGTTATAAAATAATATTCTGAAACAGTCATTTGAATGTTATCAATAAACAACATTTATAAATATGTTACAAATGAGTATGAAAGCTATTTTAGCTAACTTAAAATTCAACGTTAATTTATAAATTGATTACAGTTGTTGAATTTGTTAATACACTATTTTACAGTGGCTGTTAGAGAAGTTCTTGTGTAACTGCTGTGTTAATAATACTTGAGCAATAAAAGTAAGTTTAATTATATATTATTCTAATGTATCTAGCAATCTTAAATCATTAAACGATATTATGTTAACGTCAAGTCGACTTGATATTTAGCGCCATGTATACATCGAGAAATAGCGCTTTCAAATTTCATCAAATATTTTATTTAATACCATTTTGTTAAACGAAATGTCGCAATGCGCAAATGTCTTAATAAAATTACACAAATACTAAGTGAGTTATTCGCTTTGCTGAATATCTAGCCATCATTTCCGCCCAAATTGAACTCTTCCACAAACCATATTACAATTTCCGGTCCTGGCGTGTATAAATAAAGGAGCGTGACGACCAACTATTTATATATGATATAAATTTTACAAAAAAAAATATATTAGAATCGAAAGAATTTATAGCAAAACAGTGTTTTACACAATTTATACACGATGGGCGTTTATACGTCGGGCGTAATAATTTCACGAGGGTGAAAATTTAGGTATATGCACAATCTCAATATTGAGCAGGTACAATCTAAGGATCCTCATTTAGCACACGTAATCTCGGGATTGCTCAACAGATAAGACCCTGTTGTCAATGGATAATCATATGCTGTCCTGTTTGTATTAAAAGCAAAATGTTTAATAAAATGGTTTTGATGTATTCATAATTTTAACATCACATAATAAGGTCTAATTCACCACAGAAAGTGTTGCATTTTCAAGTAACAGCACATTTACCATGAACAAACTCACTTCAAAAGCACGTTTTACACTCATTCAGAAATAAAAATCAGTCTTTCTTAAAAATGTGCTACACACTATGATGCTTTAAAGTTTCAATTAAATACTGAATGATTTAATACTTAAATTAAAAGTAGAGTGTTAGTAGAATGTTATAATACCCAAGTGAGATTAGCACCCTTTCATGCTAAATGTGAAATACGTATATATGGAAGCTATATGGGTATTTTTTTCTCCACTTTTAATAACATTAAGACATAATCAAGTGTACCTTCCTTCTTGTAATTGTAATAAATCTAACAAGCTAACTTACAGATTTGAAATTCTAAAATTATTTTTGCTATCTTTATCAATATTGCAGTAACGCACTCGGAAATCTATAGCTCATCAATAGTATTGCCCCTGGTGATTTGAATTAATTGGTGATTACAACTACATCATAAATTTTACTGGTAAGTAGCACTCCCGTGCCCGATCGTTATCAGGTTTTTATAAATGGTTAATCACTGAACAGAAATGTGACTTCCAAAATTAATACTAAGATAACAATTGTTTTCATACTGTTTTCGTTGTATTGTGAATAAATAGAATATGTATCTAATTCCGAACATAATAATGAATACAAGAGGGCCAATGTACCCTAAATAGCTTATCTGAAATTGACTATTTGACCTTGAAGTATACATATGACACACTGAATCATGAATAGTAACAACTACTAGTACAAGAGGGCTTCTAAGTAGTGTTCCTAAGTCATTCAAATGACCTTGACTGTTTGGCCTTGGATGTAGTTATGGCACACTGATACATGAATGGTAATAACTGTGTTAAGTATAAGCTAGTTGCCACTGAGAGGAGTCACGTGAACCATTTGAACAAATTTGGGAGAGGATCTGACGAGGTACGATAGAGGGATATCGATATTAGAATGGTAGAATAGCGATGGTATGATGATAGGAATTACAAGCGCTCTCCTACAATCCTACCAGCGCTACCCTTTCATCTTTCTATCCTGTCGCTGTTATCTCACTATCATACCATCGCTATTTTATCACCCAAACAAACCTGCTGTCCTGTCATCCTACCATCCTATCATCGCGCTTTGATCGTTAAGCGATGGGCGGTGGCAGGATATGAAATAAACAGTATTTCGTAGGAATTAACAGAGTGAATCTGTAAATTAAGATAAATAACTGATGATTTTATAAAAAGGGATTTGACAAAAAAATCCCTGTTTGGGGGTAGTATACGCCATTTTGGGTGTCCTTATTTTGACTAAATAATGGAGGACTATTTAGGAAATGGTCGAATTTGTAAATAAATGCTAAGATTATGACATGGATTAATCCATGCATTGACAAACAAACGAATAAAATACGTAAGCTATTATTTCAATTTTATTCCAAGTGCATTATATAAACATGGATTAATCCATCTGCAAATATAACATCCATTGCTGATAATGCCTTTACAATAAAACTCCAATATTTATCATAGATCTTCAGGTAACAGTGCATGGATTAATCCATCATTCAGTCCCAGTCATTTCCAAATAATTTCTACAAAATATAGAAACCAATACAATCTAAAGCATGGATTAATCCATCATGCAATCAGCAAAACTCTAATAAACAAAGGCAATCGACTGAAATCAAGAATTGTTCCAACTTTATCTCATTTTAGTTTGATCCAATACATGATCAGTCCACTTCAAGTGTAATATAAAACATGGATTAATCCATCCTTTCATCTTGGATTGTTATTACAATGCCATTACTGACTGTGAAATGCACACTGTCGGTTTATCTAAAATGTAAAATCAAAAACATGGATTAATCCATGCATTGATTTTATAAGAAAATCAATACTTTTACCGAACAGTGCTAGCATTAATTATAGAAAAAGATGGATTAATCCATCCATATTTTATTTTTGTGGAAAAATGTTGTTCCAACTCTATCTCATTTTAGTTTGAACAAATACATGATCAATCCATTTCATGTGTAGTATAAAACATGGATTAATCCATCCTTTCATCTTGGACTGTTATTACAATGTCATTACCGACTGTGAAATACACACTGTCGGTTAATCTAAAATGTAAAATAATAACATGGATTAATCCATGCATTCAGTCCTTAAGGAAACCAATATTTCTACTTAACAGGGCTAACATTAATTATAAAAAAGATGGATTAATCCATCCCTATTTTATTTGGTGAAAAAAATATTGTTCCGACTCTATCTCATTTTAGTTTGAACAAATATATTATCAGTCTACTTCATGTTTAATATAAACATGGATTAATCCATCCTTTCATTTGGACTGTTTACTGACTGTGAAATATACGCAATGTCGGTTTATCTAAAATGTTAAACCAAAAACATGGATTAATCCATGCGTTCATTTTATTATAAGAAAATCAATACTTATACTTAGCAGTGCTAACATTGATTATAGAAAAGGATGGATTAATCCATCTCTATTTTGTGTAGTGGAAAGATATTGTAAGACCGACTAAAATGTTATGTAAAAGGCATATATTGATCAGTCCATTTCAACTTGTAAAAACAAATGCTAATATTGACAGAAAAAGATGGATTAATCCATTCCAGTTTTATGTGAAACGTCTAACAAGTAAAATCAAACACAAAGATTAATTCATCTTTTTCTTTCAGTACAAAAAAGAATATAAAAAAATAACATTCGCTGAAGTTCGCTGAATTTACCAAATAAAAATAAAACAAAGACATGGATAATGCGATTCTTTCACTGTTGTTGGTGCAGATGGGAATTTCCGGCCGAGGCTCTGCCGAGTTTACCGCGTGAATATATATCCGAGGGCCGGATATCTGCACCTAAAACCAGTGATATAATCTCTTTCTTGCAGATACCATATTTAAAAATAATAAGAATGATAATAAAATCTATCTTTTTAGAACTTTTTCTTATAGCAGCGTATTTAAATAAAATACGGGAAATCAACGTCTATAAATATAATATAATTACTACATAAATCTTCTACATATACAAAGGTAAAGGTAAAGGTCTTGTTTATTAAAAGGGCTAGCCAATTCGGCTTATGAGACACCTTTATTGTGCGTACTAATTGCCTCTAAAATCCTACTACTATGCCAGGCGCCAGGCGGATTAAAGTCGGTAACCATTAAACTAGCTTGCGGCTCACGAACCGGCCTTTTCGGAACGAGTCCCATTACAAACATTCCCCGGACGAACGCTCCCCATGGAGCTCGAACCTTCGACCTCCCGATTCCGATGCGGACGCCTTAACCACTGGACCACGGTAACCGATATATGTAGTTCGTAGTACGTTATTTACAGCACGAGAGTCACCCAGGGTGTAAGATGGATTTTTCCAGCAGCGGTAAAAAATACCGAAATTCCTACGGAATTCCGTTAGGGCCATCGCCTTTGAATGTGTTGATCTGAAACGCGATACTCGATAGTACGATGATGAAAACGCGAAATCACGAAACTACGATAACGAAATCGCGACAACACGATGATGATAACGCGATACTACGATAACGAAAACGCGATAATACGATAGTACGATGATGATAATGCGATATACTATCGCGTTTTCACCATCGTACTGTCACATTTTCACCATCGTACTATCGCATTATCGCGTTTTCGTTATCGTAGTATCGTGATTTTGCAATTTCATTATCGTACTATCGCGTTATCACCATCGTACTGTCGCGTTATCATAGTCGTACTGTCGCGTTATCACCATCGTACTGTCGCGTTATCACCATCGTACTGTCGCGTTATCACCATCGTACTGTCGCGTTATCATCATCGCACTATCGCCTTCCGGTACGCATGTGCATGCTAAAAATTAGAAGATTTGAAGTTATAGCTCACGCTCTCGCGATAGGGCGATATGCAGATTCGAACGCGGGTCCTCGTGTGTAAAAATCATGATTTTATTGATGATCCTACTATAGCCACAGCTGCTAGTTAACCAAAACCAACATAGTTAACCATTTATTTTGTATCGGCAACTTAAGAGACATTTACAGAGAATGAATTTAAGGAGGCGAAGCGTGTGCCAGGGATGTTGATTGTTGAACAGGTTCAAAATGCTATGCAGATATAATTCGACTGCATTTCTCATTCCTGTAAATTCATAATTAAAATTTCTAAGTAAAGGGGCGTTAATTCTGTCACTTTGGGTTGGAAACCGCTTTATTTTTTATTTTGACAAGTGTAAATCGAAAATGAAATGCTGTCTATCTTTGCAGAAAATTGCCAGACTTTGATGCCTTAAAATGAAAGTATATGCCATGAAAACTGCAAAAAAATATTTTCGAATGGTGTCTTACGATGCTCCGATTTCAGTGGGGTTATGCGTCTTATGGAACTCAACATCGATAAGTTGAGATTTACAAGACATTCTTTTGCTTCAATTTTCAGTGTAGAAATAAAAGCCATCATACTTGTGAAAATATTCATCATCATATTTGTGAAAATATTCATGTCAGACAAAAAAAAAAAAACTCTGATCATGATACAAATGAGATTCTCCTTTGTTGTTGTTAATTTTATACTATATAGAAAACTCAAAGCGATTGACCTGCAGAGTTTTTGCCAAATTACATATTTGGTTTTACCTGAAAAACGTTTAACAACCCATGAAAAAGCGATATATATCATTTTGAATTCTAACAGTATTTAAATAACAAGACAAATAGAAACCAGAACACTGAAGGGGAAATTCTTCTATGCGCATGGGTACCGGAAGGCGATAGTACGATGATGATAATGCGATAGTACGATGGTGATAACGCGACAGTACGATGATGATAACGCGACAGTACGATGGTGATAACGCGATAGTACGATAATGAAATTGCGAAATCACGATACTACGATAACGAAAACGCGATAATGCGATAGTACGATGGTGAAAACGCGACAGTACGATGGTGAAAACGCGAAAGTATATCGCATTATCATCATCGTACTATCGTATAATCGCGTTTTCGTTATCGTAGTATCGCGTTATCACCATCGTGTTGTCGCGTTTCCGTTATCGTAGTTTCGTGATTTCGTGTTTTCATCATCGTACTATCGAGTATCGTGTTTCAGATCAACACATTTAAAGGCGATGGCCCTAACGGAATTCCGTAAATTCCCCGTCTGGTAGACTAGCTACTAGTCTGATAATAAGTTTTTTTTATATACTAATGTATTTCCTTGTCAGATATCTTTCATTTATAGATAGCTCCCTGTTTATAGACTGCTCCTTTTTGAATATCTGGCTGTATTATCTGATAATAAGTTTTTTTTTATATACTAATGTATTTCCTTGTCAGATATCTTTCATTTATAGATAGATCCCTGTTTATAGACTGCTCCCTTTTGAATATCTGGCTGTATTATCATTCGGCAGCAAGAAAAGGTAACCATGTTACAACTATGAAGGGAAGTAATTTAACATAAAATATGAGAAGAAACTATGACTGGCAAATGTAAGGGCTGAGACCAGTCTACCCGTCTGGTAAAGAATCTCCAAACTTTCTACATTGTACATTCAGTTCAAATGATTTCCAAATAATTTCAATAAATATTAAAACCAAAAGAATCTTAAGCATGTATTTCAAAATCTGCCTTAATTACATGTGTATAAATATTTATTTAAACAGCCCGGCGTTAAAGGCCTAGATCTTGGTAGTGGGCCAAGTGATTTCTATCTTCATTGGTACAGTTGGGGGCTGATGACTGTTCTAATAAACTAGGGTCAAGTCAGTCTACCTTACAAATGTATTGTATCAATTAGTAAGAAGGGGAAACAGTGAATTTTATTTTATAAACACGTAATACATATTTGTGCATTTTTGTGAAAAGAAAAATATTTGTTGATTAAACATCATAATAAAAAATAAGAAACCTATTTAGGAATATGTTACAAATTTCATTAAAGGTTTTTAGGGACGAAATCAAGTTTTTAATTTTTCGAGTTCTGTCTGGAAATGTGCACTAATTCAAATTTGATTTCTTATAAAAATGTAACATTTACTCATCTAAAAATTTTGTTTTAATGCTTGCAGAATATTGTGAGTAACATTTGTTTCAGATTGAAAACCGTAGATTTTCAACAACAACACAATAACAACAATAATAATAACAATAATAATAATAATATAATAATAATATAAATCAACATTCACCGAAGGAAAATCTATTTCTTTCAACTCTACTACACACGTCTTCACGGTCTAGCTGGAATCCCTTCTGTGCTAATTGCCCTCTAATCAGCTACTGTTACATAATCGCCGATAAGCAACAGATAAGACTGGAGTTGTTAATTAGATTGGGGGACATATATATATATATATAGTAGTGGATCTAGGCCTCTACAAATTCCCCCATGCTGTATTGGTCAAGATTGTAGAAGTTTTTTTTTTTTTGGGGGGGGGGGGGGGGGTTGCCGATGCAATCCGGATTCGACTCCCGGCTAAAACTGCATGTTCTAATGTTGATTAAATGGTCAGGTTTCATTTTTTTAAGATCATTTTAGCCAAAATCTGGAGCCCTGACCCTCAAATATTGATAGAAAACGATGGATTTTCTTTAGTAAAACACATTCGTGGACTGAAATACTGTTGGAAAACGGCGTTAAACCCAAAACAAACAAACAAACAAACATTCGTGGACTATTTCAAATGGAAGCCAAAGACATGGAATAATTCAGTCTTTCTTTTAGCGCATTTCCAAAATCAAAATAAAAAACACATTCATGGACCATCACGAATTCAAAATCAATGATTTCGTGCCACCCATCCTTTCTTGCACTTTTCAAACAATTATGCATTCAACTTTGATATTCATTGATACATTTTTCATTACAAGCAATTAGGAATGATTTATATAATAATATATCATTTTCTTTACATTCACAGATTCTTACATACAAGAGAGCGCTATACAGATGGAAAATAATTTTTAATCCATCCCAATCGCAGACATGTTGTAAAAATATATCCTCCGGCCATTTCAAAGGCGAAACGTTTTACATTCTTTCGAACTTGTACAAGTTAAATGAACGCTGATATTGACGGAAATAGATGTATAATACAAATATTTCAAAGACATGAATAAATCCATCATTTCTTCTTGCGCGTGTCCGAATTTTTTTGCCACTTAATGTTAATATCCGATTTTATCTATCCCTATTGTTAAAATCAAATGCATGTATTAATCCACTCTGTTGTCTGCACTTTTACAACACTCTTGCATACAATGCAAAATAATTATGATAATATGTCAACATCCAAAGATTCGAACAAACACGCTGTCCTTCATTCAGTTGATAAAATATCGTCTGCTACCGTCTTGATGATATAGTATTTTGATTATTACGTAACAGTAGTCATTCAGCATTTACTTATAAAATCATTAAGTGAAATTTGTGTTCATATCCTTTGATGATTTTTGTTTCCAAGTAATTCCGCAGATGTTTTATGTATACACTGTTCCAAGATTATTTTGTTTCCGTGGTACTGTACAATTATTATGAAAATTGACACAAACTTTTAACTTAAAAATATATATATATATCTATGATATTGTTCATGATCATTAACATATTAACATACTTTTAATCAAATGTTACATAGGCATTAAACTGATTAATCCATCTCAACATTTTCAACATTAATTTACATTAAAATCATACACATTAATTATAAAAGGCAAAGTACCCTGCGCCGCTAATTGAATCGTCCAATCAGCGGGGACACGCATTGTGTGTTTATCTAGCCCGAGGCGATAACATCCTGTTGAAGTGACCGCACTCGATAATATACTCTGTCATTCAGAGGAAGACTTGGACAATAGGGTAAGTACATATTTGATTTATAATTATCTTTTAATGTTAATCAAAGAGCTATAAAAATAAAGTAGAAGAAAAAAATTATCGTGCAAATGTTTTTCAAGAATGCCATTGGAATTAAACGAGAAAAAAAGTTGCAAGGAAGAAAAAAGCAGCTACAGTACCGATAAAAAGTTTCATTTCGTATAAGCAAATTTCTTTACGAATGAATTGGGCGACACAGACATTAATTCATTCATTCGTTCAAAACTGGAATCTCAAAAAATGCATTAATGAAGTTAAATATATTTATGATATTTCATCTTAAGAAATTGGGTAATCTCATTCTCGCATACCAGAGGTCTACCGTGGTTCCCCAGGATTTTGACGAACATCTGATGGATCAGAATGGGTAATCTAAGCGTCATGTTATACTGTCAAAATAACGCTATTTCAAGACTTAAGTGTAAGCAGTTTTGATGTATACGTAATATTGTTTCGTAGTATTATATCAAAAATTATATCTGTCACTACGAAATAGATTAACACACCAACTCCTTTGTTTACCTTGGGTCTATATATTTCGGAAAGACTTGCATGAAAAATATATATCTCACGGAAAGGTCTATATGTGCACGTAAACCGGTATTCTATTACACTAGCCAGACCTGTTCACGTGCACTTAGAGACATGCGCACGTGCATCAGAAATTATTCTGAAATCAGAGGTCATCAGTTAGTAAATTATTCGAGTAGGTCTGTAAGATCTTGTAAGAAACAACAACAACAACAACAAAAAACTGTCAAACTAAAATCATTTCTTTCATTTTAACTACCACTGATTAGGCATGTATACAATATGACATAATTATTTCGAATGATTGGCAACACAAGTACAGAATAATGTAAATTAAATTGGTTACAGGATGAAATACCGAAACTGAATGTTACTCTGCATAATATCTTAAATTTCATTTAGGTTAATCTATGAGATTTGGAGTTTTAGATTCATAAAGTACTAGTGCACCTTCCAATTTGCAGCTTTATCTTCTTTACAACATTTATTCATCAGTTGGCTGTTACTGCGGTGTATTATTTTTTTTTCAAAACTACATGATTCCGAAAGAGTGCACTTGTGATACACAGTAAAATGTACATTATAAACAGGGACGAATCCAAGATTAGCGGGGAGTTTCTAGGGGACCCGGGGTCCATGAATATGCTCCCTCGGACAATCGTTTTTGGATGTGTAATTCATATAGTGCAATCCAACGTATATTTTAATCTGGGCGTGACTATTTGAGGCATAAAAGCAATATGAGCTGCGCCGTGTGAAAACCAACATTTTTACTTTGCGACCAGCATCCTCGCAGTCTGGAAGGATCCATGCTGTTCGCTAACGGTTTCTCTAATTGCAATATCATGCTTTGAAAGCGAACAACATGGATCCTGACCAGAATGCATGGATGCGCAAGCTGGTCTGGATCAATACTGGTCGCAAAGCCACCATGTTGGTTTTCTCATGTTGCGGCTCATAGGATGAAGTTGAGACTGTCGTCCGGTCCCTATATTTCAGCGATTATAAATTTGCGAGCGAAGCAAACCAGATATATCAATTTTAGGACATGAAATGTATGATTGCCGCCCCGCCCCCTCCCAACACACATACAAGCACAAACACAAACATGCACAAGGTAATAATTTTTCAATTCGGACGAAAGAAATTTTGATTAAGGAATAACTTACAGCAAAACCGTGTTTTAACGCTATTTATACAAGACAGACGGTTGTACGTCTGGCGTAATAGTTTCACAGTCCGACCGCTTAGCTCAATAGGAGGAGCTCAGATCTACGGATCATGGGTCGTGAGTTGGATCCCTGGACGGTGCGTATATTCTCCGTGACGATTCGATAGAAGACATTGTGTCTGAAATCATTCGTCCTCCACCTCAGATTAATCTGTGGAAGTTGACAGTTAATGCGGAGAACAGGTTTTTACTGGTACACTGATAAGGCTAACTGCCCCCCCCCCCCCCCCCCGTTACATAACTGAAATACTGTTGAAAAATTACGTTAAACCCAAAACTAACAAAAAGTAATAATTTCACGAGGGCGCAGAGTAAACCGGATATCGACGGCCTTCAAGTGTAAGAAAGACCTGCCGACAAGCTTCATTAAACACTTCAGGCGCTCTGCGCTCATGGTGTCACATGAAGAAAGACCTCGTACTCGACTGATAATCTATACTTTAACCTGTTTTTAAACAAAGAAAACATAAATACGTGTTTTCATAATGATTTGAAATAAATCAAACATAAATATGCGTTTTCACAATGGCCTGAAATAAACATGTGTTTTCGTAGTAACATGTAATAGATTCAAAGATTGTCGTTTTCGCGAAGGCCAGAAGGCCACAGGGACATGTCGTTCATTGCCATTATTTTAAAATGTTTTAAAAATCGAAATGATAGAAAAGTTTGAATGTATGTACATTTTGCTCGTTATCAAACGATATCATAAGTGTTGCTACAGTGAACATATACCTCCAGGCAAGGAGGTGGAGATACTACCTCCGTGCTCGTGCTCTCGGGTTGTAAATCCAAGGGAGACTAATAGTACACTTGATCATGTCATAAAAGTATTGCTTTAGCTTAAGTTTTAAGCAATGAAATGTTAGCAGCTATAGTTAAATATTTCACATGTAGTTTCTTAAAAATTAAGTAAAGCTTTTTAATTGATGCGAAAAGGTAACGGACCAGAATACTGGATGCCTGTAAAAAATTTAACACACAAAGATTAGACGGTTATGACGATTATTTTACTTGTCTATAAAACACGAAGAAAGAAACATCAAATAAAGATCGTTTTAGATTTTAAAAAAAGTCCTTGCGAAAATATTATACTGACCGCGAGACTGGAAATCGAAATCTTTATTTTAGCAAACACACCATTTTCACACATTTGGACAAAATTAAAACATTAAGTTAGAAAAATATCGATCGGAACTTGTACTGTCACAAAGTATAAGGAAATGTACAAAATTATTTTTTTGAAATAAAAAATAAACCTGTCATGTCACTGTCACATATTTCGTCAAAATACAGTAGTCCTAAATAGGTATCAAGCAGCCAGATAATGGCGGAAAGAAATAATCCTCCATTTTTCCCCAGTAAAAGTGGCATTTTCATGTTTTATATAAGACAGGTCCTTTTTTATTTCATTATTGACCTATACCCGACATTTTGGTAGCATGTCAAGGTGGTTTTTTTGCTTTTAAAGACATGTAATCAAACATATTTACAGATATATTCTTACCCACAATTTACAACTTTGTCAGTTTGGAAGATATTCCATGGTGTAGACATGTCAGACATTAAATCTCTGACATTAATATATACACGATATCTACTTTTCTTGGTGGTCTTTTGTGGTTTAGTGATCATAAGGCTAGTGATCCTGTTCTAAAATGGGTCTGGGTATATTTTACAGCTCGCAGAAGATTGCTAATTTTATATAGAACATACAGCATTTTTACTATGTTATACCCTTAAATAAGGCCTAACATTGCAGACAGGTTAAGGAACACTAATTAAGGACAATAACGGCAGACAGGTTATAGGACACTAATTTTGACAAGGTATCGCTACGGAGCTTGGCTAGGTTTGGTTAAGATTACATTGTGGATGTATTTTTGACATAATGATAGAAGCAGAATGAGAAGTGTAATTAATTAATTTATTTGTTTGTTTATTTATTTTGGTGAAGTAAAACTACATTTTAGTAGGAGTAGTAACAGCAGATCACATCACTGCATTTTTATGTACTTTATAGTAAACAATTATGATGGGTAAAATCTTTCTTGAAAAATCTCTACCTTTTTTGTCTCAGTTTGAAGACAATTCTTAAATTGAGGAAAGGACTGGCCCGGCTATGTGTGACAGGAGTATGAACACATTACATTTAATATGGATGTTATTTACGAAATACGGTTTAATGAATTATAACCATAAAACGCAAATGAAGTTACTAACACTATCTAAATAGAAACATTTTAGATAACTTGTTTAAACTTGTCAAACTACAATAGGAAAATTTAATGATATCTATTTCTTTTCGCGATGAAATGGGTATGGTGCGTAATGATACTAAAACTATGCCATCCCTCCCCATACCAGATTTTATTCATAATAATTTTCACACCGGATCATTGTATAGCCTTCGTCAATCTCGGCATCTGTGAACTGTAAGATCACGGAGTCCGTTATTATAGTTTTTAATGCGTGTACATTATTTCAGGTTGACACACGATGGAAAATATGCTTATGTGAGAAGTTTCCACTAGTTTGGCCTGTATATTTACACGTTCCGGGGTATTCAGCAGATACTGACAGACAGCCTTTTTTATCAGTCAGAAGTTCGTCAAAAGTCAGAGATGAACTACTGGGGAACCATGGTAAACCTCTGGTATGCGAGAATGGCAGACTGCATGGATGAACCATTCGTTCTCAATGATACTCGAACCTCAACAGAGTAAATTACACTTATGGAGATCATGAAACTGAATATTTCCATGGGGTTTATCGTTCATAACTCTACTCTTCATAGCAGACGGCAAATAGAGAGGTCTATAGACCTTATAAAGACATTTTCGGATGTCTGTGAATAACGAAAATATGAAAGAAGTGATGCTAAATTGATTTGATGCGTAAACGGCGCAGGATTTAATGTGTGAAATGTTGTGTATTACTATTAATTAGAAACAAACATCAAGAAATGCATGATGTAGTATATTATTGATCATTTTCTGCTTATTTCATTTAGGCAAGAAATGAAAATAATATATTATCGTATGAAAACCTGTATAAACTGAACAATCCGAGCTGAAACAAAACAGAAAGTTTTACAGTTTGATATTTTATCAAACAGGAAGGAATGCTTTGTGTATGAGAGCCACCGTCAAACAATTTTAACACTTAAAAGAATTTTGAAAATCGGACGATAGGACATTGGTCACACGGCAGTGTAAAATCTAAAACCAAAATAGCCAGCCATCATGATGGTGGCAGCAGTTAGAAGGATGTATAACTTCATCCGCTGATGAAATATTTATTTACCAATCAACCTTTAACCTAGATTAATTTCTAAAGCCCATTGAGTTTATGACACAAAGAATGCGAATTTCCTTCGTTCTAATTGGGAAAAAATGAGAAAATATTTTTGGACTATTATGATTATTTTCCATTTAAACCAACCAAACATGTATGAGTTGATAGAATAATCTATCCTGTTTGTTCATTTCTTGAAAACCTATTTTACTCTTTTCAATTTTTTTATAGAAGGATGGATTAATCTCTGCTGTAGCAAAGAAATCATGTAAGGTACGCGCAACGAGAAAGTGTGGTTTGATTTAACATTTGAGATTGTCAGCAAATGTTGTTTGTTTTTTCTCACTACATGAAATATGGATAGAATAATCAATATTACCAATGTATGTAGAAAATTTGGAAAACGTGTTTGAATAAAAGATGGATTAATCCGTGTCTTTGATTTTACGACCGAGACTGTTTTAGAATTGCTTCCACTAAATGAAAAATGAATCCACCTTTTTATCAATATGTGCATCGCATGCAGACGTTTTTGAAATGTGCAAGAAGAAATGATGGATTAATCCATGTCCGCGAACTGGTTTCACTACATGAAATATTTACGGATTACTTTGTCCTTTATCAAGTTTAGAAAAATTGAACACCAAAAATGCATGGATTAATCCATGTTTTGCATATATATTTTAGACGGTCTTACAATTTGTTTTCATTATATATAATAGGGGTGGATTAATCCGTCTTTTTATCAATATGTGCATCGCATGTAGAAGATTTTGAAATGTGCAAGAAGAAATGATGGATTAATCCATGTCCGCGAACAGGTTTTCACTACATGAAATAGTAACGGATTACTTTACCTTTTATGAAGTTTTGTAACTTGCAAACCAAAATGCATGGATTAATCCATGTTTTGCATATATATTTTAGTGGTCTTACAATTTGTTTTCATTATATATAATAGGGGTGGATTAATCCATCTTTTTATCAATATGTGCATCGCATGTAGAAGTTTGTGAAATGTGCAAGAAGAAATGATGGATTAATCCATGTCTGCGAACTGGTTTTCACTACATGAAATAGTTACGGATTACTTTATCTTTTATTAAGTTTTGTAAACTTGCACACCAAAATGCATGGATTAATCCATGTTTTGCATATATATTTTAGAGGTCTTACAATTTGTTTTCATTATATATAACAGGGGTGGATTAATCCATCTTTTTATCAATATTAGCATCGCTTGTAGAAGTTTTGGAAAAGTGCAAGAAGTAAAGATGGAATAATCCATGTCCAAGAACAGGTTTTCATTACATGAAAGAAAAAATAATTTATCTTTATCAAGTTTTGAAAACATGCACTAAGAATGCATGGATTAATCCATGTCTTTGATTATATATTTTAGACGGTCTTACAACGTTTTCTCATTGCATATTATAGGGATGGATTAATCCATCTTTTCATCAATATTTGCATCGTATGTAAAAGGTTTGGAAAAGTGTAACAGGTTTTCGCTACTTGAAAAAAATAATTTATCTTTATCAAGAAAGAAATGATGGATTAATCCATGCTTTTGACTCTACATTTGAGATGGTCTACTAATGTGTTTTCCACTACAAATATTGGGATGGATTAATCCGTCTATTTCTATATTAACATTGCTTGTAGAAACATGTAAACATGCGCGAAGGAAGGGTGAACATATCTATGTCTTTCATTTTCAATTTTAGCATTGACTTTACTACATGAAATGGAGATGGATTAATCCATTCTTTATATTTTTTATCAATATTTGCATTTATATGTGCTAGTTTTCAAACATGTACACACTATGGATGGATTAATCCATGTCTTACATCTCCAGCATTAGATAGGGATGCATTAATTCGTCATTTTCTACTACCAATATCAGCAATGATTTGTAGATGATTCGGAAACATGCAAAATAAATGCATGGATTAATCCATGTTTTTGTTTTTTTTATATATCATACCAGGTTTATATTATCATGATTATGCCATATATCAATAGTCCAAATGAACGGATGGATTAATCCATGTTTTATAATGGAAATTATAACTTCTTGTATTCGGGTTTTTGCCAATGCATGGATTAATCCATGTCACAAATTCCGCGTTTATTTGCAAAATTGACAATTTCCAAAAACAGTCCTACGATATTTGGTCAAAATAAAGACACTCTAAATGGCGTATACTACCCCCAAACAGGGATTTTTTTGTCAAATCCCTTTTTATAAAATCATCAGTTAAATATAATTATACTTTTATTGCTGAATATATGCCATTTTTAGTGTTATAAATCAGAGTAAATAAGTATTTATATGTTTATTTATGTTGTAGGATGGTAGGATAGTAGGATGGCGATAAATATATTCATAAATTCAACTTCTGAACAAAAATATCGTCCATTGGCTGTATACAAAATCATGCAATATGCCGTAAAACAAAGAATTAACAATAAAAAAGCACTCATCTAATTTTTACGGAGTCCCTTTCAGCTCATGTCGTGTCCTTTCCGACGACGCACGACACGACGGGCGACAATTCGACACGTCGTCACGACATCAATGTCGCGCGTCTTGTCAAATTGTTAAGCGTCGGGTCATGTGTAATGTCGTATTGTTGTGTGTTGTATTACATGTAGTGTGTCAGCCTTACAGAGTTTACAACATGACAACATGACAATACGACACGACAATGCGACGCGACTTGAGACATTAATTGCGTGGCGCGCGTCGTTTCATATTGTCGCGTTTCATATTGCAGGCCGTACCTCAGCCTGGAAAAGTAGATGGTCAACACACAACACGGTGCGTGATAATGCGATACGGCGATCGACACACGATACGACGGGCGACAATACGACATGACATCGCGATGTTGTTGACGCGCGTAGATTTGCATTGTCGTGAGTCATGACCTGTTGTATTGTAGAACGTCATGCTGTGAGTCGTCTGCCTAGGTCGACATTGGACATAGTTATCCATATCTCAAACTAAAAAGCAAAATACTTGAAAAGCTTTAATAACATGTTTGAAATTCTTTAAAAAAAATATTTTTAGTATTAATAATCAACCTTTGATAAAGGTGACTATATGCCATTTCGGAAGAAACCCATTTGATTTAGAGATTTATCAGTAAAGTATATTTATTTTCTTTATATATAGTAATTGTATAACCGCCCTGTTAGCGTGGAGACAGTGAGCACACGCCTATCAATCATGGGTTTGCGACAAATTAATAAGTTTATAAATCAGCTGTGAATTCATGAAAAAAGAATAGACTGTATCAGCAGTAGAACGACGTCAGCTTAATTAGTTTATGTTTTGTATGTTTCCTAATTGCCGCGTGTCGGTTTTATCGAGTATTTCATTCAAAAGACTTGATTTTTTAAGCGTAAGGCAGCAAAACAATTCACAGTATTTTTTTCTACCTTATAAAGACAAATCATGGCTACTTTGAGCAAAACTGGAAATGCATTTTTGCTAAGAGATGTGCCCATGAAACAGTGGTACAGTGGTTTGCAGGTTTCTTAAAGTGCGACCATGGCCAGACGGCACATATAAACCTGACCCTTTTATAATATACCTTATCTTTATACCTTGGGCCAATACGATCATGGTGCATGAGGCACACTGTGCCATTACATTAAAAGCCCATCAACGGCGGCCATAATGACAGTTCTATTACCAATTATATTAAGATATAATATGATAAGAGAATCCTTCACTGGCTGGAAGTGCGGATGGAAATATCTGGCTAATGGGTAACTGTTTAGGCGGTAACGAAGCTCTGACGAGTTACCGCGAAACAGTTACTCGAGTAGTGCAATTATTACATGCAGAAAACGTGTCAAAAACGATAATCCGTATGCCGGCCTCACTTTTAGCACCCAGAGTTGAGCAATCTCTGTCAGATATATGCCACCAACGTTGACAAAATTCTCCTTACATAATCTTAAAGTAACAACTCTTATCCCTGCGGATTATTTTGTCATAAATTTAGCGCCTATTTTTCAATATTTTATCCGTGTTTTCAGCCTAGATATCGTCGATCGATGTACTAATGTTCTGAAAAATACCACAGTTTCCATAGTATAATTGCATGATCGCAACAAAAAAGAAAGATAAATTTCATAAATGTCGTCCGTTAAGTTTCGGATTCAATACTGTCGGTCGTGAACTTGGTGCTATCGACCCCTTTTCCTCCACTCTGCTCCCATTAACAAAAAATCAACGGATTTAAATCAATCTCAAAGCTTAACATTGGAGCCTTTAAATCCGAATTTCCAGATTAATTCCTAATTTTTTCATCACTATATGATGATAATGCTACCTAAATATCTAGACAAGATTTGTAAGGTGATTTAAATAAGGGGAAAGCAAAACTCAAAGGCCAATATATAAGAATGCAGATTTTCTGCTAATGATAAACAAATAAATATGTTCACTCATAAAGTCTTGATGAGACTTTTTCATGATTTTTTTTACAACTCTAAGTGCCCCTCCTCCTATAACTTTGACAGTAATCCATCGATTATTACGAGATTTATTACAATATTGTTTTGTATTTGTCCTTCTGTTGTTTTTAGTACAAACATGAGTTTTTATAAGACGCTCTCAAGCTATCTACGTGATATTTTTAAAGTGTACGATAGTTGAAAATATAGCAGAGTTTTTAATGAGGAATTGCAAAGTATTTAGGCAAAGTGTGACATTTTTATTGAAAATACTGGACATCATTTCCGTCATCTTTAAAGTCATAGCCAGTAATTCCATTAACAAATGCGTCAAAAACTGATATATGTATAAATTTACTATAGCATTACACTTGATTAATTTTACTTCGATGATCACCGACTCATTTCAATGGTATGATAATGATTACAGCTGATTAGCGATTATTGGTGATTTACGCAGCCTCTGTAAGTGGCTATACTAGCATATTATGACAAATATATAAATATCATTAATTTCGTTACTTTAACAGTACGGAATCAGATACCAAATGTCATAAGGTCAGTCAAAGTAAATGTATATTCGAACACAGAAAGAATTCCTTGTTACAAATGCATACCCATTTTGAACACAAATGTTTTAAATACATCTAATTGATAATTATAAGCATGAACAAGTGCTTACTTGAGCCTTAAACAGCAATTGATAGACAAGTCCATAAAAATCCAAAAATCTGTAATATTTGACCCGACAGTTATAGATTCGGCTGACAATATGATCGGCAATCTTTACAAAAAGTCATCGTGTACATACAGGAGACGGAAGGAAAATGTGTAGAATGTGTACATTAAGTAGACACTGCAAGACATTTCAGTGAAGTGGTTCTACAAGCAAAATCAAGTCATCAATCAATGTACATAGTTGCACACATAAAATGAAAAAAAAAAAAAAACCTACATAAAGTTTGAACAAGTAATTACTTTTGACATAAAAACCTTTCTGATGTTTCTATATGCATGTTATTACGAAATTATCAACTGTATTCAAGAATAAAAAGTGTTTATTAAACGTAGATTTGAGCATTAAATTTTCTTATTCTATGCATTTTTTGGCGTATCGTCCTTCATTTTTGGATGTTTATAGACGGTATGTTTTGTGAATTAGCAAAAAGCGAATGTCTCCACCACGACAGCACCTGGATATGACAGCATGAAAACGCTACAAAAGAAGGTTGGCGAGAGAACGAACAAGATCACCAATGCTCGTCTTTAAGTACTTGAGGCAATACTCGGTATTTTTTGCCTTCTTACTCATCTATCGATGATGAATAAATAGTGTTTCAAGCCTATAGTATTAAAAGTGGAGCTAAACCAAAACGACATTCAAGAAGTACTACTTTTCTAAGAGATAAAGAGCCATAATGATAATAAGAGAGTTATGGCTCTTGACCTATTGACAAATCTAATGACAATAAACAAGTCAAATCTACAGAGCTTCAAAGCTTTAACTCTCATAGTATTTCCAAAAAGCGGATCTTAACAAGATATTCAATTTTCTAAGTGCATAAAGACTATATTTCTGACTAAATTTAGGCCAGAGTTTTAGTACTTAGACTACTTAATAAGCTAATTTTGAAAATCAGGTGAACACAGTGCCAAAACTATACCTTTTATAGTATTCAAGTAAAATGGACCGAAAATTGACCTTCACAAACATTTTAAAAAAGAAATTTTAATGTTCATAATTCTGACAAAATACATAGGAGGTCATTGGTCTAAAGTTTGAAAGTTCTAGCTCTTATAGTTTGTGAGAAAACAAAAATCTTAACCAACTCCGACGCCAGCAATCAAGTAAAAAATAACCCGATTATTTCTAAATAAGCCGAGCTAAAGATGCGAGAGAACGACATCTGTTTCCTATTATATTTCCGCTTCATTGATCATGTTTTCATACTGGCGCAACACAACGTAACAACACAAAAGCTGGACAAAATAGCATTGTCTCGTGTTTTTGTCTGTCAGGCATGCGGCGCTGACACATGACATGCACATTTGACATGCTCAGTTAAGTTTCATATAATTATGCTATATTCAGGCATTATTTGGTGGAGATGTACATTTGAGTTAATGGTAAGCGCGTTGCTGTTTTTGTTATTAATATTTATATTTTTTTTATACTATAAATAACAAATTATAAGATACCAGCAGAAACCAGCCATCATACCGACTTAAATTCAAAATAATTGCATATGCGGAAAAGAAGATAGTCGATGTTCGTATCAGTATTTTACTGGTCATTCGTATATGATCTCAGTTTCTTTTGCTTCCAGAGTAAAATAGCCGATTAAAGCAATCGTTAAAAGAGTATTTGCTTAATATACTGTATATATGCAGTTTCCAAAAAATAAAACTCTCATAACCATTAAAGCTTACACAATTGTACAAGTAAAATGCAGACAAAGCAGTCATATTCTTGTAAAATGATTTTGAACCTGAATTATTTTTTGCTACGTCTATATCAGACTAAATATTTGTAGGATTCATCGCATGAATGCCTACTTTAGAAGGACTTAATTAATATATGCAAAACAGCAATCAATTACATCGAGCATATTAAGTACTGCTAGGTAGTAGCAATATAGTGTGCTAATTACCTTTGATAGGAGATCTGTAACTAGCAGTAGTTATTTAACCAAATACTTAAGACTGTCATAGAATACATATGTCCTACTTGAGTTAGAGATTTACGTACTAATCGACCTAACGCACCTGCTTACTGTTCAAACATAATAGTACATAATCTAGTCGTTGTTTATTTGATACGCTTTATTCATAATCTGGGAAAAACCCTTTTAACAACGAATATAAGCGTTCTTCTGAGTTGCTAATGCTAGCACTTAAGTGCTACTTCAAGTATGCTAAAATTCATTTTACTTGTACTTATTGCTGAAAAGAAGAAACGTTAATTTGTACAATACTTAAGTACTACTTCAAGTATGCTAGAATTTATTTTATTTGCCCTCTTATTAACTATATTAGTTAAGATAAGACACATTAATTGCGCAATTCAGCTATGATGTCATAGAGAAGAAAAAAAGTTCATTGCCGTATAGAACAATCGTTAAATCAAACATAGCGGTGGGAAAGCCTTGTGCCTAAGTCGAGCAGACCATACATTTATATGCTGGTCCATAAAGTTGAGATAAGCATGAAATCAAATGTGGTGGAAGCTGAAAGGAGGTGAAACATGTCACGTGTAAAATAGTCGCTTTATCTTAGTACCATACAGCTCCTTTCTTTTGACGTCACTTCGACATATCATTTGGCGGCATACATGCGCAGAGAAGAGCTGTTACATTGTATCACATTTGATTTACTTTTTATATAAAACCCATTTCGAAATCAATATCATATAACAGAAACATGTAACTTAGAGAAACTGTGCTTCGCTATTACTTTGTACTTCTACTTGTTGACATAAAAGACATATTAGAACGGAAATGATGTAAAGCGGAAACATGTTTTAACATATCTCAGCAAAACGAATCAGTTATACGGTACGTATATAATTCACTCGGGTTGCGCTCCCGCGGAATTATTTCACAGGCCTAAAACCTCTTTCTACTGTATCTATTTAGGGGACTTGAAAAAAATGTGACTTGTTTCTCTAAAACAAATACAATTTTGGACAACCCATTTCACACGCTGCCTGCCAGCGATGCCGAATCAGATCACTTCTTATTTGATACCACTGGAAAGCAAAATTGATAGGCGTGATAAAATAGAATCGTGTCGTTCTTGTAAGATTTAAGAAAGCTAATAAACAAAACAGAAAGATAGTCTTTCAGCAAACCAAGATTATCCATGACACCTACTTAATCTAACAGTGCACGAAATTTCTATCAGCTATACAAGATAGCAGCAAATCAATATCAAGTAAACAGTAGATAAAAATTAAGTTAAAACTGGAGAATGAAGTTTTTATTCAAATGCTTCAGAGGCATAAAAATCCTCGAAACTACTTTTTCATGTACTGCTTAAAGACGGCATTGATGCTGAGGTCTAGAGGTTGGAGTTTATCCGTGCAGCTTTCAGTGATGTATACAACATGTACATTTCGTTTTTTTAACAGGGCACGGAGAGTTTCTTCCTGATGCGCTTTTATATATCAAACATGCAGAGCGCGTGCTGCCTGAGGGGAAGATCATTCTCATCGTTTATCTTCTCGATGTATGGGAATATAATCTTCTCCACAAACCTGAATTTTTTGCACTCTTTGTTTAGACAACAATAGAAATGAGCGGACAATTTATCAGACTGTTGTATTATAGACTTGTACGGTACAATTATTTATAAAATGCTTGTAACAAACTTTGAACATTTTATCTATAGCTATTAAATGTAATAAAAATAGTCTACTTTAATTTGTTTATTCATTTATTTATTTGTTTATTTATTTGCTTGTTTGTTTATTTATTTACCTTTCCATTGACTGGGAATTTGACCAGTGCGACTCTGTATGATAAACATCCTAATCTTCAGGAAACTCATAATTTGGATGACAGGTATAGGTTTTACCCTGGTAAATAAGCTGCGGGGGAAGAAGTGTTCCAGACTTGCTGCATGCCATTAGAATGGTCATCTGACCCTTGTCGTCTGTGACAAGGATGGACGTACCGGCGACAATAACTATCAGAACAAATCAACACCCTTTACAATATTTACAAATTTATTTACATAAAATGATTATTAACAATGAATAAATGATAAATAGAAAAATACTGATTATATGAAAGAAAGAAGAAATCAGAGTTCAGTATCTCTAGATACAAAGTTCTAACACTGACAGTTCCGTTGTAACGTGACGTGGCACAATTGTTTCAGTTAATTTCGAACTTTAAGTAGCACAAAAAATATAGCATATCTGCATGTCCCTTTAAACCGTGAATACGTTGATTCCGTTTTGGCTCCCTTTGATGGTAGGTGATTGCATCCCTGAGCTGACTTCAGAGGATAACAAAAATCATCGCCTTTGCGGTTTACGGCACAACCATGGGACGAAAGCTCTGCGCTGGGAAAATCACATCCAGGCGAGTGAAGACAAATGAACCTCGGGCATTGTACTTCCGGGTCGTGACATCATCACCAGGTAAAAATCGTCTGGCGGAAGAAGCTAAAATATATAACATATGGTAAGCACCATAACAAAACAAATAAGTCAGGGCATAAAACTACTCCTTTGGGTACACCATACCTCCGTAGGCTCCCATAAATAATACGTGCTACTTATAAAAAATATATGTGCTACTAAGTTCAGACGTCACGTGATTAAAAAACGTCACTTATTACTTCCATTATCACTAAAATTAATTACTTAAAAGTCTAACATTAAAGTATGGAAAAGATATGAAAAGTTTATGATGAAAAATTATAGATACGGAAATGATAAACTGCAGCTATTATTTACAACTACAAATAAACAAAATTCAATGCAAATCAAACGTTATACCATAGTTGGCATCAATATAACATCAAATGCCATACACTAAAACGGACGCTGTTTAGATGTGCTATAGAATGGCTCACAATTAATTTCAAATTACAATAACATATTACATACATGGTACTAGACTTGCCATATAGATTTATACATTACAGTGCAATGCAGTATCGGCGTTCCATAACAATGCAAGGTTTGACATATGTTTTTAAAAGAGAGTACTTTACAATTATCATGTTACACAAATTTCAGTACACATCTTACAGCTTATAGAAATGAAATATTTTAGACTCCTCTTTCGAAATAATTTACAAAAGACTGAAAAAATTAATAAATAATCCTGACAAACCGAAACTAGCCAAAATCACATGCCGAAAAGTAAATGTTACAGAATTCTGTAGAATGAACAAAAATTTACCAAATAAAAATCGTAATTCAAAAATCATACAAAAATCTAACAAATAAACTTCTTACCTCGATCGAGCATCAATTTCTAACAAGAAAAATTAGTCTGACATAGATACGTCTAATGTCGAAATGTGGTGTGCGTTAGGCATATCTAGTCTAGTCTATTTGTAGGGTAATGTCCTGCCAAATACTAAATTTCATGGGACTCACGGCTTGTGCGTGAACTCCGACTATTTTCTTTTCCACGGGAATCATGATATAGTCGGGAAATCTGACTACTTTTGCGCGGATTGAAATTGACAATTTGAGGCCCGTTATAGTGGTTTTGGGGATAAAAACATGAATTACTGAAGTTTATAAAATATCAACTTTCTTATTACTGAACCGAATTTAATAAAATTTACATAGAAATTTAAGTTATGAAGTACAGAAAAACATTAGAAGCATTTTATGCGTAAAATCAGACATTTACCTCAATAACTCAAAAATTGACAAAAAGATGATGCAATACCTGCATTTACACTACAGATACAATAAGGCCCGTATGTCAGTTTGTGACATCGTCAAGCTGTGTTATAGGGACCTAAAAAGGGATTGAACATTAATCTGATTAATGTCGTTCTTATTATTGTTAGTAAAAACCGTACATGCAGCAGGATTTATTATACATTATCGCAAAGTAACAATATTTCAGTCATATCACAGCGATCATTCAAAAGTGCCTATAATAGTGTAGTAATAATTACCTGTTTCGATTCCGTTTCCTCCATGGTCCAAGAACTAACGGGGACAAAGTTGCTTCCTGTTTGGTCCCAGTTCACGATCAGTTCATCCGGAATATTATGCTTCCAATCCTATCTAAGAAAACCCGCTGGATTTCGTTAAAGTCGTCTGGGAGATGTATATTCCTTTAGTCCCCTTTCTTTTTGACAAACCTATGCGATTCATCATTGAAATCGCCCATGCTTTGGTAAGTTTGGCTGTCCTGCCGTATTGTTTGAGAACAGTCCTGTCATGTGCCATAATGATGCCCTTGACAGCAGAAATTAATATTCGACTGTTTACTATTCCACCTGAAAGTCGAAGTTATTTATGTAATATCTTACCTGGTCATCATATTTTCCAATCTTCAGCGGCCTGCCACGGGGTGATTTTGGAGGTGAAGTGCCCATAAATTGTCCCTCAAGATTTCTTTTTCTTGTCATACGAAGATTTTATGCTTCTAACTGTGCTTTCGTTTATATCCTTTTTCAGAATGTCACTGAAATGACGTGCGGCCTTCGTGTTGCCGTTTTCAATAGCATATTTAGCGATTTTGCACCGTGTTTCGGGAGAATATTCTCCATACTGTCCACGCTTTCGTCTAACTCCTCTTGTCGGTGTATTAACCACTGCTTCACTAACAGCATTATTGCCAGACTTTTCTACAGGACTAGACGGAATCGGCAAAGTTTCCGATCTAACATTATTAAAAAACGAATCAATCCGTCTTGTTGCCATGTTGACATGCACAAACTACTAGTATGCAATAAATCCAACTACTGTTACTTGAGATAACTGTACTTCGTAAAAACTATGGTGAATACATATCAGAATAATCGCATAGGATTTAAAGGCTCTTTTCAATCAATTTCAGTCGGACAATAGGCAATATGTGTGAATAAAGTAACCGATTATTTTCACTAAATGACCGTTACGGACCATGTATTTAACAAGTCTTTGGCGTGCATACGATTGGTGTGGTACGGACATTAACATAATTACGACTTGCGGAATTGGAATTTCGCGAATATAAGATTTAGAACTATCACGAATTAAATATTCGGACCCTCCCGCCGCGAATTCATAAATCGGCGAAAAAATTCAGGGTGCGGGAAATCGCGAAATAAAGATCACGTGAATATAAAGTGATTTAAAGTATTTTCCTAAAACAATACCAGATTTCGTTTCTCATGAAATAAATAAGGCTAAAAGAGGAATGTTATTATTGTGTAAACTCGTGTTCTGATGCCTGTGCAAATCGGCTTTTACTTGCACTTAACTTTGTCGTCATTATTTCGCATGAATCTCTACACACACTTAACACTAGTAGTCATGTTTATTTTTCCTTCCGTCTCCTGTATATAGTCTATTATATTAAAATTCTTTATTTTCTTTTGTAGACATCAAAATTAAAACGCTTTATTATTGACAATCCGAATTTCTACCGTACACTAACTCAGTGCTTCACGATAGTGCTCGCAAAATGTTTTCAATTTGACGTCATTATTTCTTAATTTACATACTGTCGCATATACAGGTAGCTGTGCCAATGTCGGGGTTGTGGGTGCGAGTCCAAAGTCAGGTCGTTAAATAAAAATCTTTCAAAGTATCTTTGATAAAGACAATGTTTTGTCACCATCTTTTCAAGAAAATAAATACTGCAAGAGAAAAAATAAAAGTTAGATATGTTACATACATATGAATAAAAAAAACAAACAAAATGATTTGAGGTGCTATCGAACTTATGGTAACGTGCGTGGAAGTCATGCGTGGGCCGCATATTTTGGATTAAGTACTCGGCTATAAATTCACGAGCGCAAAGTGAGCATTAACTACTGCTCGAAAAATACCACTTAGTCGCGTATAAAGTAGGCTCATTATTAAAACAATGATGATCTACTACTAGACTCCAACCACTCGAGCGTGTGATATCATGTTTAGGACGAAAGAATTAACAACTTAACCTTAATCACTAGGCCACATATGTCGGATTAACTAGGGGCTTATAAACTCTAGAAGTAAGCATTAGCTGTTACTTGGATAAAACCACTTAGCCGCATAGGCTTACGTTAATACAATAACAGGATTAACATATTTACTATTACCATTCGGCAGGGTTTGCAAATGTTAAGACAGTAAGAGAGACACATACTCGACTATAACCAACCGGCCGCGACGACTATTTTTTAGACGTTGACAAACTGTTAGACTTCTATCAGTTCCAACGTACGAGAGATAATCGAAATGAGCAAATCTTGGAATGATAATAGGAGTTTTCGGTACATTTGGCATGGGATGATGATATTGTTTGTAAATTCTTTTCGCATATTGGGAAGTTTGAAACTTAACCCAAATTTGTCTTGTAAACAAAGAATTTCGGCCATTTTTCCAGAGCCTTCTTTTATGCATAAGTCCAAAGATTCGCCGAATAACGTAACTACAAGTTCGAAAGTTGCTACAAGATGCAGCAAAACGAAACTCCTCGCAAAACAAAGCAGTGTACGTAGTATTGATAGAGCAGGAGGTGATATAACGTTACTTATGTTTTTGTTGTTGACTCCAGGCTAACATACATTTTGATGGGGTTTCATGAATGTTGGAGAAAAACATTAAGTCAAAAGTAGGTTTATTGTAGGAACTGACTACTCTTCAAATGGAGGTTCATTATATGTATTAAGTATCTAATACCTTAATACAAAGAAACAAAGACATTAACAACACTATACACAGCAATCCTTAAAAAATGCACAGGAATCCTTAACACATAGTTGTATAAAACCTACTTATATACAATACTAATAAAAGTAACACAACACAAAGGTTTAAACATTAGCATAAATTAACTTTTGAATACAGTGTCCGGAATATCGGTTGGAATAAAAGGTCTATACCCCCTATCATATGAAACAAATGTGACAAATAACAATGCCTACAATATAATTAAGATAAGAAAAACAAAATTATTACACACAAAAAGGTAACCTTCTTTCTGGCGCATTCATCAAACTGGAAACAAAAGGAATTTTTAAAGCGATGTCCGATACAAATTGCTGTCTTTTCTGCTCTTTTATTTATTTTCTGCGTATTCTTTTCTAGTGAAACTTACGTTCCTCGTTTGTATTCTTTAATTTCATATCATTATTATGGGCCAGATCAGACATTAAAAGTAAAAATCTGAATTTTTGCAAATCTTCATTTACGACATACACTGCGCACTGTACTCACAAAAAGCCATCACAAATATCAAGGATAGAGCTAGAAACTTTACTTATATTTTGAAAGGTTTCATCTTGTTTTAGGTAAAATGTGATATCGCCTGAAGCATTTAATTTCCCCCCGAAGCTCGGTTCCTGGAAAATATTCCTCTTTTAGAAGACGGCAAAATTCAGGATAAGGATCTTTACTGTATTTTAAAACCTGAGAGTGAAATTTAAAGTGCACTCTATGAATGATGTTTATGTGAGTTCCATTGTCAGGATAACAAAAATGATTAAATAGTTTCCCGTTAAGTCGTTGAAAACATGGTAAGTCAAACTGCTATTCGCCTTCCAGCAATCACTTATGACGGTGTTTTCTAGCAAAACTTAATCCAAGTGTCTCTGCTGTCCGATATTAAATGCAATGATAAAGGGTTCTTTTGATTCCTTGTCTTTTCCCCCAAACACATAGAATCCATCTTTACGTCTTCCCTTTTGATATTTTCTCTTTTCGAATTTGCTCGCATCAATTTTCATATTCCTTCCTGACTCTTCAATTTTAACCCTTAACTTTCTGGTGTCAAGTAATTTTTCCTTTGCGTCCAGTGTAGACCAATATCAGCCTGCATATCCGTGCAGTCGTGCAGGCTTATCATGGTCTGCATTTTTCGCCATTCAGTCAGTGTCTTTTTAGTAAGTGGAATTACACACTAGTGTAGCATTGAAGGTTCCATATGCACCGCCGTATGAACACATTTGCTGATGTCTCTAAATTGTTATTTGTACTTTTAGCATGTGTAAATGTTGAGTTCTGCTCAACCCGGGGCTAGAGGGCGTGGACGGTAGCATGCATTTCCACTACCGTCCATGAACAGGCTCAATCAAACCGAGCTTGCAACATTTTCGTTTTTGTTGTGTTGAGCGACCTGTGGAGTTTCCACTTTTTCTATTTTAACAGTGAATGCATATATTATGGCACTGTCCGAATTGGAATATGGACATGTTCATTATAGAAATTAAGCATGGTAAGGGTTAATTATCTTCCGTCACCTGTAGTGTGAGAAGCTATGCTCAGTTAATGTATTGCAAACGCATGGCTGGCTCTGTAAACACAAAAATAGGTCAATAAAACTTTTCCAAGTAACATTAACTTTACTCCACCAGGACCAGGGTCGAATTAAAGCCTTTTCAACACACTACTTGTAGAACACTTCCAACACTTACCATCCATGCTGAAGGACGTATCTGTTCTCAAACAAAATTGGCCCTTCCTTACTACAAAACTTGTAGAGTGGCCCAGCAAGATTTTAAAGCAAACACAGCTTGAATACCCATCCTCCTAACCTTTCAACACTTCAGGTAACTCTAAATAAATATCTAAGTTTGAATATTAATATTTTTGTATGTTTACATTTTGGAAAGCAAGAATCTGGTGACCATCAAAGTCTCTTAAGGTGCCAGAAGTATGACATTTTTGAAATCAGTAACTTACGTTTGAGGCTAATTTTCATAGCTTCCTTGGTTCGGTCAACATACGAGAATATACACCATGAAATAGATACTTTTCTCTCCTCTTTAAAATTCAAACCCAATGGAAATATTTCGTTCTGAAATCGTTCTTTTGATCAAAACCACATGAGTTCAAATTAGGAATACTTACAATGATTTAAAGAAGTGCGAAGCATGGCCTCATGTTATTTGTCACAATATTACTGTATTACGCATTCAATACCGTATACAACATCAATAGTCAACATACGGAGGATAACTAATTCCGTTTTAGTTTTAAAATTTGAAACACACACTGCACCACTGCTTGTCGAAACACAATATTACAAGCATTATTTTTTGACGAAATGTTGTTGAAAATGAAATAAATCACATCAGAATAAAATGAAAGAGAAAAGCTCCCACAGATTGATATCATGTCTAGATCTTTTTTTTTTCATTTTACTCAGTACAAATGGCTGAACAGCACGTTTATATCGTACAAAACTGTGTTAATGAACCGACATAATATAGGCGGTGATTTCTAAATATTGATGCTTAAAAAGTTAAAACATCAAATCCTTTAATGGCATAATATCACTATTATATTTAATCCATTTATCTGACATCATTATGAATTAACTCTCATTCTTCATACCAAATAAGTTATTGATTTTGAGTGGAAAATTACTTTACCTTCTTTGATTTGGTTTAAATATATTTATTTTGTTGAAGTCATTACATGAATAATAAAAATATCTGTGATAAGGGAATCGGGCAGAAAGCTAATTAGATTACGATTGCCTTTTCCCTTTTAACATATTTAACACTTTTATCTTAGATATATATATATATTTTTTTCTTGAATTTGAATTTAGATTTTGTTTAAACAAGATGTATTTCGATCTTTTATAAAATAACTTTTCATATGTACTAGTTCATATTTTATTTTTACGGAATTTCATTTCGTATAAACTCTGACTTTTCGCAAAAAATAAACATTTTTTGTTAAAAAGTAAAACGTTTTTATATTATTAAGTAAATATTAAAAAAACTTTCTTTCTAATGTCAGACGAATTTGAAACAGAGTCAAAATTAGGCCACTAGATATCTAGATGGCTGACGTATTTTTTTTCTATGATTTGACATAATGACGTAGGTTTTAATTCAGCCAGACAACGCAATATTTAATTTTATCAAGACTTCATGGAGACAAATTTTCTGACTATCTAAAGATCAAACAGAAAATATTGTATCGCTTTAGGTAAGAAGCTTTTTGTATGATTTAACCTTGATACCTAACGATTGACCTATGATAACCGAGTGTTAAGCTTGAGTCAGATTTTATGAGTATAGTAATCTTCTCACCACTTCTTATGTAGACCAGATAGAATATAGGCCTTAAGAACGTTTACAATTCGTTTCTATGATAAGACGAAGTGGCCCAGCGTTATATTCCAGAAAATCTTGTTTGCAACATTTTCTACAATATATGAAGAGAAGTGTTCATGGTCATAAACGTTTCCTGTAGAAAACATGGCATCTAGAGTGTTCAGAATGTTTTTATCAATGCAGCAGCTGACTGACATACCTTATAACACCAGATGACCAGACTTGATTACGGCAATTATTTTTACTATAGTTCATATAGAACAGAATAACTGTTAGTCTCTAGAGTGATTTTGTATTATTTGCCTTAGTGACATAGTTTTTATACCCACTTCGTTTGATAAATGTCATAAAATCCAGTACAAAATATTACCTCTAGGGTATTTACAATGTTTTTATGGTACAACCACGTGACACAAGTGTCTAATAAAAGATAATCAAGTTTCAAACTAGATTTAGATTTTAGTTAAACATTCTAACCAGGTTTCATAAATTTCTTAAACTTCACCTAATGTCATTAATGTTTAACTTTGAAAATCCAGTTTGATGCATACTAGGTGTTATGTATATCCAGTAGAAATAATAGAAATATAAAGTGTTTGCAAGGTATTTCTATGATTTGACCTAGTCATCTACTGTTTGAGCGAAGATGACCCAGTTTCAGAATATGCCAAGTTTTCTTAATACAACGTCCTGACTAAGTTTCACTACGATTGGACTAAAAGTTTAACCTCTAGAGCGATAACAGTGAAACTGTGACATACGACGACACGGACACAATACTACCACAATAGCTGACTTTAAGCAAATACAATTTCACGATGATTGTTCAATACTTTTGGCGATATGTGAAACACAAGTTTTCTCTGACGGACAGACAAAGACATACAAAGCTAACTTTATGTACCATACCACATAGTGGTTACGTGATAAGCCAGGCCTTTTCACGGCAGCACGCACTTTTCCTACCGCACATAATATAAATAAATTGTGTTGAGATGCCCCACCTCCCTTGAAAAATCGATCGTCATAGGTGTTCTACGAAAGACCGGTGGTGACTTCATAGTTCACACTACACGCTTCATAGTTCAAACTTCACACTTTACATAAAACACATACAAATAATAGAAAGGTTTGAAGTGTGAAGTCCGAAGTATGAAGTGTGAAGCTTGAAGTCTGAAATATGAAGTTTGAAGTGTGAAGTGTAAAGTCTGAAATATGAAGTTTGAACGGTGAAGTTTGAAGTGTGAAGTGTAAAGTCTGAAATATTAAGTTTGAACTGTGAAGTTTGAAGTCTGTAGTATGAAGTCTGAAGTGTGAAGTTTGAAAAGTGAAGTCTGAAATATGAAGTTTGAACTGTGAAGTTTGAAGTCTGAAGTGTGAAGTCTGAAATATATAATTTTGAACTGTGAAGTTTGAAGTCTGAAGTGTGAAGTCTGAAGTGTGAAGTTTGAAATGTGAAGTCTGAAATGTGAAGTGTGAAGTTTGAAATGTGAAGTTTGAATTTTCGAATGACGTCATTCAATATTCGCGCGTTTTTGCCCCAGCAGGAAAAATTGCAGGAATAAAATTACGGGTAGGTACATATTTCTTAATTTGAATTATCAATGTAAATAAATTAATGAATTTTATATTAAATAAATGTTAACATTCCTTTGAATATATTACACTGAGAAATTAACAGTAATTATTGTACGTATTATTAGCTCAACTGAGCACGAAGTGCTCAAGGTGAGCTATTGTGATCGGTCGATGTCCGTCGTCCGTCCGTCCATGCGTGCGTGCGTCCGGACGTGTGTCAACAGCATCCTCTGCTAAACCACTGATTAGATTTTAACCAAACTTCACAGAATTTATCCTTGGGTGGCTCCCATTCAAAATTGTCCAAAGAATTAAATTCCATTAAGAACTATGGTTGCCATGACAACCGTAAGGAAAAACTTAAAAAATCTTCCTCTCCTATACCAAGAGGCCTAGAATCTTGATATTTGGCATGCGACATCATCTAATGGTCCTCTATTTAAATTTTTCAAATAATGCCTCTGTTGGTCAAAGGGGGCCCCGCCCGAGGGTTCCGTAATGTTGCATAGACTTATATAGGAAAAAATTAAAAAATCTTCTTGTCTGAAACTACAAGGCCTAGGCCTTTGGTATTTGTTAAGAAGAATGACCTAGTGGTCCTCTACCAAGATTGTTCAAATTATGCCTCTTGAGTGAAAAGAGGCCCCGCCCGGGCGGTCACAAGATTTACATGGACTTGTATAGGAAAAGAATCTTCTTCAATCTCTGAAACTATAGGGCCTATACCTTTGATATTTGGTATGTAGCATAACCTAGTGGTCCTTCACCAAGATTGTTCAATTTATGCCCCTTGGGTGTAAAGAGGCCCCGCCCTGGGGCTCCAAGTTTTACATGGATTTATATAGAAAAAAAAAACTTTAAATATCTTCTCGTCAGAAACTACACGGCCTAGGCCTTTGATATTAGGTACGTATCATGACCTAGTATTCCTCTACCAAGGATGTTCAGATCATGCCCCTGGGATGGAAGGAGGATCCACCAGGGGTGTCCGAATTTTACGTGGACTTGTATAGGAAAAAAAACTTTGAAAATCTTGTCTGAAACTACAGGGTCTAGGCCTTTGATATTTTTTGCATGTAGCATGACCTAGTGGTTTTCTACCAAGATTGTTCACTTTATGCCCACCGGGTGAAAAGAGGCCCTTCCCAGGGGGTCATAAGTTTTACATGGACTTGTACAGGAAAAATCTTAAAAAGCCTTCTTGTCAGAAACTACAGGGCCTAGGCCTTAGATATTTGGTATGAAGCATGACCTAGTGATTCTCTACCAATATTGTTCAAATTATGCGCTCGGACGAATAGAGGCCCCACCGGGGCTCAAGTTTTACAGAGACATACAGGAAATTAATACCGAGGCCTTTGACATTTTACATTTAGCATTGCTTAGAGGTCCTTTGAGAAGGTTCATTAAGTTATGTCCCTAAATATCTACAACAGATAGATCTACGTTTTTTCGGTTAATAATGTTTTTAAATGTATTAAAGTCTTATAACCTTTTCTATATATTATATTGACAAAATAAAAATGGGCAGTTATGGTTAATTAATTGGGTCGTCATGGTATGGGCCGTCATGGATTGGGGCCGTCTTGACTGGCATTCAATTGTACGAGTCTTCGAAAGTTAGGTCCCTTAGATATAGTTTTGTAGGCCCTACGGCAGAAAAAAGTCTGACCCTTGCTTGAAATATTTTAACAAAGTAGGTGAGTTTCAGTGAAACTACAGGGCCCTAGCGACGGTGAAAACAATGCCTTAGTTACGCGCTATCGAGTATGTCGGTATTCATTCGCCCCTCATAATTTCTCTAATTATTATATCAATGATATAATTGAGCGATAAGCAACCCATAATTTTATACATTTATTATAATTTCAATTTAAGTACATATTTAAGATATATTAATTGGTTAGTAATGAAAATCTGAACAAATGTAGATCTATGGGAAGAAACTTTGATAAATGGTTTTGAAAAAATATCAATTCAAGCTTCAAGATGGTTCGTTGCTGGGAAAAATTTATTAATCACGTTTTTTGTCGATTATTTTAATCTGTAATTAGAAAATACCAAAGGCCAGTTATTAAAGTTTCGGCCCATACATTTCAATATTAAAAGACCATTTTTAGGTCTACTATAACGAATCTAGTAGTAAAAATCTAGATGTAGACTAAAACTGATGTCGTATCTTTTCCTCTTATCACTTATATTGATTGGTCTTTGAATGAAAGTGTAACATGTAACTCTTTTTATAAGAACTACAAGAAAAACACGTCTGTATTCTACAGGCTACTTTAATATTCTCTATTAAAACACACATACAGTAAGGACTAAATCATATAAGAACCAATCATATTCAAGTATAGTAAACTGTCTATAATTAGACTAGTTACCTAGATAATATCTCTACATCTCCCCTCTTTAAGTTAAAAACTTATCTTTAAATTTCTTAAAATTCATTTAAATATTATTTTATTAAATTTCATATTGAATTTTTTCAGTGTTACACTTGTCTACAGTTAGTCTACATTCACATTTTTTTGTCTGTCTTGCATTTTTGTTCATTTCACATAAATTATCAGGATTCCTTTATCAAGTGTCCTTATTATAAACACATTTTTTTCATTCAGTTTATCAGCATTTAACCTTAAAACAATAAACAGTACGAAATGTTAAACCATCCAATTACCAGGCTTTTACTCTTGTCTCGTTTACAGAGATAACATGACATTTTTCATTGTTTTTCTTACTGAGAAATTTTCCAAATGAGATAAAATTCAACAAAGTATGTAATGTACGTAATGTACGTAATGTAAAACAATCAGCAACAATTCTGGGCTTCGCCATGATGTCATACTAAACAGTTAACCTTTTGGATAATCAGGTGGCATTCATTTTTTTCATTTGGTAAAAGTTGAATACTTGGACTTTACAGTAGATTGGTATATAATTATGCAAATTCAAATTTATTTCGTATGAAACAAAAGGTTCAAGGGCTTGTCATCAAAATTCTATAGTAGTATGCTTTAAGTAGCTGTTGTTTCTTTTCATTTTTATTTGTGGTGTTTGTGTATAATAAAGTCAAAGTTATGTAAGTACCAGGGATAAAACCGACAAATCACCTTTCGCAGATGTAAATTATTTATCAGTACCCAGATGTGCAAAGCCGAGAATGCATAACCTCTGATTTTTCAATCAATATTTTTATGCAAGAAGCAAACAGAGCAAAAATTAACCTTTCTTGTTTTTCTGTTTAGGAAACAACATTGAAGAAGCAGTTGTGATAGCCACAGACAGGAGCAAAAGGTATAGATTTTGAGATACTGTATTTTGACAAGTGTTCTTAGTCGTAAAATTATCAGACCGTGAAAATTATTTTTACGTAAATTAATATAACTGAATCAACAATGTAGTTTCGAGTTTGATTTGTTTCTTGCATGTCTTAAAATGTAATTAGTTTTTGAAATTATTTATTTTCAAATCCCAATGAAGTTTTTGCTGTTAACCTTGGTTTATCAATAGTTAGATACAAATTCAGTAAACAGGGGAAATGATGCTGATTTACCAAAACAAAATAAAAAATTACCAGGTCCCTGGATCTAAGGTCAATGTCATAACCAGAGGTTAAAGGTTATTTCAGTTATTGAATACTTGAATGAAAATGTTAATATGTATTAGAATAAATTAAATCGTCAATATATCGAAGCTCCTATCAGTGAAAGAAGACTTGGTGCTTAGCCAAACTTGAGTAGTATAGTTGTCCGCATCATGACCCCATCTGTATAAAACTATATAAAGCAATTTTGTCTCGCACACTTCTAGTATGTAAGTGTGGTTACTTGAGCCAGGGTCTCCATTACTTTAACGGGCTAAAGTTTTGATTGAGTACTTACAGATTTTGTGTCGGTGTTGCTGGCATGAAGCCTACCTTCAAATCATGCTTAGAATCTTTTGGATCAAGGTCAGCGGGAATGTTTTTTTTATGCAAATTAAAAAACAATCACACCCAGTGTTGGCTGGAAACCTTATTATTCATGGGTCTAGGTTTCAACCAAATTATGTTTTTTTTTTACTTGGACATTATAATTACTTCTTGTAAAAAGCAAAATGGATTAAGAAATGGACAATGCTTTAATGGGATAGTTATTCTTTTGTACCGTTTAAAATAGATACTAACTGTCACTAAACCATGAAGAGCATGTTAGACACATAAGCAGTATTTGGTCATGTTGACCTTATTGCGGGATTTATTTCATTGAAAGCATTCACTTTTGCTATCATTTCAGCTCCGATGCCCATTCAAAAGAACTTCTGTCATTTTTGACAAACGTTACAAGTGGAGACTCAGACAGAGAAGCTTTGCTGTTGGAAAAATGTCAGAAGGAAATGGTGGGTTTTATTTACATGTTTTTATTCAATCCAACCTTCATTTAGTCATTTATGTACATCTAGTTCCAAATATAGAACTGCAAAGCTGTCAGCCAATTTTAAAAGTTCTTCTATGCATTCTTGATTACATGTACATGTATATTGAATTATAGAATTCAACAAGATACTGAAGCCTACAATACCAATTTGACAAAAGCACAAAGCTTGAACTAAAAAGACTTGTTGTTTTTAAACATTGTAATGTGTTTAGATTCATATGAATATGTGCAGTTCGATATACTTTTGTTTTCTCTGCAGGTGCTAAGTGTGAGTCTTTTGCGGCAGGTTTCTGAAGAGAACTTAAGAAAGATTGGATTTGCAATTGGTGAAGTAACAATATTGAAATCAAGAAGCAATGATTTTTTAGGTAAGTATTCACATATACTCTGCTTTTATTTTAGAAATCATGTCATGAAATCAGACCAAGCCACAGGCAGGACACTTGATCTACCCTTGGTCAATCCCTGCTTCTTAAGATTTAGTGAAAACTGGATACGCCAAAAATACATCAAAGCAGCAGCCTGGGTTTCATTAGTGCTCTCCATGTGGACCTGTAATGTAATGTGCAAGACCCCTGGTCATAATTTAAAGGTAGAGGTCAGAGGTCAATAATGAGCATGAAAGAGCTTGTCCGGGTCTGAAATACAGTTCGTTTTGACAAGAAATTATTCCCATGCAAGTTGATTTTGGAATAGCTTGGCACAAATATTAATCATAATGCCCTTAGCTTTCATGTAAAGGTCAAGGTAAAAAATTGGCAGGACGATAACATGACTTCTGCACATCTTGTATCTCCTTTCTGTTACTCCCGCATTCAGAATTGACTTGACAGGTTGCCCTCGGGCATCTACTTTGTACTTGTCTTCAGTTTCGTGAAGGATATACACATTTTAATAAAAACAAAAGGCAGTCTAATGTCAAGTGCTGCTTTATTCAAGATAGTTCAAATAATGATAACCCCATTGGTTCTTTCCAAACCCCTTAACCATATGCCCTTCAAGACCACATGATTATACATAGAGTATAAAGTATGTAAAACAGTATTTAAGAAAATAAAACATTCGTAGCTTGGCTATTCGAAGAATAAGGACAGCTATCCCTGTCACTCGGGCGCCGTCGTCGGCATAACACTTGGTTAAAGTTTTCGGTTAAAGTTTTAAAGTTTTTGAAAAACTTTAACCTGGCAAATATCTCAAACACTATCAAACCCTTGAAACCCTGCACATGTATCCAGGGTCATTGTAAGAGGTCACCAACCAAGAGCCATAACTATTTCTGGGAGTATGACTGAATTATCTCCCTTTTTGGATTTAGAAAATCTTGCTTAAAGTTTTACATGCAACTTCATAGCTCTAAAATTGATATAGATATTTAATTGAAACTGGTTTAATGTCTTCAGGGTCATAATGCTAGGTTGTTAGCTGACGGTATCATATATTTTAATTTGATTATGCTCCTTTTTGTTCTTAGAAGATCTTGGTTAACTTATTATCATGCTGCTCATACATTTGAACAGACTGAATGACTAACATTTTGCTTTCTAGCAATGAGAATAGTCAAGCGCACTGTCCAGGGACAGCACTTGTTTGAAAATGTTTCACTGAAGTATGTGCCTTATGGATGCATTTTCAGCTTTACAAATTGCTGATACTATGGAAGAAATAAAGGCAAAGTACTTCAAGAGAGAAGGCGAACGTACCACAAAGAAACAAAAGACAGAAAAGGTACAGGTAGGCAAGGCAGGCAACTATTACACATTGGTTTCAGCTTAAAACTTTCATTTCAAACCATGTTTTCTGATGTCATTTGCAGTTAGACTTTTATGACATTAGAAAGTCCTAACTAAGAAGGAAGAGAAATCACTAAGGCGGCGGAATATTTTAAGAGATTTTCTAGGCACGTGTGTATGGGACGCTAGCATGGAGACTAAACGTCTAGTGAAGATTTTTATTAAAGTCAGGGTTTCCTTTTCAAGACATAGAACATTCTGCTATCGTCAACTAAGGATTTTCAAATTGAGTGTGTCAGTAGCTGTTTGAAAGCCAATATTCCATTCAAGTTAAAGGGTCATTGAGGTCAATGTACCTGTTTCTATAAATAGATATTGCATGTAACTTATACATTCAAATTGGTATATGGGATAGCTGGCATGGAAACCTTCCCGCTTGTTACTTTTTGCTCGACTATTCAAAGAATAAGGAGAGCTATCCCTATCATCCGGGCGTCGGCGGTGGCATCGGCGTCGGCGTAACAGTTAAAGTTTTGGTTAAAGTTCTTAAAAAACTTTAACCTGGCAGATTTCTCAAACACTATCAAAGCTTTTCACTTGAAACCTTGCATGATTATGTCTTCGGGGGTCATTACTGGAGGTCACTGACCAAGACCCATAACTCTTTCTTGGATTGTCTCCCCCTTTTGGAAATAGAAAATTTTGGTTAAAAATTTTAACCTGGCAAATATCTCAACACTAACAAAGCTTTTCACTTAAAACCTTGCATATGTATTCGGGTCACTACTGCAGGTGACTGAGCAAGAACCATAACTCGTTCTTGGATTATCTCCCCATTTTGCACTTAGAAAATTTTGGTTAAATTTTTTGAAAAAAAAACTTTAGACTGGCAAATATCTCAAACACTTTCAAAGATTTTGACTTGAAACCTTGCATTTGTATTCGGGGTCACCCCTGGAGGATACTGACTAAGAACCATAACTCTCTCTTGGATTATCTCCCCCCTTTACACCTAGAAAATTTTGGTTAAATTTTTTGGAAATCTTGGCAAATATCTGAAACATTATCAAAGCTTTTCACTTTAAACCTTGCATAACTATTCTAGGTCATTGTTAGAGGTTACTGACCAAGAGTCATAACTATGTCTAGGAGTTTGACTGAGTTATCTCCCTTTTTGGACTTAGAAAATCTTGGTTAAAGTTTTACGTGCAACTTCATAGCTTTAAAATTGATAAAGATATTTAATTGAAACTTCATTAATGTCTTCAGGGTCATAGTGCTAGGTCGTTAGCTGACTGTGTCATATATTTTAATTTAATTATGCTTCTTTTTTTTGTTCTTAGAAGATTCGGGATAACTTATTATTATCATGCTGCTAATGCATTTGAACAGACTGAATGACTAACATTTTACTATCCAGCACTGAGAATAGTCAAGCGCGGTCAAGATACTATAAAGAACAAATTCACAATAGTGCCTATAGGTTGATGATAGTGTCATTGATTTTCCGATTTGTTGCACAAGTAGATGGCTTGAAGATCTACCCTCTGGTTAAGGGTCACTTGGGTCAAAGTTAATGTTGAAATTTTGATACATGAAAATTTTATTTCTATGTTGGAGAATGATTTAAATAGATAATAAAGACCTGTCTTCAATTGGCCATTTCATAGTGGTCGTCAGAGTCACCCAGAGATTACTTGTTTTATTTTCACATGCATTAATTTGTTGTATCTGTTTTATTTTTTAGAAAGATGCAGACCATGAAGGGACAATGACAGTCTATATTTGATTGAAAAGTAGAGTAAAAAAAAAAACAGAAAAAGAAACAAGTAAAGAAGATAGAAGGCGGCATTCATGAGATTAAAATGAAAAAACAGAAACATTGTATGATAATATAGTTACTTCCGCAAAGGCTGAATTTGGACTTGATCAAAACACAAGTACTACACTAGAAGTAAATAGAGCTGATATGACTGACTTCCTAGATTGCGAAGGCAATAGATGCACATTTGCACAATACTTTAAACAGAATGGTCTATATTCTTCCAGGTGTAAAATTTACCTTGTCACCGAAGATCCTGTCACCAACAGTGGTATCTCTGCTGGAAATTCGGATGATACAGTTAATACTGACCCTGGCAGCTCTTACGATGTGAAACTTATTCCTCCTCTTCCTAATTCAGACACAATTTGTATAACATACAGGAAGGATAAAAATGGATGTTCAGTTACTTTTTTAGGCTATTAAAAAAAAATCAGCAAAAACTGATAATGATTTTAGCACCCTATGTTAACTGCATAGGATATTAAAAACTATATGAGGAAGTGTCTGAATCTGCAGGAATCTGTTATAAATATAAAAAAAATAAGGTATTAAGATTCCTATTGGATGGTATGAAGTATGTAATAGAAATGTAAATCTCCACGCTAAGTTTATTTATAAGACAATCTTGCCTGAAATAACTGAAACAGTTTCCGTTATTCATGATTTTACTTACATGAGCCTAAAATGTTTAGTGGATAACATACAGATATTATCAAATATCTTCGAATATCATTAATGGGCTTTTCTATTTTAAGTATCATGATGATACACAGTTTCATGATTTTTAGTAGCATATTTTTCGCCCATTTTAGTAAAATTGCAAATATACTGAACGGCAAAAGTCTAGCAAGTTTTTAAGATAGAGTTTCCCATAGACAACAATTAATGCTCTATACATTTCTTGGAAGTAAATTGCAAGCCTTTGTAAAATAGAATAGAAAAAAGTGCTAAAACTTAAAATGGTCCTTTTGAGAGAAGCCGATTTAGTTGAGCCATAATTCATATTTCGATTTTCAAAGTTTATTCTTCATTCAATGTAAAGGAAGGTAATTTGAAATTTATTTTTAACGCGGTCATACAAACAAAATGCTGTATAATATTATTCAGTAATTGCAGTTTTTTGTTTGTGAAACGTTTTTCTTACATTGAGCACAGATTTCATGGAAAAAGCAGGGTTATTTTCTCAGTTATGCCTTGCTGAGCAGTTACAATAAAAGGGGTGATAACTCTTCATGTGCACTGTTGTTACGTGCTGTTAAGATCTTGTCCTATTCTCTGATGCTTTGTTCTTTCTACTATTTTAACTCAAAAACGACTTGCTAAACTTTTACCGTTCAGTATAGTAGTGTAATGGAAATAGTGAAAGTACAATAAATAGCATGGCTGTATACATTTATTAAGGATATTTTAAATTTATTATATCTAAAAGGGCATATAAGCAAATAATTTTAAGAGTCAAACCTCTCCCAGATAGGCGTTTAACCACATAGACTTATGATTATGGAAATATTTTACCTTTTAAAAAGAATATTAAAAATGAATGAGAATTTTGATAGTATATTGCTTACTGAAGTGTCCTCTTTTCCATATACTAGAATATGGAACGAGGATGTGCTGTGAGATTTAATTGGTTAGACCGTTAGTAATTCAGGACAATCGGTGATGGTCCTCTTGGTTTGCTTCTGTTACTGTTTTTTGTGTTTCATAAAGATTGTTTAGTTTACAAATTTATTTTGTCAGCAAGATGTGCTGTTTGATTTCTCGTTCATACTTTTTGATTTAAATTGACTTTAAATGTGAAAGGTATACTGTTTGCTACTATTTAACTAAAGTCGGAATTCACAAGGTTTAATCATAATTAAATTTTAAAAAATCTTTTTAAAGTCAAATAATTGTTCATTTTACTGTAATTTTTTATTCAGCCACGGTTATAGATAACTCTGTCAAGCATTTTGTCAAAGTTATCTGCCCTTCTTGACTAACACATCCTATGCCGAAATTTGTGACAACCTCAAATATTTTCAAAGTCCATTAACATATTGCTTTCATACTTTCCACACTTGTTACCATCATGTCCCTAACCCATAGACAGAGTAGATAACTCTGTCAAGCATTTTGTCAAAATTATCTGCCCTTTTTGACTTAGACATCCCTGCCCAAGTCTGTGTACTACCTCAAATATTTTCAAAGTCCATTGACATGTTGTTTCATACTATTCACACTCGTTAATCGTCCTAACCCGAACCACTACCCAGGAGAAGGTAACTTTGTCAAGCAATTTCTCTAAATCATTTCCCCTTTTCTACTTAGAATTGCTTATCCAAGTTTGTGTACCACCTCAAATATTTTCAAAATCTTGGTAAATACTATTTTAAAATCTCTGTTAATGATATTTTATACTATCAGGCAGTCAGAATAGTCGAGCGCGCGGTCCTACAGAAGCTCTTGTTTTGTTTCATCCCATATTTAAAAAAAAACAGTTTAAATGCATAAAGTTTTTAGACACATAGTTTAAGTTGGCGCAGTGGTCCAGTGGTGGCGCGCCTTACTGCCAATCAGGACAAATGCAGGAGGTCGTGAGTTCGAATCCCAGTCCCGACGCCTGAAATTTCAGGAACTCTTTTTTCAGTGTTCCCCACCCACACAGTCTTTCGGATGAGACTTAAAACCGAGGTCCCGCCTAAATATAACTGTAATCGGTTTCTCGGCGTAAAATCAAGACACACACATACAATTAGTTAAACATTTGAATAAGTGATTTTAAAACATCATAAATGTCATCTGTTAAAGATTTCATTTACTGTATTTGATCGACAAATTAAAGATGTTAAATAAAAATCTGCATTTTTATGTTTTAATAGCCAACCAACATTTGACGGTCGACTTCTCAGATTACGCTGTGTCCATGGTGCCTTGTTCTTCCGTTTACAATTTCTCGTTATCACTTCTCGTTGGGAGTATTTGGTGCGGAGGCTTGTACACATGATAAATGCAGTAAATAAATAAGTGAGCTAAGTGCTATAACTCTCATGGCACACATTAATTTTAGCCAACCATCTGGTAAAATCATCTTTCCTCCGTGGTCCGTCTTTCTGTCCGTCCGTTAACAATTATTGTTATCGCATCTCCTCTGACACTACTGGGTAGATTTCAATCAAACTTGGTCACATTGATCGCCTAGACCCTAGTTGATCCTGAGTGGAAATGAGGTCAATAGGTCAAAGGTCAAGGTGACCTTCAGCTTAATATTTTGGTAAAGTTTTGTTATCGCATCTCCTCTGAAACTACTGGTTTCAATGAAACTTGACAAAAATGATCCCCTGGTACCGATATACGCGGGGATTTTATTCCTTGGATAGAACCAGTACAAGCCCCAATGTGTGAAGCCGCCAGCTCCTCATGGGGCTCGAACCTAGGACCCTTCGATCCCAAGTCGTGCGCTCTACCACTGAGCTATCACTGCACATTCATTATGTAACAAACGTTTTCATTGGTCAATAGTAAGGGGAAACCAAATACAAATACCAATCAGAAAACGCGTAACAAATTTGAATTTGTTTACGTTGCAGACCTGTGTCGATTTTTACAGTTTTGTTATTTTTACCTTGTGCAAGTTGTTTCATTAAAAAAAAAACATCAAATATTTTGGTGCCATTTTTACTTGTTTGATCAGCTGGTTATCACAAACAAGAGGGATGAACCGTTCAGGCTGTTTTAGTTGCTTTACTTGAAAATTCCACAAAGGCTGTTGTATAATACATATAGTTTATAGAAAAAATATGCGACCCTTCCCTGTGATTTGAACTATTTACTGTCATATGATAAAAGCATGGCGGCACCCATAAACAGGGATTTTGGTAAAAGTTTAAATCAGCATGTATCTTCATTTCTTTAACATCAACCTTTACAGAAATGCCAAATTCAGATTTCCTGATTTGACTTTTTACAGACACTGCATTCCCAACTTCAGTGCATACTTTCCGGGAGAACTACCTTTTTGCGTATTCTTTTTCCGCCTAACAAAATGCTTAGAATTTGTATCCTTTCACCAAATGCATCCGAAGGATGATGTAGGCTTACAGAATTACCCGAGGGGTTTACGATTGTAAAGTCTAGTTCGAGTTCTATAACTAGCCAGTTCGGACCAGTATCTCGAGAGTTACTTCCCTTGAATCTGTCAAAATTGACTGCGTCCGTTCGATAACTAGAGTAATATTTCCTAGATGTCAACCATACTTATACAGAAGATTAATTACTATCAGATCTAGGTTACGTTCAATAACCAGCCAGTTCGGAGCAATATCCCTAGAGTTATGGCCCTTGATTCAGGCAAACTTGTCAGTACCCGCTTGATAACTAGAGTATTTATTCAGAACTAAACCAAACAAAGTGTGTATCTCCATCAAATCTAGGCCATGTTTAATAATCAACCAGTTCGGACCAGTATCCTCAGAATTACTGCCCTTGAATAGGTCAAAATTGAAAGTGTCCGCTCGGTAACTAGGGTCATATTTCTTTGATGTCAACACTATGTATACTGAAGATGTATTACTAGAAAATCTAGGACAGGTTCGATAACACTTTAGTTGAAACCATTATATCCAGAGTTATGGTCCTTTAATTAATCGAAAGTGCTTAAATTAACTGTGTCCGCTCTATAACTAGAGTATTTTTTTAAATTTCTGGAGTGAACTAATCTGCTATGACATGCAGATATATTGACATTCCGGCACCCTTGTTTTGAATTACTTCCCTTTGATTTAACTATAAACAGCTTATTTTTGTAACGTTTTTTATTATTGGTCGTAAAGAAAAACTGAGAAAAATTTTCTGATGGATGTTGCTTCCAGTTTTAAGGTGTATTTTGACCTATTCATACCTGGTTATGATTTTTTTGTGGACTAAATAGCTTTATTTTGTAACTTTTATAGTTGGTCGTAGGAAAAACCCAAACCCACTTTTCTGTGGTACAGCATTCGTTTTACTCCAATTTTAAGGTGTATTTTATAAAAACAAAACCGAAAAGGAGCAACTTAAAACCCTACAGTTCTTTAATATTCCATTTGCAAATGCAGGTGCTAGAATAAAGAAATTATATGACAGGTGACATTCTGGCACTCTTGTTTAGTTTAGAGAAAACCTAAAATTTTCTGAAAACATTTCCCTGATCTAAATATTTGGCATAAAGACTACTTAGTATGCTAGTGGTTCTTTGCTAAAATAATTCAAACCAAGGTCTCGGGATCACATTGACCACATCCTAGTTTTATTTAACGTTATATATTTTTGTAATAACCTGAAGATCAACATCCCATTAAGCATCTGTTCAATGTAGAACGTTTATAAGCACTGTGGACGCACGAAAGCAGTGAAGGATGAATGGACAAAATATCATGATGGACAACAAACGACCACAACAGCACATTACCTAAAACCAAATCGACGCAAACACAAAGAATAAAAACAATGGAATTTTATTTAGATATCTTGCAAAAGTAAGACAGACAACCCCGTAACATTATCTGTCATGCAGGTTTGATTATATACACTTATTTACACAATGGGAAATAGACTGTGATTTCGATCAATTAAAAAGCGATCATTTAAGACAAATAATGTGAATAAGTATAAATTTTAAATGGAACATATATTTTCAAATATGCATAAAATATGGGATTTGGGATAGCCAAATAAAATGGGAACAAAATATTGAAATGGCAGTTACATGCAGGCTTTTCATTATTGATAAAATTCTATATGGCCTAAATACGACATCGAAAAGCCAATACTCGGTCAACAATGGCAAATTAATCATTCGAATTGTGCTCAAGAGGACTTAAAACAGTGGATTAGCGAAATAGTAATTTTCTTCAGCACATAAATTCGGTTTCTACGAAAATCCTATGTAAAATATGTTTCCGTTTTGATGTTTAATTTTTTAAATTTAATATTAACGATAGTCAGTCCATATAAATTGTATATTTCAACCCAAAACTCAATGATCACATATTACATGTGAATAATATTAACTATAAATGTATATCGCAACCCAGTTTGAATGAACACACATACATGTAGTTCTTGTGAATTACGTTACCTAACGTGTAGTTACTTAATATGGCTTTACTCTTGCACATAGTAAACTAAATGTGACGATATTCATATGAATTCCTACAGATTATTTCGGATAAAACATAGGATTTCTACATAGAGATCGAGTGCTTCCTCTTTTGAGGTCGGCATCGTTGGATTAATTAGCTGGAACAACCTGTAGAATTCCGGAAAGCAGCCCTGATAATTAAGAGGTTTTGAATACATCTCTTTGCACACATTAACTTCGTCACTGTTAACACTGTGACTGTAGCTTCTAGTGTTATATAGTTCAGGTAATGTATACATAATATCAGGTTTTCCTCGTGGTCCATCTGTTTTTCCTTTAGAAATATCATGAGTATTCCACGCATTTGCAAACGTTGCCAATTCTCTCCTAATAACAGGTGTAAAACAGTACACCAAACACTGTGTTTGAAAAATGTCCCCATCACAATAGACTCCCGTGTCCCGCAAGTCTTTGAAAAAGCTGATCCAAAAGTCAAGACATTGACGCCTTAGAAAGCTCCATATACATTCTATTCTTTGATTTGAGGTACTTTTTCCTTTAATAAAGCTTTTGTCCGCTGAATGATCATCATGGTGACGATAACGAAAATATATTTGTAGCTGTTGAATAATGGTATTTTCTGTGCCCAAATCACTGCGTATTATTTCTGGAACTCGGAAACCACCATCTTTTACAACGTTTAAAAAATATCGCGAGATTATCTTTGGATCGTTATTACTAGGTCTCAACTCAAGCCATATAAGTTTTCTACTGAATCCGTCTACTGCTCCATGAATTGCAAATCCGAATGGTTTATTTTGTCATACCCATCTATATGCCAGATAAAGTCAGGGCCAGGACACGAGTATTGACGACGAAGTAGTCGCTTTGCTTTTCACCGCTGCATACCCTCCGGATCGGCCAGCCACATCAAACGGAGAACAGTTATTCTACGGACTTTTAATCCGTAAAAATCCTTTAACCGCTTCCACATACTCTTGTAGCCTAAGCACCTACCACTTCCAGACATTTCTTTTAAAATGGCATTTATGATTGGTTCAATTAAAGACTCGGGGCCTTTTCTGCACAAGCTCATTCGTTTCAAGAGTCGTTTTAAATGTCTGTAACTTATCTTTATTCCATGAATACAAATATGTGCAGCCAAAATTTCCTTGTATTTGTATCCAAGAGAGAAGTAATGCCGTATAAGTTCCAGCTCCACTTGACATGTCTGGGAGCTTTTGCCTTGAGACACAGCAAACACTTGATGGATGAAAGAGCAAAGACACAGTATTGCGATCTGAAAATGATGAAAATAAAAGATAGAAGTTTTATCAATCCTCAGATTCTTTACTTTTTGACAATAGGGGATTTCGCTCGCGATAAACATCACCTTAGCGGTAACATACACATGTGCCGTTGTTTTTGTCGTTTACTGGTTTTGTAGCATCACTTATGCCTAGATCACAAATAGAGCAATTGCCGTTCGATTTTTATAAATCGTATGGTCTCCGCAATTTTTGAAGCTCAAGCTTTCTTCACAATCGAGCTAAAATGTATAAACTAAGCTAAACTAACTTGCAATCGAGTAATTTGAAAATCTGACAGGGGCCGGGCAGCGACCCGGCAACACCTGTCTGGGAAATATTGGCAAAGCCTGGTGGCTACGATTACCGGGCGGAGACTTCAGGTGCCTGTATAAACATCGCCTGATACCCGAACTTTTAAGTTACTCCTAAACATTCGGCAGGCGCCGTCCGGCGTGCAGACATAAACCACTACTTCCTTCATTGCTTTTTTCGTTTCCATGTCCGTTACTTGAAGTTCAATACTGATATTTCAACTAAGTTATAAACAGATATAGTTCGAGCAACATATTAAAATCTACTGTCTATGACAAGCCCATTTCTAGGCGGTGTCTAGTTTCATATTAGCTGTTTTTTTCTCTTTTTATAATAAAGCATATATGAAATCTATATGAATTAAGATCTAGGACTTATAAACGTATACAAGAAAATTATCAAAACGAGTAAGATAAGGTAACTTACCAAAGAGAATGATCTATATCCCATCGTAAAACTCTCAGTTACAAAGAAAAATGAAACAAACGGGAAATGACGCAACATGTCACGTGTTATAAAGCATGAAGTGTGAAGTCTGAAGCGGGAGATATGACTTCAAACTTCACACTTCAGACTTCAAACTTCATATTTCAGACTTCACACTTCACACTTCACCGTTCATACTTCACACTTCAGATTTCAAACTTCACAGTTTAAACTTCAGACTTCACACTACACACTTCAAACTTCATATTTCAGACTTCACACTTCAGACTTCAAACTTCACACTTCAAACTTCATATTTCATACTTCAAACTTCACAGTTCAAACTTCAGACTTCACACTTCAAATTTCATATTTCAGACTTCACACTTCAGACTTCAAACTTCACTGTTCAAACTTCACACTTCACACTTCAAATTTTTCTATTGTTTGTTTGTGTTTTATGTGAAGTGTGAAGTTTGAACTATGAAGCGTGAAGTGTGAACTTTGAAGTCACCACCGGACTTTCGTAGTGTTCACACTCCACTTCGTCTTAATTCGCAAATGTCTATAATGAGAGGGCAGGGATGGAGCTCAAAGTGATATGCTAATGAAAAAGGGTATATGAACATTTATAGTTCCGCCTTGATAGCTCAGTGGTAGAGCCTCCGCTTTGAATGCAAGAGGTCATGGGTTCAATCCCTGACTGCGTCATACCAAAGACGTAAGAATGGTACTTGCTTGGCGCTCAGCATTTAAAAAGGAAACAGACTCCCCCTCACTCACTAATGGTTATGTTCGACAATAACTTGTTTTCTCTCTTTTATTCTGATTTCTGCATTTCAGTCAAATAAAACATCCGCAATAAACATTAAGTGCAATTCAGTTGAGAGCTTTAAAGACGGAGAACAACAGTAAAAAATTTTGAAATTTTGAAATTTATTATTTACACTTATCTGGCATGTAACTGCATCTAACAACTTGATATCCCTACTATGTTATTTATACCCATGCTAATATTTTAGTGTGATGGCTACCTAATGCCAGAGTTGTTGTGTACTCTAGCACATATGAGATTTTCTGAGCTTAGAAGGAGGCCTTATATGTATTGAATTTGTTTTTCAAAACATTAATTGTGTGAGTCCTTCTGCAGTTCACAATGGTTTATAATTTATGTCACCAATGAATTGATATATGAGCAGACTCAAACAGATCACAAAGTCCAAAACTTTAAGAATGTACTTAAGTGTACATGTTAACCAAATAAAAACAGGAAAATATTTATTTGTGAGTATTAGTATGCTATAATTTTGTTCGTTCTAGCTTTTTGTCATCACACTATTCTTAGTGTGAGGGACAAAACATAATACCGCTAGAGATTGTAAATGTGCTCAAGTAGAAATAAAGAAACATTTTTTTCAAACACAAATTGAATTAAAACATCAATTTATCAAGTAAGCTGCAATTTGAATCGACATTTCCGAACATTTTGTATGGTACTTAATGCAATTAAAAGCATTTATTTTTGACGGGATAACTTTAAGGTATCAATGTATTATGACTTTATGAAGCGGTTCATACTGAGCCAAAGAAGCATCTGCCTACAAAAGCAATGAACCATTGCAGTTCCCTTAAAATAAACCGTCCTGTTGTGTACCTTATAAGAATCTTTACAGGTACTGACTGGAACATCGGGCTCGAGGATTAATCTTAAGGCGGCAACAAGGCTTTGGCGAGTTGTTCTACGCTTGCTTTCAGTGACAGAAAGTTTTCCATTCGTACTATGTATTATTTAATTAATAGAAGAAATAGAATAAGAATAATTAAAGGCACTAACCTCCGGATAGTACAACGAGGAGTAAATATTTAGATTTTAGGAAATAATTGCTGTATTTCTGAAGAAAGGTTAGGACATTAATTACTGACTGTAACTGTAGCGAAACGTTCAGTTTTCTCGTGTAGTAACATATATTTTAATGGAGATCTACTTTATTGCAACTACTTAGGTACTTCAACTTTATTCTTTTTTGTTGAATAGCATATATATTATGTATTTGTTATTGTTAGGAATCATAGTAGTCTTGCTACCGACTAGATAATCTTTTTATTTTTTAATCATTTCTATCATATTCTGACCGATCTTTTTTGACTCTGACCCAGTGTTTTGAGAAGAAAAGGGACATAATCATTGATCGCGGCCGATGAGGCCGCGATCATATTGAATAGGACAAGTATTTGCACGATGGGGAAAATATTTCATGATGGACCTGTCAATTCTTTACTTATGGGTGAAACAGGTCTCATAAGCGTAAATACGACTAGCTTCTACTGATTATAAAACATACCGTACGATTTTGTTGTGAATCAACTGTTGTTGTACTTTTAGTAGTTCAACCGCCACCCTTGTTTAAGAGCAACATTTAAAAAACACGTTTTTTTTCATCCTCAAGTAATAAGTAAGTAGACTCGCCCAGTTTAATCAATCTAGACGCATAATGATAATCTACATAGAGCGTTTACTTCACCCGATTTACATTCGGAACATTTTCACGCGTTTCGGGCTTTATCGTATGTTTAACATGGGATTTTTGAACCGTCCAAACATGTTGGAAATGTTTGTCTCATTGTTTTTTTTCTTTAATAAAAATGTTACTGCTTTCATTGTCTATCACTTTTTTTCCACCCTTGCCTGAAAAAACAGTAATGAGTTTGTACACTGTTCAGACAATTGTGCTCTGTTGAAATTTAACCAAACACAAGTTTACCTGCATAAACAGAAAGCATGATATGTCACCATGCGCGGATCCAGATGTGGGGTGGGGACCGGGGGTCCGGACCCCCTCTGGAAAATCTTTAAAAAAGGAAAGAAGACAAGAAGGAAAGAAAATGTTTTTCGAAAAAGGCAACATTAGGACTGCATGTAAAGTATATGCGGCTGCTGCTACGTACGACCCCGACATAATTCATATTATTTATCTAAAAGAAACTAAGAATTTTACCTTCAAGAAAGCTTGATTTTATCATTTTCGCAAATTTAACAGGTTAGTCCATAAAACTGTCCCAGAATGCAAAAAATGAAGTGCCAAATTGCAAAATTTCCAGGGCGGGTGGGGGGTGGGGGCAGGGGATCGGACCCCCTCTGAGAAAATTGGCTGTGTCCGTGCATGGTCACTATACCTGTCCAGTACTGGACATTATGGTAAACGCTTCATTCCTGCACAAATGACGATTTCGCAACTTCTGTCCGGTTTGTACAAATTTCTGGCCGCGATAAACCATTTGACTTGTTCAAACTTTGAATAGCCTTAGGAGTTATCTCCTGTAAACAAAACACAGGGTCTTGGCACAGACTAGAATCATACTAACAATTTTAGGAAGTATCAATTTGTATGTTTCTATTTCACAGAATTGTCAGGAAAAATTGCATTTACATGTAGGTATTGGTGTTGAGATTTCATTTTAGAAAAAAAAATCCCAAACAGGGATTTGTCGGTGGCTAGCCCTCGTGATATAATTCCTTCGTATCGGAACTCCAAACGATGATTTTATTCAAGAGCAACCTTCTGTTTGAATTTTTTTTAATATATTTTTTCGATTCTAACACGTTATCAAGTATAATAATCTACATCTTTAATGATACGCACAAAATATTGCCCGTTTAGTGAGCCTTTCTTTTCCCATTGCGCCGCAATGACGTCTGATGCTGTGGCGTAATAATTTTGACATTCAATTCAGTGCATGTATTGCGTGATAATACACAGTTTCAGTCTGAATTTAATAGGGAATCAAATCCATTGGTGTTTGAATGTGTTCTTAGGTAGCAGGATACTAATATACTTGAAGGATTTTTGTCACAATCAAGTATACTAAACGTTGTACAATTGCTTTCAATAGAACTACAACAAATGTTTATTATAGACACACTTTTCACAATTTCTTCAGTATTTCTTTTTTCTGATTTCATCATTTATTTTCTCATCAATAGTCTCTCTTCAGTAACACGACCAGCCTCCGGGGCTCCGTGGCCGAGTGGTTATGGTCGTTTACTTCAAATCACTTGCTCCACATCGGTGTGGGCTCGAGCCCTCACTCAGGGGCGTTGAATTCTTCATGTGAGGAAGCCATCCAGATGGCTTACGGAAGGTCGGAGGGACACTTGGGGTCTTCCTCCACCATCAAAGCTGGAAAGTCGCCATATGACCTATAATTGTGCGACATTAAACCCAACAAAAGATATACTAACGTTTTAGTAAAGAAACAAAGATTTAATTGCTACTCAAATGCAAACGTTTGTAAGGTAATCGATTTAGTTTTATCCCAATATTATTACGCTAAAGTATTTAGGAGGTAGCTATAATTAAAAAATGAACCATCCTGTTACAAGAGTTTTACCAATACAATCATCTAAGAAATACAAGTAATTAGAAAGGCAACAGCTTATGGTAGGTCAAACTATTATCTCATCGATAAGTGCCAAAGAAAAAAGCTGTGATCCAGGAAGTGGACAAGGAAACTAACACAAAAAACAATCTGTTTTGTATTGCTTTATTTTCTAGGCAGGCTAAGACAATTGTTACTAGCTATGGTACCCTATACACAAGGAATTAACGATTTATGGTAAAACTTAAGCTTTTCCACTGATCATCTTTACGTATATCAATCATTAGCTTATCATTATGACATCAATTTTAACTACTGTCCACTTCTTGTAAATGAAAACATTATTCACCAACAATTTTATTAATAATTGATATGATCTGTTACTTACATTAGTAATTAAATAAAAGTCTTTGCGGCAATACAAAATATAGAGATTAATATAAGAAATGAAGCAAGCATCGACACGGTAATGTCTCATTATTGACATCATTTCTTAAACACTAGAATATTTCACACAAACACGTAGTACTGGAGGGAGTAGACATATACGACTGGACACGTATTCATTTCTGATTCAAGTTGATATCATTTTTGTAATACAAAAACAGGCATACAGGCTTTATATTGTTAATAATTTCCAATTTAAAGATTATTGTGATATTTTAGTTAATTCACTCTCATTTAATTTTATAGGTACGTTATTAAACATTTTATAAATAACTGCGGCTATTTAAATTTATATCTTCCTTAGGTAATAATGTGCAAAGTGATTGTATCCAGAGTAGAACAGTCATCTCACCTAGAGTACTTTATATATCGATAAAGACAACATTCATGGAATACATATCAAAGTGAAATACTAAACAGAGAAGGAAGGAAGAAAACTCGTCTTGGTATGCAAAATCCAAATATATTTGAAATGTAAGTAAACAGTCTATCCTTCGATGAATTGCTGTTGACAAGCAAAAATCAACAGAGTTCTTATTTCCAAATTACAAAAAAGTACATTATCACAGAATTGAGTCAATCTTTATATATAAGAAACTGTTATACATAATATAACAAAGGTGTACTTCCGGGCCTTTTCGACTTGATAAAGTATGTACTGACTATGGCATGATTTTTTTCCGTAGATGACATTTTAGAATCTATACACTCTTTTTGTCATGTTTTCATTTCAAATGAGATTACTTCATATTTTGCATACATATTTATCGTTACAGTCGTTGTTACTAGCTAATATACCCTATACACAAAGAATTAACGATTTATGGTAAAACTTAAGCTTTTACACTGATCATCTTTACGTATATCAATCATTAGCTTATCATTATGACATCAATTTTAACTACTTTCCATGTCTTGTAAATGAAAACATTATTCACCAACAATTTTATCAATAATTGATATGATCTGTTACTTACATTAGTAATTAAATAAAAGTCTTTGCGGCAATACAAAATATAGAGATTATTACAAGAAATGAAGCAAGCATCGACACGGTAATGTCTCATTATTGACATCATTTCTTAAACACTAGAATACTTCACACAAACAAACACGTAGTACTGGAGGGAGTAGACATATACGACTGGACACGTATTCATTTCTGATTCAATTTGATAAAATTTTGTAATACAAAAACGGGCTTTATATTGTTAATAAACTCCAATTTAAAGATTTTTGTGATATTTTAGTTATTTCACACTCATTTAATTTTATAGGTACGTTATTAAACATTTTATATATAATTGCGGCTATTTAAATTTATATCTTGCATAGGTATTAATGTACAAAGTGATTGTATCCAGAGTAGAATAGTCATCTCACCTAGAGTACTGTTAGTACTTATATATAGTGGAAAAAAAACAACATTCATGGAATACATATCAAAGAGAAATACTAAACTGTGACGGAGAAGGAAGGAAGAAAACTCGTCTTGTATGCAAAATCCAAATATTTTTGAAATGTAAGTAAACAATCTTTCGATGAATTGCAGTTGACAAGCAAAAATCAACAGAAGTGTATTAAAAATAAACACTTAACAAAACATGAGAATTAACATCATACTCTCATTTCCAAACTACAAAAAAATATCACAGAATTAAGTCAATCTTTATATATTAGAAACTGTTAAGGTGTAACAGGAAAGGTGTATTTCCAGGCCTTTTCGACTTGATAAAGTATGTACTTACTATGGCATGATTTTTCCATAGATGACATTTTAGAATCTATGGACTCTTTGTGTCATGTCTTCATTTGAGATGAGTGTCGTGTTTTCATTTGAGATGAGATTACTTCATATTTTGCATAAATATTTATCGTTACAGTCGTTTATATTCATTTTCAGTGCTTAGTAGATAAACCCGTTGAAAACAAGTGGTTCCTTACAAATCGTTTTCTAACAAGGAACAACTCTTTGTAAGAAATTAACTTTTATCTGTTCAGATTGAGTACCACTATACTCGAAGATTAGGGCCTTATTAATTTACATCAACACACTGAAATCAGCGATAGTCTTTACGGAGATATGTTTAAGACGTCAACATCATTCTGGAGGGAAAGATTGGAAACTCTTTACACTTAAGGCAGCTGCTATAAATTATGAGATACGATAAAATTTGAATATGCAAAAGATAACAGATATTCTAAATATCGCTGTTGCCATGGTTCCTTATAAATCAAAGAAACAACAGGATACAATGTTAAGTGTTTGATTTTGTACTTAAATATATATACTTTAAAATAGCACTGAAACTCTTTGTTACATATAACTGCTTAAAATGAAGGAAATACATACGTTACCGTAGAATCGGAATGTACATTTAAACCTTATGTTAGAAAGCTAATACGTATACTAATAAATGTATGAACTACGCAGATTTTACGGAAAATAAACTTTGAGGTTTTAAATGTATATATTTTCCTTCTTCTTTTAACATGAGTTACTTTTAGAGAGGCATGTACTTCAAACTTGTATAAATGTTACAAGAGTGAACAGAGACAAACAGACATGAGATATTTAGTATCTAAAAATACTAAATATGTAAAACAAAGAATAATAAATTTCTTCAGTTCACTAAATTTGAATCTACGATGAAGACGACGGATGCGACATCTTTAAATAACTTTCAGATTAAAAAATATATAGTTAGTCCATTCCAAAAGATGAACTAACAAGGAAAACGTACGCTTCGTGATACGTTCATTTAATATAAAATGATGAAAGTACTTTGAACTAGAAATGTCACATGAGCCTTCTTTGAATCTTAATACAACGACACAACCAGAGCCATAAGGGACATCATTATACTAATTGCCAGAGCTGTTGCGCTGTTGCAATCACCCACTGTTACGGTCAGTGTTGCATTCCCAGTCAGTAGATCATCGTCTACGGCATGAATAACAAGAGTGTAGTTTGCTGTGGCTGACATGTTAAGAGTAATTCCTGAACTGACTCGAAGTTCGTCTCCAAAAAATGTGAAGTGGTTGTTTGTGTCTCCAGCTGAAACGATAAAAAATATGGTCATTGTTGCTCCTTTCGCAAGCTGAAATGGTAAAAAATGTCATGATTGCTCTTTCAGCAGCTGAAATGATAAAAGTTAAGATGATGGTTGCTCCTGTCTTAAGCTGCTATGATAAAAATCATTGTCATTTCCAGCTAAAATGATAAATACTATGGTCATGGTTGCTCGTTTGTCCAGCTAAAATGACACAAAATAGTGTTTCGAAATCGACTCTCTACATAATCGATAATTGAATAGAATCTGAAAAGGTGTTTCAATTTACAATCGGAAAATAATCGAAAGCATATTCTTATATTTGAAATATACATTTTTTCCGTTGTTACTAATACAATATACCGTAAAGGTACTTCTTTCTGCGTTCTTAATATTCTGTGATTTTTTTTCAAAAATGAGGTGGTATTAAATTTCTGAACACCTTATTTCTGCGGTGTCTTCCTTCCCACGTTGATGGGATTTATTTCAGCGGTTCTGTATTCACCGGCTATTTCCTTAATTTCAATAGACAGGTACGTATTTTGTTGTTATTTTGACAGTTATGTTGGCTTCCGGTTTGAAACTATAAGTTGACGGATACTGATGTAACATTGTCATCATCACATAATGTTGAGTGTTAAACGCAAGGAGAAATATCGTAAGACAACGTACATAAAAGGTGTGAAGCTACGAAGCAATTAAACTAGTACGAACGTAAAAGAAAGATAATGAGAGGATTATGTTCATTCATTGTTGTAGGTCATTTTCTATATATGGTCATGCCAAACATACACGAAAAATGCCTGAATCTATATTTTGCAAACATTCTCATCTGTGCATTGTAACGGTATGATATTTTTGTTAATCACGCCTTTTTCAAGTCCCATACAAATAACGGTAAATATGACCATCGCCAGAAGGATCGGATATACCGGAAAAATGACATCACCTTTGTACATGCTGAAAGAGAATGAGTTGATAAATGCTTTAAAACATATTTTACATTTAGAATAATACAATGGTATTTCCAAGACAATTAAGAAGTAAGTGGCTATATGAAATATGAACAGTGGAATAAATAGTGAATTTTTGGCCTGTATATTCAAAACCCTGTCCTTTTTCTAAAACTACATAGCTTTTAAATTATTGAATAAATTTATCTGTATGGTAACGAAAATCAGTATATTGCTGATCAGGCTAGGTCAGATGGCTTTGTAAATTATTAACATACATTTAGACCTATATACATTTGTATATTTAATATCATATTTTAAGATAGTATAACAATATTCCCCGCAGTGGCATTTTCTTCCAAAATAGAAACAATGTAGGTAGGTGTGCCTATTCATCATTTTGATAGACGATTATCAAAATCATAATATTTATCACCATGCGAGGTTTCTTGCAAAACAAAAAAACTTATATCAACAGCAAGAATATCGGTCGTCGTTAGTTATAACGGCGTCTCCGTGGCCGAGTGGTTAAGAGCGTTGACTTTGAATCACTCACATACCCAACCCCCTCCCCAACACACTGTGGGTTCGAATGTTCAGCTAGGGTGTAGAATTCATGCACATAATGAAGGAATTCCAGCCGGTTTACGGAAGTCAGACAGCGGTGATCTTCCTCTAGCATCAAAAGCTGAAAAACGGGAAAGCTGACCTGTTGTTGTTATTGATAATACGTTAAACCAAACAAAAACAACATTATGTTTAAAGCTTGTTCAAACATTTATATATTTACAATCTATGCTGTAAGTTATGTTATCTCCTGTGTCCTGATCAGTGGCTGTTAGAGTCGTCACAGACTGACCTGAAATGATAATATTTAAAATGAAATGTATATCTATTCAAAAGACATCGTTTAACTGATTCTTACAATTAATGCGACTTGCTACATTCTACTGATGGTACTTGATAGTATTTTCACACTTCCGCAAAGTTTAGACACGTATATATTTAATTTGTTATGTTTGGTTTTATGTCAATATTCTAAATCTTTGGCTTTTATGATGGAGAAAGAGACCCGATGCATATATGAATATTCCGACCATTTATTAAACGAATATGAAATATAAAATAACGTAAGCTGTTAGGATACATTAGAGGAAATTCAATCATTTCACAACACTGTCCACCTTTCCCAATTGCAAACTAAAAGCGTTTCTGCAACTGTATGCATTTACACTTCAACATTTGATTATATTTATAATTCATGACTAAAAAAGTATGTTCAGTAAAATATTAGAGCTACATGTTTATTATTTCTAATGTGTAAATTACATCTGAAATATTATCGTGAAATAGACTATACAATATATTATATCTATTGATTCATATGATTCATATTTCATTTAAAGCAAACCTCCTGTGGAAGCGTCAGCAACGCAAGCTGACAATGATGCAGCACTGAATGTCGGGGCCTCGTTCACGTCCGTGACGGTAATTGAAACAGTTGCTGTTCCAGTATTTGTATTTGAAGATGCATTACTATCAACTGCTCTGGAATGATAAATTAAAAAATTTATTCGACTACGTAAATTTTTTTCATTTTGTTGGGTTTTACGTCGAATCGGCACAATTATAGGTTATATGGCGACTTTCCCGCTATGATGGTGGAGGAAGACCCCAGGTGCCCATCTGTGCATTATTTCATCACGAGTGGGTACCTGGATAGAACCACCGAACTTCCGTAAGCCAGCTGGATGGCTTACTCACATGAAGAATTCGACGTCCCGAGTGAGGCTCAAACCCAAATCGACTACATATATATATAGATACACAACTTACTCTAATAAGATATAACCTGAGATAAATTTTCAGTAAAGCCAATCTATTTTGTTTTCAAAACAGATTTGAAACCGTTGGCAATGAATTCAAATCGCTAACAAAATGCCCGCTACCAATTAATAGTCAAATGGAAATATATCGTATATTTCATGTATTTAGCCAAACGTTAATATTATTTCCTAACAAAGATTATTTCATGGCTTATATTTACATCTGGATTTTATTCAATAATATTCAAACCTACTTATAGACGGTTGTGTTTTTTACTGAAGACCATGCAAAAGATACATGAAGCTTACCGAACTTCAACTGTGTAGCTGGCGGTCGTTTCAAAATCAAGTGCACTATCTAGATTGATGAGACCAGAAGATGAGTTTACCGAGAAAGGAGTACCAGAAGTCAACAGGGTGTAGGACGCAATTGTATCGGAACCAGATGGAGTGGCTGTAAATGAAGTTGTTGTTGCACCCACAGGCTGATCCTCGGGAAATGTAATTGGTGCTGCTCCTGGTCCACTTGCGGCGTCTGTGATATTTGGAACAGTCCATCCTGTAATCTGTGCATCTGTACCAATATACTATCCGTGTAAAGCATGTAGCAAGTATTAGTATTTATATGTTATGCAATTTACAATGCAACAATTTGCAATGAATCTTATGACAAATTCCATTGGACAAAAGTGTATAAGTTTGTCTAGGTCAAAAGATGGAATATTCTTGTATATTATAAATTACTTTTACGAGCTATTTTCAAACCATTGTACTACTTTTAAAGTTACAAAAGGAAACACCATTATAAACGAAAGTGACTTAAATGTACGTATTAAGAAAATAATAAGTTTTAAAGATAAAATTACGAAGATATATGTGAAGAAAGTTATTGTCTAAATAAATCAGTAAAAATGTTCAAAAAAGACATCTACGTTGCATTAAAAGAAATATTTTACATGTTTGTTTGATAAACTTAATGTTAACCTCCAAATGAGTATAAAATATATACTGTGCTCAGCTTTCGCTAAGATATTGTATCTTTATATATTAACTGTAAATGTAGAAAACCCTAAATATAAAATCTAACAGCGTGTGTACAGTTGCAATTATCAAGTAGTAGAACTATTTGGTTTGAAAATAGCTCGTAAAAGTAATTTATAATATATAGTTTTTAGGAAATTATAACGTTACAAACTAAAGCATAATTTAACATTCGTTAAAATGTAAAATATCTACGGGCTGAAGATATGGGTGTATTATAAAAGCGCTACAAAGTAACATCAGAAATCAATAGAGTTTGTAAGGAAACCGATTTACAACTAGCAGTAATTGGTCTAGTAAGTTTTATTTTTGGCCTATTAAAATCTATAATGCAAACTTCGCGGATCTCTTGTATGGAAAAACGTACTGTTTTGAATTTAAGTATATCCTTTTATAAGCACTATTTCTATAAAATTCCAGACAGATAACATGTAGCTCCTCTGGTCTCAATCAGTAAAAAAGACTAAGAACGTCACAGCTGGGATAAGTATATAAGAAAAGTTGAAGTACCAATCTGCAGTACGATTCAGGCGTGTATTAAGGATACACTTAGGAGTGTATTGGTCTTTATTTTATGCTCTTCGGTGAAATACTGAAATTTATCAGTGAAAAAAAATTTGATATTTTCACTGTTTCACTGGTACGGAACTACACCTGAGTGCGAAAGAATATGAATTCTAAATAATAGAAAATTCCTTGCAAAATATACTTCAGCAAAGATATAGATGTATAAAAATACTAATATAATCATAAATATACTATATTCTATCATAATAAAATGTAAAACAATTCAGGAAACGTAATAGAACTATTTACATTTTTCATACAAAGATATTCTGACGTCACGAAATAATGGCGTCATGATGCGAGTCACGTGACGTTGCGCGGACAAACTGGATATAAGTTGGTTAAAACATTTAAAAATACATAAAATAAATAAAAAAAAAGGTTTGTTCCAGTGTAAGATCAAAATGTATTTCATTCGTGCACACAATAATTTACATTTTCTCTCGTGGCTACGCCACTCGTGAAAATATTGCATTACAGTGTTCACTAAAACAAACAAATATCCTCTATTATTTAATGGGCATTTTCTGCTTTTATTTTATATAAATTCATCATGTTTTCCTCTATCAGATTCCAAAACAAATATTAAAAAGTTCAATTTTAGCATATACTTGTTGTTCTTGTCACTTTTAGGATTATCTTAACAGGAGAGAAAACGTGTGTAAACAAAGCGATTCTCGCACTCACATGCTTTAAAATACCTTTTTATGCGCATTCCGTGGAAAATTTAGACATATTATAGCCCCAAAACAGATAATTCAAAAGGAAATGACATCAGCGTGAAGAAAACAACTCAGACATTCGCGCTCATTTCATAAAAATTTAATGACGCTGAGGGACAATATATTTATTTATCAGTTTTTAAATGTTTCAAGCTAGAATGTATGTTATAATACGAAAAAAACATACACTATTCCTTCAGTATAAAACCTGTATTAATTCCAAATGATAACGTGATTCCCGCGCAAACGCAAACGCGAGGGTGCGTCCATTTCATGATAATAGATAAAACAGCAATACTTGACAATAAATAATCGGTATTTGTTTCATTGCAACTGTCCAGTAAGTACATAACAAAATAGCTCAGTCGGGTAAATTGCAGATGCCAAATGCAAACCGTTATGATTTGTATGAGTTCGAATCCTCGCGACGATTTTTTGTTCAGATAATTTTCAGTTTCGGTATTTCCTATCTGTTTTCATTCTTCTTTTCTTTCTTTGATGGTTTGTATATACATATATATCTTTATTTAACATGTGTGCATTATTCTCTTTCCATTTATATGTTTAGTGTATGCATATATATCTTTATTTAACATGTGTGCATTATTCTCTTTCCGTTTATATGTTTAGTGTATGCATATATATCTTTATTTAAAATGTGTGCATTATTCTCTTATGCATATAACTAATTTCGTCTTTGATATGCTACTAAATATTTCTCATTTGCAATATCCTCTTCATTGTGTCATAGAGAAGGCATGCATTTTAAGCATGTATTTTCTATGCAATTTTAGAAAAATAAAACGAAAATTAACTGCCGTCGCTAAGTTTCGAACCCAAACGGCAAAAGATCTGATGACCATAAACGGCATGCTTTACCTCTGTGCTAATTTGTATTTGGTATGGGAAAATAGAAATGTTTAGATTACGAAAAGTTACACTAATGCTTCATTTAACTCTATTAATAGTTATGTTTGTAAACATCACGTAATCATTGGGGCATAGTATTTGATGAATTTGCAGGATAAACAGTGACCATTTGACATGTGTTTACAAAACAAACTATAACACCTTTCCGCAAAGAACAGCCAGGCTAGCTATAAATTTAGTCACGGTATTTCCATACCATCAGCTTAGCATTTGATTTCCTGAATCTGAATAATTATAATGTGGTCATCCAAGGCCAATGGAGCGTTAATGGGAGTTATATTGCTTTGGTGTAACCGAAGTTATATGTATTAACTTCACAAGGTAAATATAATGGATTTTTGACTTGCTCTATTGAGGCTTAATTATTTGTAAGTAAGTTTTAATTATGTTCACACTGTCGGCTTATTAATACATGAAATTAAAGAATGAAGTAGTCTGATTTGTCGGCAGAAAAATAAAGAGAGTTCAGTCTTTTATGAAGGAGGAGTCTAAGGATAAAATTCATTTAACACATTTTTGTCTTTTTCTCACAACAGGAATTCACAACTTGGGGAAGTGTTTGAAGAAATTCAAGACTGTTTCTTTGAAGAATGGTCTATTAACTCATTTTTGAATTACATATCAATTCAGTGAGGAAGGAATCGGAGTCCCAAAAATAATTGATTTCTCTGTAACTTTTTTTTTGATAACTAAAAGAAAAATTGTGAAACGCTTTGGTAGTTTATAGGACTGACACACTGCATACAAATTGTGGTTCATTTGAAGTACTGATGATAGAGTTGAATCTGTTTAAAGATAACAACATAACAACAGAGTTTTACATATTGTGTTATCTTTACAGAATCTTGATGCTTAAAATCTTATCAATATAATACCATGGCATAGCTAAATCTTTCCCCTTTATTTAGGTATGCTTCATAGCATGTTATTTAAGTAAACGTAGAAGAACACTATGTTAAAGCAAGGCATCCCTCACTCCTAAGTGTGTCCTTAAAGCAGCATTGAAACTAAAACATGGATGAAACATTTGCTCGTGGGAATCTGGTTTTAGTATTTTCCACATTAAGTATACCTTGTACATGCCTTTTATATTTCTAATTATAAAATAGCCGCTATATTTAATTAATCATTTATTTATTGATGATAATCATTTATATCTAAGTAGTCCTTGATTTTTTTCCAAACCAATATATAAAATGTTAGCAATGTCAAGAAAAATATTTTATACCTGTATCGCGTCAGTCTAGTGAGATTTTGATATCACCCTTCAGAAACACTGAACATGCTGAAAAGACCTGACGTTTACACAAATATTGTTAATAGAGAAATTGCGATTTCAAACACGTGCGGATACCGATACGTGTAGCAAAAATGTGTGTTAAACTTCATCAATATTTGCATATATAGTTTATATCAAATTATACAAAGGAGGCTTTTCAAGTTTTTGATTTAGAAATAGATAAAAGTAAAACGGGACCTTTTATATTGAAATCATGTCAAATGTATTATCTATTGAAAATGTTTTCTCTACGTAATTACTTTCTACAACATTGTCGTGTCTTTTAATATTAACATGCGTCAAAAATTGTGTGAACGCAGACAATCATTTCACATCGTTTTCACTCTCTTGTTGAAGTTTTTAATTATTTTCATAAACAATACAATACAAATGCTCACGAAATATACTATATTAAAAGATCTGATCTTATGAAGTGTGCTGTAAAATTAAATTTTGCGTATAAAGTTTTATTAAACCATTTCATCTCTTTTCATCGAAACTTACATATTTATAAATGTTTTAAGTATCTGTTATGACTCATGAGGATTTTACATGGTTATACACATTTCATGGAATGTAGAAACTTCAACGTTACCGTCTTACTATAGCGACATGAACTTAGATAAACAATGCAACATCTTGGATCGTATTCCAAATTCCTCCTAATGCTATTCCTGACGTTTCAAAAGAAACTGACATTGGTAATGATACTGTAGTGTAACTGACAGAGCATTTTCAGGAGAAATGATATAGAAAGAAATTTATTTATACCCTAAATGAAAAAATATGGGAGTTCATTTTATTTCGATGGCATATATTTGCTTCAGTGGAGTCTTTTACGGTTACAGAACTACAATTGAACGCAAATGTAGATGAATTATTAATAATCTTTCCAAACTATACATCAATAAAAATTTAGAAACATATAAACATGCCTTCCATCATATATATATGGAAAAAACAAAATCTTAAATCATCATACAATTCTTCAACTATTATTGTGGTGTCAGGTTTTGCTCGTATCGTTGCCCAATGCGCCTGACGTTGTGCGGGCAAAATTGGCATAATTTGATAAAAATCATCAAAATAAAAGAAAATGTGTTTGTCTTACACACAAGATCGAAATATATTACACTTAGTAACACCAGCCTTTGAATTTTGATATTAAACATTTCATCAAATGATCAAACCGATGTCTAGCAAAATAGAGAGAGCTAGAGAATTTATATGAACAAATCACCACAATACACCAGCCCGATTACGGAAAAGCGCCTAGCATTACAGGGGAGTGTGCACATTCTACAACAAATCCATTAACTAAATAAAGTTGGTTTCATCCCTGCCTTTAAGATATATACACGCTCGAACTACACTACATATTGGAACTGGATCAACATTTGCATATATCATCAAATCACTGTTATCACGTCACACATGTTAGTCTTTTAGAGTAAATTAGACAAGAGAATCGATATATTCTCTTTCTGATTAGAGACTGGATCACAGTGATACAATAAATCTATAGAGATTATATACGTTAACGGAAATATTTAAATTCCTAGCAGTTTGCAGTTCGAAGAAACAAGCTTGCACTATTAAGTATTACAATTTTTCGGAATATAGTGTTTACCTTTCTTTAATATATGTTTACCATTTATGTATATATCACTTACTGATCTTCCAAATAAATATATAAAATTATGTTTTATATCACACAGACAGGAAGTATCCACTTCTGTTTCAAATAAGCCTAAAATAATTTCTGAATTACACCAGGAAAGAATTCTATTTTACATAATATTATTCTGCATTATCAACACATTTTTTTTCTTTCCTGTCAAAAATATATATATCTGAAAAGAAGAAGATAGTTTAGGTTCACTTTAGAAGTTTTTTCCTGTACCAAAATGGTTATCTGTCTAATTATTTAATATTAATTTTAAAAATAGGTCCGTTGAGCAAAATTAATGCTTCTACTAGTAATGTATATATCATGTAAATTTGAAACATCACTTACCTGTGGTATACAAGGTAGCTCCACACAAAAAGACAACAATCCAAACTTCAGTGAGCATCCTTCTTCCTACGATTTCTAATTCTGTTACAAAAGCTGTCCTGACGTTAGTTTTGCCCGGTGGCTCTGGGCTCTCGCAGCCTGCTACGTGCTCTTATATAATATAAGTCCCCGGCCGTTTCCATGACTTGCCTTAAACATATCCAAATATTTATGGAAACATTACTGTCACTAAGCAATTTGCATTTCAGAGGAACAGGTCGAAACAAACTCTACTTAAACAAAGATTTCATACGAAATATTAATGCCTTATCCAGTTGCCACCGGTAGAAAGAACACGCCTCAGTTACCAATAAAAACTCAACGTATCAAAACGACAGTTTCTACCACGCATGTGCAGCTGTGAATCTAGAGCTTGTGCAATCCATTCCGTGGTTATTTCGTTTCGTAATCAAAAGACTATGTAATTACAGACGTTAAACTATAATATTAATTTTTAAATTTCAGTCAGTTGTTAAAATTTTGATAAGTCAACCTGCGCATCCAGCGGGGTCCACATATTTCTGATAACATTCGTATTGTCATTGGTGCTCGGTTATCATTTGTACTGCGAGACCTATAGCAACCTTCTAACAATTTGCTTACAATGAAAATCCGACTAATATCAAAATAGCCATGTATTTTGTGACAAAATTTTATGCCAGCAATGTATGTAGAGATTGTTTTAGGTGATTGCCCTTTTTCAAAACAGTATGCCATGAATAGAATAATATGCTTGACAGGAATTGGCCACTGCGTATCTAAGTTGTAAAGGGATCTGAATTTTTCAAAAGCAGTGATGCCAGTTTGATACGTGAGACGAGTATTATGAGCTATTACAGACTGCAAAAGTTGTCCAGCTCTAGACTGAAGGCGTTCCATAGAAATTCCGGAACCTGACATGGGGTGCTGTCTGCGTCTGGTGCTAGCTCCCGGAATCTGGTTAACTGAAACCGAGATAAAGCATCGCAGATGTCGTTTTGGTGACCAGGAAGGTGGCAACCTTTTATAAGTATATTTAATTTAAGACACCGTAAGGTAAGAATTCTAACAAGGCACATGACAAGGTCTGATTTGGAGGACAATTTATTCAAAATTTGAACTACTGCTATATTATCACAGTTGAATTTAATTTTCTTGTTCGCTAATTCATCTCCCCAAATAAACAATGCTACCACGATTGGAAATAGTTCTAGGACAGTAATGTCTGTCGTAATACCCGATAAATGCCAAGACACTGGCCACCTAGCGTTACACCAATGGCCCTGATAATAAATACCAAAGCCTAGTTGTTCGCCCCCAGCACTGTCAGAAAATAATTGCACATCTTCATTTGTGACCCAGAACTTATCGTGGAAAACGGAAATACCATTAAACTTTCGAAGGAATGTCAACCACATAGTCAAATCCTGTTTCACCTCATTTTTCAACCTACTGTGATGGTAGGGTTTAGTGAGACCGCAAACTGTATTTATTAGCCGGCGTATAAACGGCCTACCTACCACAATAGCCCTGCAGCAGTAATTCAGAGACCCTATCAACGACTGTACTTTCTTTAAAGTTGTTTTGGGGTGATGTAACATGTCTTCAATTTTTGAGATAATTTCTTCGATTTTCGAAATGGGAATCCTTACAGACATGTCCCGGCTCGAAAGTTCAAGTCCCAAAAACGTAAGACACTCACAGGGACCTTCTGTCTTATCGTCTGCTAACGGTACCCCTAGCTCGGACATCGTTTCTTTAAAAACAGTTAATATTTTTGAACAAGAATCTTGAGTTTTATTTCCCCCTAAATAATCGTCTAGATAATGAATTAGTTTTCCCGATTTCATTTTCAGCTTGACACAAAATTCCAGAAATCTGGCAAAACGTTCAAAAGTAATACAGGAAATTGAGGCTCCAAATGGGAGCATTTTGTCCACAAAAAATCTGTTATTGAATTTGAAACCAAGTAGTTCCCAGTCCGCGGGACAGATCGGAATTAACCTATATGCGCTTTTTTAAATCGGATTTAAACAATTTGCAGTTGCGACCAAGAGCCTGTACCAAATTTACTGCCTCGTCAAAACGGGTGTATTGTACGGTACAGAGGGCCGGGTCGATATAATCATTTATAGATTCACAGGGTTGGTATGACAAATGATGTATCATTCTATATTCCCCCGGAGATTTCTTTGGCACTAGTCCTAAGGGTGAAACAATTAAATTCGATACAAAATACGGATCTTGGAATGGTCCCGCCACGCGCCGAGCCTCAATTTCCTTTCTAATTTGCTTTTCTATAATGTCTGGTTTGAGTAAAACTGAACGTAGGTTATTAGCATCACGAGAAATCCTAGGACCAGAGTATTGAATAGAAAATCCATTCCTAAAACCATTTAGTAAGAAACTGGCTTCAGCTTTATCATAAAATTGTAAATAATATTCCAGAACGGATATATTTATCGGGGAAGGGGCTAAACTCTGAACATCTAAATTAGAGGGTTCGTTTTGACTTACTGATTGCTGCCCTTTACTTTCTGTTGTTTTGACCCCTAAAGAAACCTCTACCTCTTTGAAAGCCTCTACCTCGGAAGGGCCTGTGAAAAGCAGAGGTGTTGCTTATATTTCCCTGACTGTTAACTGATGGATTGCACTCAGCTTGAGGATGAGGCCCATTACATCTAGAACATACATGAGGGAATCTACAATGTGGCCATGAGCAACGACCAGCGTTAAAGTCCAAGCATGCAAACCTACTTTGTCTAACAGCAGGTGGAGTTGATGAGCTAGGCTTTGCAAGTGTACAACGCCACCATAGGTCGTTATTTATCTGTGACCACGGGGCGTGAGATATAGCTTGGCGAAGCCTAAATTGTTCATCATACGTTCTCCACGCAAAGCCAGGTTGACGCGTAGCACATTCACGGATGTTGTACATATAGTGCAATAATTCATATACTTGATCCGGATGATTAGATAAATAAACAGATGCAAAAATAAGAAATGCGTCAGTCCATTTTTCAATGTTCGAGATATTTTCCTTACATTCTTTTTGAGAAGATATAATAAGGCCCTCTGAATTTAACTTAAACACTCCACCTTTGCAAAATTCTGACAACTCTATCGCTCCCTTAAGAAGTAGCGCTAAGTTAATATATTCTCCTCGACATATCTGCTGTTTTAGAGTAGTTGGCACGTGCACCGATAAATCATCGTGCGCTAGACGTATTATAGAGTTAGAATAACTGTTTGGTAGAATAGAGTTCGTCCCGTTTTGAAAATTATTTTCACAGACGGGTGAATGAAAGGCTGTATTACCCGCTTGATTCATAGAGCTACACCCATTTGATGTCAAATTTGAACTAATATTGTTTTGAGAAATTCAGCCAGAAGATCTTAAAATCTGTTCAAAATCTATAGTATCTGACCTACCGGCTTCTGTGTTTGTGATGGTATCATCCACCAGGTCCTCCAACTCCTCCGATGGCCGTTTCCGCCCTCGCTGTCGCTCAGGGTCCCGCTCCGCTGGGTGTTCCCGCTGTAACGCATGAATATCGCCAGCAACTGGCAAAATCTTTGACCGAACATTAAGTTCCTTTGTTTGTTCGTTTTGTCCTTATGTGTTGGCTTTGTGTGCGTGTGTGTTGTTCGTTTTGTCCTTATGTGTTGGCTTTGGGTGTGTGTGTGTGTGGTGCACGCGTCTGCGTGCTGGGGGTTTCGTTTTGAGGAGGCTACGTTTTTGGTGTGTGGCATTCCCTGTTTGATATTTTTCTTTGTTTTTTAGATATTTTATCTCTAGTATGTAACAGTGTTTTAGATGATCAAATTGAAGCGTCGTTAGTCCGAGCCGTGTGATAAGACTATGTTATTTGTTTTTCCAAAAACAAAACAACAACAATATACTTATTGTATTGCATTTAATCCAATCAGAAGTTAACTCATAAAGAAACTGGCCAGTGTTCAATCGGATTTTGCAATAATTTCATTTAAGTAGTCAAATAAGTATTGGATTAGATACCTCAATTATTGACAATATCTTGAATGTTTTGCTGTGTTTCAATAGTACAAAATTCAAAAGTCATTGCCACCTTCCTCGTGAGTGTGTAGATTATACTTCTGTTCCGACATGAAATAAATGGTTAAAAAAACAATTTTAGGTAGAAAAGACAAATAGTTTACAGATCGTGCAAATGAAGTAACATTCACGTTCTATGAACTATTGTTTATATCAAAATTGCATTAAATGTAAAATTTACAAAGTCCTACAGAATAATTCTGTACGACCCCAACAAACTTCTCTAAGTAGAGTGTGTATCTCATATGGCACTGAACTCCTGCCTAGCTTATAGCTGACACACACGAGTCCTTACCTATTTAATTTGCTGGAAAAATAGAAACTGCTCGCCAAACTAACAACAACCAATGTATTTTCACAGCTGCTGTGACTTTAAAAATCAGTCTAGTTGGCCCGTATTAAAATGTTATTAATCAAGCGATTTCAAATTTGTCTTATTATTTGTCCAAGGGTTATCGCATTGGCCCTAAGGCCTTAGTGTAATGTTAAATAAAAAGGCAGCGAAACTTTGCAGTAAATGCACATGTACAAAATTATTGAAACGCATTTGTATAAATATGACACGGTTATAATGTATAATCATTTAACAAAAACAGAAATAAAACTAGTTCTAGAATGCTTGTTCATATTGGTGATATTATATATTGTCACATTCTTACAGAGCGACAGATGGTGCAACACCAACAGCGGGGACAGGTACAGCCACCATAACAGTCACAGTAACTGATGTCGATGAGACACCAGCCTTTGGTGCAACTTCCTACAGCCAATGTATACTTGACGGATCTGCTGCTGGTGAAATTTTGCAAACATTAGAACTAGCTTAAGAACATGATGATGTTAGATATAAACATGATTCTAGAAGAGTATGCACCTTTAGAATAAGCTGAGCATGTAATTGTGTTGTTATTCAGAAATTCAGAATATATTTGAGAACGAGCTTAAAGTAGAAATTTATTATGCAATACGCGTTTTGCATGGTTAAAAGTTAGCGCATTTTTGCAGTTTTATATAAACGACTGCTTTGAATTTGCTAATTGAAATTTGCTAATTAATGGCACTTTGGTATTTTTGTTCCAGAGAAATGCCAAAATTGGCTATGGAGAATACGTAACAAAATGGAAATTAGTCATTAATTGTCATTACATGTCTTTGACCTTAAAATATCGAAAAGTACCTAACCAAAAGTACATAAATTTTACTTTCGTCATTGTATAGATTATAATCTTATCAATATCGTTAAAAACGATAGGTTTGGGGAGACTTTGGTTTTGGAACGTGGCTGTACGTGTTTAATTTATTGATCTTTGATTTCTAATCAGTTTCTAATATATACTTCCAGAAACGACTCTAACAACTACCCTTGCAACCGATTCTGACCCTGGAGATAAGATTACACATAGTATAAATTGTAAGTACAAAGCGCTTTTTAAATACTATACCATTGCATATCATAACTTCATTTAAGTACTTTGGAATTCGTATGAATTTTTCCAGCTGCTGACTGTTTTCCTTTATTTATTTGTTTTGTCCTTTTGTGTTTGCTTTGTGTGTGTGTGTGTGTGTGTGTGTGCGTGCGTGCGTGCGTGCGTGTTGGTCTTGTGCCCTTCCGCGTGCTCGGTTTTCGTTCGGGGAGGCTGCGTTTTAAGAACGGGGCTTTCCCTGTTGGATATTCACCCTTGTCTCTATGCATTTATTTGGATATTCATCCTTGTCTCTATGCATTCATTTCGAAAGACTTTATCTTCTCACAGATATACTTAGACAAAAATATTTCCGAACAAAACAAAAATAATAAAAAAGTGCATATTTCTTCAAAAAGAAGGAATACTTAGCAAATCAATTATTCATCTAGTATGCTACTAAAATGGACCTTCCCTCTCATTAACATTAAAATTTGATAAAATATGAACATTGCAGATATTAATCTCGGGGCCTTGAATTTCACCCACAGTTGAACCGCAACAGCCTTCAAATTCGTGCTGACGAGGAAGGCAGAGAGTATATTCATCTCACCCATGACGTGAAAGAAAAACAAAATCAAAGTGGCATCACAAATAAAAAGAGAACTTATGCCATAGAAGGTGACAGTGAAAATTGTCCTTTACAGAACTTGAAGGCTTTTATGGTGCACTGTGACCCAAATGCTGAAAAGCTGTTTTGCCATGTAAACAAACTAGCTTTGGAGGCTCCAGATGTTTGTTAGATTTTGTACAACACTAAACCTGTCAGCACCAAACAATTCACCAGTTTTATGGGCGACATTTCTAGAAATGCAGGTCTTGACACACGGTAATTATGTTTTCAGTTAATTTCATTTCTATTAAAACAAAAACAAAAAAAAAACTAAGATTCTATTAAATCAAGTTCAATCCTAAACACTTCACACAGATCTTCAAATAACAACTGAATTGTAACTGTCAGGAAGTTTACGACTGATGTGCATAAACACCGAAGATTGGATCTTATTGTATGGTACCATCGCATTTTCAGATACACCGCACACTGCCTTCGTGTTACTGCAACCCAGGAGCTGGATGATGCCGGATGTGAGATCCGGCATATAATGTTTATGACCGGACATCGTAACGAGGCATCTGTTCGGTCGTACAGCAGAGGAACGACAACAGAGCAGAAAATGAAGATGTCTAAAATCCTCACCAAATTATCAACTGGCTCAAGGGAAAATTCTCAGCTAAATTCATGTGCAGTTCTGGTTCCAAGTTCGGATGGTCCAAATCCAACCTATGAAAATAAAAAACAATCACCATGTGTCAACAAGATTCCGGAATGGGAATGTTTAATCCGTCTTCGTGCACGTTTAGCAACTGCACATTCACTCTGCAAAGTAGCCTTAAAACTCAAAATTAAGTTCAGATTTAAGTTTCATGAACGCGTAATTAACTGTGTTGCTGTTTCAGGCCTACAATGCTTAATACATATTCATGCTAAGGCATGTGGACCCAATATCAATTGTAACGAGCTGTCAAAGTAAAGCGTGTGGAAAGTTTATGATTTCTGGTTGTGTTGGGTAAAATGTGTGATGTTGAATAGGTGGACCTAGAATATTCATTTAAATCTTTAAATGAACATTCATTGTTTCGAGAAGTGTAGTTAGAAATTTGCCTGACATTCTATAGAAAACCTTACTATCATATTTCATCTTTTCCACAGTATTTTTATCATTAAGGTACATTGAATGCGAAATTCAATCTGTACATTTAAACAAACATAACGGTATATAAATTTTATGGCTCATGTAACAATTTCTTCACAGTACCCAAAACAAAAGTACAATTTGTAGGTGTTTACATGAACAACCAGTGTATGAATGCCATGGTAGTAGCCGTATACAAGTGCAACAGTAGTCTTTTTCCATCAATTAAAGTATTTGTGATGGCTTTTTGTGAGTGCAATGTATGTCGTAAAAGTTTTTACTTTCGATTTGCAAAATTTCAATTTTTTATTTTAAATATCTGACCTGACCAATAATAATGGCATCAGATTTAAAAACACAAACGAGAAAAATAACTTCATAAGAAGAAAAGAAGCACAAAAGAAATCAAAAAGCAGAAAAGAAAGCAATTTTTGTCGGACATCACATGGGATATATCTTTCGTTTTCAGTTTGATGAATGCGCAAGAAAGAATTGGAATGGATGAGCGTGTTTTTTCCATAAACTCTAAAACATGCATTTCTCAAGCAGATAATGTTGGCTTACCAATATTATTTTAAATATAAGCATTTCCAAATATCATAATTACCGTTTGCGTAATAATATTGGCAGTAGCTGCGCAAAGGTTACGTGCAAATAACAAATCTGCGCGTTTTGTAAATCGCTTAGCGCAAATAATCAATTTGCGATTAGCGCAACGATTGGCAAATAGGGCAACCTTACTCACTTTTGTCAAACTCGTAGCTGCCTTGCGCGTTTGGTAAATCAGTCTGCGCTAAAGACATACCAATTTTATCTTCCGACAAAATTTCGTAAGAGAGTCTTTGATACAAAATTGTTTAACGATAAAAATGGCAAAAACCAGACATACTTCAAGGTGTTTATTGCCCAAGCCGTTCTGTTCTACGCGTACATTACATTAAATGATAACAAGAGTGCCAGAATGTCACGCCCGTCACAGCAAATTTCTTTACTCTAGCTGCTGTATTGCAAATGAATTTTAATTTTGTGGTTGTTTAGTAATCATTGTAAGTCTTTTGTTTTCCTAAGTCCACAAAAAAATTCCTTACCAGGTAGAGAGACCTTAAAATACACCTAAAATTTGAAAGTAACATTTATGTTGTACCACAGAAAAGTGGTCTTGGTTTTTCCCTATGGTCAATTATAAAAAAGTTACAATATAAGCTATTTATAGTAACAAGTTAATCTTAAAAAAAAAAAAAATCCCAAAAAAAAAATTGTATGTCCACACAAAAATCTTTACCAGGTAGAGATTCGTCAAAATACACCTCAAAATTGGATGTAGCATGCATGTTGTACTACAGAAAAGTGGTCTCGATTTTTCCCTACGACTAGTAATGAAGAAGTTACAATATAAGCTATTTATAGTAACAACAAAGGAAAGTAATTCTAAAGAAAGGAACTGTACATGACACTTCCTCTCATGATGGTGTATAATTGTGCCAAGTTACATCAAAATCCCTCCATGCATGAAGAAAAAATGCTTCGGACAAAGTCATTCTTGTATCTGACCTTTGGCCTCTAAGTGTGACCTTGACCTTAGACCTAGGGACCTGGTTCTTGCACATGACACTTCGTCTCGTGGTGGTGAACATTTGTGCCAAGTTATATCAAAATCCCTCTATGCATGAAGAAGAAATGCTCCGGACAAGGTTTTCATTCTTGTATCCTTTGACCTCTAAGTGTGACCTTGACCTTAGACCTAGGGACCTGGTTCTTGCGCATGACACTCCGCCTCATGATGGTGAACATTTGTAACAAGTTATATCAAAATCCCTCTATGCATGAAGAGAGAATGCTCCGGACAAAGTTTTCATTCTTGTATCCTTTGACCTCTAAGTGTGACCTTGACCTTAGACCTAGGGACCTGGTTCTTGCGCATGACACTCCGCCTCATAATGGTGAACATTTGTGACAAGTTATATCAAAATCCCTCTATGCATGAAGAAGAAATGTTCCGGACAAAGTTTTCATTCTTGTATCCTTTGACCTCTAAGTGTGACCTTGACCTTAGACCTAGGGACCTGGTTCTTGCGCACGACACTCCGTCTCATAATGGTGAACAACTGTGCCAAGTTTCATTAAAATCCCTCCATGCTTGTAGAAGATATGCTCCGGACAAAGTCATTATTGAATTTGACCTTTAACCTCTAAGTGTGACCTTGACCTTAGACCTAGGGACCTGGTTCTTGCGCGTGACACTCCGTCTCATGATGGTGAACAACTGTGCCAAGTTTCATCAAAATCCCTCCATGCTTGTAGAAGATATGCTTCGGACAAAGTCTGTGGACGCCGCCCGCCCACCCGCCCGCCAGTCCGCCCATCCGCCCGCCAGGGGCGTTCCCATAATACGTCCCGTTTTTCAAACGGGCGTATAAAAAGGTGATCCGCATATTTATACAGTTATTTGAATAAGGTATATACGTCCTTGGTAATTTACATACTACTGCTTTAAAGGTCGTTTTTAGAGTTGTCATGATGAGTCAATAAGTAGGTCACTAAATACAACAATAAAAATCCTGCTCACACTATAAAGGCAATGTTTTTTCGCCAACATTCATGAAACCCCATCAGACTATCTGTTTGCCTAGAGTCTACCACAAAAGACACCAGTATCGTTATATCATCTCCTGTTCTATCAGTACTACATGCACTGCTTTGTTTGGTGTGGAGTTTCCTTTTGAACTTTCGTATTTGTATACCTTTTAATTCAGAATTGTTAAATATTGACACAGACATAGCAGACTGGGGAATATGCATAAAGTGTAAATATCCACTCTGCTTTTGTAATTTATTTCTATTTTTGAGTCCATTTTACTATGTGACTGTAATACCTTCAAAAATGGTTTTCATTAGACATCATAAAAGGAACCTTCAAGAATGTTTGATATGATTTTCAGTTAACGAAAATACCTTAGTTCATCATTTGCTATCAAAGTTAATGCAAGCAGTTACTGTAGATAACCGGTTTGATCCCTAGACTGGACTTGGGATTTTAAAACCAGCAGGCATTCCCTCGTCGCGAAATCAAGACACAGTTGACATAAGACTAACTACAGTACAGCATCTCAAACCTAATATCACTGGTGTGGTCAAATTCTTACACAATTCTTAAAACTAGAAGCCTTAACGATAATTTTCAACGGAGGTTGTTGCTCTGGGAAGATGTCAATTAGGGAGTAAGACTTCTTCGACACATACCAAGAATTACATAATTTTATTGAAATATTGTTTGCGATAACTTCGATATTGATTAAGCAAACACAAAACGGTGTTTTAATAATGATCACTTTTTTGTACTTTCGGTGTTGTGATTTTAATATTTCACTGCTTTTAATGGGATATAGAAAGGAATTTTCTTTGTAGAATCCAATTATTGTTAAAACGTTCACGAGTAAATTGAATGTGAATACTAATTGTTTTCTTATAAACGCTTTTTCTTCGTGCAGTTCAATATTAGACAAATAGTACAGAATTAAACAAATATTGAACTCGGTGCTGAGCTCCATCGAAAGCAGTCCAATATCAATATACAATTATACCGCGAGTACAAAAGAGATACGTCATGACAGTAATAACGTAAATACGAGGGTGTCCGAAAAATGATTCAACTGGGTCAGTATTTTGAGAACTGTGCTGATTTTATGAAGAAGTCCTGTTTATTATGAATATATGAATTCACATTTATTCGTTAACAACTACTCTCACTACTTCAGATAAAAACGGGTGTATTATGACCCTTATTTTAGGGTGTATATAAAGGTCACAAACATTTTAAGAGGACAACAATCTTTCGTTTAAACATTCTTCGTTGTTGAAGTGCTCTGTATTGTTTTATACAAATGCCTATTAAGATGTTTTTCTCCTTTGTAAATGTTGGTTTTTATGTTTTCTTGTTACATTATTTCTTGCATTAATTTACTCGTATTTCTATATTTTCATATACGTATTGTAACCTTATTTGTCACAGCTTACAAACGTCAGTCTTCACAGAATTTCTGCAAATTGAAATAAATTTGACGTAGTTGTTTCCTTTCTAATCGTGTAGTTATGACTGCCTCTTCAATCCATTTTTTGTGCTACGTAAACTCCTGTTCGTGTCATGTCTTTCCATACCAAGAGAGATACCTAGTTCCAAAAATGAAAGCTTGATAAGATTTTTGGTGACCCAATTACATAATTCCATTGTGGTTGTTTAATTATAGAGACCAAGTACATTTTATAGCCCCTCAAAACAAAGTGTCTGTTCAAAATCAGCTGGCAAAATAAAACTACATTTTATTGCTAGTGAATAAGAATGTACCCTTAACAAACATTTGTACTGAATATAGCTAAAATGTCTGTCTTTACAAGTGTGTTCCAATCCTATATCTAAGATGAACAATCGAAGTGTAGGCTGAATTTGCTTTCGAACATCCATCCTATTTAGATTAGAAGACCAAGCATAACAAAACTAAACTAAGTTATTAAGATATGAATCATCAACGACAAAATAACTTAAGATGGTCAGTTTGCAAGGCGTGTACAGACAAATGGCAGTTTAACAGACCTTTTAAAGTAGTCAATATAAATTCCTTATTTAAAGTTGCAGAGCGTTCCATAGCAATGGTCGGGTTGTCATAGAGTACGGTTCTAGTATTTGACACTAGTAATGAAACGATGCCTTTAGAAAGAATATTCCTGTCAGAAATGCTCGTGTACAGCCTTTTACATGACATTGTACTGTACTCTGTATCTCAGGGTAGTGTAGCACCGAAATATGACAGTAACTCTTCTTTCTAGTAAAATAATGGCAGCTACCAAGTAGTTAGTAATGTGTCTGGAATCATGCTTTTATTTGCACAGAATTACCCTCGATTAATCACCGCATTGAGATGCATCCATTAGATGATTCCTAAAGGTAGTGCTCGCTCAATTCTTGTTACACATTGTTTGGTTTAAATGGCATGTACAAATGTTCGAGACGCCACTTGCTATTTCACCTATTTGTTTAGTGTACATTGAGTAACTCTTTGGACAAAGTCCTTATCCCAGGGGTACATATTTAGCAGGACAGGCGCCGAAAATGCACACTCAAAGCAAATCGTTTGATTGTAGTCTCATAGATATGACATCTAAGCAGGTCCTTTGTCTGTGAAACATACTTGGTGTTCAAGACAATGTAATAATGCCCATAAGTCAATTGTGCCACGGGCTGCCGGCAGATCAGACAACACGATACCCATTACACAGTTTTGGCGAAGTGTCTGTTGATCAAGCACGAGATTTTCTGTATGCAGACTGCAGTCCTTCGTGTTTTTATCTAGATGGGGCACTTCACTGCCTTTTGCTTAACCTTTGAAATAAAAGAGAATATGAACGTCGAGTTTTCGCCGCGTGACCTCGCTGATTATCGTGTTTTCGCAGCATAACCTGGTCATTTATATAATTCAATAGTTGTGTTGTTTTCTCGGCGATGTCACAGGGGAAAGCACGAAATATAAGATGTTCGAGCGGGGTCGAGGAGCAAAAGCCGAGGTTTATGAAATAAAACGGCGGGGCGCGGGATATGAGCGGGGCGCAGGTCGCAAACACGCTAACTAGATTGATGCGGACCGAAAAAATGAAATATAAGAGACATAATGACGCGACTGCGCATTCTGATTACTTCGAATTATTGCCCAGATAATTTTCGCCGAGCTCCCCAGCTGATTGGCGGGTTTTGTAGAATGGTAGTGCTAAGGCATTCTTATGCAAAGAGTAGTATGCCCGGGAAAATGATGTTTAAATATCTTGAATTGTGACACTGGTAAATCAATGTACTTTATTCAAATTATCTAAAAATATAAACTATACACCTTTAGAAATCACTTAGTAACTAGATACCCTCATGCGTAAGTACGTTCGCACAATTTGCATTGCTTCTATATCGCATTGTTTAAAACCTTACTATAAATAGTTACAAAATGCCAGTGATAAACGATAATGACACAACGTGCCTCACGCTGCATAATCATGATTTTCCCGGATAACCTGAATAACGGCGCGTTTCGGCATCGTATATAGAAACGTCAATATAACCATTGAGAGGTTTCAGACTTGCCGTGGACGGCATTATGAACAAACAAGTGTCTTCAGTTGTCCAGTCAATTGTTCTGCATAATAGAATTCGCTTCAGCTGGTGATAGTATCTCGACATATGTCGCACATTTTATTAACTGTCGTCAACAGACTCAATTAAACCGAATCTTTAGTTTATTTAGAATATTTAGTTGCATGCTTACGAATGATATTTTGTAAATGTGATTATTCTGTAGAAATAAAACTTTGATTCTACAATGTGTCACTACATTAAAGTCCAGCTGAACACATCTCTAAATCTAATATGCCGAAAGTTATATTGATACATCTTAATACAAACTACTTGTACAACAGTGAGCTTTGCGGTTAAGAGCTTGTGTTGTCCTCGATGTTTGATCATGTCACATTTTTTCTATGTTTTATTCATATCTATAGGTACCCATACACTCATGCAAAACGGGGGTGGGGGTGCTATAAGAGAACTACATTCTTAGAGTTTGGCCTTTTTGGATTTTCTGTTTTTACACAAATTGACACGAGCCTCAATGTTTTGCTTAATATGACTTGCTTCCATTACCTGCTTATTTTGATTCGTTGCCAACTCATAATGTCGACTATAGGTGCACAGTTTATCTTTACCTCGTCAGAAATAAACTTTTTTTATTACAATATTACAAACATTACAAGCTGTCAGAAGAATTCTTGCAAATTGCATCTAACATGATATATTGATGTAACAATTTAATCTGTTTTGGTTATTTATACTTAACGTTAGAAAACTTTTGTTTTAAATTCTACTCTAAACGTATTATTGCGCATGTTTACAGTGTCCATACTATCTGCTTGTCTTTCATATTCATACGGATAGAATAGAATAAAGCGCTTAAGCGAGCTTAGTTAAGCATACGCAGGCAGTTATAATATATGACGAAAGTTGTTTCAACATACACAATTCATGAATACATATTTTCCTGTTTTTATTGCGTAACAAGTGCACTCAAGTACCTTCGTAAAGTTTGTGGACTTTATGATATGTTTGATTTTGGTCAAGTATCCGTGCATTGGTGCCATAAATTTTAAACCAATGATAAACAGCATTACAAAAAAAATCATGTTTTGAAAAGTCAATACGGATAAGGATTCCTTCTAAGCTTAACAAGTCTCTTAGGTAATAGATTACACAGCAACGCTAGCATTAAGTGGTAATCAGAGGAAATATATAGCTTGGTATAAATAACATGTAGCGGGGATATCAAGTAGTTAGATGTAACTACATTCCAGTTAATTGCGATTGAGTTACAGTTATCAACCCATTTACTTGCACAGGAGGCTTATTGCTAAATGAATCAGAGTAAATTTAAAAATGGACTAATGTTTGGTAGATTTCGTTACTAACAACATGTATAATTAAATCATGTTTGAAGTACATTTTAACCTAAATATCTATAAGAATTAGTTATGAACACAAAATGATTGTAATATTCAGATCATTCTTTAGTATCGCTAGTCTATATAGTTTTTAATGATATATGCATTTGCCTTCTGGCCAGAAGTTATTTTGATAAAAATATAAGGACTTACGCGTTTCTTTGTGCATCACTGTTGTTTATTTTTCGTAATAGTAATAACAAATGGGTACAATTAATCTGCAATATAGTACTTGAAAGGCTATAACTACAAGTTTGAAAGCATATAAAATATTCGTAGGATTCTGAATATGAAACGGTTTACTTGAAAGATAAATAGATGTTTAAAAAAATGCAGTAATTTAATCGTATTTTGAAGTTGACAACTTTTGGTGACTTTGGCGCTTTTCTTGTAATCATTTCAATATACACTTAAGAAATCATTTTAATATGTTATTAAATAAGTACTATGAACCATATCGCACGCCAACAATTTAAGATATTGAAATCAATTTTGTCGACTGAATATCAAAATCGTTTATAGATAACGGATTGTTTCAAATTGCATTTTTAAGAACTCATTCAGGGTATCATTAAACTATAACAGACTATAACGCACGTCAGTATTGTAAAACATTGAAAATAGTTTTGTCGACTGAATATCAAAATCGTTTATAGATAACGGATTGTTTCAAATTGCATTTTTAAGAACTCATTCAGGGTATCATTAAACTATAACAGACTATAACGCACGTCAGTATTGTAAAACATTGAAAATAGTTTTGTCGACTGAATATCCAAATCGTTTATAGACAAAAAGGATTATTTTAAATTACACTTTAAGAACACATTTAGTAAATACTAATTTATAACGTACGCCAATATGTTAAAATATAAAATACAGTTTTGTTGACCAGATAAATGAATTGTTATTTAGAAAATGTTTACTTATAATTTTCAATTTTAAAGTTAGAACTTACAAGACAAAAATGGGGTCAGTAAAACCAAAACTCTACTGACGTAATTAAAAGCAATGTATTCCTCAGTTTTATATTAGTTTTATTTTTATATGGCTTTCTAGACACATAATAAATAAATTACGGCCATATACATAGAAAATATACATTACCTGTTCAATAAAGCCTGTTGCTACCTCTTGAGAGTGTGTTGAAATTCCATCACAATCGCAAGGGTAATAATAAAGGAGAAGTGTAAGGGAAATCTGACTAGTCTCTATCCAAATTGAACGAATGCTTTTGGTTTTATCCATAAATAAAACATGTATGTCGCGGTTGCTTTGTGACAATTTTTATGTCAAAAATCTTCGTTCGGATATTCCAGTTTACAAGTTTTACTTCTAATTGAAACATACCTTACTATACCTTCGATATATAACAGTTAACAAACGCGCAATAAAGTTTCTTATTTATTTTGATAATTATTTAAAGATATAGAAGCTAAATGATTATGAACGTTTATGTTATCTTATCACCTACCCATAAGCTGATGCCTCTGTCGTCAACGTTTATTCTTCAATCTACAAACTTAAAATTACCATCAATTTTAACTAATGCATAACGTGTTTAAATGTATCTGCCTATTCTTTAAATGTTGGTTTGTCTAGAAAACCCCACCTCATTCACAGTTTGAGTGCGGAATTTCGCGAGCGTATTAATGTGTCTAAGTCTCACCTTTGTTACCCGGATAATACAAAATGATATGATAATTCCAAAATACTACAAACGGGATGAACTGTCAAACTTGGTCAGGACATTGTTTATTTCAATATTTTCTAATTACTCATTCTGATCGTTTAAAGTGTTATAACTGATTCAAAGTAGTTTACAAGCTGTACCATTTGCACTAAATAATTTGCATATCGGACATATTATTCACTTTGGAAACCCTTTAACAATGTTTATATTTTGCTTTTGAGAACGAGTTTGGCGATTCAAACCGTTGTCAACCTCATTTTATGGACTTTCGTTAATGAATGTTATTTTGTAATATTCAGTTAATATATAAACAATGATATGAACATGTAAGAAAGTTTTTATCTTAGATCAAATAACCCAAATTTATAAATATATAAGCATATGTATTAGTCGATGGATACTGACCAAAGTGTTCACAGAAATTTTGAAGATAAAGCCCAAAATGTTATATGGATAATAGTCAACATTGTAAACTGACACGAAAAAGAAACGCAACAAGTATTGTAATAGTTAATATTTATAACCTACTGATGTTTAGCCATACACATTTATATGTGTAATCAAAGTAAACATAACAGAAAAAAAAATTATCATCAAAAAAAATGAATATCATCTGAGATCATATTTCTTTCCATGCTTCAACGTCAGTGCAGTCAATAACGCGTATAGCCACCATTTCTCTGTATGCCAGCCTATACAAGGGTGGACTTGAAGGTGGAATTTATTGTTGCCCATACTATGACTCTGCCACTATTGTACGGATAAACCTCACGCACACAGTTATTTGCGAAACGTTCGTTGCGGCGTCTGTATATTCTGAATTCAGTTCCCCACTGACGTCGTCGGTTATTTAGAGCTCAGCGTTGCTTTTCTTGACGATGACGAGAGCCTGACATCGAGTTGGACGACGGAAAGGAATCCCGCGTTTACGCAAACAACCTATGACTGTGTCACGGTGAATTGGTCGTCCGGGATTTTCAATTACAACATGTGACGTGGATTGTCACAAACACAAAGCTGTCACGTAAATGACGTTGACGTATCATATTATCTTGATGTATGCTTGTCAGACGCGGTGCAACTGAACGTGGACGGTCACCAGCTGTAACTGTAATGTTAACGTCAAAATTGTTAATTTTGAAACATTGTATCTGTGAAATTCCACCGGTTAAAAGTCCCAAAATTCGATTTCTCTCTGCCATATTTAGCCTTGGTATTTGAACAAGAAATTTAATCGGTGTTGAGTATACTCCTTGTAAATGAGGCAATGTATAGATTAACTTTATGCATCGAGGCGTGTCTGCTCTTTTAGGTCATAACAATACTGCGGTATACACCGAAAATAGCGGTTAAGTCACGCCTAATTGGCGTTGAATTATACACAGAAAAGTTTGTATTGAATAACCTCGTGGTAAAATAGCACGAGTTTCACGAGCATTTTGTGCAGCGCCATTTAGATGACCGGAAGCGAAATATGGAATATAAGTATTGATATATGCTCTATCTGTCTATCTATCTTCCGTGAAACGTCGAACCCCTTGCGGGGACGTAGACGTTTTGCGCGTCAAAATTATTAAGAGAAAGAGAATAGTGATAAAAACTTAGAGTTAAAGAAACTAAAAAATAACTTTGGTGAAATAAAAGGTTAAAACTTGAGTTTGCAGGATAACTAGGGCGAGACATGTTCAAGGCTGCAAACTGCAGCACTGAACTGCTCTAGGGTAGGGAGGTGGGCGACACTGGGGGGAAGTTGGTTACAATGGTACACAGTTCTCGGAAAATAAGAGTACTTGTAAGAGTCTGTGGTTGCAGTAATTAACCTATAGCTTAGGGAATGGCCATAGCGGACACAACGGGTCATTGTGGTAAGGTAATCTATGATTAGGATAGCAACCAGATCATGATGAATCTTATAGAAGAGTGATAACCTAGAATCTATACGCCTATAATCCAGTTGACGAAGGTTTAGGGAGTGTAGCATATCTGTTACACTGGAAGTACGGCCATAGTCAGTCTTGATCCAACGAGCGGCTTTCCTTTGGACACTTTCAATTTGGTCTATCTGGGTTTGGGAGTGGGGCGACCATACCTCAGAGGCATATTCAAGCTGGAATCGGACTAGAGTCTGGTAAGCAATGTTCTTAATGGGTTGGGATTTGACCTTAATGTTTCTTCGTAAGAACCCTAGGGTTTGGTTAGCTTTTTTGGTTGACCTATTTATGTGATTGTCCCATGATAGGTCATTTGAGATATCCACGCCTAGGTATTTAACTGAGCTGACCGATTCAAGTTGGACTCCATGTAGGTAATATAGTAGGCTCTTAAAACGAAATGGTGAGGAAATATAATTGTTGCGTTTATTTTTCGTGTAAGTTTAGTTTGATATTTACATATGGTGTTCTTCAGGTAGAATTTTGTATATTAGATAAGTATACGCATGAAATGTGGTAACTTATTGATGTAGCACGCTCAATGCAATGTAGTGTACAGGTGGTCAGTACCAGATTTTCTTGAAACATTTCATTATCAGTCGTCGCACTTTTAACAGAATGTAACAATTTTGGTTTGTTTCAGTTTTTACCACGCATAAAATTGCTCTTTGTAAATAATTGCTTGTCAACTAGTAAACAAGGTTCAGACTTCTTGAAACTTGTACACATCTTTAATTACAGGTATTCATTCCAGAATAGAGATGGATGAAATAGATAACATTGACGAACAGGTAGAGTTGGCTCCTTTGTTGAAGTTTCAACAACTGATGAGTACCCTCATAAATGTACGGTTTCTGGAAAGGCGTATAAGCACAGCCAGTCTCTCATCAGAGAGGTTTTGGTGTACCACTATGTACACCTAGATATTCAGAATGTGAACAGGGTTTGTGCTATTAGTGATTATAAAAGGTAGTTGACAATCAAATACATGTTTACTTTATATGGAATATAGAGATCGTGGGGTAAAAAGGGACAGCGGGGGAAATAATACTTATGCACATGTGTACTTGAAACAAGGAAGGTGCAAGTTGCACACTGTGCCTGTTACCAGCATAAATATGTTAACAGGCTGATATCATCATGTTTTTACAAAGTAATTTATCAAAACATGTCCACGCACACAAAAGTGGTCAAGCTGTTATGGGATGTCAATGAAAAAAAATCAATATTGGCTATTATCAACTTTCAAGGACAACACATGTAGAGCGTTATCCATGGTCATTTTTGGCTGTTATCCATTTTTCATACATAGATCAATATAAATGGTTTTGACATTAAAACGGCAGAAGTAGACAACTTACTGTAAACTATGACAGATAATGAAATGGTAGAGTCATACTTACAGTGAATTACAAGCGGGTAAAACAATTCTAAATATTTTTTTATGATTTTTCAAACTAAACTTACATGGTTTTTGTAAACTATTTAACATATTGTGTATTGTATTCACATGCTCAGTGCAATGTATTATACACGTGGTCAGTAAGAGAGGTCTTGGTGTACCAATATGTACACCTACACTGCACCTAGGTATTCAGAATGTGAACAGGGTTTGTGTTATTAGTGATTATAAAAGGTAGTTGACAATCAAATATATGTATGTATTTTATATGGAATATGGAGACCGTGGGATAAAAAGGGACAGCGAGGGGAAATAATACTTATGCATATGTGTACTTGATACCAGGAAGGTGTTGTTACAAAGAAATTTATCAAAACATGTCCACGCACACAAAACTGGTCAATCTGTAATGGGATGTCAATGAAAAAAAAAACAATTTTGGTTATTATCCACTTTCAAAGACAACGCATGTAGGGCATTATCCATTATCATTTTTGGCCATTATCCATTTTTCATACACAGATAAATATAAATGGTTTTGACATTAAAACGGCAAAAGTAAACAATTTACTGAAAACTATGACAGATAGTGAAATGGTAGAGTCGTATATACAGTGAATTACAAGCATGAAAAACAATTCTAAATATTTTTTTATGATTTTTCAAACTAAACTTACATGGTTTTTGTAAACTATTTAACATATTGTGTATTGTATTCACAAAAATACAGTAAAATAGTTTGAGTTCCATTGAAACAAATCGCCATTCGTTCTTTTTGCAACATCTGGGGGTTAAAATCACTTATCAAGCCACAGCAACTTACCGAAAAACGTGAAATTTTCAAAATCGTTTATCGGCCATTTTATAGCATGTTGGAGTTATCACATCATTTTGTATTATCCGGGTAACAAGGGTGAGTCTATACTTAGAAAGTTAATCTAGAACAGTAAAGAATTGCACAGCCGATATAGTCTCATATTGATTCTAAGAGATTTCTGTTGATGGTTTAAGCTTATATCTTGTCTTTCAGTAATGTTATTCAGCTTCATTTATAATAAGAGTTAGAACACTTGTACATTTATTGGAGAGGTCTACCAAGACCTTTCTATAGTGTTGGCTTTCAAACTAGGAGGATTTAGACTAATCTACCAATTTTACGGCGTTAGATTTCATTTTCTAGCGCAAATTACGGTGAACCAGTCTAAAATGGCACAATGCCTTTGCGCACAAGTAAGTTTTGAAATCCTCTTAGACGAAAATAATTGTTCGTTTAAAATAAAGAAATATAGTGTAATACTTTGTTACAAATGTTGGAAACGGTTCATTTATTAACGAAATAAATATATAGATATTTATTTACTATTCTGTTTTCGCAGTATTCAAAAATATACATAGGAATTGAATCACATTAAAATGTATTTCATTCAGTTAAATGAATTTATTGTTTCACTAGCGGGTTCGTTTGCCCCATTCGGAAGATCTGCCGGAATGAGAAGAGTTCCTCCGAGCTTCGATAGTCGGAGATGTTAATCACGTGATCGAAACAAGGTGGCAATTCGACATATAAACTTTACAAACTGAGTAATAGACTAGAACAAATAAAATGTTCAGAATTTCTTTTTCAAATAGCACATTAATAATAGGAGAATGTAGGTTAATCATGTTATGTCGGAAATAGTTTGTATTATCTAATGTTTACATGTTTGTTATAATCGACGCTAAATAAAGTTTATCATAACTTAATAAAAAATCTCTGAAAAATAATACATTAGAAGAAAAGAATGATATATTTTTTCACTTCCGACAAACGTCCGTTCGATTGGGATCTTCTTCTAAGCTTTTCTAAAGCTCCTCGGAAACTATTCTCTTGGGCGTAAACGAACGGGGCAGTTGACAAATAAGCCTGCCAGGTGAGGTTCTCGCAAGAACTGGTAACATGCTAATTTGATAGCTTCCACCAAGGCCAAGTTCAGTGTACAATTATTGCAGTGGTAGCTTTTGAACATTTTTAAATGCAATTCATTAACTATGAAATGCTTAGGCCTACTGTCGGACTGGCGGTTGATCATAAGCTGAAGATGACTTATTTATTCTGAGGTCATTAGGTCATGTTCACAGTGACTATGACCCCTAATAGGTTACAGTGACCTGCAACAAGGAAACTGTTTTTCGTCTATAGCACAACCTATAATATAACCAGAGACATAGATAACGATTGTGATCTACGTCACTGATATAACTTAAAAAGAAGCAACACTGGACCTCTCCTAGGTTTCTTTTTTAAAAGAAGCCTACTTGTTGTTTATAGATTTCCTTTTGGCAGAGTAAATTTAGCTTTCTTCAATTAAGCACATACCGTATAGTGGGTTAATTCTGCGGGTTTTTATTTTTGCTAAATTTGCGGATCGAGGCTGTCACGCAGAAATAAATTCCGCAGATTTAAACTATCAGCAGAAATTTTTGACGCAGAAATAAAGTTTGATATATCGCTTATATAATGACCCGTTATCTTTATCTTAGGATTTTTTTGTCTTCTCTCCAGTTTTTCACACCGTATCGATTGTGGTTGATTGCTTTTGTTATTATATCAATGTATTGTCCACGAATGAATGGTTACCGCTCAGGGCGAGTAATCATTACTAGTGTATACATGTATATCACAAAACACGCTAAGTTTATAGAAAGTTTGGAAAACACTTTTTGAATTTGGAATTATTAAAATGAGCATCTTACGATACTTTAAAAAGAAAGACTCTATTCCCGATGGGGATTGGGGCACTTTCAGAGCTGTTGGGGACAGGAGTTCTGGAAGAATTTAATAGCGAGATGCGAAACATAACTTGTAAGTTTTACACTTTATTTTATCATCAATACTTTTTAAATAAATTTTATTCTTTGTATATTTCAATTAGCATAACACTTTTCATGAGAATGTAACTATCACATACACGATATTATGTTATAATGCCAGGTTCGAGAAAATACAAAAAAAATTAAATAACAATCATACATGTAAATATTGAAAATCGGTATTTACTTCCTGTTTATGCAATACGCAAACATTAATTCCTGCTTTTCTCGAAGGTCGCAAAAATAAAAACAGCAGAAATAAACTAGGCCCATTTTAAGACAAAACCGCAGAATTTTTTGCCCGCAGAATTAACCCGCTATACGGTAGACCATATGTTTTCTACAAATTTACGCTTCCTGCCATTACATTTGATATTCATATTTTCTCATGCTTAATGTATTTGACTTTGATACCGAATTCTAATGTCTTATAAAACCAATCAAAATGCAGTATAACTGTGTAGCATATGTTCTTGTCTAACGAGATATAAACACGCCAATTATGATGTAACAATCATTCTGATTGGCTGCAAAGCTTTACGCCAGTGTGCCGTTGTTGCTAAATTCGCATTATAATGTACAAATGCAAGGTTTTGGACTTATGCCTGGACTTGTTTCATGAACACCTGCAGTAGACAAGGGAACCCCAATGCTGTGTTTCTAATATGTGTTTATGTTACAAACCAGTCCATGGAAACTGCCGGGATCTACGATATAAAGAGGCACCGAATTTAAACAACTGTCAAGCCGGGCTGTCTAAAAGTAATAGGTAGACCTAATATTTGATTTTTTAAGTTTAATTAGCTACACAGAAAAAAATAAAGATTAATTCAAGTGGCTTTGTCTGTTTTGCTTTTGCTGTTTTCTTGCACTGTACAGGTAAGATGTTTATTCAATTATTGCTGTTCAGTATTATAATTTAAATGTTTGATATATAATTTCGTTATTTAAACTGTTAATCTTCCCTCATTTCGTCCATATTATCTTGTTTCTTGTCGTTGTTTTGTGTTCATTTTGACAAGCCTCACTCATTTGAGTATCTACAGAAAAAAGGAGCACCGACTAGTTCAAATAAGAACTCTCAAACATTAAACATATCGTATAAATTTAGAATACTTTGCGATATAAAATTGTTACTTCGATAATGACTTGCATATCAATCCATCTCAAACTTTAACATTAAATTTTGACTTATTTTACAATTCTTAAAATAGATTCCACTGAAAATTATGATGTTCATTTTGCTTGAACCGCATAGGAATACTAGTAGGCGCAAATGTTACGTAAACGCTACTTAACGATAACGTGATTGCATGTAATCCATAGCAGTTGTTCTGTCTGTTCAAATACAGAAAAGATATGTGCAAATACTTGTTAACAAATGGAACGGGAATATAGTGTAATTTTCAGAAATGAAATATGACTTGTGAATTTAATCATGAATCACTTGCGCAATTCATGGATTTACGGAAAATTTTCAATCGTTTATTTCGCATGACCTGTGTTAATAACGAAATCATAACTTCATTTAGCACCAACTGAGGCCGTTAAATTTCGTATAAGTATTCAATGATTAGAATATTTTTGAGCTTAAATCTGGAATATAATCGATGACTACTCACAGTTATTTATTCTTGAAATTGCTAAATGCATAAAAAGGCTATTCGTTTTACTGAGAAAGAAATAATTTTCCTCAACTGAACACCATTTGCAGTATTTGAAAATCTGAAATATGTTGTTCGTGAGAAAAAGATTTTCTGATCTTACAAGTAGGAAAAACAAATGGATACGTATAATTTACATAACAAAACGACCGCGAAATTTCGGAAATTATGAAATTTAGTGAAACATGTGAACAATTACTTTTGTTTACATTGATGTCTAAGCAATGTAAATTGCCAAAATATGTAGCATGAAAATCTAACATTATACGTTTCTAAAGGCACCCGTCATAAACTACTTTACCGTCAAACACACGTTGCGAAATTATAATTCTAGAAAGGATTGAAAAGTTTATGATTGAGGATTCCTTTATAAAGCATACTGAAGATGAATGTCAATGGAATTCTTTGGGTTTATAGAATTCTATTTCATTTTACCGTAAAATGCATAGATTCTTATGTCAGTTCAGCTATTATGCACGCCTTTACCTTTATCGAGGTTTATGTTTTATTAATATTCCCGATTGTAATAATTCATAACCATCCTATTATGTGAAGTTCAAATCAGTGATTATTTTTTTTTTTTTTTTATTTTTCACTATATAATATTAGAAATATTTCACAGCAATATCTTAATAATCCAATGAAAATCATGTATTAAAAAGTGAATATGAATTCATCACATTCAAACACTTGATAAATAACAGCGACAGCGCTAATGACCACAATCATGTTGGGAATGAAATAAAAGACATGTATCGTCAGAGGTCCCTCAATTTAAAAAAAAGAGTAAAATACATGTTGATAAAGCAAGAACTAAATTAAAAACTATAAACGGTGGTTCAAGTGAAGCTCTAAATGTAAATGTGATAAATTCGTGACCAGATATTAATATGGAAACCATCTGGTTCAAATATAGTGTTGATAATAAAGACAAGACTACAAACTTTGCCTAATTTGTTCATGAAGTTCCTCGTATTCAGTTTAGTACAATTGTTTTGCGCATGTATATCGGAAGTGTCATAAAACGTTGAGATAGAAATCCACGAAACACAGTACGGAAAGTTAAATCTATCTTTTCTTTTTCATTTTCTAAACTATTTTTATTGAGCAGTGTCTGCATCTAATTACAGATGCCACAATCACGGGATGGACTACCCCTACTATAGAAGCGGCAGTTGGCACTGGAACGCTAACTGTGTCCGAATCCCAAGCTACTTTAACAACAATAACAACGTATGTTGCAGTCACAAGTGCTACTTCTATTACATACGCATTCGCATCTGCAGTAGCTCCTTTTGACTTATCCTCAACTGGTGTATTGACGATCACTGCTAACCTGGACGCCGATACAACTTCCTCTTACACGCTCAATGTTGTGTAAGTTTCAACTAAATTTCATTTGTACAAGATAATGATAGACTGACAGTTAAGTCAATGCCCATTTAATGAACTCGGTCCTGAAATGTGTTATGCTTTTTCCTCACATGAAGTGACTTGATCAAACCAAGCTTGCGTTTATCTCGCCTGGTTGTGTTATACATGTATGTTGTAAAATGATCTTTCTAAAGATGTGTTTCAGAACTATACATATTAAGTATTGGTAATGTATGTTTTTTCACGAAGGCTAAATAAGTAATAGAGGTCGAATCACACAAACCGTGAAGAAATTTTAAATATCATGACAAAAATTTACGTATTAATTTTTATTTCTTGCTCAGTTGATTAGGTTCGACTGGTCCAGCATACATCTCCTTGCCTGGCTATTTATTTACAATTGAAATAACATAAGAACGACAAGTCTCGTGAATCTTACTTATTCATTTGTCTTGCTTACATTTCATAAAATACACATGTAAGTATGTACTTTGGCCTTGTAAATTGGTATTTTGTATTTTGACACAACTGGCAAAGGACAAATTGATAGACCAGTATGAAATCTTAAACAAAAACACATTTATATTTAATGAGTTGGACGCATCATTACATGAATCAAAAACGCCTAAGTATGAATTCATGGTTTTAATAATCTGGACTTTCAAATGACACTGGTGTTGACACTTGTTTTGATCTTTGAAAATAAAACCACAAATTCTTTCTAAACAAAAATTTCTAATTTCAAGTTTCTTATGGTGTTTTAATGATTTTGGCAGCATCGTAAATTGAAGTCTCAGGATTGCTTTCAGTGTGTTTATTTTCTTAAGAAAATATATTAACTAACTCACATCTGTTGTTGTATAATAGGACAATCTATCGTTCCAAACGAGGCATAGTCATAAAAAAAGACCTGCAAACGTTTTGAGACAGTATCAAAACCGGATAATGCATAAAGAATATTTAATTTAGCTTTTAAGTGATGCATGGGCGGCTGTTTTTTATGTGGCTTTTTCTGTTCGAGTTTTGTCCTTCTTTTTATGCTTTAAGGACGGCTTGCTACGGAATGAGTATGTAACAGAACGTTTGGAATGGCCAAAAGACGCTACAGCTAACAACTAGCGAACTGATTTACTGTAGAAAACACCTGATTGTCCCAGTGCCTGTTGCACGTAACATTATCCCTTTGTAGTTTTTTAATGCATCTGCGGCAAACAAATGCATAACATAATCAGCTTTCTCATGGATGCTATAAATTGCTGAATGTATGTATCGTTGTGCATGTTTCTTTCATTGATTATCTGACTGTGATACAGTCTCTGCGTCTGCAGGGATTAGCATGAAGATAGCCTTGATTTATGACACTGCGTCATTTAATACAAGTTAATGTTCCACATGTTGTAACATACTTTACACTTTTGGAACAATACATTGTCATGTTATAAAATAAAGGCATCATGCTGTAAATCAGTAAATCGAGCCAGAAAAACAATCTAGTTTCTCAAGGAGATAGACAGCTTAAAAACACCCCAACTACCCGATTATAACGCTTCTCGAATGTCCTTATATCCATTTATTAATGAGGGGAGGCCATGTTTGGGGAGAGGCATTATTTGGTTCCTGGAATTGCTTAATCTTGTTTACACGGAATGGACCAAGAGTGATGACATTTGTGTTCCACTATGGTGTACCTTTGTGGAACCAATTAAATGCCACTGCAAGAACACAATTATGCATAGGGAATGTGAATCTGTCGAACAAATTTACTGTATGTACAGTTATGTCATTGTGAAGGGGTTTGTACTTAAGAGAGAAATACTGGAAAACTTATTACATTTCTCAGATATATATTGTAAGGGTACAAATCTCAGTCTCTTTTATTTTACGTGTCTTTAGAGGTGTCTTTTGATTTGAAAACATGATAATGTCATATACTGTTATGTAACAACCAAAAGATTTAGGGAGTTTAATTTGGTGTTTAAATGTAAAAACAACTACAAAAGCATATAAAAAAAACAATCCTTAAAGGGGCCTTACGTTTTAAGGTAAATCTATTGCCATAATAATAACATGTATACAGCTAATATTTACGTCAAATTAAACCAAATACAGCGTTATCATTGTTAAAACAATGTAAGAATGAAACTAGTACAGAATAGGAATGAAAATTGAATATCCAAAACTGACAAGGCTAACTATTCATGTACAAGTTGGTGCATGTAAGCATATTACATAAGATATCTCGAGGACCTAAAAACGTAAATATTTTTTTATCTTTTGATATTTTATACATGATATACATAGTCAGTTCATGTATTCATGTTTAGTTTTTCATGATTAAAATGAGTTAATTTTCCCTCTGAATAATTAAATGAGTTTTCTTCAACAATTTCCCCTTTTAGGACCTCATATCATTTTATCGGAGGCATGTTTGTTGAAAGTGTACACAATGTAATTCAATAAATTTTGTGTCAAGGGCTATAATTGGTTAAGGTAATGAATTAATGTTTTGGATATTGTTTTAAATATATTTGATTGAAATAAATAGAATACTATTCCCGTTTTGGGTCTCATTTTAGGGTTTTTCAAACCGACACATCGTTTTTATAATCCTGTTTTTATTCAGCATACTTCATAATAATTGTAGTTAAATGCAAATGTTCATGCTTTCTTCGTCAAGAATATCTCTTTATAGTCTGTTTTAACATTCAACATACAGTAAGCATCTATTTACGTCCCTTTTAGTGCGTACCTTGAGAATTATGACCATTGTTGGTCAAATTTCGTATATTTGTAATACCTAATGGTTATTGGTCCATGTCTGTGATATATTAAATAAAATATTATATAAAATGTTACTTTATACATACATTATTGTTTAAAGGAAAAACTATTTTTAACCTCCCTTTTTTAAATTTATTTAAAAGGATTTTTCAGGGCAGATAGAGCGTGTCTCCTCCTCTTGTAGGATTTGGGATACCTTAAAGTAATTTCATGCAAATTTTGGTGCTTTCTTCACAAACGAAAGCATCTTTGCCATATTTTGTTTCATATCTTATACAATGTATCATCCTACAAATAATTGCATTACAAATTACAAAACAACCCATTCGGATTGCATTACAAATACATATATTGTTGAGAAGTTCATTTTAATTGCAGATGAAACAGGGATTGTAGTGCCAAAATATTAACATTCTAACTAATGATCATTTAAGAAATCAAATAAGGTAGTGGACCCGTAATATTAATTTTGCAATTTCCGTAATCTCTATATCGGCATTCTCCTGTTTTCCGTATTTTCGACTGTCATTACGATTCCACTGTCTTAAATAGGTCCATATTAGATGGTAGGTTCAAGTTATTTTTTCTAACCCCGTTTAAGGCCCGTTTATTTCATGAATACATCATATACACATTTATACAATACTACAATTTTAAATGCATTACAGCTAATTACATGACTAAATATATATATTAAAAGATTTCATTAGTGTATACAATTTCAACTGATTTCAAATGAGACATTTTATTTGGATTAAAATGAAAAAGATGAAAAAAGGAGGAGAGTAGGAAAAAGAAAATGTGAAGAAATATTTCACGTAAAGTGAATGGAATTTTAACAAAATGAAGTAAATCAGAGAAAAAGAAGTAACCGCTTTGGTGGTAAACATCGTTTGTACAAATTTAATTTTCAGCACTAATATGAAGTTTCTCCAATCATTATTGAAACTATCAAGAGAAGCGTTCTTTTAATTGGTTAAGGTCACTGACTGCCTCACAAATGTGGGTTCGAGCCTCACTTGGGACGTAGAATTCTTCATGTGACGAAACAGCTGGCTTGCGGAAGACCGGTTGTTCTACCCAGGCGCCCGACCCTGTTAAATAATGCCCGGAGGGGCATCTGGGATCTTCTTCCACGATGAAAATCTGGAAAGTCGTTGTAATGGCCTAAAATTGTGTCGGTGTGACGTTAAGCCCAACAAGTAGATGGAAAATAACAAAGGCATCACGTCTAATAAGCTATTGCTAATCAATAAATTTTAAAGCTGAAATGTTTATGAAAAGTTATAGAATGTGTATCCATTTTGATGCTATTATAAACTGTGTTTTATTGTTTTATTTCTAGAGCGACAGATGATAACTCAGCTGTAGGTACAGCTACTATAGCGGTCACAGTTACTGATATTGATGACGCCCCAGCATTCGGTGCAACTTCCTACAGTCAGTGTATAATTGATGGATCAGCTGCTGGTGAGATTTTGCAAATTGTTCAACTAGGTTAAGACAATTACATTGTAGGAAATATATTGTATTTAAATTACAGGTATACTTGCTTTCTCTCATTGTGCAGATTGTAATCTCATCAATGTGTTTTTAATCAAATTTTAATACTTATTTTAGATACGACACTGACAACTCTCCTCGCAACCGATTCTGACCCTGGTGATACAATTACTCATAATATAAATTGTAAGTATAAAGTCTTCAAAACTATCTAATTTAAATATTGTCTTTTGTAAGTGCTCTGAATTATTTTTTAACTTGTAGTTATAATTTAAGTCAAAATAAGGGAATGATAAACAAATAGCTTTATTTCATTAATTTTGTTGCTACGCGGGCATTAAACGCCCTAGCCATCCTTTAGATCTATCTAAATGAGAATATACATTAAATGTTTGCACTTAAATAAACCAAAATAGTTAAAACGATGTATAAGTGTTTGGAACGAAAACAATGTATCTATCCAGCATGATATGAAAAATGGGTCTTTTCCTTCAATTATCGTTAACTTCAAAATTTCATAAAATGTAAAAAAAGACAATACCCAAGACTTTTCTTTATATAGCATTTTATATAAGAAAACTAAGATAACAAAGTTCTTACATATTTCATAGAAGGTAAACATGCATTCTTCGCTGGTTTAGTTTAATCGCAGATGAAATGGTGGACTATTAGTGCCGAAGTTAAATATTTTAAGGGCATTTATGACTGACGTATGCATTAAGTTATCAGCGAAATTAGCGAGTGACGGGTTTTTATCAGAAGGTCTAAGATACATTATTTAGAAACGTATACTATATTTTTGCGTTACTGTTTCTTTTTGTTTTGGACCTACTATGTGATGCATGGTTCTGGCTGTTTAGGTGCTTTGTGCTTCAAAGAAATCTACCCTTACCTTTCATCTTTTATATTAAAATGCTTTACCATGCTACATCATACAGGTCTATGTGTATTTGTCGGTATTGGCCCTCAAACATATAACAATTTGTGAGATTTAGGAAACCATTAAAGATTTGATGATACAATTTCTAGTGATTTTCTTACATGAAATATATATCAGTTATTAAATTTATAACTGATATTATCAAAGGGAGTACGTTATTTGCTAAAAATAAGGTATGTGAAAAGGATATGTCTATTCGTAGATGATAGAAGATGGAATATAATTGTAAAATTTTAAATTGAATTCCTTTGATATTTGTTTGAAAACATGATTAATTTGGTTAACATGTGTCAAACATTGTCACTTAAAATTTGCGTATTTCATCATTGTAAACTATTCTTATGAACGTTTTATTGTGATCTTATAAAATTGGGCTGTCTCAAGGGAGATAATGCCTTTTTGCAATAAATTTATTTGAAAAAAAAATCAAAATGTATAAGGTCTTCAAAGATAAGACACATGAAAACAAATGCAACAGTATAATTCACATGCCATTGAAGATAATTATATAAACATTACACATTATATTTCTGTTTTATGCATGCTTTAACACATTATTGACGTTTTTTTATCTTCGTTACTAAAATCGACACGAAATTTATACTTCATTCCATTTGCAGCTGGAAACACGAACACCGACTTTAAAATTGATGCGACTACAGGCGTTATACAGGTTAACACTGGTAAAACTCTCGCCATGGCAACAACTGCAAGCTACACGCTTGTAATTCATGCAGTTGACGATGAATCAACCGCTCAGACAGGGTCGACAACTGTGTCTGTAACTGTTGCTGCCGAGTGTAGCAGCGCAGCAGCTCTAGGTTTCAGCGTCACTGCAATTTTCGTGACCATGCTTGTATCAGTTTTATAAGTGAAAATTTTAAGGAAATAATAATGCGTACAAAATCACTGAACCGGTAAAAATAGGCTACAGGAACATTTTCTTAATATTACTATTTTGTTTATGATATTGGTTTATTTCGTAATCACAGTATATTCAAATCCATAATTCTAGAACCGATTTCCAGCAGCGGCATGGTTTAGAACCTTTTATTCAAGAGTTATACTGTTTAAAATAATTATTAAGCTGAAAAAATTATGTTATGTACCAAAATGATCGTCAAATAATTTTCCCAATTGAACTCTGAAAGGACATTTTTATATTTTTGTTCTAGTACAATAGGTGAGATGACTCATGTAAATCTGGATACTCATGAAAACGTCTTATTTCACTGACATATCTGGCATTTTACTTCACCAAGACATTAAAACTTAGACGATACAAACTAAAACGGCTGTCAAAAATCTCATACAATTACCAATACCTTTGTGCACTTCGGTTTAAATAGATTATTTAGTGTTTGGAATGCAAATAGATAAAACAGAATCCAGGTTTCTTTGTCTACTCCCTTTAGTACAATTTGTTCTGTGTGTGTTTGTGTTGTCGTACTAACAGTTATCTGTCCAGAAATTATTCAATAATGAGATACTACTGTATCGACAGTTGAGTCATTTCCCACTTTGGACTATGTACTTTCTTGCTCCTGCATTTTAACAGCTATTTTACATTTCACATATTTTCAATTGTTCCCTTCAAAAAAAAAAAAAGGAATTAGCATTTATCCTGAGTGAGTTGTTTTAAGACTATATTCTTCATATAATTTCGAAATACAAGTTATCATGTCCTGGATTCAAACGTAAAAACAACTTAAGTTAAAACTAACATCCAGTTGCTTAAATTTACCAACTTATTTATTGTCAAGTCATCGGAATCAACGCAAATAATTATCTGTATAACTTAGTTAATGTTCAATATTCTTTTAGTTTTACTTTTTCTTATTCTTGTGTGGAAGAAATAAAATATTGGACACAATATACTACGTTTGTTCTATTAATTATCAGGACTTCACGTTGTACGTCTTTCTACATATTTTGAAAACATACACGTGTTCAAGTCACAACAGAAGAGTCTGCAAATAACAGAAAACGATGTATATCTTTATACCAGCGTGCATCGGGCTAGAAAAATACTAGTTGAAATAGAAACAGTATTTCATATATCAAAACCACTTGATGTACAACAAATCTGCAAATTCAGTATTTGAATAGGATGGGATACGAATACACATACTGATACTGAGAATATTATAAGCATGTAAATGTATGCATGTCCTGCATGTTAATTATTATTATTATTATTATTATACCAGATGTATATAGCGCTCTTTTCATGATAACACGCTCAAATCAAAGGCGCTTTAAAAATAGCAAACGCAGCCACACAGGGCTCGAAATTCATCCTCTACTAGTACAGACATAGAGCGATCTGACCAGAGGGACAGAGTCAGATAAAGCCCCCAGAACAGATAGAGAGAAATTATTTTTAGATACAGACCTGTTCGGCTAACTTACCCTAGCTCTTTGCGAATAGACAGTCTGGTTCTTTATAGCACCGATGAACGCGAAGCCGTCTTTCCTGGGAAGAACCAGTACAGGCCTCTAAGTTACGTGGGAGGCACTCAAGAGCATCTCAGAAATTTCCAGTGCCTGGACCGGGATTCGAACCCCGGACCTCTGGGTTGACAATCAAGCGTGTTACCACTAGACCACCGGCCCACCTAATGATCGTGTTGGCCTCCCGCTAGACAACATTTTCCCCAGAAAGTTGTCTTCCTCTGAACACCTCCTTGTGATTTTTAACATCCGCTGTCAGAAAGTTGCAAACATTTGAGTATTGACACAACTTTAATTAAAACGAGTTTGACTATTCGAAGAATTGGGAGTTCTGTTGTACTCGTCCTGGCGTCAATTTCGTCGCCGTTGCTTTCGACAAATTTCTTGATTCCCCTTTATCTTCTTAACAACTACACCATTATCAGCAAAAGGGGTTGGCATTTTCTCATTAATCTGATTCTTAGAAAATCTTAATTTTAATTATTTTACGTACATTGAGCTGCATATAGCATTTCCATATTTTCTAATATAATTTTATTAAAAACTTGAAAGAAAACTTTGATCATGATAAAAATTCTGTTACATCTTTATTGCATGTAGATGACAAATGTCAGTTTAAAAACACTCCCAATTACAAACAATAAACGGTTGCTGCTTTGTTTGAATGTGACACTTCCTTTTGGTTTTCGTCCTTTTCTTGTGTTTTTTTACACCACAATGGACATTATTTTAAGGACATTTGGTGAAAATCACTGAACCGGAACATACTGATTATATGCATAACTAGGCTAGACCCTAATATATAAGAGAAGGTCTGGTTTAAATCCACCCAATAATGTAATTAAAGTGGCTAAAGTTTGACGAATCATGGGCAGTAATTCCGCTGAAAGTCACCAACCCAGAAAATACCGACGATGTGCACAAATAAACTAGGCAATGATTGTTCTTGTGAAGTTTGATGAAAAACTTTGTGAAATACACACAGACTGGAGGACAGACAGACTGACAGACAAACGTACATCACTGAATGAATATGAGACCCCCAATTTAGGTGGGAAATATAACGAGAGAGTAAATGTCCTAAAGCAGCATATTGTGATCCGCTCCTTACTGACCACATACTGGGAAATGAAACCTTGTCATAAGTTAATTCAGACTATTCAGAAGTGTTGGTAGATGGTCTCAATATTTTCATCGGATTTTTATCAAAACACCAGGGTGAAAGAAAAAAAAGTGAAGATTGATTTTACAGTTTAAAAAAATAACCAGATCTAATCTGATCGTGACAACAAACACCCTGGACCTGTTAATTTGATATTTGCCTAGGAAAAATTCCCTTTCGTTCACAATAAGCTAAGTTAACGTACAACTTATTTTGTGCAGTTCTTTGCATCTACATTCATTCATAGTGGCAACCGTTAGACCATATTTGCCACTCCACCAAAAAACAGTAACAATGTTAGGTTTTAGATTAAAATGCATGTTACAGACATTGCTCTAGTTTAGTGTAAACCCAAGACTTTCCGCTGATGATGCCGGTGCACTAACCGTTAAGCATGAGAGGACTGCTACCACGATGCTATTGAAAAATGAGTATGATTGAATACAACGAGATATTGCAATAAAGATCGAGTCTTATAATGGTGCACAAATTCATCCTTTTTACATTACGAAAATAATAATAACATGGACCATATTTTCAACAAGTAATTTTGTTATATTTAAATATTCTTGTCGGAGTTTCTAAATTGATAAGCTCAAGTCATTGTAAATGATAAGAACATTTTAAAATCAGTAGACCGTACAGTTTATATGAAACACTGTTTTGAAAACATTGTTCCTTATGTGGGTGAATCCCCTTTCGTGTCTCAGTTTACAATGGCCTGAAGGCATATTAAATGTTTGTTATATACAAAACAGTAAAATTTATCACAAACTAAACTAAATATTTAATGATATCCTACTTTTTCGCGCAACGAAAATGAGAATGGGGCGATATTGGCTTTAAAATGGATTCGTTATGTAAAATCGTTATTGTTCGGTCCTCCTCTACATCAAAGCGCTCAAAGCACTGATGGTGGCTGCAATTGCTGCTAATCCGGAAAAAAATGATATATTAGGAATTCTTACTTTAAATCAGAATAACAAATACTTTTTTGCAAAACATTCAGCGTCTGAAATTTATTTCAAAATTAATGCACTTTCACCGCCTGTCATTGTTTATAAATACACACTGATTTAGTCTTCAATGGATAATTTGGTCTTTATTTGATTATTTGTGATGAAAACTGCAACAAACCTTACACCCTATGGTATTTACTTAGCCTTGGAATCCAGTCTGACAATTTCTAACTTTTTTCTACTTACAAATTGACAGCATGGGGAAACCTGTTTTCCGACCGCAGCGCCACCTATATTACACCCGAAATATGCGGGTGTTTGATAAAGGATGATAACTTCTGAAAGCAATAATCCATGGCTAAAAATAGAAACGGAATTTTCACGGAAAAGACAAATCGGAATCCTGTTCTTCCGAAGGTTTCCGAACAATTCCGGGCCAAAGACAAATACCAGTTTGTACCTCCCATAGCTTTTCCAGCAAGTTGTAACAACTTTTAAATATGTCAATATAAACTTAAATTTGCTTTGTAGCTATCAAGATGTTATATTAATGCAGACCTAGTGATCTACGAAAATTGCCGAATTGCCGAATTTTCGGCAAAATTGTCTCGTTTACGTTTCAAACAAGCGCAAATATGATCACATGTTAATAAGGCTAATTATAGAAAATCGATAATCAGTAGTGACATCGAAACTCCTTCAGATTTCCCCAGGCGTTGATAATATCAGAAGCTCGATGAATGCTAATTAACACTAATTAGCGCAAATTAAGTGATCTTTAATGCATAGGTATTATGTATGATTTCTTCTGACAAAGCACAAATATTATCAACGGCTTCCCGGGCTAGTATTTACTATACATAAGAAGGACAAAATATAATTTTTCCAAATCATTCAGCATTTTTTCTTCTTTCAAATACTTTTGAACACTGCCTGCCGTTGATTATATACACACTAATTTAGTCCTCACCAGGTAGCTTTGGTTTTCATGAGTTTATTGTGGAAGGAAACACCACAAACATGCATCACAAATCTACTTCACAGTCAGTATATGTCAGTAATACATTAAAACAAGTGGAGGTGCAAAAAATGCAATGGAATTCACCCTATCTGTTACATCCTAAAGTCCGCTATATATACAAGCAAGCATCATGAAAGTGTAGGATTTTATCTGACCGAGAAAAAAATCGAAAAATGGGTAACTGACAAGAAACAAAACCGTTTTAATGTTGACATAGATATTTCTAAAATGAATGAAGCTGAAGGGAAAGAGCAGATACCACTTTTAAAACAGTTTGATGGTTTAAATATTTCTCCTCATAAAAAGGAAATGGTGGGATGAATTTTAAGTCTTCAGGTTTAGGCTGAAAGAAATTGAAATTTTCATATTTTGAGAAAATATTTCAGAAGCTATTAAAATTAAAAAGCACTTTAATGACATGAAAGATGCTTAATTGTAAAGAGATCCAACATCTAACACCTCTGTCAAGAAATTAAATATGTATGACACTTTTCTTCATTTTGAGAACAATTGTTACGAAAAGTCAACACGTTAATCGGCAATTTTGGGTACGAATAATAACTGGGTATCAGGAAAACTTTCACAATATCCACTTATTTATGTGAATATGTGGATAGTAGTAGTGGGCACTTACAAGCAGTTTTGTCATGTCAACAAAATTTATCTAGATAACACGCAATTTTGCCACTTGCCAGATAATAACTGGATATGTGACATTTTTAGAGAAAATTGCTTCCATAAATAAGTGGATATGTGGTTGGCAGAAATATGCCACCATAATTTTGACTATATAATTAACGGTTGTCAGATGTTATCTTGTTCCGTGGATTTATTTCGTGAATAAGCTGCTTCCATTATCCTCGATTTCATTAAAATGCAAATACAGCGTTTTGTATATGAAAATCTTTAGTAAGCCGATCGTCACAAAAATAAGTACTCATATTTTGGTAATGTGGATATACTTTGCAATATATCTGAAGATCATTTCACATTCCTGTCTGACAAATAAATGTATCGCTGAAACACCTTTATGTGAACAAACATTAATCTTTATACATATCTTTTTATTATATACCTTTCATTAAATCAAGGAAGAATATATAATAAATGATTAGATTTTAACCGTAGTTAGTATATCTTACAGGTTTTTAATTTTGAGTAAAAAGAACCTTTGTTAGTAGCAACCGTATTAGTTTTGCAAATATGTAAAAGAATATCACTTTATTATTACATCAATGTACTATATGTAATAGGATATGTCAGCAACTGTAAGCAAAACGCAAAGTCATCAGCCATTTCTTTGAGAATTCACCATAAGGTATCAATTGATCATCAATGCGTTGGCACATTGTAAGCGTCAAACAAATACGTCTGTAATACCAGCCGCTACGAATTCATAAACGTGAATGAAAACTAAAAAACAAATTAGTTGGAAAACAAGTTGAGATCATGTTTAAATCCATACACTATACATACGACTCTATGAACATTGAAAGTTTCCTAATTTCATATGTTCCAGCGAGTACTGCCACGGAGCTAATTAAATAAGTAATCAAAACTTATATCCCAGCGAAAGAACAATTATCCCCATTGATGACTCCCAGAAAATTGTCAAGTATACACATTATTCTACAATCAATTGAAATTTAAATAGATAAATCTCATATAATTTGTTTAAAATTCAAGTATTTTGGTGATCACCTGGGGACAAGACCCTATAAATGTGGTCAAAATTGTACGTGAGACTAAAAACACAAACAGACGAAAGACACACTTTCCAATATCTGAAGATTGAAGTTAAGGGCACACTAATGTAACTTTATCGTCAGCAATCAAGCAGCATAAATTTGTTATTATTAATCTGAACATGACAGAAACAAACAAACCATGGTAGCAGCAGGACGTGCTGACCGCAATATAGTCTCTTTTCCATGGTGAAGCACAGAAAATAAATGCTTCTTTTTTAAAATGCCACTTGACCGTGAAAGATCAAAACTATGCGGCAATGATTTATTAATCAGTTAAAATGAGTAAAATGTATATTGTGGCCGTGCCCAGCCCTTAACTGTGTAGGGAAATCTTAACCAATCTACCATGGCGGAAAAGAGATAAGCTTATTATAATTTGTTTATATGTATATAATACTAATAATACTATTACAATACTTCATGTAACTCGGTAAATACGCCGAAACTAGTTACTTTGAACACTGTGCAACTTACAGGAGCCTCGCTAGACCAAACACTACTAGTATTTGCAAGCTAAACCTGTTGAGAGCAACCCGGGGAACGCTCCTTTCTAGAAAGTATGTAGAAAGATTTTTGAATACGCCAGGTCAAACAAATTTCATGATGATGTTTGGAGTTCAAAGATCCCATTCGAGTACTATCAAATGACAATTTTTGTTTAGGCTTTGACATATACGTCCTACATTCAGCTAGCTAGCGACCTACTGTCTATATTCATTTATGAACATATTGTTCCATCATTCAACCTTATCTAATTTGTTTAAAGAATACGACTGGTATACTAGTGAAACTGATTTAAGTGCCGTATCTTGCGTAAGTCCCTAAATCTTTTGTCATTTGTTGGAACACAGTCGTGATATCAAATAAGCTGGTCTGTAAAACTATATCTGCATATCTGTAATGTGAAGCGCCGCATTGAAATGACACTCTCGTGTAGAAGAGAAGAGGCCGAATATATACAGATATTTTCCAGCCAGTTTCCATACTTAGATGTAGATTTAGATTACGGTATAGAATCATAAGTTGCATATATAGAGCTAAACCCAATTGAACAGTAGATTTCAGTTGAAACGCGTATTCAATTATTGATGTTTATTAGATGAGAAAACTCCAAATGACAGAATTGAATTATACTGAGGAGAAACGTATTTCACTCGAAATGTTTTGTGAATAAACTTCAGATTCAAGTTTTACATGCATATGTTTCGGTAGACACACTGTCATGAAGTCAGATAACGTCTTGCAAAGGACGTTTATTCACGACAAAAAGTTAATGTTAATTCAGTTCAAAATTAGGATCTACATCAATTTTACTACACTCTCATACATCGTATATTTGTTTAAGCATAATCTCAAGTTTTAAAAAGATAAATTATTAAAGTGTAGAAAAATCTTTTATTCTAACATGTAGCGCTACGTTAAGATGTGAAATGTGCTCCGTAACACATCCTATGATTTTTAAATGCTTACTTCTGCCTAGTAGACTTTCAAAAACCTGTTTTGCGTCAGTCAGAGCTATGATGTTAACAGAAAACAATGACCTAAATCATATAATAAGTAGCAACTGTTATAATTCCTCATATAAGTTTTCATATGCGTTCTTTAAACATGTAGAACTATGACTATCGTTATGTTTGAATCGTGTTACAGGCTCACAGGGTTAGGTGTATTATAATATATGTTTTGTATCTAAATGTACATGTATGCTATGTTGTATCCAAACGACGACCAACTCTTTATTTTAGCAGTTTGTTTAATTGACGAATAAGCTTTATTTGCTATGAAAGAAATAATAAAATGCATCTTCCTTTCTGCGTCCTTCGAGAAATATAACATACGTAACATAATTTCCGAAACCACTACATGAAATTATTGAAATTGTGCTATATTGTAAGACATAGGAGGCAACTCGTCAATTATCTTTTTAATTTTCTCCCTAGTATCATCTCCCCTATATATTCCAAATGTTATATAAATTGGGCAAAGGAGGAAACTCATAAAGTTTCTTTTCAACATCCGTTCTTGTTATGTCCCTTTTTATTCTGAAATGAAACATACTCTGTAATCTTTGATTCGCGTAAATCTTGAGATATACTAAAGCCGGCAACAATGAACTAATACAATCAACAGATGGAGAAACATAAAGCCTTATCACTGTATAACGATATATATTGTTTGATAAAACAATATGTAATTACCAGATCAGCATACAAACGGAAACGTCTATATAGAAAGACAACATTTAATTATACTAAATACGTACATCGTATAAGATAGGCAATTGCTGTAGCAAATCATTTGTAACTTGTGCTAGAGACTTACCTTGTTCGTATCGTGACAATTGAAATTTATATATCATTATCTATATAAGAATACGTCCATAATTTTTTCTGAAGAACCTGATTGATTTATTACTTATAAAATATGATTGTTTTCTTTAATAGTAAAACACTGTTCAGTACGAGGGACATGAAGTAAATGCATATCTATCTACTGTATGTAGAAGTATTACACTAGAAATAAATGTGTCATAGATAACAACTTTGAACACACTTTTACAACAATTAGTTTTTATTTTATTTTATTATTATGATTCTATATCCATTGGTCATTATGGACTTTTTATATAGTGATATCTCAACAGAATTAGGAAACAAATTTTAAGATTTTACTATTATTTGCAGTAAACGTCAAACGCTCATAATACATATGTAACATGTTATGCTGCGTTTACACTTAGCCACGATGTCCACGAAGTCCACGATTTAAAGGAAAGCTCGGAGATCCACGATTTATTGCACGAATTTTGTATTACTACGCTTTCCTGCGCTTTCTTACGCTCTCAGTACGTTTTGTTACTAACTGCAGCGTTTTATTACGAAACCAACACGATTCTGGTCGAGATCTGCCACGATTTTCATCACGTTCTCTCAAGTTCTCTTACGGTTACCACGACATGCTATCACGTTTTGTCACGTTCTGTTTAGATCCCTCACGTTATCAAGTTCTGTCAAGCTCTCCTACGATTTTTGGCCACTATTTGATCAAGATTGACACGTTCTGAGCACGATTGGCGTATAAATAGGAGGCATGGGTCATCCTCTTATTCTCTCCAGAGATTCCAAAGAGGAACGAGTTATGCATCATAAGCTAAACAAAATGCTGAATTTACAATTTTCGTGTATGCCTATAATAGTTACTCGTCGGCAGCAGCAACAAGGGACGGAACAGGTAAGGATAGAAGAGAGAGGAAGCAGAAGAAGAAGAAGTAGAAGGCCTAAGACCTGCTGGATGAGACCATGGTTAAGTGGAAACCATAGGCACTAATTGGGACAATACCCTCAACTTTTCAACACAGAACTCAGGCGAAGATGTTATCTCCAACTTCAAGTATGTAAGGATGCCTCCAGATCTAGTGGAACTTAGAATCGTGTTGTTTCCAAGTTCACCAAGATCCCCATACGATGGAGCATCAAGGTCTGATGCGCTATGTTAAGGTCTGTTAAGCTGTATTACGCTCTACAACGATTTCTACGTTCTATCACGCTCTCTTAAGATTCAAGACAAATAGGGATAATCGTGCCAAAATTTTTGACCGTCAAAAATTTTGTCACGATCCTTACGATCATCACGATTCCACCAAGTTCCCTCAAGATCACCATGATTCGATCCCACGAGCAGCCACGCTCACCACGCTTCTCTCAAATCGTGGACATCGTGGACATCGTGGCGAAGTGTAAACGCAGCATTATTCATCCTCTACCTCTAATTCATGTAGGGAAGTTGGTGGTTACTTGCGGAGAGCAGGTGTGCAATGGTACAGAATCCAGGAACATTGGCTAGGTTTACTGCCCGCTTTTGCATAACTGAAATACTGTTGAAAATTGGTGCTAAACCCAACCCAAACAACAAAACATATGTAATGTGTATACGATTCTCATATAAACCAGACTTTTTATCGTTAGTAGTGTCGACAGACTAACCACTTTATAACAGCAGCACACCATTGTTAACGAAATTAAACGATTTACAGCCAAAACGTGTTATGAGCAGTCGTTTAGAGTCATTATTTTACAATCAAGAAAATATTAAATATAGCATATGCAGCAAAAATAATAATTGAGCCGCACCATGAGGAAACCAACATAGTGCATTTGCGACCGGCATGGATCCAGACCAGCCTGCGCATTCGAACAGTCTGGTCAGGATCCATACTGTTCGCTAACGGTATCTCTAATTGTAATAGGGTTTGAAAGCGGATGCGCAGGCTGCTCTGGAGCCATGCTGGTCGCAAATGCACTATATTGGTTTTCGCATGGTGCGGCTCAATTAATGTTGTTAAGTAAATGCAGAGAGCTGTAAAATGATAAAAAAGTCAGCATTTGGAGTAACTATAGAAGCGTTAATAAGTGAATCAGGCATAAGGTCAACTTTTCATCAGCAGGACTATCACATACGATTACTGGTTTTGTATTCACAACATATTTACAGACTAAATTGAATGTATTCCGCACTGATAAATATTTCACATGATAACTAATATTTTTTATCGCTGAGATATTCCCGAAGTCTCTAAGTTTAGTTTAGATTAGATTATAAGAATAAAAGTGATGGTCGATTAATTGACGTTTTGTGTTCCCTTCCGCCTTCTTTATTTACAATACATTATGGTATATATATTTACAATGTACCGTAATTTGCATTTAAAACCATAAATTCACGTCTATAGCCATATACTCTTGTTTGGTCAATTAAATCAAAGAGTAAATATATCTAGCAGTAATATTTCTACTTTTGTTTTTAATTTAGCAAACATTTGAGATTAAGACGTGTCTTAAATATCATTATATGTACTATTGTTTCTGTCACTGTAACCAGTTTGAGCTCTGCCGTGATATCAGACATGCAGAAAAAGCAACATGTGATAAGTACACATGTATATTTTTTATATGTTATCAAACATATTCAGTCACTTTAAAGGTATAATAGACCCAAATTTCATTTCTGAAAACATTGACAGATACTATTTATAGTTTTATAAACATAAAATTAACAAGTCTGTGTGTATTAACAGTACTATGCATTAGGTTGAAATAGTACACGCTATAAACATGTATGACTGAACACAGTATAAATATATACTACCACTACAAAATTGGAGGTTTTTTTAAACAATCTAAGCCAAATTTATCAAAATTGTATGATAAAGAATATTTGACTTGAAAATCTAGATCCAACACCCCTTACATAAAACATCCAGTAACATGTTTGGGTGTGCCGGATGTATTTTAAGTTCGGACCACCTGTTTAGAATTTAGAAAAAGGCCTTCAGTAAACAACAAACACATACAACAAAAGGGAGTGTTAAAACGTTTTTTGACACCATTTCCAATGAAGGGATTGGTTGCGTTGCGATTTTGTATTCTAGGTTGTATTAATGGATTTGACTAAGAGATGTTAGGATTACGATACACGTAAAGCGAGAAGCTGGACCGGAGACGTTTCACAGCATGTTTCTTCGAGATTTTGGTTTAGATTTTTACTCTTTGTCGTCACTACCCTTTTGCCAAGAAAGTGAATAGATATTTTACGGCTGGCTTAGCTAGCGTCAGAATATCAGGTGTGTTTAACTAAATCATTACCGTTTGGTTTACTACCGATTTCAATAAAGTTCATGGCAGCTATTCAAAATATATATAGATTACAATCTATTATCAGGACGGAAAATCTTTCTTTATTACCTAGTTTTAGTTGTGACGAAAGTCAAAGCACGCTCCATCTAAAGAGGAATGTGCATTTATCTAAAAGTATCCGTGACTCGAAATAACTATGTACTAAAGAGAAAAATACGACACAAATTATTTGTTTCATTATTGTACAGTGTCAGGATATAGTTATATGACCCAGAAAAGTGCCTACGCCTTTAGTATTTTGAGCAATGAAATGGGTCCAATCGCTAAGGTGACTATGTCTTAGTCTAGCTGACAAATGCCGTCCTTCCTCATCTCGTCTCAGCATACGTACTTCCCATTCAGTATATTCCTTCTCTTTTCTATCCACATATTCACTGAGATAAGAACCCGAAAAGCCCATTCGTTCTCCTACCGCCACCAATTTATTGTAATCCATGTTGAAACTTTAGACTGAAACTAGCCCTAAATATAGTCTACTGTAGACTGGAAATCGAGCATCTATTTTGGTAACATTTTGCTTGTTAGATATTTAGGTATAGTCGCTAGAAAAGTAAGAGTATTATGATGGACAAAAGTGTTAATATTATTGTTATAATGTAAAGAAAACCACCCTCATAGCACAGTATATAACTTGTGAGCAAACTACTGGTGTTAATTATAGATTTATTTTACAGTTACTATGACCTTATTGTTAAACTATGTTTAATGTAATAAGTATATATGTATGACGGGAAACTATGTACAGTTTGAGTCAATAAATCATTCTTCTTCTTCTTCTTCTTCTTCTAAAACCCAACTATTTTTAGTTCAAACAGCCTTCAGTTACAGCGCTTTCTGGTACACCAACAGAACATTGAAACCACTAGTTTCTGTACTTCCTTGGATATATTCCAGGACGAGCCCACAAATTATCGGGATGCAATTGTCAATGGTTGCATTGTTTTCGGTGCTTCCGAGGGATCTACTTTCCAGATTTTATATGACCCAGGGAAGTGCCTACGTCTTTAGTATCTTGAACAATGAAATGGGTCCAATCGCTAAGATGACTATGTTTTAGACTAGCTGACAAACGATAAAGAATGTCGTTTGTTCAAACGTATAGCTGGTGAGACCAAATATCTCATACATAATTTTTTTCTCTTGCTACCTTGCCTAAATGATTCGTGTACCAATGATTTGTAAATGATTTCAATTATGAGCTAGATAATTTCAGGGACCGTTCAGTCACTAAATGTTTCAAACTAACAATCTTCAATTAATAATAAATAGCTCAAACACCTATAGGCTGGAGACTCTATACTTGACTGGTCTTTTTGTCGAAGGTCCCGTCAGACAATGTCTTTGAATTAACAACATACGAGTCCTATCGCTAGGCCCCTGTCCTTTTAATTGAAGTGGCAACTGTATATGATTGCCCTGACTCCTGGATTCTGGGTCTCTGTCTCAGCTTTCCGATGTCCAGACTGTATTTGCTATCGTCTATAGCAGTCAGCTACCCTTAAGATAAAACTCCTATGCGCTGTCCGTATAGCTCGAAACCTTCTTGAAATTCTGCAACTCTTCTTTAGTCTATGAAGTTCAAGCCTCTTCTTTTTAATAATTTATCCGCCCTGACAGTGTAGTGGCAATAACTTTCTTAGGTAGTGGGATAAATAATTGAATCCTCGTTGTATTGTGGATAGAGCACTATTGCATTGATTCGACGACACCTGTCAGAGAAATTGTATTGGTCAATCGATTGTTTCATTACGGCATTTTTATGCCCCCGAAGGGAGGCATATAGTTTTTGAACCTTGAAAATATGAATTACATGACAAAAATCTGTTACAGATTTTTCATTTTTTTTTTTTACTTTATAGCTTTTACAGATACTTCAACAGAAATCCAGTCATTACAAGATTTATCAAATATGACTGTAGTGATTCGTGCATATTATTGGTGCCATCTTATTTTCTAATTCTTGTTCAACAGACACAACTCTTTCAAATGATACCAAGAAACATGGGGTCACCATTCACTGAAATGTTAACTATTTGTGGATCGAATACCTCAAATCAATATATTTTATCTGATAAGAAACCGGATCAAGCGCCTATTTTATAGAAACATTCATAAAGTAATGTGATTTAAGACTTTGCTTAGGCATGGCTCAAACGACGACTCGCAGATAGAGCACTTTTTATCATTAATAAAACACTAAATTACCTGAAACAGACACACAAAACAGGTTGTATTAAATTCAGAAGTCCTATATATCGTATCCTAAACGTATTATATTCTTTTTTCGTAATACGTTAATAAGGCCATTAGGTATATTTGACTTCATATATGCAGAAGAAACAAGTACTCAATGACCAGTGGTAAATAGTGTTCAATCGTAGGCAGAAAGTCATTTTTGAACTTATTTAAAGGCACCCAAACTAGTTTCTAGACAACCCAGCAGCAGAAGGTAATATTACCGGCTGTTTATTGTGAATTTTATCAATTGAAGTTAATGCATGTTCTGCAGTTGATATTTCCAGGATTTCTATAGCTTTAAAACTCCCAAAAACTTTAAAATTTCAACAGTTCAAAAGTCGAATAATTGCAAACTTAGATATGTCCGACACATTCGTTTGCGATGGCTTGCTCCAAAAGACCTCAAACTGTTTCAGATTTTTTACTAAGATTAGTGCTTTGTAATTCTTATCAACAGAAACAAACACAACTAGATCTATGTATTTTGTCAGAACTGCGCATTTTTTTTTTTTACGTATTATGCCGGAATTTCTTGCTTTGTTAAGGTCCACCGTAGGTCCATTTTATATCTTAGAAAACTGGTATTTCTTGACTACTGTTTTTGTTTAGGCCTACTTTTCTTAAATACTATAAATTGGAAGCTAAACATTCTTTTTATCATCAATAGGTAAGTAAGAAGGCAATAACTCTTGCCTTATGTGAAGCACTTACAGCCGGGCGTTGGCACTAGCAGGCGGTATCCTACTTTTCCTGTCGCCACCTTTTGTTTGTAGCGTCCTTAAGCAATCCTAACTATTGTCACTGTCGTGCTGGAAACGTATTTTGGTAGTTTACAAAATAATACAATCCTTATAAACATCAAAACATGAAGTAAATAGTGCGCAACCTATGTATTTAATAAACCTTCCTTTCTTCTAATATATTATTGACATTTCTTATTATCATGTATACAGTGACATCGGAAATATTTTAGGTAAACAGAAATTACTTTTTTAAACTTTGATGCATGCTTTTTATCATTTTATGTGTTCAACTACGTAAATTGTTTGATGTCTTTTTCACTTCACTTAAGTGTATTGTAGTATTTACTTAATAGGCATATTTTCAAGAATTTCCGTGACTAACTGTACATAAACATGATCATCGCTAAGAATATCAATGCTTAGTTTACTGCGATGAATGAAAGTGTCTCCTTAAGAATATCAAATAAAAAATTGTTTTTTTCTACGAAACGATTTGCAATGCAAGATTTACTAGTACCTTTTCAATAATATTTTTGTTTGGTTTAGTGTCACATCAACACGATTCGAAGTTATCTGCCTTAACCAAGTGTCCACAGAGGCCTCCTTTTAAGTATCATAGCTGTAATAGTTAATATAAATATATTTACAAAACAGTCGGTATGCAGTCAGGTCATTGGTTTACAAGAAAGGCGATAAACCAAACTAATGCAGAGAAAATAGTTCTCAAACCGACGAACCAAAGTACATAATAATTGTATTATTATCTTAATATTTAAAAGTTGTTCCTTGTTCACAGTATTTAAAACATAAAAAAACTTTTACAGTACTTGCTTGTTCAAAGTAATTGCATTATATCGTTTTCATAATGTGTGAAATGAAATAACTTGAATGTTATATTTATTAATCCTTTTAGCCACATAATTGCAATATAACATGCAAATTATCCGTGCCTTAAACTCTGTAAAGCTTGATTCATCACGAATTCTCAGCGTAGTTCATGTATAAGTTATAAATATTAATTAATTAATGTAAAAAGGGACAACACAAAGTAAACAGACACACAGCCTTCTGCTCTAGAGATCAGATGAAAATCGATTGTTCGTTCAGTTTTTAAAATCATGTTTCAACATTTTATTATTCATTGATGCAGTTAATTTGAAAATCTACTCCTTGTGCATCTTACTACATTAATTCTTGTATGAACCGCATCAGTAGCCTAGTGATAGAGCGCCCGCTTCGAGTGCGGGAGGTCGTAGATTCGATCTCTGGCCGCCTCATACCAAAGGCGGAAGAAATGGTACTAGTAGCGTCCTCGATTGGCACTCAGCATTAAGAGGATAGTGCTAGGACTGGTCAGCCCGGTGTCAGTATAATGTGACTGGGTGGGGTATCATGTCATGATTGTGTCCAGAAAGGCAGCACTATACACTCACTGCTACAAGTAGACACCGTCGTTTATATGACTGAAACGCAGACTATTTGAATATTTTTAAGTATGAACCTTTTTTGACATACCGGAGAATGTGGTTTATCAAGTGTATTATGGCGCATGTTTTATATCATTTTAATAATATGCGAGATCACTTGAGTGCGTCTACTTCATTTATATGTCTCGTACTGTTTACTTACACCCATCGTCAAGTATATTCTTTTCTTTGCTCACTAAATTGATTAATACACTTCTATATAAATAATTCGTTTATTGTTTAACATAGGACGTATCTCATCAATATATAAAGCACAAATAAAACCATAAAGATATTTGCTCTTACGATTACCGTTGCTAGTTTTCTGAAAATGTTTTATTTTCTATATTTTTTGTAAATTTTATGATAAATACATTAACAACGCGTTTCATTTCATCACCTCATCAGTCGAATTAGAATGCATTTGTTTATTGAGCGAATGTAAGTTGAAACGGTTCTAACATATTGTTCAGTTGAAATAGCTTCCGTTCCTCAGAACTATGTAACATTGACCTTTGATACAAACTTAATCACATGTGATCGTTATAGTATCCCCGTCAGGTATAAAAACAAAGGAGTACACACTGTTTCTTGATAAAACGCCTAACTATGGCTCCGAAGAATATCTCCTACTTGTAATCAGAAAGGTTTGGTGTCAATGTTGTTTTTTTATTGTATCAAATATTTTGAAGGAAAAGAAATCATCGGCAGTAAATGTGTTATCAATATATATAGATACAACGGTTGAATATCGAATGTGACTAAACGTTCATACCAAAAACATGGTTACACTTTATTGACTGCCTTATTCCGCTATAGTAGTTTCTGTTTGGAATGAAAATTGTCATAATTGCTTATGCTTTTGTGACAGTTTTCCTGAGCAGAGATAAGTAATAAAACTGATTTCAATAATAATACAAACACATCAAATAAATACCCGAGATTTTATCATGATAAAGGGTAAGATAAATAAATTATTGTAAATCTATTTATAGCTGATATACACGTAACACATTATTAGATATTGTATTGATTATATTGTATTTATTCTATGTTTGTTTGGCTATTGTTTTGTATTATCATTATTGTTATCATTATTGTTATCAATTTCTATACAATCCGTAATAATTGTTTTTTTCAAAAACAATTTGTATACAAGCATTTTTTAAGAGTCTTTGCCATCCTTCTTGCCAAATTCAGCATGATTTTACATGGATTCAATGTTGTTATATTTTCTGGTCCTTTGGAATGATGGAAGCCGTTCAATAAATGTGTAATAGAGTTCCGCTTAAGCCGGATCTCATGAACAGCCTTAGTCTAACCGAGTCTGCTATTATTTAGCTTGGATGCATTCTGTGTTTCCAAAGAATCTTTTTACAAATTTTATTTATAATATCAAAATACAATATTTAAACAAAATTCATGAAATTAGTATGCAGTGCTAAAATTTGACACATAAAACCAAACTATGTTTACTAATTTGTAAAAGTGACAGGATTGACACATAAAACCAAACTATGTTTACTAATTTGTATAAAACAAATATGAATTAACCCAAGCGTTTCACAAACTACTATTAACTTCTATAATCGAACAGCAGATTTATCCTTTAAGATATGATGTATTTGGAACAATAACCTCATTTGATGGTCGACGTATTCCTACGAAGGTGAATGCCCCGGTTCGATTCCTTTCTACTCCTATTGCGGTGTGCCCCTGAGCCCCACTTTATCGCCTCTGCCTCAGTCGACCCAACTGTAAATGGATACCAGCTAATTGCTGGAGGTAAGGCATAATTGTTTTTTAGTGTTCTAAAAAAGGGTCGCTCAAACGCTCTACAGATCATTTGTTCACTGTTTCACAGAGCGACAGTAAACACAATTTACCTTTACCTTTAACTTTATAACATCAATTGAATTTTTAAACATGAATCCATCTTTGATGAAAAGAAATGAACTTGTACCATCATTTTTTCATGGCTTTCTGAACCATAGATAGTCAGATTTGTTTGTTGACCAGTTTTGACAGTGACACCTTTTTATGATGCATGATTAATTTATTTTTATGTAAAACTATCTTTAGTCCGTCGTAAAATTTAACATTAATATTGGCATATTCACTGACTACTGAAAATACCGTAGAATGTTGTGGTTTTGACAGTCCCATTTTCACTAGTGACTAAAAGGAACTAACTCATGGTGAATGTTTTTACTTCTATGAATTTCCATCAGTTGATATTTTTTTTTTTTGTCGTATGAAATAAAAGTTTTACACACACCGCGCACACTCACATACACCTATATTCCCGTAAAATAGGCGATATAGATGCACATACAGACAATTAGACATACACTTCTTCACTCTTTAATACATACAGTCCTCATGTTCTGCTGCAATGTACTTCAGCTACCCTTACACAAACATTATGTTTTAACACACTCTTTTAAATATGAAACATTTTCAATCACATTTAAAAGACACTCTTACTAAAAGGTTCTTAGAACACGTAGCTTGCGAGTCATAATACTGATTTTTTTAAAAGCAAAAGTATTATTGTAACATATCTATGGTTATACAGTATCTTTATATTTTATATAGAACGGCCATTTGCTTGTTTGTTAACAATTATATTTAATTTTTCATACTTGTATAGAATGAAAATATAGATGGGTGAATCTTTGATACACGATCTCATCTAATCTTGAATGTCCTACTCATGTTCAAATACTGCAATTTCAAAATACAAAGGCGCTTGATTATTTGCTGTTTGTTTATAGTAAAACGACGCCTATTCAGAATAAAGCTATTGAAAACGATTGCTGAAAATAAGGATTGAGCTCTAGTCGTTGTGCAATACGTATAAATGATGTAACAATTAAGACACACTGCATGCATTGCGTGAATCATTTTACATTCAATGGCTTTCTGTATTAGGTCCTAAAAATCTGATGTAATAACACTTAGACAAAAAGTTAATTTTCATACCTATTCATATGATAATATCTATCAACATGTATTTTTTTTAATTTTGCAACGGAGGCGTTGTTGAATGATTCAATGGATTGTCGTAATTATTTAAACGCAGTTGTTAAATATTAAAATTGGGAAAAAAACAAATTTCAAATGTTGCTATGTGTTTACTTTTCTCACGTCGCAAGTAATTATAATTGCAAACTGTTTGCATTTCAACAGCAAACACAGTTTCAGTATTTACTCAATACCAAAGATCTGTCTCAACTTGACATTTTTTAAAATTGCAATAGGTGAATTGTATATTGCCTTCTATGTCAATGAAGTATTACGATTAAAACATTTTCAACTGTCATATTGAACCTGGCTCATTTCTTGTGTACTGAACGTGGATGGATGCATTGTGTGTGTTTCTAGTTTCTATTTCCTTAACATAAAAAGTAAATAAGAACTAAATGTCTTTTTTCTGATCAGACAAATATGTTTTTAGTCACATTTTTAAAGTAATGATTATAAAGATCAATAACCGTTGCTGGTTTACAGACGGTATCTGTGTTATTTTGCAAAATATTTTATGTAGAGATTTTTGTTTTAACCCTTTACCGACTAAATTAGATAACATTTTATATACTGACTGAATGTCAGTTGAAACAACTAAAACAGTTTTTTAGTTGAAATATTTAAAATCAGACTATGAAGCGAGACGAGCCTGTGTCAAAACCGAGTCTGCAACATTTTCATTTTTGACATGTTGGGCAACCAGTAGAGTTTCCAACTTTCCTCTTTTGATATCAGCGTATCCCCGTTCAGTACATGAACCATGAGTGGAACATGAAGATGATTTTCAAATGATTGAAAGTCAACATTTTAAAATATTCTATATTGCTTTGTACTACAGTTGTTTTTTTTTTCAATCTGATAGACTTTTTTGTAATAATATATATATGCATTTCTGTTGTACATGTAGTTCACAAACGATTGCTTATCGAATCTGTTAAAAGATCCTTTGGAAGTACACAATTCAACCAAGAACAATAGTAGTTAACTAGATTTAACTGAGTATGTTCATAAGAGATAATAAAAAATACAACACCCCTCACACCTCCTACGCTTAAGCGGCACTGTATTACATAGGCATTGAATGGACTCCCTGGTCCCAAAGGACCAGACAAAATAAAAACGCTGAACAAAGTAAAGGGGGACATTTTACAGCAGCCACAAGGTACTTCAAAGTTTAATGTGTCTAAAACGTATTTGTCAAAAAATGTAGTCACGTTTGGCTAAGAAAACAATAGAAATAGGCAGACGTATGCATAAACGTGTCATTAAATTGTATCATGATCTTCAATGATGCATTCGAATTGTAGGTTTTGCTAGGCCGGATCAATTTCAATGCAAGCGTCACGCATTATCTGGGCCTAGCAAAATCCATTCAAGTTGAATACAACATTACATATTAACGAATGTTTTGTAATATTTTCATGGTGCCTAAAGGAATTTATGGACTATATTTAAATATTTTATTGTAATACTTCATGGTTTTTTTTTCAATAGTATTTTGGTAGCAGTTCTATTTTGCTAGTGGTTAATGCACTGGCGTTGTTAGGTTTAAACCAAACCAGTCTTTATCTTGCACTTTAAATAAGAACCTAAACAATCATAGTATTCTGAACAAAGTGTAAAATATGGGCTGACGGCTGCAGCTATGAATAAATTTAGATGCAAAGAATTGCATGCAAAAAGTTGTTTGTTCGTATATTGTGTACAAAATTAACTTTTTCCTTGACAAATATCAAATTAACAGGCCAAGGGTGTTTACAGTCAAAATCAGAAGAGATATGTTTTATTCTTTATTCAGTAAGTCAAGTTTCACTATTTTTTCTTCTTCCCCACCCCCACCCCTGATGTTTAAACTTTAATGAAATTACTGTGTCCATCTACCAAAAATTCTTAAAATTTAGAATATACTATGACAACTAGATATTTCCGAGTGATGGATTCTCCAATGACCACACAACAATAGTCTGCTTTCAGACATCTATTCCTTCATTCTTATTGCTGTTTAATAATGTTTTTTTAATAAGTTTTGTATGATATGTGTGTTTTTATCTTTATTGTATAATGAAGTTAAAGAAATACGTCGCGTCTTTTATTTACAATGTTGAAGTAGCGTATCACGTTATGCTGTAAATTCACACACTGTCATGGCATACATGTGTCGATATGAAGCGAATTTGAGCATACTGTCAAAACATACATGCAGCTGGTCGGATTATGAGTTATATTCCCTTGAATTGACACACACTGTGTATTTTACTAACAATGAAAGCACTTTCTTGATTGTTCCTCTTACAGGATGTGCGCACTGTTTATATTACACATTTCGTTGTGTCGTCCTGGCAATAATTCAAATTTGGAGATTTCGGTCTGTCGTCTCGGTGCGCGCGTTCCAGTATTTAAGCCTTTAAAGTGTGTGAGTGTAAAGGCTTCCCGAACTTGAACGCAGTGCTTTTATTTTTCTTGGTCATTTGTGATAATCCTGTCCAATCGATGTATTACCGTAATAGATTTTCGTTCTGTGAACGTATCCATTGGAAGCATAGAACCCGACTGAGACCAATAGCAGACTCGGTTTGAATCAGTTTGTTCATGAGATTTTATTGGAATGTGTAACGTCCTCACGCCCCTAGCATCGGCTTAAGCGGGATTTCTGTTATTATGAATTTGAATGTTCTCTATGTCCAAAATGAACATGGAAATATAACAACACGGAATCTGATGCTAGGTGACATGAGATGTGTTTCATATCTAATTACTTGTCATGAACAGATTTAGTTAAACAGAGTTTGTAACGTTTGCTGGATTGCATTCTTTGCTTTCAAATGATACTTTTATACATATAATAAGCAATCATCACAACAGTCTTATGTCTCCATGGACCTGGACTCAAATTTGTAATTTTTTCTGTATAAAAGAATTCCGCATACGCCGGTAAAAGCGAGGTGAAGGGATGTTGCACATCTAATTACCTCTCATAAACAGACTAAACCGTTCTTTGCTTTCAAAGTATTTTCTTAAAGCTTTAAGGATGTCGGAAAAAGTAAAATAGTGGTGTTATGGAAGCTGATTGTTCAGCCTGACTGTAAGTGTATAAATGAGACAATTAAAAAAACACTTAAACGGTGATGCAGATATAATTCAATTTAATGAAAACGGACAAAATCGTTTTCAACATTTTATTCAGTTAATTACATAAACAAGGACAAAAGTCATTTTTCAAACAAAAACACATGATAAATGAGTGTATTATAACTACTAAATTTATGGAATGTGTTGAATTAAATGATACGGTTCGAGACTCAACAAGTTCAATAATTACGTAAAAGACACAAATTTATTACTTTATTTATCATATAAACACCATGACTGGAAGAAAACGCACACCATATACCGACGCTGAAACTATCAACAAGTAATTTATACACATATAATTTATATCATAAATAACAAGATATGTTGTATCTACATACTGAAGCATATTTTTAAGTGAAAACTACCTGTGATGTTCTTACCATATAATATACATACTAAACAATAGTTTTTATTTGAAGATGTTAAATCATCCTTGCGGAATAAAAAAGCTCAACGTGTACAGGATAAAAGCCGTTTCTTTGAATAATTAAGTCAAATTGAGAAAGCCATTGAAAAATCAATAATAATAGTAATAATAATAATAATAATTATAATAATTATAATTAAACAAATAAAGTTACAGGTATACATAGACTTAAAATCATAGAGCGGACTCTATGGTCCAGGGTGGTAACACTGTTTATATAGGAAACAAGTGGTCTTGAGTGCGAACCTCTGCTCCTCCGACTAAAACATATTACATTTGGACAAGGTAAAAAAGTGGAAAATCACAGGTCGCCCAACATGACATACACTTTGGTTACCTAAAGTGCAAAACATATCATAGGATCGGTTAAAACGAAACAAGGTCGTTGAAGGCTTCTTTTATGAACTGCGCTTGTCAATTTACTCTTAAACAACAATAGCACATGCGAATAATTCCTTATCATAATGAATACTTTGAAGCACTTGTAAGAGGATGAAAATGATATTACACTAGCGCAATTATTTGAAAATGTCGTAAAGAAAAATGATTAGGAATGTACAACAAATTAATGTAATAATTTTAATAGGTTTACATATTCAATTTTTATAAAATAATAATTTTGAATCAATACAAGCGAACAAAAATGATTTCACACGAAATCTTTGAAGTCGCTGGCATGAAACTTCGCGCAAACGGCAAAGTGACAGGTTCGCGCGGATTTGAATTCGCGCATTTTCAATATCTAACGATAAATGAAGCACCGCAAGTACCATTATCATGTACAATTGCATGTGTATTTGTCAATTAGTACGTTTCTATTGTTGAATAAACGATATGACAGTCCAGTTGATAATTGTTGTTTGCGCAAAAATATCAAATTAAAGGATCGACTTTAATAAAACAAGATTGTTAAAGTCATTTTTATGAATGACGCTTGTCCAACGACACCTAAAGAATTTTGGCACGTGCGAATAATCTAGAGATGGTATCTACTGAAGAAGATATCAGGCAAACAACCCTGAATTGGTCAATAAACTGAAGCCATCACAAAACACTGGGCAAAAGAACTAGACAAACGAAATGAAATAGGCCCTTTTCCCATATAACTTATTTGACAGACAAAATATTACCATATTTTCTTAAAAACTCTTTGTCATTGATATAGAACATGCACCCTTTTCGGTCATGCTGAGGCTCTGTTAGAATGTTTAGTAGTGCATCAAAATTGAAAATGCATAAATTCTAGTCAAGGAATTTTACAACTCCAAGAATCGTTACTGCAAATATTTAAGTGTTGACTTTTTAGTTAAAGGTACTTTTTGCTCTCAGATAGAATAACTTGAAAAATTGATATGAAACGTAAAATGTATATCCAACAATTTGAGATTACAAAAACAGAAATAAGATAGAGGAGCATTACATATTTGTAACAACCTACGTTAAATGTTGTTATATTAATCATTTGAAAGTGTTTCAGATGCTTTACTCATTTTGAAGCATTTCTCTGAACGTCCAGTATCGCATTTGAATTCTTTAGATACCATCTCAAATAATCCCTTATTATATTATATACTTTGTGTCACTTGTCAGAGGATAACAATTGTATTACTCTTGCATAGTATAAAGAAAAATGATAAGAAAAGTATAACCAATTAATGTTATTAATTTAATTAGTTCACATATTTTAATTTAATCTAGACAACCCTTAACTGCGTCTTAAGAAATAAATACGCACACTTCAAACATAGGTAAATTTCAGAGTAGAAATAAATTTTGAAAACTATACACTTAATTGATAAATGATAGCACAGTCTTAAATTCGAGTAACGCACAAGACGCGAAAATTTGTCCTACGCAAAAAATGATGATTCAAATGTAAACTATACAATAAAAAAGATAAATATGGTTGGCACTTCCAAATGTCAAATAAACATAACTTGACAAAATATTTCTATATTTGGATAATATTTTAAAATATGTTTTCACTTTTGATTATGTTGATTTGGCTGATCCAGTGTTGCATATTTTGATAACATCTGGCTCAGAAACGACAATATCATCAACATGAAACGTAACGTGACGTTGGAGTTGCAAATATTTTCACGTAGGGTCCTTACTCGTGATTTTTGTGTTTTATATGACCACATATAGAATGTAGGCAGACCTCCGGAATTTTCCGCAGCCGAGATTAATAATCATGAGAAGGAAAATGCATCAGCTGTATGTAGTTTCATCGAACGGAAGGTATTTGAATATAGTTCGTTAGCCTATTTACAACAGAAAGATCAAACATGATATCCAGTGACTCAAGGAACTGAAGGCAGAAAAGAAAGCTATCAACCTTATTGATTATTACTTTCAATAAGATATGGGAAAGGAAAAGATCCCTTGAAAACATAGAACGCAACCAAGCAGCATAATAGCAGACTCGGTCTGACTGAGTTCATTTATGATAGGTAATGAAATGTACAACACAGCTTGTGCCTCCTACTGATAACCGTAATTCTATTATTGTAACACTCAATTTTCTACTTGGTCCAAATGGACAGTACAATAAGCCTGTGTTAAAAACCACCTCCGAATAAAGGCTACTGTATTTTCTTTCCCACTAATCAAAATTATTGTTAATTTACCTGTTGTAGTCTTTACAACCAGGTTTAGTTGAATAAGTATTTTAACAACAGTTATATAAATGTTTTCAAGACAGATTTAAGAAATTAGGAAATATGTTGGATTTCACACCAATGTCTAAAATGGATAAGAAAGAACAGCCCAGTATAGTATTTAACAGAAGAGAAACGTGTTGCAAATTTAACGATCAAAGTTGTAGAAATGTTAAATATTTTTGTCTACGAATGGCGGAATGCCATTTTTCTGAATAGCCCAATATGAAGCTCGGTTACATAACATGGAGACGTCAGTTATTCTAGTAACAGAACTCTAAATATTTTGAAAATGTTTTTGAAAATCCGGCAAAGTTAATGGTAACAAAAGTAAGAAAAAACCCATTTTGATATGTTTTTATAAGATTGAAAGATGAAAAAATATGGATTCACTTCAACTAAAAATGTTTTGTTTAATGTCTTCTAAATTACTACTTTTATAACAATTGCAGATGTTTACAAAAAGCTGTGAACAAGCTATAAAGTAAAATTTTAGAATTTTTCAAAAGGGACTCTGTAATTTTTGTTCATGAAAAAAAAGAAAAAAGTTGTATTTGATATTTTTTGGGGTCGATTTTAACGTAAAACAAAAACAAGTCTTTATCATTAAACCCTTCACAAAAAAAATGTGAGGCAAATTTTTTTACAAATTGTCTGTTCATGAGAACAAAAAAAGATACAAAAAAAAGTTTAAATTATTTTAAGTATGTAAAAACCGTTATAGTATGTACATTTTTTTTTTGTGAGATGAGCCTGGTGGCAACAAGCAAAAAACCTTTCCAAAAAATAAAATGAAACATCCTCATGATAAAGAAATTTTTTAAATTGTAAAATAAGGAAGTTACTTGCCGCGGACTTATATACTAATGAAAATAACTGTAACATGTGTAAAGGTCTACAAATCTGTGTTTCAAACGAAAAATCTTTTCCCCCCGAATGTTAACCAAAATTTTTGTTTTTGGGGTTTTTTAAATTTTAAAAGGTGAAATCATATAAAGGGTCGAGTAATCGATAATAGGTCGTTTGGGGTTTGAAAAAGGTTCGTGTAAAGGCTATTTTTGGGCTGTACGACCAAAATATTGTTTTCTAAGGTTTTGACTTTAAAAGGTGTAGGTGATTGAGGGTCGGGTTTTTTTTATAGGTCGTTTGTGGTGTTCCCCACAATAACTTAGGTCTTATGTGGGATGCGGCAAAAACGAAAAAAATTGGTTAAGTAAAAAAGTTATTTTTTTTGGGGTTTAAGATACGTAACATATACATATAATGAAAGATGTTTATCCTACTTATAACAAAATGAAAATGCAGTTTACCTTTCAACAAAAAAATTACGGCTGTTAGAAAATCACAGTAAATTCGACTCTGCTATGCTGCTTTCCCCAAAAAAACCAAAAATTTAAATATTTTAAATTTTACAAAAAAATTGGAATATTTTGTTCTAAAACAGTATTTTTGTTTTAAATTGATTGTTTTTGGGACCGTTGTACAGCGTTCAGCAAAAAATTTTTTATACCCGAAGAAAATTTTAAATCGGAAAGGTTTTTTATGTCTAAATGGGGCCCTTTTAGATTTATTAAAAAAAAAACAGCAAAAAATAAAATTAATAAAAAATTTTTGACTCTTTTCTATACGAATTTTTTTTCTTTACTTATTTGAGTGAAATTCTTATTTTTTTTTTGTTAAAAAAAAAGCTAAAATTTGAGTTGACTGTATTTAAATAAAACCCGAGTTGCAATTTTCACTTTTACCTTTTTTTCGGAGCTTCCGAGGGATCTACTTTTCGATTTTAATTGGGAAAACAGGAAAAAAATAACCCTAACACAATTTTAGGGGGGTACAAAAATTTTGAGGCGCAAAACAATGTTTTAATGGGGACAAAGACAGTCTTGTGAAACATGGTACTAGTCATGTTTACATTTTTTTTAAAAAGAAGAAATACAGGACCAAAGCAGGAAAAAAATGACCTTGTTAAATTAACGTTATATTTTTTATACCGAAAACGAACAGGAAACATAGACAGGAACACGGAAGGGTTGAAAAAAATAAAAACACAAGAAAAAAAACAAAAAAAACCAAAAAAAATAAAAACAACAAAAAAAAAAAGAAAAAAACAACAATACACTTACACATGCATAGGTTTACCCCATAAAATGTGGAAGAGACTAGAGACATAAAATGTAATACTTGTGAAATTTATTTTTTTAAAAAAAAAAATAATAGAAGGGAGAATTTAATCTGTTTTTATCATTTTTGTCTATCAACTTGTTATTACAGCGATCAAAGAAATGAAAAAAAAGGACTAACGAAAAAACTTGCCTATGAAAATTTAAAATGTATGCTTGCAATTTCGAAAACCCAAACCTCTTTCAATAAATGCGAAACTGTGCCCGAAAAAGGTTTTATATTTTTATCAAATATATATTATGATTTACAAATATTAGTCTGCCTTTGACTACAAACAACCCCCAGCTAACATTTATGTTCTTACTCTAAGTCGACAATCACTGATTTTTACAGGGTATGTCATTCATGAGAAAGGGAACAAAGCTCTCCCTTGACTTGAACCCTTACATGTCTTTTTTTTAATTTAAACCCTATGCTCATGAAATTACAGCACGATTTATCGATACAATACCTACTTTTATAACAAAACATTTAGATTTCCTTTGTTGTCCCGTTTTATGCAACGAAAAATTTACCTTTGTCGATTTGTAAGCCGTGCTGCAATTAAATTATAGATTTCGTTTAAGAATGTTACTTCTATTAAAATGGTAATTGTTGTATATTTTCCTTTAATTTCAATATCTGTTTTTGTTTGTTTGTTTTATTTTTCAAAATATTTTATATCACATCCATATGAGTGTCTTTTTCATAAATGTAAAAAAATGACATTCGATGTTTAACATTTTAACATTTAAACAGAACAGTCGACATACTTTAGGTTATTTGATTTTTTTTAAAGTACTTTACAAAATTATCTCTTTTTCAATGCTTATTTTGTGTAGATAAAAAAGACTTGATTTTTTCCTGGCCTGTTAAAAATTTTTAAGAAAAAGCATCCCAATATTTTTTAAAGCATCGTAATTAATTAATTTTTTGAATTAGAATTTTATTATTATTTTAAAAAAAAAAAAATTTGTTAAATACTAGGCGGCTACCTCCAAGTTATTTTTAAATAATGGAAAAAAAAAAAATTCATTAACCTTCCGTATACAGTTGAAATATTATAATAGATTTTCCCTTTAAACAATTTTCCTTTGTTAATACAGTTATTAGCAAAAAAGCGGAAGTAATTTTTTTACATGGGTGTATTTAAACACTTTTAAATTTGATTTGGATGTGTAAAATTTGTACATTTTTTTTACTACCTTCAAAGATAACGGTGAATTAATTATATGCTTTGCAATTAGTTTGTTGGGTTTTTTATTGTTTCCTAAGGACCATATACATTTTTGTTGTCAAATTATTGAGAGAAATATTTGGAATTATTTGGATTTATCGATGGAAAATTCGTGTGAAGTGCAGTTAAAAAGCCTTTGCCCTATTACAACATGTACAAAAGGTATATGCGCTTTATTTCAATGATGAAAGATCTCCTTACATATATTATTGGATAATGCTATTTTAGAGGAATGAATCAAAATGTTACTGTAAATAATAACATTTTTAAGTGAATACTTTTAGGCATTTGTCGCAATCAAGCAAAATAAATGAAAATATATTATTTCATTAAATGAAAAAGAAGTTTTCAGGTAATGGACCCGTAATAGTAATGTTGAAAAGATGCATTAACTTGATACAGTCTAAATCAATATTAAGTCTTGAAAAAAAAAAACAGTTTAACATACTAGACAAAAGAAAAATAAAGAAAAAAAATGTTTAGTCCTAGCACGGCTTGAACTTACACCCTCCTGAAAATTTAGTCAAAGTAGGTTTATGATAGGAATTAAATACTCTTCAAAAGGAGGTACACTATTACAGGTCCACTACCATAAGTGTAGAATCAGATCAACGTTCTAGGAAAGTATATGTTGTCTGCAGTACAGATGATAATCAAAGTCAATAAAAATCATGAACCTTGATGAAATGTAAATAAATCATAATCATGAACAAGTTTTCAAAGTTAAACCACATATATTTTAAATGCTAGAGACATTTTATTTCCATCAGGAACTAAGTGTAAACACATTTACAGCTACTAGTGGCTATGACGATACAGTTTGTAATAATTTATAATTGAACTTACTTTAATTGCTCAAGTGATACAAGTACTTCTTTAATAGCCGCTGTTTTAAAAATAGTGAAAGACAAGTAAAACAAATGTAGACAAATCTAAAGAAAGTTAAATGTTAACGTAACTTAAATAACTTTCTACCCTTTGTAACAAAAAAGGGAATATTTTTATGATGCTGTTAATTTATACTGTGATCTATATATATTTTTTACCATTTAAATTTTATTTATCAATGTTTTCGACTAATTAATGTTAATTTATTATAATTATTTTTTTTTCATTATTTTACTTTATTATTTTATTATTGGGGCCCCCGTGGCCGAGTGGTTAAAATCGTGACTTCAAAAAACACTTGCCCCTCTCGGGGGTTGACCTCACTCGGGGGGTTGAATTCTTTAGTGAGGTGCCACCGTTGGCAAAAGGAAGGTCGGGGGTCTACCCCGGTGCCGCTCGTGATGAAAAATGCACCCAAATGGCCCTGGGGTTTTTTCCCCCACCCCTAAAGCCGGAAAGTCGTAAATTTTCCTATAACTGTGTCGGTGCGACGTCCCAAAAAAAAAAAATAAATAAATATTTTTTATTATTATTATATTATTATTAAACATTTGAAAATATCAAACCCCATTTTTATTTATTTCTTTTTTTCTTTAAAAATTTGATCCCGTGAGCTTGCCGATGAGAATGTTTTTTTAAAAAAATTAAATAAAGGTTTTTCTACAATGTGTAGCTGTGGGTTTTTAATTTTCCTCTAAAGCATATGCTTAATTCCTGATTAGGAATTGGAAAAGCTAAATTTTTTCGATTGTTTACGCAAAGGATAATATTCTTTTCCTAAAACCTGAAACTGAAAGTCTCAAATTAGAATATAAAACTGATGATTTTTTTTCCAATTTATTCTTATCAAAAAATATATCTTTAAATAAGTACCCTTTGGTCTTTTTTTTAGAAAATGAAAAAAAATTTTGAAATTTTTAATAAAAACAAAGCTGTCGATCAAAAACAAAAATGATCACAAATTTTGCGAAAGTAGCTGGAATTTGGGCATAAAATTTTTTGGTTTTTCCCGTGTGTCCCCCTACTATAAACATTCCCATTTACTTAAAAATGGCAAAATATGATTTTGTAGCAAAAAATTGTGACCCCATTTGATTTTAAAAGTTTTTTTTCTGTAAATATAATAACAAAAACCAAAAAAAAACCTGAAAACAATATAAAAGAAAAAAAATATACAACATTTCTGGTGAAAAAATGTAATTTAAAAGTTTATTCTAATTTTTAACCAGGTGAAATTGTGCATGGCATTATAAGGCTTAATGAAATTGTCCCTTTACTGAGCTGTTGCGCTAAAAATTTTTTTCCATTCAAACCCTATGATGTGACATTTTTACCGGTTGGAAAGCTTAGTCGACAGATTTGAAAAACTTAAATTCACAAAAATTTTTTGTGAAAAAGAATCATCAAACAAATATATTTTTTTATTTGACCCCAATCCTATGATCTTTTTTGTGTACGCGTCGTCATTTCCTTTTATGTAAATGCTGAATTTACGTTATCAAGTTCGTCTCAGGAATTTAGTGATTCAAAAAAGGTTTATGAAACGGGCCCGCAATTTTTTTATGTAGCAACAAAAAAAATAAATATCACTTTTTAATTGTCTGTTTTTGTAAAAGAAAGGGGATGTTATATCAATAATATACATTAGTCAATAAAAGGAGCTATCGAATTCAGGGTGGGGTAATAAAAAGCTTTGAGGGACACTCCTTCTTTTAGAAAATGGTATGGGGCCCTGTATGGTATTTTTTATTAAAACAATTTTTTTACATTTCAATTCCCTATAAAAAGTATTAGTTTATAAACATAGTAATGTTTTTCCTAAATATAGAGCTCCCAAAAAGACAGACTGGATTTTAAGTGCAACTTAGGAAAAAAAAAAATGATTTTTTTTTCTGAAAATTATTAATGTAAAATTTTAAAAAGCTAAAATAAGTTTTTTAAAAGGTTAGGAAAATACATGATCGCGAATTTGAAATTCATTTCTGAGTTTTTAATTATCATTTATTATACTCGTTTAACCACATTTTGCCCAATTGTATAATTTTTTCTTATTGTTTTTTTTTTCAATTTTGAAAAAAAAATTTTTTAGTCATTCCCCTTGAGTCACTTTAATTTTTACTTTATTTTTTTTTTATTATTTATTGCTGTTTTTTGTTATTTTTTGTGTTTCTTTTTTTATTTTTCATTTCTATTTTTCTTTCGTATGTTTTTTATATTTAATAAACGAACCATCGCTATTGCTGCCGTAAAAGATCGTTAGGTTTCAAAAAAGCATTATTCGACTCTTTTGTGTGGAGCAATTTTTGGCTTACTGGCTTATGAACATTAAAAGAAATTGATTCAGACATAATAAACGATTTTTAAATGATGTTTCAGATGAGTGAAAGCTAAAAGCATTTTTTATTAATTTGTTTTGAAATGAAGTATATGTTGTGCCGACAGACAACAGTGCTGTGAAATTTTTTCAGACTTACATGATGTGCTTGTCCATTTTTCATTTATTTAAAGTAATACTATGCATGCAATGATTCGACAAGCACTACAAGGCAGTGTAATAATTATATCCTAATAATATTGAGGTAACTTATTACTTATAATTCATAATTTGATTATAAGTTAAACGCATGTGTGAGTATATGCGTTTAACGAACAGCATTTGATATATGATTGATTTATAATAAAACGCTTTACAAACGCTTCCGAAAGAATTCATCCAATAAAATAATTTTACACATCAAATACAAATTAGACACCTCATCCTCTAAAATACAATTATACAATTATATACGGAAAATGAAAAAATCAAACAGATAGACACTGAGATAAAATTATTTTCCTTAAGTATAAATGCCAAGAAGGTATCATTAAACTAAACTACTTTATCTACTAGACAAAGTCATGAATCTCTTTTATGTAAAAAGAAGAAATGCTTCAAAACTGAGAGGTCAATTTACTACAAATTAGACTTATTACGCTCAACGTATGTAATACTGTATATGCCATAGACAAACACCCACTAAATAGAAAGGAAAGACGAAACTGGATTCAAAGTGCAACTTAAGAAGAAAAAAAGATACAAATAAACTCATGCAATACATTGCAAATGTTACTCTATAAGAAATAGAACAATCTTTAAATACAATCACTTTGTGTAAATATGAGCAATATAAATGAAGTTGCTTTACCAATGTTGTCGTCTATATAACGGATCTTTAAGGCGGAAATGAAACGCTGACTGTTTCCGAAAACCAAACATGTCAAAGTTTGCACGATAATGGATATATACCTGTTAATTGGTTTACGAACAATAACTTCTGCCCTTGACTTCGAAACAACTTTCATCTACACATTTATGTGTCCTGAAGTTCTCAGTAAAGGTGATACACCTTCACTAAACATTATTACAGTCTATATACCTATTCAAGATATAAAACAACTGCATCTAAACTTGACTACGAAACAACGCTAAATAATACGATCAAGTTCGCTCTTTAGGAATTTCAGATAATTTAAAACGTGTTTATGGACGCGCCCGCCCGCAAGTCAATTTATTTAGCAACAAGAAAAATATATATTCATCACTTTGAACTGTGTATTTTTGAAAAAAAAAAGAAAGTGATAGTTATATCAATTATATACAAAGAAGCAATAAAAGCGGAGCGACAGAAATCTGGACCTGCGTCATAAAATGTTTTGAGGGACACATGCTCTCTTTGAGAAACATGGTAATGGCCATGTATAGGATATCTTAATATAAAATCAAAAAATTCACATTTTAATTCCCTATTCAAAAGACTTTAGTACATAAACATACGTAACACGTTTTCGCTTAACATAGAGCCACCACAAAGAGACAGACTGGATTTTAAGTGCAACCTAGGGAAACAAGACATTGACAAAATTATCATGAAAAACATTCTTAAACGCGGAAGTAAACTTTTTCAACGGTGAGGAATATATTTCGAATTTGTAAATTTATTTTGGAGATATGAATTATCATCTATTATACTCATTTTAACCACATTTATCGTATGTTGATAATTGCGCTTATTGTTATTATCAACAATTCTAATAAATTATTTTAGCATCATCACAAAGTGACATCACTTTATTATTAGTGTCATTATTTCTATTATTATTATTATTATTATTATTATTATCATTATTATTATTATTATTATTATTATTACTGCTTCTATATTTATCATTTGTAGTATCATTTATTTATTTTTCTTTTCTATTTTACTTTCTTATGATATTATGATTAATGCACCATCGCTATTGTCTGCCCTTAAAGATATATCAGGTTGCAAAACAACATTTTCCTAACTCTTCTGTAGGCTTGAATGGCTTCATGACACATTAAAAGCATTATATAATATCAGACATAATGAACGATTTGACTGATGTTTCAGATGCGTGCTTCTGAATTTCTCCAGACTTACATGATGTGCGTTATCCATATTTTATTTATCTAAAGTAATACTATGCATGCAATGATTCGACAAGCACTACAAGGCAGTGTAATAATTATATCCTGATAATATTGAGGTAACTTATTACTTATAATTCATAGTGTGATTATAAGTTACATGCATGTGTGCGTATATACGTTTAACGAACAACATTTGATATATGATTGATTTATAATAAAACGCTTTACAAACGCTTCCGAAAGAATTCATCCAATGAAATAATCTTACGCTCTTACACATGAAATATAAACCAGATACCTCATCCTATAAAAGACAATTATACAATTGTATACGAAAAATGAAAAAAAATTCAAATAGATAGAAACTGAGATAAAATTATATTCCTTTAGTGATAAATACAAAGAAGTTATAGCTCTTTCAGTTTAGTGAGAAAAAAAAAAAATCTTAACAGAATTTTTTACTTAATCGAATGAAAATTTTGTTATTCAAGTTTGTTTCCTAACAAAACTTGATCTAAAATACATTTTGTCTATTCGCATATATTTCTGTTAATCCGTAGGGAAAAGAAAATAGACTTTTCAGAAAACCCAGGTAATGTCGAAAGACCTGACATAGGTATGTCAATTGTGCAGTTATTAGAAATGGGATATTCCGTGGGTAAACTTGAGCAAGTGAGATGGTGCAATGAATGCATTGAATTATCTATGTCCATGCAGAAACTAAAAACGAGTACATCTTTATTCATTTGTCTGAAACAAATCATATCTAATTGTTACAAGTTCTACAAATAATTGTTATTTGTGTTGTCAAGAAAACCGAAAATTTCAAAATACCAAGGGGAAGACAAAGGTTTAGAAATACCAGCCTTGGTGGAACCAAAAGTATAAAGTCAAGCTTGCTTCAGTAAAAATTGATTTCATTAAAAGCATTATAACTCTTGTAGTAGTGAAAATCTCTCAGTTTGGATCTTTTTTATAAATTCAAATTTATTTATGGAGCGGCCAAAGTATATTCATGTAATATATTTGTCTTATGCCTATCAATGAAAGGTTTCACATAATGTTTTATAAATGATTAAAAGAAATTCTTTCACTTTTCAGTTTGATCATTTCTTTAATGCTATATATATATGTATACTTTTAGTTTGTTATTCATATTATTTTTGTTCATGTCCATTAACAATTTACTGTTTTATTTTTTTCATATATTTTAAACCCGATGTAAAGAATCATATTATATGTTACATGCTGTTTGTAATTGATGGATCTGGTGGCATATCAGCGATTAATAATCAAAAACAACGGAAAATACTATGACTCTTTAACATAAGTATGATAAGAAATAAATCGTACTTAAGTTTTCACAAACTATTACTAGTATATGAAAAAGAATTGTGAAAATCAAAATGAAATAAAGCTTTGTAACTTGTAAAAACACCAGCATCAAATCAAAACGAGCAGGTGTTAAAGAAGACAACAGGATCATGATGACCATGTATCGCTCACATGTTAAACTTGGCCTAGGAATCATCAAGATAAACATTCTTACCAAGTTTCATGAAGAATATGGCCTCTAGAGAGTTAACAAGCTTTTCCTTTGATTTGAGCGGGTGACCTAGTGTTTGACCCAACATGACCCAGTTTCGAATTTGGCCTAGGAATCATAAAGATAAACATTTTGACCAAGTTTCATGAAGATAGGGTCATAAATGGGGCATCAAGAGTGTTAACCAGCCTTTCCTTTGATTTGACCGGGTGACCTTGTTTTTGACCCCATATAATCCAGTTTTAAACTTGGCCTAGGAATCATCAAGATAAATATTCTGACCAAGTTTCATGAAGATAGGATATAAATGTGGCCTCTAGGGTGTTAACAAGCTTTCCTTTTGATTTGACCTGGTGACCTAGTTTTTGACCCCACATGACTCAATTTCGAACTTGGCCTAGATAATATCAAGATAAACATTCTGTGCAAGTTTGTATCAAAGCATAAATGAAACCTCTATACGGCTGAAAGGGCCAAAATAGAACATTTGGCTCTTTCAGGGGCAGTAACTCTACAACCCATGATGGAATCTAGCCGAAAGGAACCAAGATCTTATTGTGATTTAAGTTTTGTGTAAAAGTGGTTGAAATCTTTATGGCTGCAAAAGCCGAATTAGAAAATTTTGGCCCTTTAAGAGGCCATAACTCTGGAACCCATGATGGGATCTGGCCAGTTATTGAAGAAAACCGAGATGTATCGTACATTAATAAATTAAACACTATCAGTATGTCTAAATATGAGATATGTCTTTTGAATAAGTATTTTCAGTTAAGTTTGTTTGTAATTGTGAGTATAGAATGTCCCGTGGAAAATCGCCATATGACATATAATTGTGTCGCTGAGACGTTAAACCAAACAAAAATACAACAAAAGACATTTTACATGAAGACAATTTTGCTATTATCATACTTAAAGGCTTAAATTACTATTGCCCTGCAGAAACTGTAAAATATGTAGAATAAGGTAATGTTTAAAAAAAAAACTTAAATCATTGAAAAAAAGATTAAAGGCTTCTAAAGTATCATTTAGCTATTTTATTATAGAAAATGGAGTAAGATTGTTAGACATTTAGGTATAAAACACGCTATATAACAGCAAGTCCTACCACAACTAAAACATGGAAACATCAAAAGTTAATAATTAATTTATTTCATATTTTTTATTTATTGTACAGTCTCATTGTCAAGTTTTGGGTTAACTATAATGGTGACAATATCTGAGGTATCTTCCAAGCAGTATACACGATGAAGGTTTCCTAGATATACTTGAGTTGCTGTACCCCTATACTTGCTTCACGTCTTAGACTTGCTTCACTTCTTAGACGTGCTTCACTTCCTGGACTTGCTTCACGTCTTAGATTTGCTTCGCTTCTTAGACTTGCTTCGCTTCTTAGACGTGCTCCTCTAATTTAAATTGCTCCTCTCACTGAAATTGCTGCGCAACCTGGACTTGCTGCACTTGGAAGACTTACTCCTCCGAATTGGACTTGCTCCTGTTACTGGACTTGCTGCGCAACCTGGACTTGCTGCACTTGGAAGACTTACTCTTCCAAATTGGACTTGCTCCTTTTATGGACTTGCTGGCAACCTGGACTTGCTGCACTTGGAAGACTTACTCTTCCGAATTTGGGACTTGCCCCTTTTATGGACTTGCTGCGCAACCGGGACTTGCTGCACTTGGAAGACTTACTCTTCCAAATTGGACTTGCTCCTTTTACTGGACTTGCTGCGCAACCTGGACTTGCTGCACTTGGAAGACTTACTTTTTCCCAAATTTGACTTGCTCCTTTTACTGGACTTGCTGCGCAACCTGGACTTGCTGCATTGGAAGACTTACTCTTCCGAATTGGGACTTGCTCCTCTTACTGGACTTGCTGCGCACTGGACTTGCTGCACTTGGAAGACTACTCTTCCGATTGGACTTGCTCCTCTTACTGGACTTGCTGCGCTTTGGGGGACGTACTCCTCTAACTGAAACTCTTAAGTTTCTTTTAGTGAAAAATACTGGAGGTTTTTTTCTTAACCTTATTTTTTTTTCTCTCTTTTTTTTATTTCTTTTCCCATTTCAAGTATAAATAAAAAACGCGCGAACCGGATAGAGAGACGCCATTGGGGACGTCACGCGAACAAAAATAGCATACAAAAATGGCGGCAAATTGTGTTTGTTTTATACAAATAAATTGATATTTTTGACAACAGCCCCCTTCTAAAGAAAATATTCCATATTTCAAAATCATGGCAAAAATATCTGTTTATTCTGTCTGCAAAATCCTCTGTTGATATTGTAATGTGGGGACTGTTTTCATCATTTTCATTTGTCTGCTAGATAATCTGCAAAGTTTGTTGTCTGATCCTTTTATTGCCTCAATCCGGAATTTATATGACGCAAAAAAATGCCCATCTCACTAATCTTCCATTATCTGGTGTGGATTTCTGGATATATGCTAAAGAATTGTGGTCTTTTTGTAAAACGAATCCTTTCCCCATAAAGATACTTTGGAATTTTTTTATTCCGAATACTATGGCAAGGCACTCTCTTTCTCCAATGAGTAGTTCTTCTCACGATCGAGCAGCTTTTGCTGGCAAAGGCAACTGGAAAAAAACCCTCTTCATACTGCTGCAGTAACGCTGCTCCGATACCGGTACTTGAACCATCACACTGTAAAATAAATTGTTTAAAAAAATCTGGTAGTCGAAGATAGGCGATCTGGTGAGTTGTCCTTCAAGGTATTAAAAGCACTATCTTGACTTGCTTCCCATTTGACATAATTCGGCTGTCCCTTTTTCGTCAAGTCTGTTAGGGTGTGCTATTCGGCATAATGAAGGTTTGAATTTTCTGTAATAGCCCGCTAATCCTAAAAATGCCCCTAACTTGCCCTTTTGGTTTTTGGAACTGCTGCTTGCCTTATGCGATTAAGTTTCTCCTCTTCCATCTGAACTATTCCATTTCCAACCATATGTCCTGAAAAATCCAATATTGCCAAACCCGAAAAAAACTTTTTGATGGTTTAACTGTAAGACATGCTTCTTTAAGTCTTTGGAGGGGTCTCGTAGCATAACAAGATGATCATTCCAATTTGGGGAGTATGTCCTATCATATCGTCGATATAATTATCAACGTTGTTACATCCTGCTAGCGCTTCCTCATCATACGATTGAAGGTCGCCCCAGAGTTGACCATTCCAAGGGCATTTTCTTAAATGGTAACTCCCTCTGTCTGTAGAAAATGCTGTCATTCTTCGGCAACTTTCAGCAACTGGAATCTGCCGTAACCTTTACATAAGTCGATCTTTGTAAAAAACTTATCATCTTTCAGTCTTGCCGGGAATATCATCCACACTAGCCATAGGTTTCGGTATCAACTTGGTCACAGATTAAGGCGTCGAAAGTCAATGCAGAATCTATTGTTTCCCGTCTTTTTTCTTTACAATTCGTAGGTGCTTGTACTCGGATACAGATTGTTCTATAACATCAGCTTCCAGCATCTTCTAATTTCATCTTCACATCTTGACGCTTGCGTATGGTATTGGGTACTGCTTCACTCGGATAGGTTTTGGTCAATCGTTCGAGTGGTGCTGTATGAGAGGAGTTGTTTCTGGTTGTTCGGAGAACACCTCACTTAATTCTGAGAAGATCTAAGACTTGCTTCTCTGTTCCTGAGTAAGTCTTTCACAGATTTTGACATCACAAAATGTTTCACCACTTGTGTATCCTGGAAACTCTAGAAGACTTTCATCATCTCCCGCTCCACCTTGAATATGGTTGTCATCTTCTATAATTGCCACACTTGCTGCAATCGTGTCTTTGCGTTCTTCATACTTCTTTAGCAAATTGATTGTGATATGTTCTCGTTCTATCCCCAAAACATTTATTCTATTGTCAACTCCGTTGATAGCCTCAACAACTTCTTATGGTCCTTTCCATTGTAGCATCTTTCTTATTCTTATCTGTCGGAAGCAGGGTAGTACTTTGTCCCCAGTTTTAATACTCGTTTGCGAGCTTTCTTATCGTAATGATGTTTGTATGTCTTTGAGCTCTTTTTTAGACTTTCTCTTGCTATCTTGCACGTTTCTTCCAACCGCTGCTTTAAATCAAATACATTTTGATATGTTTTTCTGTGTCTCAGGATTTTCTTTCGCTGTCCATATTTCTTTCAACACTTGCATTGGTCCCCGCACTGTTCTTCCATATAAAAGTTCAAAGGGTGGGAATCCTGTACTTGATTGTGGTACTTCTCTATAGGCAAATATACTGCCGAAAGGTATCTATCCCATCTTGGGTCTTTCTTGGCACATCTTCTTTAACATGCTTTTCAGGACTCCATTCATACGCTCACAAAATCCATTGCACTTCGGGTTGTATGGTGTGGTGAAGAGTTGCTTCACGGGATATAAGACGACTTACTTTTTTCATCAGGCAGATGAAAATTTGGGCTGCCTCTGTCACTAAAAATTCACTTGGGAGACCTACTCTCGAAAGATGTCAAGAAGTGCTTCTGCTACTCTTTCTGTGTCAATTCGTGGTAATGCTACCGCTTCTGGGTATCGCGTGGCAAAATCAACCACTGTTAATATAAAATCTTTTTCCCATGTCTGACACTGGTGCAATAGGTCCTATTAATCTATGGCTATTCTGTGGAAGGGTTCTTCAATCACTGGCATGTCTCCTAAAGGAACCTTCTTAACTCGGCCTTTCGGAATGGTCTTTTGGCATTTGTCACAAGATCGGCAAAATCGTCCAACTTCACTTGAAATCCCAGGCCAATAAAAACTTGACGTGATCCTGTCCTCAGTTTTCTTTGCTGAAAGATGTCCTCCAACGATCGATTCGTGAGCAAGTTCCATCACTCTTTTGCGTTGCTCGCGGTACGACGATTTGTTTGGTCTCGTAGTCATATGCCCTTTCGTCTGAAGATAAACTCTAAAACAGCACTCCATTTCTTATTGCAAATTTGTATTTTGCACCACCCTTGGTTTCGAGCATGTCTTCTGTCTTTGCTAAATCCCACAGCTTTTGCATGCTTTTATCTTTTTTCTGTGATGCCTTTAAAGTCTCCACATTAACTTCTGTTTCACAGGAGGGTTTTCGGCACATTCAGTGCTTCTTTGGGTAGCTCTGCTTTTCTACTCTGTGATCTTGTCATAACCGCAGCTACTGATGTATCAGCAATCTTCTTTTTCCATTCAGGATCAGGTCTATCAAGTACACCGGGAACATTCCCAATGACTAAATCACAAATCAACGACTTTGGAAACCATTGCCTCAATTTCTCCATTGTAATACGGAGTATCAACCATATCTTCGCCATAGGTACAGCTTTGGCGTCCCCATCTATTGTGATCATCACTATTTCTTTGCCTAGAAATTGCTCTTCTTTGACTAAGTCTCTTCTTACAGCGCGGATTCGCATCCAGTGTCCCTTAACATTTCACTTCTTCTGTTCCTACGAATCCTCTCTGTACCTCCAAGTTCCTCTCCCTTTTAAGCAAATCAAGGTACAAACTCCTGCAAGTATTGGACTGGACCCCCACTTGCCAACTTCAATTTTCCGTCTTCAGTATTGTTTTTTTAATGGACTGTTTTTACATCCGTTTGAACACACACTGCTGCTAACTTCTGGTCATTCTTTGCTGGAGTGATCTCTCTGCTTACAATCTCTGGCTAAGTGTCCTGCTTATTACAGATAAAGCAATCTTTGGAGTGTTACTCCTGCTGTTTTGTCTACAGTCACGCGCTAAATGACCTGCTTTATTACATATAAAGCAGGTTTTCCGCAACCCATTCTTCTCTTCTGTCTTTCGACTGGACTGCTCATGATTGGTGGAGTTGTGCTTCCTTTGTGGCGCAACACTCTTCGACAATATTGAAAGGGGTCCCCTTATGTGCTCGATGTACTGCTCTGCAGACGTGTTATCTCGTCCATTTGACTTTGGTGTCTCTCTTTCAGAAACACCGCTAATTCGGCCGAACAACCCTTTAATAAACTGCTCTTTATCATTAAATCACATAAGGATTCATACGTCTTTTCTTTCGCCAGTTCAGTCCAACGATGAAGTATCTCTTTATTTTTTGACACAAATTGGAAGACCGACTCTCCTTGGTCTGGTTTACTTTGTCGAATTTAGATCTGAATCCCCTTTTAGTCAACTGATACCTCCTCAGGATCGCTTTCTTGGAGAATCGTAATTACAGGCCTTTCTTGTGGCATGCTTGTGTAAAACCTCCAGTCCCCTTCCTGTTAAAAGTGAGCTAAGACTTATGGCCCAGCTCTCCTTCCCACTTTTGAAATTTTAGCATATCTCTCAAACCTTTCCAGATATGCGTCAATGTTATCGTGCTCTTCATCAACTTTGGAATTTTGGTCTGTACGGGCCCTTTCAAGTATCAGTACTGTCTACTCTGTTGACCCTCAAACGCTCAATCTCTAAGTCTTTTCTCCTTCATTTGCAGTTTAAAGTTCATCTCCATCTGTCTCCTTTCTTCATCACGTCGTTGAGCTCTCTCTTCCTTGCTATACATTCCCCTTTTCCCTTTTCTTTGATTAAAAGGATCAAGTCTTTCCCCCGGACAATCCAAGTCTCTCGCCAAGTCTCAACCATTCATCGTAATACATCATGCTTGTTATGATAGCTGCAATATTATTATAGTAAATCCGGACGAGCCCCAATTTGTCAAGTTTTGGGTTAACTATAATGGTGACAATATCTGAGGTATCTTCCAAGCAGTATACACGATGAAGGTTTCCTAGATATACTTGAGTTGTGTACCCCTATACTTGCTTCACGTCTTAGACTTGCTTCACTTCTTAGACGTGCTTCACTTCCTGGACTTGCTTCACGTCTTAGATTTGCTTCGCTTCTTAGACTTGCTTCGCTTCTTAGACGTGCTCCTCTAATTTAAATTGCTCCTCTCATGAAATTGCTGCGCAACCTGGACTTGCTGCACTTGGAAGACTTACTCCTCCGAATTGGACTTGCTCCTGTTACTGGACTTGCTGCGCAACCTGGACTTGCTGCACTGGAAGACTTACTCTTCCAAATTGGACTTGCTCCTTTTACTGGCTTGCTGCGCAACCTGGACTTGCTGCACTTGGAAGACTTACTCTTCCGAATTGGACTTGCTCCTTTTACTGGACTTGCTGGCAACCTGGACTTGCTGCACTTGGAAGACTTACTCTTCCAAATTGGACTTGCTCCTTTTACTGGATTGCTTTCGCAACCTGGACTTGCTGCACTTGGAAGACTTACTCTTTCCAAATTTGACTTGCTCTTTTACTGGACTTGCTGCGCAACCTGGACTTGCTGCACTTGGAAGACTTACTCTTCCGAATTGGACTTGCTCCCCTTTACTGGACTTGCTGCGCAACCTGGACTTGCTGCACTTGGAAGACTTACTTTTCCGAATTGGGCTTGCTCCTCTTACTGGACTTGCTGCGCTTGGAGACGTACTCCTCTAACTGAAACTCTTAAGTTTCGTTAGTGACAATACTGGAGGTTTCTTTCTTAACCTTATTTTTTTTTCTCTCTTTTTTTTATTTCTATTCCATTTCAAGTATAAATACAAAACGCGCGAACCGGATAGAGAGACGCCATTGTGACGTCACGCGAACAAAAATAGCATACAAAAATGGCGGCAAATTGTGTTTGTTTTATACAAATAAATTGATATTTTTGACACTCATGCTATATCCTATTTCCTATGAAAACATTAAAAAAACGGAGCAAAAAAATTGCTTGAGTTTACTGCACACACGTGCATGTCACGGGGAATATGCGAAGCGACCGCAGTCTTGGCTGGCTTCATTTCGTTGCTGCTGGCTTTGGCTGCCGGCGAATTGTGACCTAGACAGTCAGTTTCACCTTTGTGATGGGGACGTTACGTTTCATTTAAAAATTAAATTCAAGTATTTAAAGAAAAAACTGTACAGAACAGAGCAAATAATATGTATGATAGTGCCATTATCAGCATGATAGTAGATAATTGACTCAATTACACGGACAACATAGTGAGCAACAATGCCATTGACGTTGCCGGTATTATTTTTGCGACAATAGGTACAAGGAACTTAACTTTTTTGTAAAACCGAATGATGCTTCCCAATGCATGTGCTTGTCCCAATATGGGGAATAATGTATTAGAAACCAAACAAAATGGAGATAATAAAATGAAGAAAATTGACTAAAAGGAGATAATCAAAGCAAGGGACATATCATCATGATCATTAAGTGTAATTTTTACCTCTATCATTTTGTGAAGTTTAAATGAAATGTCATAAATACATTTCAAGTAATGCTCCGGATAAGCATTATTTTGAATAATAAAGGGATATAATTAAAAAGCTAGGCAAAGTAGAGTTATGGTTCTTTGACACCTTACTTTCGGTCAATGGTCTCTATCATTTTTTGAAGTTTCAATGAAATGCCATTAATACTTTCAAGTAATGCTCCGGACAAACCTTATTTTGTATAATAAAAGGAGATAATTAAAAAACTTGGTACGGTAGAGTTATGATTCTTTGACACTGCACTTTCGGTTAATGGCCTATATCATTTTTTGAAGTTTCAATGAAATGCCATTAACACTTTTCAAGTAATGCTCCGGACAAGCCTTATTTTGTATAATAAAGGGAGATAATTCAAAAACTAGGTAAGGTAGATATATCGGTTTTTGACATGTACTTTTCTGTGAATGGCCTCTATCATTGTTTTAAGTTTCAATCAAATGCCATTAATACTTTTCAAGTAATGCTCCGGACAAGCCTTATTTTGTATAATAAAGGGAGATAAATCAAAAACTAGGTAAGGTAGAGCATGATTCTTTGACACTGCACTTTGACACAAGGAGATAATTAAAAAACTTGGTACGATAGAGTTATGGTTCTTTGACACTGCACTTTTCGTCAATGGCTTCTATCATTTTGTGAAGTTTCAATGAAATGCCTTTAATACTTTTCAAGTAATGCTCCAGACAAGCCTAATTTTGTATAATAAAGGGAGATAATTCAAAAACTAGGTAAGGTAGAGTTATGGTTCTTTGACACTTTACTTTCGGTCAATGGCCTCTATCATTTTTTGAAGTTTTAATGAAATGCCTTTAATGCTTTTCAAGTAATGCTCCGGACAAGCCTTATTTTGTATAATAAAGGGAGATAATTCAAAAACTAGATAAGGTAGAGAGATGGTTCTTTGACACTTTACTCTCGGTCAATGGCCTCTATCATTTGTGAAATTTCAATGAAATGCCATTAATACGTTTCAAGTAATGCTCCGTAAAAGCCTTATTTTGTATAATAAAGGGAGATAAATCAAAAACTGGGTAAGGTAGAGTTATGATACTTTGACACTGCATTTTTTGACAATGGCTTCTATCAGTATTTGAAGTTTCAATAAAACGCCGTTAATACTTTTCAAGTAATGCTCCGGACAAGCCTTATTTTGTATAATAAAGGGAGATAAATCAAAAACTAGGTAAGGTAGAGCATGATTCTTTGACACTGCACTTTGACTCAATGGCCTCATTACACGGACAACATAGAGAGCACCAATACTATTGACATTGCCGGTATTGCTATTTCTGCGGCAATAGGTACAAGGAAGTTAACTTTTTATCTCTTAAAAGCAAAGCAAAGCAAACCTAGACATAACAAAATATAGGTAAAACCGAATGATGCTCCCCGATGCATTTGCTTGTCCCAGCATGGGGAATAACGCATTAGAAACCAAAATAAAGGGAGATAATTAAAGCAAGGAACATATCATATCATAACATATCATTAAGTGTAATTTTTGCCTCTGTCATTTTGTGAAGTTTCATTGAAATGCCATTATTACTTTTCAAGTTATGTTCCGGACAAAAGTGAGACGGGCGGACGGACGGACGTACAAAAGGGGAGAAAGAGGAAACCAAGCATTCCCAAAATTTAAAAGAAAATACTAGAATGCAATGTTTCGCCCAAGCACTACAGAACTTTGAAACAATTTAAAAAAAAAAATTTTGGGGGGAAAACTTTTTACTTAAAATTTAAAGGGTTTGTTTAAAAAATTTAAACCATAGTGAGTAAATTTTTTAACAAACACTTTTTGGAAAAAATGATTGATTTATAATAAAACGTTTTACAAACGCTTCCGAAAGAATCATCCAATAAAAAAATTTTTAAACACATCAATTAAAATTAGACACCTAAACCCTAAAAACAAAAATAAAATTTATATACGGAAAAATAAAAAAAAATAAAACCCAGATGGGAACTGGAAAAAATTATAATCTTTAAAGAAATAAAAGCCAAGAAGGTATTTTTTAAAAAAAACTATTTAAATTTTACTAACAAAGTCATAAAAATTTTTTTTTAAATTTTAAAAAGAAGAAATGTTTTAAAATTGGGAATAAAATTTACAAAAAATTTTAAGTTTTTAAAACCCCAAACCCGAAAGTAAAACGTTCCCAAAGCCCAAACACCCACACGTAGAAAGGAAAGAAAAAACGGGATCAAATTGCAAATTTAAAGAAGAAAAAAGAGTTTACAAATAAAAAAAATCAATAAAAAGCAAATTTTAAATTTCAATAAGAAAAAGAAAAAATTTTTTTAAAAACCCAATCACTTTGTTAAATATGGGGAAATATAAATAATTTTAAATTTACCGAAAAAGGGCCCAAATAAAACCGGACCTTTAAGACGGAAATAAAACGCAACTGTTTTCCAAAAAACCAAAACATGTAAACGTTTCACAAAAGGGATAAATACCTTTTAAATTGTTTTCAACAATTCCATCTGCCCTTGACTTCGAAACAATTTTCCCAACTCCCCCTTTATGTTCCCGAAGTGAACACCTTAAACTCAAAAATTTTTACGGTCTATAAACCAAATCAAAAATTAAAACCCCTAAAACTAAACTTGACTACGAAACAACGCTAAAAAACTATCAATTTCCCGCCCCCTTGGGAAATTTCAGAAAAATTTTAAAAAGGGTGTTTTAGGGACGCGCCCCCCCAAGTAAAATTTTTTTTTACAACACGAAAAATTTTATTTTCATCCCTTTGAACTGGAAAAAGGGGGGAAAAAGGGGGTTTATTATATCAAAAAAATATAAAAAGGAAGCAATAAAAGCGGAGCAAACAAAAAATCGGGACTGGCGCCCCAAAATATTTTTTGAGGACACACCTCTTTGAAAAACCCATGGAAAAGGCCATGTAAAAAGAAAATTTTTAATATAAAATCAAAAAAACTAACTTTAAAAATTTCCCTATAAAAAAAGACTTTAGTACAAAAACATAATTAATACTTTTTCCCTTTTTTAAACAAAAAACCACCACAAAGAGAAAACCCGGATTTTAAAGAGCAACTTGGGGGAAACAAGAAAATTGAAAAAAATTTAAACATGAAAAACATTCTTAATGAATTTAAAAAATTTGGGGAAAGTAAACTTTTGAAGGGTGGGGAAATTTTTTTTCGAATTTGAAAATTTAAATTTTGGGGATTTTAATTTAACATCTATTAATCTCTTTTTAAACCCAAACATTTATCGTTTTTTGGGATAAAAATTTGGGCCCCCTTATTGTTTTTTAAACCAAAAATTTCAAATTTAAATTTTTTTTAAGCATCATACCATTCCCAAATCATTTTAATTATAACTAAAATTTTAAATTTCATCATTATTAAATTATTATTTTTAAACCAAAAATTAAAAAAATTATTAAAACTGCTTCAAAATTTTTTACCCTTTTTGTAGAAACCTTTTTTTTAATTTTTTTTTCTTTTTTAATTTTTTTATGATTTTAAAGTTTAATGTACCATCGCTTTTGGGTTTTTGCCCTTAAAGAAAATCATTGCAAAAAAATTTTTTCCTGACCTTTTTGCGGGCTTAATGGCTTCATGACCCCTTAAAACCCAATTTTTTAAAATCAGACATAACTAGGGTCCCATTTTGATAAAAGCGAAATGTCTCCCACAACTGGCAAAAATTGATGTCTTTTTTCTCTCGATGGCTCAGTTTTTTCTTTTTCCAAAACCCCCAAAGAACAGACTCAATCAAACCGGGTCTAAAAATTTTTTCACTTTTTTGCCTTTTCCTTTCTCCGAGGGATCGTTTTCCAAAATTTTTTTTTATGAAGGGACCCCTTTGGGAAAAATGTCTTTTTTTCCCCTCGAGGGCCCTTGAGAAGGGGATCCAATCAAAAATTAAAGGGCCCCAAAATTTTCAAAGTGCCGGGAGGTTTTGGCTAGTTATTAAATCGGGCCGGGGTTTTTAGGGCCAAAACACATTTTTTTCAATTTCCCTGAAAAAAGATAAGGAAATGTTTCGACTTAGAGGGCGGACAAGCTTAAAAAAATGTCTAGTTTCTTCGATGGCTGTAAAGAGGGGAAACCCAAATCAGAAAATTAAAGGGGGCCCCTTAAATTTTCAAAAGTGCCAAGGCGGTTTTTGGCTATTTAAATTGGGCCCGGGAGGCCCTCAGGTCAAACAAAATTTAAATTTTAAAGTTTAATGAAAAACAATGAAAATGTTCGACTTAGAGGGGGACAATTTGGGGTGACAGCCCACAGACACACACCAACATTTTAAATAAAAATTTTCCCCCCCCAAACACCACTTGTGTTGGGGGACATAATGAAACAAAATTTCCCTGATGTTTCAAAAGCGTGAAACCCCTAAACACTTTTATTTTTTTAATTTAATGAAAAAACAAAAAAAATTTGAAAAATTTAAAGTAAAACAAAATTCCCCCGTACAGAAAACAACTGCTTCTAATTTTCACCAACTTACATGATGTGCGTTATTCATATTTTATTTATCTAAAGTAATTCTATGCATGCAATGATTCGACAAGCACTACAAGGCAGTGTAATAATTGTATCCTAATAATATTGAGGTAACTTATTACTTATAATTCATAGTGTGATTATAAGTTACACGCATGTGTGCGTATATACGTTTAAAGAGCAGTATTTGATATATGATTGATTTATACTAAAACGCTTTACAAACGCATCCGAAACAATTCATCCAATAAAATAATCTTACACATCAAATATAAATTAGATACCTCATCCTATAAAAGACAATTATACAATTGTATACGAAAAATGAACAAAAAAATAATCAAATAGATAGAAACTGAGATAAAATTATATTCCTTTAGTAATAAATGCCAAGAAGGTATTATAAAACTAAAATACTTTATCTACTAGACAAGGTCATGAATCTCTTTTATATAAAAAGAAGAAATGCTTTGAATCTGAGAGGAAAATTTACTACAAATTAGACTTAACACGCTCAACGTATGTAATATTGTATGCCATAGACAAACACCCGCTACATAGAAAGGAAAGACGAAACTGGATTCAAAGTGCAACTTAAGAAGAAAAAATATTCAAATAAAATCATGCAATACATTGCAAAAGTTACTTTTAAAAAATAGAACAGTCTTTGAATAAAACCGCTTTGTGTAAATATGAGCAATTTAAATTAAATATATCATTTGGGTTGATTTACCAGTGCTGTGGTCTGTATAACGGATCCGTTAGGCGGAAATGAAACGCTGACTGTTTCTGAAAACCAAACATGTCAACGTTTACACAATAAAGGATATATACCTGTTTATTGGTTTACGAACAATTACTTCTGCCCTTGACTTCGAAACAACTTTCAGCTACACATTTATGTGTCTTCTCAGTAAAGGTGATACACCTTCCCTAAACATAATTATAGTTTATATTTTACCTATCCAAGGTATAAAACAACTGCATCTAAACTTGACTACGAAACAACTCTCACCTGCACATTTGTGCGTAATTAATTTGATACTACTTCTAGGAATTTTATCAGTTATCATCCATTGCATTTTCTTCTTTGAATACATAAGAACATTACTTTACTGTTATTTCTAAGACCTTAATACCTCTGACATTCCAAATATGGGACATTTCTCCTGTCTCATGTCATAAATGTAGCTAACTGTTCACTGACATTCGAATGGCTTTCATTAGATAAAACGTCCATTCTATTTTGTCTTCATAACCGAATATTAAAATCCTCTGTAAACTCGTGACAATCTTTATGCCAGCTGATGAATCGTTGCAAACTGACTTTGGATTTTGTCCACTCTTGAACTTTTAAAGACATTGTATGTTTTCTTCATTTTTCAAAATGTTTTTTCATTTTTGTCCAGACTTCTTTTATCTCCTATGTTTAGCAGCGTATCAACTCTATAAAAAACGCTATAAGTTTTTTTCATCACTCTGCAGCTAATTCTCCTGAAATATTTGTTAACATTATTGTAATGATTCATAATTATGTCAAATCATGTTACAAATTGTGGTAGTGAGAGGAAATATATAATTAAGAATTATAATTGCTTGTAATTATTTTTTTGTTTTCAATATGTTGTGAACAAATTCAATTCGAGCCTAAATACAAATTATCTTTGTGTGTGACATCTGCATTTTTGCAAGGACTTAGTTAAAACCAGTGTTAAATTTAAAGGTAATATGAGATCTACATTTTTATACTTTAGATAATTGCAATACAGTCTCTATGTTGTCATGTGTATATTACAAAATAATGGACAAATAAAAATAATGTACCTGTCATTTGTATTCTAAATAATAAACTGTATATCAGCCTCTTCTGTCTGCGTCCAAAGACATAATGACACAAAGTATTTTCGGCAATGTGTACTTTTAAAGCTTTTTCAGATCCATTTTTTATTTCCTTTTTTGGCATTTTTACAAATGTTGTCATTCATATATCTTATATTTACCCCGCAGGATGCGCAAGTTGACTTATGAAAAGGACAATGTTGATTACTGACTGTAACTTAATTTTTAATATTTTAATTTAAAGTCTAAAAGAACACCGAAAAATATTCACGGAATGTATTGCGCAGGCGCTAGGTCACCACGCTGCACATGCGCGGTAGAACCTATCGTTTTGAAACGTTGATTTTGATTGGTAACGGAGGAGTGCTCTTTCTACCGGTGGCAACTGGATAAGGCATACATATTTCGTATATAATCTTTGTTTTGACTTGTTCCTCTAAAATGTAATGTGCCTAGTAACAGTAGTGTTTCAATAAATATTTTGATCTGTTTTAAATCAGGCCATGGAAACGGCCGGGGACTGCTACTATATAAGAACATATAGCACACTGCGAAAGCCCAGAGCCGCTGGTTGTAACTAACGTCAGACAGACATTCTCCAGATGATAAAATCTTAGTAGGAAAGATGCTCCCACAAACTTGGATTGTTGTAATTGTGTGTGGTGCTACATTGTATACTACAGGTAAGTGATGTTTCAAATTACATGGTCTATAAATTATTACAAGATGCATTAATTTTGCTTTAACATAACTATTTTTGTAACTTAAATTAAACAACTATACATGTTTTCTCTGTGGTACATTATAAAACATTTAAAATGAACCTAAAATATCTTCTTTCCAGATAAAAAAGCTGAGCATATGTTAGGATTAATATTTATAAAATAAGAAAGCAACCTAGAATGTTTTGTGGAAACGTTTCATCTGAAAGCGAAATATTGTTTTACATGAATCGAGAAAAAAATGAAAAAAACTGGTAATAATAGATATGAATATGTAAGCCGTGTAACTCACAAATGTTTGCATTAAATTTCCCGTTACGAAACTATAGAGTAAACAAATTTAATTTACATTTAATTCAATGTTTCTTACTTGTTATACAACGACAGGTGCGTTTGGCAATCCATAGCTGAACACCGTTAAAATTCGGAAAATAACTGAATTAATTTCATTTATACCTACTGCTGCAGCGAGAAAAGAATTACCATCTGAGGTCGAGCAAGTTCATCTGATCTTTTAATAATCACACTCGCATGAAGTCAATTGAAATAATGCAGGAAACATTTATAACTTGGGATTAAATTATAATAAACTCACTAAAATAGAAAAAGTGGAAACTTCACAGGTCGCTCAACACGACAAAAACGAAAATGTTACAGACTCGGTTTCATTAAGCCTGTTCAAGGACGGTAGTGAAAATTCATGATACCGTCCACGCCCTCTAGCCCCGGGTTGAGTAGAACTCAACATTTACGCATGCCAAAAGTACAAAAAAAAACTTGGAACAAATATCTTATTATCCAATTTCGTCCGTAACTTACATCCAAATACTTCGAAATATTCACAATTTTAACACATCTTATTCGTTTAATAAATATTTGAACATTTCTGATTTTCTTACTTTTTTTCACATTTAGACTTTGATTTAATTGCAATAAATAGAAATACATTATTAACACAGAAAATTTTATATCAACATTACTTGCAATTTATGTTAATGTATAAATTATTTTTAAACATGTACACGAACGTTCTGTGATACGCGCTGAGTGCTTTTGTAAAGTACAGAAAGGTTGTGATATTTGCATCAATTTTAGAAGAAACATTAAATTTACAAACACGGCATTTGCGTATATTCACACATTTTTTTTTTTGTATATTATGAAACATTTAATTCATTTGTATAGTTTGTTATGTACTTGACTTAACATTTTCACGAAACTGATATGTCAGAATTAGAATAGTAATTATTATTTGTTGCATTTTCAAAAAAAAAATCACTTGCAGATGACATTGTTGATATTGAAAATATATGAATGACTACATTTGTAAAAATGCCAAAAAGGAAATAAAGATGGGATCTGATAAAAAGCTTTAAAATAGTCAAATACTGTATGAGTGAAACACAGCTCATTTCATCTTTTCTATTTCCTTTACATGACCGCGTAATTGCATACATATACTTAAACAAGGGAACTAATTACTAACATAATTAATAATTAGAACAGCTACGAAATAATAGCCGGTATGCAAATTAATTTTGCTTTTGTTAGGATTATCAAAAATTAACAAGTACATCACGCAGTCAGAAGGATCTCGGTTCCGCGACTATACTCGTCAATTGCCGTGCTGGGGAGTCCTGATAACGCGCGTTTAAAGGAATATAGATGCTACTGGGGTAAAATATAGCGCCTTTAGTCGCATATCGGCCCCAAGGGTAATATTAATCTTAAGTTCGTAATAGTTTGCTATCCAATACGCGTGATCTTTGAGGATACAACATATCTCACAAATCAGCAGAGATATTTTAGCCCTTCTAACTAATTAGAACATGAGAAGCTTTATCTTCTCTCGAGATCTTTGGGGATGAAATTTTTTTTTAACAGAAAAGTGATTAATTATGAATAGCTGAAACATGTCACGGTGTAAAGATTATGATGTAATCTTTTATTTTGACTAAGGTCTTTAGGCAAAAAAAAAACAACAAAATTGATATAAAAATGTGACCAGTGAGTTTAAATGTAAAAGGCTAATAATATGAATGATTGTATGTACACGATCCAATTATTGAGTTCTACTACTAAATTGCTGCAGCTCAACATACACTGATACTATACGTATATAAAAATCAATAAAATTTTAATTAATAAAAGTTATCATCCGAACTTGAGATACAAAGTATAATGTTATATATTTCCATTGATGATTTCATTCCAATGACCTTAACTATTAGCATTCAATTATCATGAAATTTGTGATTCAGCCTCTTGACTTGATAAATAAGTACACTTTCGCCAGGCGGACTTGTGACTTCAAAATGTTCATCATAAGCTGCATAAAACAAGCTACTTATATAAACTAAATGTTCTGGATTACTTTTTTAATATTTGGACAGATGCACAGATAGTTGGATGGACCGTCCCAAGTATCACAGGCGCAAATGGAACAGGAACAATTACAATTCCTGAGGGCCAAGCTACGGGTGCAACATCAACTACATTTTCAGCCACCCCAACTAGTCCCGATACCATAGCGTCTTACACCCTACTGACTTCCAGTTCTACTTTCTCGGTTAACTCTACTTCTGGTCTCCTCACCCTAGATACTGCACTCGATTTTGAAACAACAACAAACTTCACATTAGAAATCGAGTAAGTTTCATGAATTTTCCACGGTCAGTAGGTATAAGTCAAATCAGTTAATGCATGCAAAGGTATTCCGATATTAACGACCGACTAGAAAAATCAAGATTTGTGAATGGATTTCCGCCTGACCAGTAACCCGATAAATATGACTTGGTTCTTTGTGTTATATTAAATGATGTTATTATCAACAATTAGCTCACCAGTGCATGAAGTGCTCAAAATTGTGAGTAATTTTGATCACGCTGTGTCCGTCGTCAAAATTTCTTTTAACTACATATCCTCAAAAGCCACTAAATGAGTTTTGATGAAACTTGGCTAAATATTTCTTGGGTGATCCTCTTCTTAAATTGTTCAAGCGATTCCACTAGGTTGTACAAAGAGGCCAAAGTAGAGCTAAAATAGAAAATTGCAAAGGACATTTCCTCCTAAACCGCTGGTTCGATTCAGAAATAATTTCACACAAATGGTCCTAATATAACCTTCTACCAAGATTATTCAAACTTTGATTCGTCAGAGGGCGTGGTCACTGTATTCTATATTTATAAAGTAGAAGTTTAAATTTCTTCTAGGCTGGCTCGATTTTAAAAGAATTTCACACAAATTGGCCTACAAAGAATGTTCAAATTATTTTGATTTGTCGTAGAGCATGACCAAAGTTTTGAAACGTTGGGGTGTATGGTCACTTCTCTATATGTAAGTAGTGGCTCGTTATATATATAGCGAAAAAATCTTGTTTGATATGTAGTGGAAAAAATCTTCTTGTTAGCTTTTGTCATACCACATCATTCTCCCAACTTCTTACCCCACCTCCAACACCTCCTTTATACACATAAACATTACTTGCCCTTATTTATTTAGTAGAGAAAAAAATCTTGTCAGGAAACACTTCACTTCTTAAGTCAGATTAAACAGACAATTTCTTTGCATAACCGTTTACCAAATCTGTTCATGCAAGTAGAATAACTCCGGTGAGTGATACAGGGCCATCATTGTCCTTTTCTGTTTAATCTATTTACCTTTCTAGAGCAGTTGATAGTGCCTCAAATAATGGAACTGCAACTGTTTTAATTACCGTCACAGACAACGTTGCCCCAACATTCAGTGCTTCATCCTACACAGCCTGCGTTGCTGATGCTTCTACAGCAGGTTTGATTTTAATGAATATTACATCTGTAAATATATCAATTTTTACATACTCGTACGTTCTCTCCTATGTGTCAAAGATATGCCCCGAACACATTGACATATAAGGAGGACTGAAATGTTTATCTTTATTTTTATATGATATATCTTCTGTTGATGCACACAAATGCCGAAACGCTGTAATTTCGTGGTGAAGGGATGGTATTTATTATTATAGCAATTTATTTGACCTGGTGGGGCGGAGTAAATCTCTGAGGTAGCAAATAATGCAATGGACCGCCGCGAAGCCCCGCCCCGCCAGGTCGAATGAAACGCACTATATATAACCACTGGTCGTATATACTAACTAATGTCAGAGTATAAAAATAATCTTCACTCATATATGATATATCTAATTTAAATGCATACATGTGCCGACACGTCTGTAATTATGTTGTAAAGGGTTGATAAAAATAGTAAAATAATGTATGCAAATACTCGTATCCTTTATTGTTACTGTTGTCATGTCATTTCAGGTCAGTCCGTGACGACGCTAACGGCAACTGATCAGGATGGAGATAACATTACTTACAGCATATCTTGTAAATATGAAACAGTTTTATACATGCTTCATGTAGCACTTGTGCAAACTTGTCTATGCTCTTTCACAAAAAAAACTCAGTCTCTCTGATATTTTGTGATCATTCTGCTATATATATGTATCACCAAATGTTTCCTTTGTCGTGAGGATAGCTTTTAAAGACATCTGTTAAAGTTAATTGATGGTAAATGTACCAATAGTTCGATCCATTATGCAATTCTGTTTATGCGTTGTTGTGGTCTTGTTCCAGGACAAGGTACTCTGATTATTATTAATAAAATAAATGAGCATATTGTTAATATTACAGCTGGAGACACAAGCAACGACTTCAAATTTTTTGCTGCCGAACTTCAGGTCAATACAGGAGTTACTCTGAACCAAACAACTACAGCAAACTACACGCTTGTTGTTCAAGCCGTAGATGAGGATCCTCCGACTCCAAATACTGCGAATACAACTGTTATTGTAACCGTAGGTGATTGCAGCAGCGCGACGGAAAAGACTATCAGTATCATGACCATTCTTATGGCTATGGCTATGTCGTTACAATAACTATTTTAAACATTTAACTTAAACTAATTTCTTCATATTATACACTTTAATTATATCGCCAAGAGTAACCCTCAACGCAGTTAACGTTAATGAGTTCAATGAAAGGAAATATCCTAAGGTATGACCCATGTAATAATGTACCTCCTGTTGCAGGGTATTCAATTCCTACAATAATCTTACATTAACTTAAATGTTTCAGGGGGTTTTGTTCCAGTCCCAACAGGACCCTTTTTTCCTTGCATTACTTTTTTTCTTGTAAGTTTTTACTTTATTTCATGACATTATTGATTTATCTACTATTTACAGAAGTGAAACATTTTCTTTTGATACCAGTAAGTGATTTCTTGCTGTTTAAGGTAAATCTACCTCTGAAACAGAGGGGAGCAGCTTTAGACATCTTTATAAGTACTAAGTTACATGTGGTAAAAATATCTATTTTGTTTTTACTCTTTCGATGATATATTGTGGAAAAATGTAGGTAGGTTTACTTCGGCTCCAATTTCATTTATGAACGAAGTGAGCAAAATTACAGTCCAACAGGACTCGACCTTAATGCTTCAATGTTGGAGTTAGAATTCTGTCTCATATAGTCCTTTTACTTCGGGCAGCCTAGAGAAAATGATATACATATTTTTTTTGTTGAGTTTTATACTTGTTTACCACTAGTTTGAAGTTTCTAACATCATTTCAAAACGTTTTATATGAATGACTAAATATGGAAGTTTTCATTTTTAAAATGCTGGAAATGAAAATAAAAAAATGTATCATTTTATTATTTTCAAAGATGATAAGTGTTTAATCAAGTTTTAGGGGTATCCCATTTTAAAAGAAACAATTGTGTCAGTGTTACGTACAGAATTTATTCATTATATAAATGTCATCAACTGATCTAAAATTTTAATTTACATTAATTGGTTTGGCAAATCAAGTCGAGAAATGTTTTCTCAACTTCTGTCAGAATTCTTATACAGTACTCTAATATTTCCACTTTGGCCTTTAAAGGTATTTCAGTATTATAGGTGAGACGACTGAACGGCTCTGGACAAAATAATACTGAGTTAATTACCTGAAAATTTATAAACTTAACTATGATGATTATTGGAATATTTGATTTAGATTGGAGTCTATTAACAACATAAAGCCTGAAGGTCTGAAAGAAAAAAGTCGTCTTGACATTACCAAGAATGTTATCAAATTGAATCAGAAATGAGTAAGTGTCCAGTCGTGTATGTCTACTCCCTATAGTACCACATGTGATGTGTTTGTGTGTAGTATTGTAGCATTAAAGAAATGATGTCAATAATGAGACATAACCGTATCGATGTTTGCGTCTTTTCTTGTATTAATATGAATATTTTGTATTGCCGTAAAGACCTTTATTTAATAACTAATGTAAGAAATAGATTATAATTATTGATAAAAACCTTTTTGTGGAAAGTAAAGTTTTCATTTACAAGAAATGGAATGTAGTTGAAATATATTCAGTACTTTGATGTCATAATGAAAAGTTATTGTTGATACACGTAAATTTGATAAGTGTAAAAACTAAAATTCACCATAAATCGTCAATTCAGTATGTATAAAGTTTCTAAACTTGTAACAACTTGGTTTGGTCTATCTACAAAATAAAGCAATACAAGACAAATTGTTATTTTGTGTTAGTTTTTGACCATTTTGTACTTCTTTCCATAGCCTTGTTCTGGTACATTTACGGATGAGATATAATGATCTACCATGAGCTGTTGCTTTTTCTCTTTCCTGTATTCTTTAAGATAGTTGTGCTGGTAAAATTCTTGCAACAGGATGATTCATGTTTCTTTACAAAATTGTTTACTATATCTTCAGCAATTGATACTTAAAATATATATCAAATACACAAATATTAGGTCCAGGTGTGGTAAAATATGTAGAATAGGACTAAGTATGTCCCGATATATCATTACATAATGCATTTATTCAAATTTAATACTTAAAGTCTATTCCTATATAATATGAGTTTTATCAGCTAAGATTAAATTGGAGACATATCAAATAATTGACTACATATTTTTACGACAATGTTTGATACTTTCAAAATTATGGCGTACATTTTGTTGTTATAACTATATTTTTCAAGTATCTCTGTGTGTACTTAAATTAGGAGTATTCCACTAAACGCCATACTTAAAGGATAAATTGCCTTGTACAAATGCGCTTCCCGAAACCTGTGCTCTAATTTCAGATTCCAGACTGGTTTGCAAACGGTATAAACAATTCATAATTTGTTTAACCCTAAGTCATAGATTTTGACATTATGAATTTTACGATATTTATTTTTTTTTTCAAATTTTCAGACTACAAATTTTACGTTACTTAATGATTTTGAGAAAATGAACACTACAAAATGATAATTTTTCCCAATGAAAAGAAAATCACAACATACCTCAAAATTTGTTGATGCCGTAATATATTTTGAACAGCAAAATCAGTCAGGACAGCTTTTTAAAATGGTATTATTTCGAAAAGTGAAATCAAAAAATATCGGGATCTCCTTGACCAAGTGGTTGAGGTTTTGACCTCAAATAACTAGCCCCCTCATCGATGTGGGCTCGAGCCTGGCTCGGGGCGTTGAATTATTCGTGTGAAGAAGCCATCCAGATGGTTTACGGAAGGTCGGTGGTTCTAACAAGGTGCCCGCTCGTGATGAAATAATGCACGGAGGTGTAACGCCGCCATGTGACATATTATTGTGTCGGTGCGACGTTAAAAACAAGAAGAATATCCAACAGGGAAATCCGCGTTCTAAAACCGCAGCCTTCCCGAAGGCAAGCCCAGCACCTAGACACGTACACGATCCACAAACACATACACACACGCGCACGCACATACACAGAACAAACGAACAAGTACAAAACAAACAAACAAGTCAAAAGTTTTTCCGCTGCCAGAAATGTATATTAAGATCAGTCATTATAATGAATGTCCTTTTAATGATCTCAAAAAATAATTGGGGTCCTCTTCAGGTTATGGCAATCTAACTATATCAATTTATATCCTAAAAAGTCTAATATCTATAGTTTATGCAAATTAACTACACTTTCCTAACTAGAATCCTTACAGAAGTAATGTAAACATATTTCCATTTAGTCATCTCTATCAAAGGTTATCAGCTCACTGAACAGCTGATTATTTGTTTACATGTTATGTACGCAGATATTAATAACGTCATACACAACCTGTTTTTAAATGTTAATATTAAGAAAAAGCATATTTCCACAAATCTCCTATAGTCGTGGTAATCCTACATCGCCACCAAATTATAAAAGTTTTGTATCTAAGTCAAATGTACCACATAAAAGGCGAAAATTGTAGAAATAAAATTGTAAACAAAAGGATCGTGTGAATTAGGTCACGGTCATCCTAGATGGTTGTTACTTACGGTGTGTTACGGAGGTGGTCGAAACGTGTCACGTGATCCAAGTTTTTTTCTAATTTAAAAAAAAAATTAAATAAAGTATTAGTATATCACATATTTACGAACAAAACAAATCTGTACAGGATCGTGATTTGCTCCATGTCCCACACGCGAAAACTTTTTAGCATACCAATAAACCCACCGCCCCCTAGCGGCGAGTTAAAAGGAACAGAGTGGGGCTCCGCTTTGATACGGGCAGTGGTAAAATCACTACTTGGAAGCTTAATCCGGTTGGTGGTGCACCTAACCTCACTCTTACCTCTACCATGTTCAAAAGTCACAGGGCAGTTTAAATAAAATTTATCCACACCAAGCTGAACCATAACATAAGCAAATGCAACATTGAGCATGTAATGCAAAACACAAAATACTATTAATATAAATGCAATCCTTAAGCCCTTATGAACCTAAAACGCATGTACTCAGTTTCTTTGCAAAAGACAGAGCTTCAAGAGAAACGCCGTCGGTGTCCTGACGATACAGGACAGAAGACGGAAATCAAAATAGCTCAGTCCTTGTAGGATTTAAGAACTTGTATAAGTCCTTCACCCTAAAACCCAACAGAAATAAATAAATACATAAGTATAAATGGGATATCATAATAACATTATTATAAATATCATTTGCTAATAATAACTGACTTATCATAATTGAGTACCAGCACTTTGAGGCGGTAAAGGGAGAAAAGAGGTGTTCAACTATAGCTGCCAATTATTTATTTTGAACCGCTGAAAAAAATAAAACACAGATAAATAAAAAAGACCATAAGGTAAAGAAGCAACTTTCATTTAAATATATCAATTCAAACTATGTATTCTTATTGTATTGAATACTGTAGTCAGTAGAAAAAGGAATAGCTGTCCATGATTCGCACGGTTGTCACACAGGTATTTTCCCAACACAGAAATATTAAATCTTTAAACATTACATTGCGTTCTGAAAGACTACGAAGTAAACAGGTAAAGAAATGTCTATTTCAGAAAAATTAAGAATTATGAAATTAAGAATCAATACTACACAGAAAAACATATCAGTATTTAAGCATCATATTTATACACTTAAATGTTAGAAACAGATGCTAATAACGGATTTATTTAAGAAATAATTTACAGCAAAACAGAAGTATTTATGCATGATGCGCGGTTATACGTTGGGAGTAATAATTTCACGAGGGCTGCGCCCTCGTGAAATTATTTGTACGACGTATTACCGACGGATAGTATAAATAGTGTTAAAGCATGGTTTGGCTATAAATTATTTCGTTTCTAATATACCCATAATCTAAAACAGTAGATAAATATAGCAGTGCTCTTTCTTTGCCGCAACAAAAACATTGACGTCATCGCACGTTACCTTGACGTGATTCTAGCGTAAAAAATGTTTTACTGGAGACAAGCATATTAGAATATATGTTAACAATAAGTCTTAAAAGAAGGAGAGATTCATATAGTTACTGTAAGATGTGATGAGGAATAGAGGCACAAGTCGGTGTTTTCGAAACCAAAGGTAACGGAATACATTATTGCTTTAACTTAAAATTAAAAGAACTTATTTGTTTAATCGCTATTGTTAGCATACTAATTAATAGAAGATATAACTTAGTGTTGAGTACTCAGTAAATGCAGCACTGAACTACAACAAAAAGAATGAAATCCTGAAATAACTATGACGTAACACCACATCAAAATTTAGCAGAAGCCGCCACGTGTTTTAGAGGCACTCACGAACACTTGCAAGTTCTTTTCAGTTGATAACCTGTTTGATCAACTGGTGGGTATAAAGATTATTTCCTGCTAAACCATTTTAACATGTATTCCTAAGTTGTGCCATTCAACGGTGGTGGACGGATAGCTCAGTAGTTTGCACACGGGCCTTCCAATCCTGAGGTCGGGGGTTCGATCCCCGGCAGCTACTTGGGAATTTTCAGAAACGCTTTTCAGTGTTTCCCACCCTACTAGTGAAGTACTTGTCAGGAACCCAGGCAATCCTTGCATTTATCAGTGCTATACACTAGGCACGTTAAAGAACCAGGCTGTCTATTCACAACGAGCTAGGCTAAGTTAGTCGGACAAGCCTGTATCTGATTTCTGATCTCTCTGTCGTGGGGGTTTTGTCTCACTCTGTCCCTCTGGTCAGATCGCTCTGTGTCTGTACTAGCAGAAGATGAATTATGCGCCCTGTGTGGCTGCATTTAAACTATGTAAAGCGCCTTTGAACGTGAAATTGATCATGGAAAGGGCGCTATATAAATCTGGTATAATGATAATAATAATAACTCTATAACTGCTATTAAACGTTGAATTACATCTGTTCACTATGACTATGAAATTCAGTTAATTCTGATCTGATTAAACAATTGATCAAATCCAGTAGCAAATTCTTTAAGTTATTCATACACTTAGCTTTATGTGTTTTAAAAATTTTACAGTTCAGTCTCTTTAAACCACCGACATTATTTACTGCTTAACATACGATGGTTTCCAAACCAGTTTACTAACAGAGCTGTAATTTGCCGTTATCCATAAAATAACACAGGGCCCGATTTAAAACAGAATCATTGCAAGAAAGCGATTTTTACATCAAAGTGCTACACTAGTTACCAAAAATGGTGCGGGATGCTTAATGTAAGGTTTGTAGCAGGAATTACAACGACGCTCATAGCTTCGTGGACACTAGTTACAATAATTATCATTTATCATTTATAATAACACCAACAGCTCTCTGGATTAATTTTCCATAGAGATAAATAAATAAATAAATAAATAAATAAATAAATAAAAACGCTCGAAATGGGTAAAAATCAGGCAGTATTCATTTGTCATTTTCGAAGACGTTTATTCATTAATACACATTTTAAAATTTACTGAATCTATATATTTCTTTGTCTCTTCTAGAAGACTAGAACACACCTTTTCATTCGGTTTCAAATATTTCTTTTTCTTTACGGTGGGGATGTGAGTGCTTTATTCTGTTTGGAGCAGACATTGGTAGAGAGCGATAACTTAACAAAGAAACAACAGCAAGCTGCAGTTTAGTAGTGGCAGCGGCAGGTGACAAAAGCTGACTCTGGAACATTCTCTTTCAACTTCTAAAACATTAAAGTTCTCTTCTCCAGACTCCTGGCAGTTCATACAGCTCATTGTTTCCCAATATTTAACGACTCGAAATACCAAGGACCAACCATCATTAAATTCAAATGAAGGATTAATTTATTTCTATATATTAAGGGGTTTCATCTGCCAAAATGTTTGGCCTGTAGAGATAACACATTTTTGTATTAACATCTGAAGAAGAACATGGGATTGTTGGTGACCAAGACCGAAGGCATAAAGACACGAAGACTAAGGGATTGTATAGGTAATGATATTTTGGTATCTGTAAATTTCTAATTACCACTGTGTTATTTCATTAAAGGGCCAATATGTTGAGATATTCATAACAGGGGCGCAGAAATCAACAGCATTACAAAAAAATAACTTCTATTTCTTGTTATTTCAAATATGATATCAACAATATGTTTACATTTCACTAAAATGTGGGTGGACGGATAGCTCAGTGGTTGGCACACTGGCCTTCCAATCCTGAGGTTGGGGGTTCGATCCCCGGCAGCTACTCGGGAATTTGTAGAAACGCTTTTCAGTGTTTCCCACCCAGCTAGAGGTGTACTGGTCAGGAACCCAGGCAATCATTGTGTGTACCAGTGCTATACACTGGGCACATTAAAGAACCAGGCTGTCTATTTGCAACGAGCTAGTCTAAGTTAGCCGGACAAGCCTGTGTCTGATCTCTCTCTGGGGGCTTTGTCTCACTCTGTCCCTCTGGCCAGATCGCTCTGTGTCTGTACTAGTAGAGGATGAATTATGCGCCCTGTGTGGCTGCATTTGAACTATGTAAAGCGCCTTTGAACATGAAATTGATCATGAAAAGGGCGCTATATAAATCTGGTGTATATATATATATATATATATATATATATATATATATATATATATATATATATATATATATATTTGACAATGAAAAGACCCGGCCTTTCCAACAGTATTTAATTATAAAAATACAAACTAGTTTCGCCTATCGGCTCATCAGTGTACATACAATGTAACGTGACGTTACTATAGTAATGACGCGACGTCAGTATAAAGGGACGTAATTCTGACGTAATTTTCTCAAAGGGGCTTAATAAACGTTGTTATTTAATTATTTAGAATATAACTGTTATTGTAGGCTGTTAAGTTTTGGTTTAAAGCATTTTATAAAATAATTTTCTTTCGCTAACCTAGCTGAAGTATTATCTACTTTCATTTTATAAAATGGGAACATTTGAAACTAGACAAATTCAACTAAGTAATCATATAGATACCTGCAGTAATAAAAATCCAAAGTTTCAAATGCTCCCATTTTTTGAATCTGGCTTTACTAGTATACCACGGAGGAATATGTTATTAAATTCTTAAATATAGATATTTATAACTACAGCAATTTACCTCGAGTAAATCATTAAAACCTTTTCCTACATTTTTTAATGTGAAAATTAGAAAAATAACAACTAATGTGCATGTGTTTCAGTACCGTTTATTCTGTCAGTAAGTAAATTTTTAACTTTTCTTAAGAAATGCAGCATTTATTTCCTGAAACCTGTCCATTCTATGTGTCGTTGTAGGATCTAGATTGTTGTAAAGAAAGTCATTATTTTCATTCTTTCCTTCTATTATTTAAATAATACATAGTACGATATTGAAAACTGTCTCTCAATGAAAGCAGGCGCATATTGTTACCGCATTTTGTTTGTTTGTTTGTTTTGGGTTTAACGCCGTTTTTCAACAGTATTTCAGTCATGTAACGGCGGGCAGTTAACCTAACCAGTGTTCCTGGATTCTGTACCAGTACAAACCTGTTCTCCGCAAGTAACTGCCAACTTCCCCACATGAATTATCAGAGGTGGAGGACGAATGATTTCAGACACATTGTCTTTTATCAAATCGTCACGGAGAACATACGCCCCGCCCGGGGATCGAACTCGCGACCCCGCGATCCGTAGACCAACGCTCTCCCTACTGAGCTAAGCGGGCGGGCGTTACCGCATTTAGGGTAATCCTTGAGCCTGATGTTCAAGTCAGTACCTATAAATTCTTATAAGGTATATAACAGGATGGCTTATGTTAAGGAAACTGCATGGTTTCATTGTTTTTAGTTTTTTTATCTAATCCGGTTAGAGACAGATACTATTTTGGCTTAGTGCTTGTCGCTTCATAAACTCCCTTTATACATTCATGTCTTAAAGTTATATCCTCAAAAATAAATGTCTTAATTGAAATAAGAACCATACATATAGTTTGAAAGAAAACCGATGCAATTGAAAACTTATGTGATTCAATCTGTGGTTGTTAGCAATGCTTAGATTAGACAAAATTCTAAATGTCTACTTGAGCATATTTGCAAGAATCTGTACTATGTGTTTCTCTCATAAATAAAGAGTGTAATGACAAAATACTAAAACAAACGAAAATGAACACAGTCATAGCATACTCAAAAATATTTTCCTGCTTTTAATTGCTTAATAAGTTCACTCATTGACAAGTACCTTCTTGAACTTTTGCTGACTTCAGGGTCTGTTTGAGTTTGCACCTAATTCCATTCAATGATGCCATAAACTATTGCTAACAGTCTCATAACTAAAACACTACTAGTTTTCAAAAGCAAAATCAATATTAATAAGGACTCCTTCTAAGCTGAAAAAGTATCTTGGGTACAACAAACGCTAGCATCAAATGGTAAACAAGGTAAAATAATTGCTCGGGTATAAATCAAATGATCAGGAGATATCTAATAGTTAAATGCAACAGCATTTCAGTTCAGTGCAATAGATGAATTTCAAAGATTTTATCATTAAGTTCTCCATATATTCTTCAAGCTCTCAAATGATTAGGACTAAAGATTTATTACGGATGCATCTTTTTACTGAAATGCACAAAATACAAAATGAATGGGGAAACTTTGTCGAACAGAACCAAGACTTGTAAAAAAGCATTGTTTATTTACTAACATTTATAACGCTCAGAAGATTTGTATTTTTAAACAAATTGTAATTTGCATATCAGCTCGAATTAACATATAGTAATACCCAACTCTTCTGTCACAATTAGCAGTAAATTTAAGTGGAAAATATAACAGATACGTGTTCAACCCTGTCATTGAATGTAGATGTTTGTAATAAAAGTCTAGCGTTTCATTAATTACAGTACCGTTATCTGAAACAACATTAAGATATAAAACACAAATACATGTATTGACTTGTTAATAAGTTCATAACGACATCGTCCTCATCCGTATTGATTCCGCTTTTCAAAACATGATCTGATACAGTGTATTATAAATGACATTATCGGTTAAACTGGCTAAAAATGGTACCTTTAATTGCAAATCTTTCATACACAGTCAATCCATGTCGAAATATTCAGTAATAATGCTGTCCGGCTTCTCCCTAATTGCAGAATTGAGAATTATCGTTATGGAAACGTTGACTTGCGTATTTGAAATAAATGGCATTACGATCTCAACACTAAAAATATTTCAGGGATTTGATACATGTTTATATTCAATAATAAAGATCTATGACAAAATTTGCAATGGAACCATGAGGATACTTCTTTAATACGGAGGTAGTACAGCATGTGGAATCAACATTTTCCACCTTCATTTTTATTTAATTTATACTAATCTACTGTAAAATCTGGTAAATAAACGTATACGTTTATAATAATTTTAGTGACACTTTTATGGGCCTATTTTTGATAGCCGCTCATACTTAAGCAAAAACTATGCGCTTATATTTGATATGCGCTTATAGAAAAGCCGTATGCGCCTATTTTTGATACAAGTATTAGGAATATTGACAGTGCTTACCTTGGTTGAAAAAAACGAAATTAAGTAATGGCCATGGACATGCGCAGTGAACTATTTCCTTTTATTGCATAGGCCTACAGTATTTATACATAATGAAAGCATGATGAATTACATAATTTGCAAATAATGTTCAATCTCTCGGACCATTCAACAATTGTTCAACACTTACATTGTAGCATTTTATTCATATCCTTTTCACAGATTTAGAAAAGAATGACAATCTGTTATGACAACGCAAACAACTTTTCTGGTATTCAAACTTTTACTTCCATTTAATGAAAACATTTTCTATTCAAAAAGCATGATTATCGTAAACAATTATCGTTTTATCAGACAATAGATGTTAAAATCTTTTAACACCATTCGGCTATTCAACAGGTAAGAACACTTGTCATCTGTTGTTTGTTTACCAGTAATCGGATATGCGCCTACTTTCGAGACAAAATTAGGGTAAGGGCATGACATGCGCCTATTATCCCATACGGAATAACAGTAAGGTCGTATGCGCTTACTTTTGATATGCGCTTATATTTGAATATGCGCTTATTTACCAGATTCTACAGTATTATAGGTCCATTGTGAAACAAGTTACATAAACTTAGATAAATCACTCCAGATACCTTGTTTCTAATTATATTTATCACCCTGAGTATACGTGTGCGGGGAAGACTGTTTCCTCCTTTTTTAAATGAACGTCAAGCAAGGGAATTTCTGGCATCTTTCTTACGTCTTTGGTATAATGCAGTCAGGAATCGAACCCCCGACCTTCCTCGTGGAAAGCGGACGCTCCACCACTGAACTATCAAGGCGGAACTATGAATGTTCACTTTGAGCCCAAACCTGCCCTCTCATAATAAACATTTGCGATTTTAGACGAAGGGGACTATGAACATCTAGGACGATTGATTTCGCAAGGGATGCGTGGCATCTCAACACTATGTTTTTAAATGATGTGCGGTAGGAAAAGATGCGTACAGCAGTGAAAAGGCCTGGCTTATCATGCAGACACTTTGCGATATGTTATATAAATTTGGCTTTGCATGGTCGTCCGTCCGTCAGCCCGTCAGAGAAAATTTGTGTTTCAAATACCTAAAAATCGTCATGAAATTGTGTTTGCTTAAGAAACTTTTGTGGTAATATTGTGCCCGTGTCATCGTGTGCCACAGTTTCACTATTGACGCTCTAACGATTACACTTTAAGCCCAATCGTAAAGAAAGTTAGTCAAAACGTGGTATTAAGAAAAAATTTGCATATTTTTAAACTGGGTCCTCTTCGCCCAAAAACAAGGTGACTAGGTCATATCTTAGAAATACCTTGTTAACACTTTATATTCAACTGGATATACATTATATCTAGTCTGTATCAAACTGGATTTTCAAGGGTCAAACATTAATACCGAAGTGAAAATTCGGAAATCTGAAACCTGGTTAGAATGTTTGACTAAAATCTAAATCTGGTTTGAAATTAATTATCCAGGATTAGACACTTGGGTCACGAGGTTGTACCATAAATAAAAACATTCTAAATTTTCTAGAGGAAATATTTCCTACTGGAACATATCATATTTATGAAACGAAGGCTAACTTAGAAACTGGGTATAGAAACTAAGTTACTAAGGTAAACAGTACAAAAGCACTCAAGACACTAACAGTTGGTCTGTTCTAAATGCAACATAGTAAAAAGAATTGCCGTAACTGGTCATCTGGCGTTATAAGGCATGTTAGTCAGCTAGCCCGTTGATAAAACCATTATGAACACTCCAGATCCCATATTTTATCTACATAAATATGAACACTTCACTTCATTTACTGTAGAAAATATTGTAAACAGGCTTTTCTAGGAAATATAATGCTGGGCCATTTTGTCTTATCATAGAAACGAGCTGTTAACATTCTCGAGACCTGTTTTCAAGTTTAACACTCGGTTATCTCGGGTCAATAATTAGGTAACAAGGTTATATCATTGTCACAGATTGACATACGGGCCTTATTTTATCTGTATTGTAAATGCAGGTATTGCATCATCTTTTTGTAAATTTTTGAGTTATTGAGGTAAATGTTAGATTTCACGCATAAAATACCTCTCATGTTTTTCTGTATTTCATAACTTAAATTTCCATGTAAATTTCATTAAATTCGGTTCAGTAATAAGAAAGTTGATATTTTATAAACTTCAGTAATTTATGTTTTTTATCCCCAAAACCACTATAATGGGCCTCAAATTGTCAATTTCAATCCGCGCCAAAGTAGTTAGATTCCCCGGCTATATCGTGAATCCCGTGAAAAAAGAAATAGTAAGAGTTCACGCATAGGCCGTGAATCCCATGAAATTTAGTATTTGGCGGGACATTATCCTTTGAATAGACTGGACTAGATATGCCTTGCGCACACCACCTTCCGACATTATAGACGAATCTATGTCTGAATTATTTTCTTGCTAGAAATTTATGCTCGATCGAGGTAAGAAATTTATTTGTTAGATTTTTGTATGATTTTTGCATTACGATTTTTATTTGGTAAATTTTTGTTCATTCTACAGAATTCTGTAACATTTACTTTTCGGCATATGATTTTTGGATAGTTTCGGTATGTCAGGATGATTTATTAAATTTTTCAGAATTTTGTAAATTATTTAGAAAGAGGAATCTAAAATGTTTCATTTATATAAGATGTAAAATTTGTACTGAAATTTGTAACATGATATTTATAAAGAACTTTGTTTCAAAAACTTATGTCAAACATTTCGTTATTATGGAACGCCATCACTGCACTGTATTGTTATGTAAAACTCTATATGGCAAGTCTAGTACCATGTATGTAATATATTATTGTTATATGAAATTGTGTGACAGTCTATTGCATACACATACAATGTCCGTTTTGTTGTATGGCATTAGATATTATATGGATGCCAACTATCATATAACGTTTGATTTACATTGAATTTTGTTAATTTGTAGTTGTAAATAATGGCTGCAGTTTATCATTTCCATTACAATAATGTTTCATCATATACTTTTCATATCATTTCATACTTTAACTTTAGTCTTTTAAGTAAGTAATTTTTGTAATAATGGAAGTAATTAGTGACGTATTTTAATCACGTGACGTATGAACTTAGTAGCACATATATTTTGTATAAGTAGCACGTATTATTTATGGGAGCCTACGGAGGTATGGTGTACGCAAAGGAGCAGTTTTATGCCCTGACTTATTTGTTTTGCTATGGTGCTTACCATATGTTATATATTTTAGCTTCTTCCGCCAGACGATTTTACCTGGTGATGTCATAACCCGGAAGTACAATGCCCGAGGTTCACTTGTCTTCACTCGCCTGGATGTGATTTTCCCAGCGCAGAGATTTTGTCCCCTGGTTGTGCCGTAAACCGCAAAGACACTGATTTTTGTTATCCTCTGAAGTCAGCTCAGGGATGAAATCACCTACCACCATAGGGAGCCAACACGGAATCAACGTATTCACGGTTTAAAGGGACTGGATTTAGAGATAGGTTTTGTTTGTGCTACTTAAAGTTCGCAATTAAATTAAAGAACTGTACCACGTCACATTAGAATGGAACTATACGAACTTTGTATCTGGTGATACTGAACTTTTATTTTTTTTTCTTATAATCAGTTTTTTTTCTTCATATCATCTATTCATTGTAAATAATCATCTTATGTAAATAAATTTGTAAATATTGTAAAGGGTGTTGATTTGTTCTGATGGTTACTGTCGCCGGTAAGGCCTTTCCTGTCACAATCATAGACAAATATTTTTACCTAAAGGGAGATAAAACTTTTTCTTTGATCTAAAGATAATGTAATAAGAATATTTATCTGCATGAAGTCTAGATAAAATTAGATATTGCGTTGTCTGGATTAAAAGCTAGGTCACTATGTCAAATCATAGAAAAAGAAAAACGTCACCTACCTAGATATCTAGTGGCCTACTTTTGACTCTGTTTCAGGCTCGTCTGATATTTTGATAAGATTTTTTTGTTTTTACTTAATAATATAGATACTCTTTACTCTTTAAAAAATTATTTCATTTTTGTGTAAAGTCATAGTCAATACGAAATTAAGTTTAAAGTAAAATAATGTTCAACTCAGCATCAATAACTTCTATTTGTATGAGAGTTAATTCATAATAATTTCAGATAAATTGATTAAATGTAACAGTTATACTATGGATTTGATGTTGGGTAAAATGCAACAATAGAAATAGACTATTGTTGCGTTATTTCTCTCGTATAACGTGAATTTTCCTATGTTGGTCAAACAAAACTAAAACACAGAGTATAGTAGCAAAAGCAGTTATTTATTTTGCAGCACAGCATTTTTAGTTATGCAAAATCATATTTAAAACTTCTAAATATCATTCAATCAGAACATCTTTTCTATAAATCTAGCATTATTATTGTCCTTCAATTCCCTTCTCAACTAATTCATTCATTTTCCAACCCCTAAAATAAAACATTCTAAGCTTTTATACCCTCACTCTTGCGCATAAGGGTAGTGTGCAAAAATGTGATAGGATGGTGTGCAAAATAGTTGCGCTGCGCGACCTTTGTACTACACAACCCTTGCGAGCACGACCACTGCGCTGCGCAACATTTACAACAATAACTCTTGCGCGACCTCTGCGCAGCTAAAGCTGCCCAACCTCTGCGCAACATTCATTCTAAACGTATTTGCGCAAGAACCTAGTGTGCGCGACCCAGTTGCGCAAACAGTGTCTAAATTGCACTTAAAAGACTGAGTAAGCATATTCTATTGCAAATTGACTAGAAAAACAACTAAAAGTATATGATTTTATACTAATTAGTGCATTACACTAAATATAATGGTTAGTAGGTATATTTGCTATATACTTCAATATAAACCTAACATAGAATACATAAATGATATGCAGACTATATAAAATAATAAAGGGGTGAAAGAAATAGCTTTCTGACACTTGAACATTCTACTCGGGATGTAGAGGGCCAAACATAGACCAAAAAATGAACCAAGTAACCTGAAGATATTTGTAAACAATCTTACAACTGATTACTATGGCATTTCATTCATGAAATCTGATAGTTTGTCTTAGTTGTTGCAGACCAAGCAATGCTGGATGCTGGAAATAAAAATAGAACAAAGACCTCAAATGACCTGCGCGACATAACCCTGCGCGACCCTTCCTGCGCGACCTTTCCTTATTTGGTTGTCTATTTTTAGTGTACAAAACAATAACAACAAGCTGAGTCAGTTAATTTCAACCCAGAGACAATGGCTATTTATAATTTGTATATAACTCATTAAAAATGATAGTCCAGTATATACCAGCTTAAAAATACCCTATTTCTTGAAAACTTCCCTTGAATTCTGCAACACTCCCCCCTTCTAGCACTTTGCTTACTCCGGAAGCAAACTGTACTTTCAGTTATTTGAAAACTTCTGTTATTTAAATAAAATGAAACTTGTTACTCACTCAAAACAAAATGAATCAATGGTTAAAAAACAAAGACAAATATCACTCACAAAATAGTAGAGAAGCAAATAATACTTGTACACAGCAACAAATGTGTAAAATATTCCAGAATATGTTTAAAATGTAAACAAATACTGTCCCTCAACAGATTATAATATTAATGAAATGTGAACTCATAGTTACAAGTTACAAACAAATAGTAATAAAACATGAAATTGGTTCAAGAAAATATCCTATGCTACCAGTGTCAGTTGTCTGTGCTGGGCTACCTTTCAAAAAATAAATCTATTAGTTCTTGATAGTAATACCAGTTAGTAACTTTCTTAAAGAATTATTTAATGCACTGTAACACTGCGGTAATAACACTGCAAATATATAACACTTTTAAATTATTTTAGACCTGATTTTTTAACGAAACTACATTTCGATTCAAAACTTCCAGCACATTTTTATTCAATTCTGAAAGGCTTTTCAGAAAGTCACCTAATGCTTGTTTCCGGTCTGTAGTAGACCTTATTTCTTTTTGAAGGTGTAGAGTTAACCGTTTCTGATAATCTTGGATATTGTTTGTGCTGATTGCTATCTCATTTTGAAGAAGAGTTTGTGTCTTTTTGACTTCTGATGCTAATATGTCTAGCTTCGTTTCTATTGAAATAAGTCTGTCTTCCAGAGAGGTTTTATTGGTAAGATCCTGCACCTTCTGTTTTTTTGTTGACTGCGGCAAGTCTTCATCATCACTCAAGTTTTCATAAGGAATTATATCATTGCCTGGTTCTACTAATGAAGATAGAACTGGGTCCACACCACTTGATACAGGGATTATGTTCTCTGGTACATATGACGTAGTACATGCAATAACTGTACTAGGCGTAGTATTACCCGTAGTTGATGTTGGTGAAGAATAACTGGATACAACAGTTTGACTTAGATGTTGATTAGATGGTGTGACAGCACTCTGGCACACTCTTTCAAGAAATTTGTCTCCCTGTAGTAAGCCCATCTATTCCCTACTACTAATTTCCATTGACATGGAATGCTTAAAAGTTCTACAATCTTTTCTTCCCTGATGTCTTTTGAGAGAAGATTTTACAGTGTAGATACGTCCACAGTCTTCACGTTTGAACATAATGAAACATTGTATCAACATAAAACAAATTGTAACTTTGTCTATTGAAAAATAAATCCAAATGTTTTTTTTTTTTTTGTTTGTTTGATCAAATTTTAATTTTATACAAGAGCTTTCTGTTTAACATAACTATGGCTATGAAGTTGTGAAGTCAGGCTGTGCCTGCCCTTATATACCAAATCTATGCGCGACTTAGAAACAGAATTTTTAGCTGGGGCAGAAAGTTCTGGACATTTGTCATCACTTTGTTAAAGCATTCCCTTTTTTGGAATGCCCAGCCTATGTGGTTGTCTCCTGTTACGTTCTCCCATACGGATAATGACCTTTTCATTGTTATTAATGCCTGTAGATAAATTGTTGCTGGTTTTCAGTGTATTTTTAGTTGTACTTTGTTTCTGCACACCTAAAACCCATTGTGGTACTGTTGAACACTGATATCTTTTTAACCTGTCATGGTGCACAATTTTGACTTTTGATTTTGTGGGTCCTGATATTCCAAATAACAAGTCACTTATTTTTCTGGTAACTACAAAGTGTCCTTTCCATACTTGAGCCTTTAATTTGGGACTTTTTTCCACCATTCTTGAAGAGTCAAGGCAGTACACAATATCACCCACATTGTAACTGTTTAAAGAAGTTCTTGTATCATAGTCTCGTTTCTGTCTTTCTGAAGATTTACTCAAGTTTTCACGAACGATACAGTATATTATCGAAACTTTCTCATTTAAATCAACTACATAGTCAGTGTGGTTCTCAAAATTGTCAGTGTGGCAAGAATTTCGAACTAGAAAATTTACTGGCAGATTGAACTCTCTTCCAAACATTAACATGTTTGGTGTATATTGGGTGCTTTCATGTACACTTGATCTGTAAGCACTGGTTATTATTGGTAAGTACAAATCCCAGTTTGTCTGTTCTTCATTCGCATATGAAGTAATAAGGTTTAGTAATGACTGATCAAATCGTTCTACCATTCCATTTGAGGACGCCCGATAAGGTGTACATCTTGTTTGATTTATTTCCAGTAAACAACACATTTGCCTAAACAGTTCAGACTGATAATTCTTTCCCTGATCAGAATGCAAGTCTAATGGTAGACCAAATCTACAAAAGAATTCAAACACTAATTTGTTTGAAACTGTTTCAGCGCGTTGGTCTGGTATGGCATAACATTCAACATACTTTGTAAAATTGTCCATGACAACAAGAATATACTTACTTTTGTTCTCAGAAAGAGGAAATGGACCTAAAATGTCTGTTGAAACCCTATCAATAGGAAACCCAACATGATATTCTTGTAATGGTGCCTTAGCCTTCTTGTTTGGTTTCTTTCTAGCACCACAAAAGCACATTGTTTTATCCATAATTTCACAGAAGCAGACATTTTATACCAGTAGAAATTCATTTTAAGCTTTCCCAAAGTTTTCTTGACACCTAAATGGCCAGAAAGAATTGCGTTATGTGAAGCTTCAATAACTTGAGGCCTTAAAATGGATGGCAATACCAGTTGGTCATATGTGGTCACATTATCTTTCTGTACAAATTTTCTAAATAATATCCCATCTCGAATATGAAGTTGAGTCCACTGTAACCATAAATTGCTAGTGGCTGGACTCTCAGCAGCCACATTATCACGTGCTGGTCTTGTATTCAAAGTTGACATCCATGCTAAAATTTTCCCTATATCTGGATCTTCTTTCTGCAGTTTAATTAGTTCTGATTTTGTGTATGAGCCTACCCAATTTGAAAACTTATACACTAAATTTTCAGGTGGTTCTTGATTATTCGGATACAGTCCTCCGGCATGACTTGTTTTTGCCATGTCCTTTTCTTCTGTGGAATCGCTCAAATCAACGTTATCCTCTGCTTCACTTTCAGACTTCTGCTCAGTAGCCCGCAAACCCGTCACCGAGCTGAATGTCTTATTAACACAGACACCACACTTCTGCATAATTTGTTTGTAAAGCGCTCCCAAACAAATCATGAACATAAACACAAAATTGATTACACTAGACACATGAACACTAGGCTTTGCGGAATCATGATTCGCTTTGACCAAATTGACTTTATCCTTTTTGGTCATCAAAGGAATTACATCATCGAATTCTGCAAGCTCTGACCACTGTTCATGCTTCTTCGTACACTCTTTACAATCTCCGCATGGAAGTTCGCTTAGTATAGACTGACCATCATAGCAGTTACATGTACAAGGATCACATGGAATCCTTGACAAGAAATCTGCATTGGACTGTTTAGACCCCTTCCGATACTCTAATCTGAAGTCATATTGCGATAGCACTTCCAGCCATCTTGCCATCTAATTTTCAGGTTCTTTAAAGGACATAATCCACCTTAACGAAGAATGATCACTCCTGATTAAGAATGAACGTCCTCACGCCTTGTTACACAGTAACGTCTTTGTGCCTTATTTAAACTTTTGCTTGCATATGCTATGGGCCTTTCAGTGACCTTTCCCAATTTTTCATTATACTGCATTTGCGATAACACACCGCCAATTCTAAAATTAGACGCGTCACAATCAAGAATAAAATCTCCATTATCTTGAGGAAAAGCCATGACCTCATCACCGGTTAAAGCTGAACGCAAGTCATCAAAACGTTCCTGACACTCAGCTGACCACTCAAATGGTTGCCCGGCCTCCAACAACCTATTTAATGGCCTTGCTCTTGTAGAAAAATCACGAATATATATCCTGTAATATGAACCGAAACCGAGAAAAGATCTCAGTATAGTCAAATCATGCGGTCTATCCCAGTTAGCAATACAGCTAACTTTTAACTTTTGGACTAATTCCATCCTTTGTTACCACATGACCAAGGAAGGAAACTTCAGTTTTCAGCAAAAAACACTTGCTAGGCTTTAATTTCATGCCAGACTCTGACAATCTGGTCAACACAATATCAAGCCTTTAAATATGTTCATCAAAGGTACGACCAAAAATAATCAAGTCATCGAGATAGATCAACAAAATTTCCCATTGTAGACCTTTCATTACTAGTTCCATGCAAAGGCGCGTTGCAAAGACCAAATGGCATTACAAGGTACTCAAACAAACCATACTTTGAAGTAAATGCAGTTTTAGGGCGATCAGCCTCATCAACCTCAACTTGGTAATAGGCTGACAAAATATCCAAGCATGAGAAATAAGTTGAACCGCCTAAACTTTCTAAACAATCACTAATATTTGGTAACGGATAAGCATCTTTCTCTGTGAGACTGTTGACCTGCCTATAATCTACACAAGGTCGAGTCGTGCCATCACGTTTCCTAACGTACACTAAAGGAGATGCCCACGGAGAAGTACTTTCACGAATAACATTTGCCTGCAGTTGTTCTTTTATTATTTTAGCTTCTTCCTCAGCAAATGCTTTTGGCGGTCGCCTAGGTCGCTGTTTAATGGGCTGCGCTGCTCCTGTATTTATCTTGTGCTTAATTACTGATGTTGTGCCTAAATCGTTTGGAGATTTTGCAAATACACTCGAATGCTTTATCAAGAGATTCTTTAACTTAGACTTTTGGTTAGGATCAAGATTTTTCACTGAATTTTCATAAAGCCCACTCAGATGCTCTGGGACTTTCAATTTTTTTTCTTTATTTAAATTACATTCAACCTTTTCACCAGGGGAGCTAATTTTTTCAGCTTCTTCAATACAACCAAGAGTTGTATTAGCCTCAATTTTCACATCAACAGCACTTGTATTCATTAATCTTATAGGAATACATCCACTTTTAGACCTAGGATCAACCAGTGAATGACCAACTATGATACCACATTCACATTCATCACTGTTTTTACATGGTATTACTATTCCATACTGGGTATTTATACCAGTAGCAGAACAATGCCCTTCAATTATCTTTTCAGAATTTGCTGGTACAATAGTAGTCTTGGAACACTTAACACGGGCTGCTCTGTATTTTGATGTTTGCATTAAAGTTGGGTATCTTTTCCCATTGAGACGTAGCCCATGCTCTGCACTTAAAACAAAATTGTTTGCTTGTAAAAAGTCAAGATCTAAAAGACCGTCTTCTTGAATTGGTGCAACAAAAACTTTCCATTTAAACACATCTTTTTTAATTTTAAAATCAATTGAAATAGTTCCTAATATAGAAAGATATCCTTCATTGGCTACTTCAAGTTTAAAGCCATCACTATTTTTTTCTAGTGGTGGACGGCAGTCAGTAGGCAGACTGTTGTAGATTTTTGATGAAATTATCGTCACCACTGCACCAGTATCCAAGATAACATTTGCACTAGTATCACCAAATTTTACAGGCAAAAGTAAAGATAATCCACTGTAAACACCACTAAAACACACTTTAATAATTCTGTCTTTTTCCTGGACTAAAGCAGAGCCGTTTGCCTTAGTCCTAGCTAGTTTTCCTCTTGACTTTTCAGACTGCCACGCACCTGGCAATCACGCGCATAGTGACCAAGATTATGGCACTTGTAACACTCAACTTCTGCCATATCTCTGCGTTTGAATTGATGCGAAGATACATCCTTTTCCTTTTTCTTTATTGCTGACAACAATTCTTCAAATTTCTTATCAATTTCTTGCTTAAAAGAAGAAAACTGTGCCTGAGAAACAGTTTCCCCCTCATTTCTGCGTTGTTTTACCATCCTTACTTTTGTGCTGGATTTTGTTTCATCTTTCAAGCTGTAGTAGGTTTCCAAAATTTCTCTGGCATCTTCTATAGTTTTCGGGTCCTTCATACCTACTGCAAGTGCCATCTGGGAGTCGCCCAAGCCTTTAATGAAATGACGAAGACAAATAGTGCCGATTGTATGATCATCAGCTGTGGAGTAGCCTTTACGGACAAGACGCTTAATATCAGCAACGTATTCAACAAGCTTATCCATTGAGTTCAACTTCAAGTTTTCCAGCTCAGCCAGATAGGAAGCTGTGGACCTCCTCTCAACAAATCTGGCTGCCAAAGATTGCTCTAATAACCTGTAACTCTGCTGATTCTCAGCACTCACTTGGTTGAAGACAAATTCAGCTGCCTCATCACGTAGACTGTTGAGAAGGCGGAATGCCTTTTCCCTGTCATCCCAACGGCATGCACTAGCTAAAGCCGCAAATGGCGAATAAATGCAACATAACATGTTTTCCCATCAAACAAGACTTGTTCTGGGAGTGGTACGTTATATTGCGGAGCTCGCCTTGGGTTGCAATCTTGCATAGCAATGTCCTGCAGACGCCCTAATTCAATGTCCCGTAATTCCAGATTATTTCGCAGTTCACGCACTTCTTCACTTAATTTATGAATATGTAACTCTCTATTTGCCTGCGTCCTTTGAAACACCCTTTTAAAATTTTCTTTTTCCTGCTGATACTGTTCAGCCTCACTTTGAACAATTTCTTGCAGACCCGATTTTTTCAATTTCCAAGATTTTGACAGTTTCTTGAAGTCTTTCAATGTTTTCTAAAGCCTCTGTTAAACTAGCTTTTAAATCCTCATTATCTCCAATTATTCTTGCTAATTTTTTTCTAAGGTCAAAATTTTCTGGTTTAAGTTCTTCTTCACGTGATGCTGATGCAGACCTGGCAGATTTTTCGGTCCCATATTACTGACTTTCTTCTAAAACTTGTGTATCGTCATCTAAAATTGCTGCGCGTAATTTCGCATTGTATGATTTCAGTTTTTCTATTTCTTTGTTTTTTGACATTAAAATTCCATGTACCTTTTTGTGATAGCCCTTTAAAGCACTGTTCAGATTTTCTTCTTGCATTATCATCTGCTTAGATAAATTTGACATTTCTGAGCAAACTAATGAAGCAGCATGCTGAAATTGTTCCAAGTCCTTTTCCATTTTTGGAAAGTTACTCGAAAACATGTTAAAGTATTTATCCCACCGCTGCCACCAGTGTTGCGTTATTTCTCTCGTATAACGTGAATTTTCCTATGTTGGTCAAACAAAACTAAAACACAGAGTATAGTAGCAAAAGCAGTTATTTATTTTGCAGCACAGCATTTTTAGTTAAAAAAATCATATTTAAAACTTCTAAATATCATTCAATCAGAACATCTTTTCTATAGATCTGGCATTATTATTGGCCTTCAACTCCCTTCTCAACTAATTCATTCATTTTCCAACCCCTAAAATAAAACATTCTAAGCTTTTATACCCTCACTCTTGCGAATTAGGGTAGTGTGCAAAAATGTGATAGGATGGTGTGCAAAATAGTTGCGCTGCGCGACCTTTGTACTACGCAACCCTTGCGCGGCACGACCACTGCGCTGCGCAACATTTACAACAATAACTCTTGCGCGACCTCTGCGCAGCTAAGGCTGCCCAGCCTCTGCGCAACATTCATTCTAAACGTATTTGCGCAAGAACCTAGTGTGCGCGACCCAGTTGCGCAAACAGTGTCTAAATTGCACTTAAAAGACTGAGTAAGCATATTCTATTGCATATTGACTAGAAAAACAACTAATAGTATATGGTTTTGTACTAATTAGTGCATTACACTAAATATAATGGTTAGTAGGTATATTTGCTATATACTTCAATATAAACCTAACATAGAATACATAAATGATATGCAGACTATATAAAATAATAAAGGGGTGAAAGAAATAGCTTTCTGACACTTGAACATTCTTCTCTGGATGTAGAGGGCCAAACATAGACCAAAAACTGAACCAAGTAACCTGAGGATATTTGTAAACAATCTTACAACTGATTACTATGGCATTTCATTCATGAAATCTGATAGTTTGTCCTAGTTTTTGCAGACCAAGCAATGCTGGATGCTGGAAATAAAAAGAGAACAAAGACCTCAAATGACCTGTGCGACATAACCCTGCGCGACCCTTCCTGCGCGACCTTTCCATATTTGGTTGTCTATTTTTAGTGTACAAAACAATAACAACAAGCTGAGTCAGTTAATTTCAACCCAGAGACAATGGCTATTTATAATTTGTATATAACTCATTAAAAATGATAGTCCAGTATATACCAGCTTAAAAATACCCTATTTCTTGAAAACTTCCTTTGAATTCTGCAACACTATTCTTATTATATTGTTTTTTTTTTATTAGCAGTGATGCAGTGTATGTTGTGAAAATTTTTAATACTAAAGCGGAATTAGTTTACCATTGTACTTTGACTATTGAAATTGTGTGTGGTACTGGATACTTAACGCGGTAATGTCGTGATAAATAACAAGAGGCTATGCTTCGCACTTGTTAAAATCTTTGTCAGTATTAATATTTTGAACTCATGTGGTTTTGATCAAAAGAGCGATTTCAGAAGGATTTTCATTGGATTTTAATTTTAAAGTGAAATGACAAGTATCATTTCATGGCGTATATTCTCGAATGTTGACCGAACCAAGGGAGCTATGAAAGTTAGCCGCTAGCGTAAGTTACTGATTTCAAACATATCATATTTGTGGCAGTTCCTGACATAGATTTTGAAAATAGTGGAAAGGGCTGACAATGTCAACATTGTGCATTGTCACAAGTTTAGGCAAAATCATAATACAGATCAACTAAAAATGGCCAAGACAAGAATATGTTTGCCATAGAAATAAATAGATAATAAGACATCATACACTGGAAATCTGTGATAAAAACAGTGCCAATGAAATCTATTTCTTAAATTTGAAGTGATCTTTACTAAAAGAATTTTATTGTTTGACCACTCATTTCTTCAATCTTCAGATATTCAGATTTTATACAATGACAACCAACCATTTTCTGATGATATCAGCGCCGAGATATCAACAGACTGGGTTCCAAAAAAGTAAGTTCAATAATAATTCTGACGCGTTTGACCCATCATGGCAATGGCGATGGAGACATATCGACGCCCAACACTGCACTCATCACAACACTTAGTAGATTTGTAGTATTTGTAACACAAGTATGACCTTGTCCTACAGATGGACGTCCGAAAGAACAGGAAGACACAGAGACAGAACGAAATAATTACTACACATATAATATTTGCAGCAGCAAAAGGCGGGGCTATATAGGAACTAAAATGACTCATTAATTACTATAGAAATGCCAGCGGAACGCATCAATTTCCTTTCAAATTCGGTGTAAGGGACGCAATATATTTATTTATTTTATTTTATCTTTTTATTTTCGGATTTAACGTAGCACCGACACATGATAGGTAATATGGTGACTTTCCAGCTTTAGTGGTGGAGGAAGAACCAGGTGCCCCTCCGTGCATTGTTTCATCACGAGCTGGCACCTGGGTAGAACCACCGACCTTCCGTAAGCCAGCTGGATAGCTTCTTCACATGAAGAATTCAACGCCCTGAGTGAGGCTCGAACCAACATCGATGAGGGGCAAGTGATTTGAAGTCAGCGACCTTAACCACTCGGCCACGGAGGCCCCTTATTTATTTTATGCCTCAGACTGTGAGTTGTCTATATGTTACGGGTAAAAAAAACATGAAAATGCGATTGAATATTCACAGACATTTAAATTCCATAACTTAGTCGTAATCTAAATATCTGTGTACTTTATTTATGTATCAGGAAAAGAAGTGAAGCTATTCACTTACAACAGTTAACATAGATTATATGAATGCAGAGACAACTAGAAAACGAAAGAAATTCAGATTAGTCATTTTGACAATTCAAAACATCCCTATATTATTACAATCCATTTCTTTCATTATATGTCGTATCTTTAATGGTATCATTTCAGTTGGTATCTGTGATTTAACTATCTCCCTCGAGAACACAGCTAGTTAAGTTCACCGCTATGGCGGTCTCCGACAGACGTTTTACAGAGTCGGGCGCTGAAATGTAGCTTAAAAACATAACGTAAGTAAACGTAAATAAACAACAAAATTGGCTTCTCGCCATCGTTTACATATATTCATATAAATAATATAAATTATTATGAATAGAATCCAATGTAATTTTGAATAACCGCATATTGATTTAAGTGGTCGCAAATTTCGACAGGTTACCGGAAAAGACTTTGATTGTCACCAAATTCATGCGTTCCAAAATGTAAACATAAAAAAATATCAATATTCAAACTTAAGGTATTAGGCCCATAATAGAGTACCTCCTTTTCGAGGAGTATTCAATTCCTACTATAAACCTACTTTGACTGCAATTTTCAGGGGGGGCATAGGTTCAAGCCCCACTGGGACCAAATTTTTTCTCTCCTTATTTTCCTTTTTTTTCTAGTAAGTTTTTACTTCTTTCAAGACTTGTTATTGATTTATTGTACAAAAGTGGGAAAAAATCATTTGATAAGCGATTTATTGCTGTTCAAAGTGAATTCACCTCTGAAACAGAAGGGGTAGAGTTAGACATCTTTAAAATTACTGAGTTACATGCGGTAAAAGTTCTCTATTTTGCATTCATTCTTTAGATTACATATTGTGGAAGAAATGTAGGTAGGTTTTACTTCTGCCCCAAGGTTATTTTTGAATGAAGTGAGCATAATTTAAAACAGACCCGCAGGAATCGACCTTAATTTTTCAAAAGTTGGAGTCAGAATTCTGTCACATTAAATCCGTTTACTTGTGACACACTAGAAAAAATTATATTGACAGTATTATTTTAAGTTTTATAATTGTTTACCAATAGTTTGGTGTTTCTTCCATACAAAGTAAGTGTAAAATTAATTCTCTGCATACGTTTTGGATAAAGGCCACCACTTTGAAATTTGTCTCTATTGGAGCTTTAGGAAATACCATAAATTACACAAAATTTATAAAAGAACGGCACGGTAAAAGTTTTTAAAAATTTGCAACAAAGTGCGAAACACAGTCAACTGCAAATGCCATTTTGTAAACATTACTATTAGGGGCCTAATACCTTAAATATTTATTTAGAGTTACTTGACGTGTTGAAAGGTTAGGAGGATGGGTATTCAAGCTGTCTTTGCTTTAAAATCTTGCTGGGCCACTCTACAAGTGTTGTAGTAAGGAAGGACAAATTTTGTTTGAGAACAGATAAGTCCTCCTTCAGCATGGATGGTAAGTGTTGGAAGTGTTCTACAAGGAGTTTGTTGAAAAGGCTTTAATTCGACCCTGGTCATGGTGCAGTAAAGTAAAGTTAATGTTACTTAGAAAAGTTTTATTGACCTATTTTTGTGTTTACAGAGCTAGTCATGCGTTTGCAATACATTAACTGAGCATAGCTTCTCACACTTCAGGTGACAGAAGATAATTAACCCTTACCATGCTTAATTTCTATAACGAACATGTCCATATTCCAGTTTGGACAGTACCATAATAATTGTGACCATGACTGAGAAATGGGTCCAGATGAAAAATTTTGACATTTTCAGATTTTGCATATTTAGAAAATATATCGTTCAGAAATAAATCCTGAAAATTTCAGATGAAAATCTTCAAAATTTTCAGTTTTATGACAGATTTTGTAACATATGTATTAAAAATTAAAACAGAACATTTCAGTTATCCTTTCTATCTAGTTTATTTTTCACTTACTGTGAATGGCTAACAATCCTGAGATAAATTAATCTTCTGTTTCAATGGCAGGATATACTTTAGATCCCTTCTTAATACACAAAATGATAATCAATTAAAATCTACATGAATTTCTATAAAAAAAAACATTACTCAAATTGTGTTATCATGGCAACAAATATATTAAATTCCCTTTTCTATGATAATACTTAAAAAAAGAACATGTTCACTTGAAATAAGGTTTTTAAAAACAAAAAATATTTGAAGGCATATGTATTTAGAAAAATAACCTGAACATTTTTCATGAAAATATTAAGAATTTTTGGTTTTATAACAGTATAACAGTTTTTTTATAAAATGGGTAATAACCATAAGAACAAGACATTTTTGTTTCTTCATAACTTGCCTTTTACTGGCTGGTAATAAATGACTATTTCGAAAAAAAAACATTCTATTACTTTGAATTTTGTATTTGTGATGCTTACTTAAAGTAGAAAAATACAGCTAATTAAAATCTTTCATATTTTCTATGAAAAATTGCGTTACCATGGCAACATATGCATTAAATTCCTTTTTCTACAATTATAGTACTTAAAGATAAAATCTTAATTTGAAATAATGTTTCTAATAAGTTGAATATTTATAAGAATTGGTATTCAAAAGTAAAATCTGAAAATTGTATGTGAAAAGATTAAAAATGTTTGGTTTTATGACAGATTTTGTAACATGGGTAATAATCATAAGAATGAACAAATTTAGCCACTGTTTCTTCAGTTTGTGTCTTTCACTTATTGGTAATTACTGGCTATTTTCAGATAAATGAATCTTCTGTTACAATGAATATATAGATCTTCACTTAAAGTGCAAATATCTAGCTAACTAATATCCTTCATATTTTCTATAGAAACATTATTAAATTGTGTAACCATGGCACCATATGAATTCGATTCTGTTTTCTACAATAATACTTTAAAACAAGAGCTAAATTTGGAAAAGTGTTTCATATAAGTTGAATATTATAAAGCATATGAATTCAAAAATATAATCTGATTATTTCATGTTGAAAAAATAAAAATGTTTTTTTTTTTCTTAATGACAGTGTTTGTAACATGAGTAATAACTATAAAAATAACACATCTCTGTCATTGTTTCTTCATAACTTGTCTTTTACTTGCTGGTAATAAATGATTACTTTAAAATAAATGAAACTTATATTACTATGGAATTTTATATTGTAGATGCTTTTTTTAAAGTAGAAAAATACAGCTAGTTTAAAATGTTCCATATTCTAAGAAAATTGTGTTACCATGGCAACATATGTATTAAATTCCTTTTTTTCTACAATAATACTTAAAAACAACATCTAATTTTGAAAAAAATATTTCTAATGAGTTAAATATTTAAAAGTAAAAGTATTCAGAAAAGAAATCTCAAATTTCACATAAAAACTTTAAAATAGTCAGTTTAATGACATGTTTTGTAACAAAGGTAATTATCGTAAGAATGAAACATTACAGTCACTCCTTCATCATAATTTGTTTTTCACTGACTAGTTATAACTGACAATATTGCAGAAAGTGAACATTCTATTACAATAAAATTATACATTGTAGATCCCAAATTGAAATCCAAATCCATAATTTCTATGAAACATAATTTGAATTATGTTACCATGGCAACATACATACTAAATTCTTAAGTTAAAGCACTTTTCTATTATAGTACATATTTTGATAGTATAGCCATACATACTCTCTCATTACTATAACAGCATGTACAGTCGGTTACCATGGCAACATATCTAAAACAATAGTTTTTGTATGGTACTGTGGCATTCAACATGTATGTTACATTCACACTTATGTCAAATTGTCATGATGATTAAAAGGTATATAGAGGCCATAGGTTATATGCAAACTGCTACCATGAAGGTAACAACTTTTGATGAAGGTTACACTGGCTACAAGCTCTGGCTGGTAAAACATTAATATTTATGTCTAGCCGATACTTTTATGTTGGTAATTGAAACTATAACCTTTACTGGATGTCTAACCTTAACAGCTAAACACACCTATATGAACAGCAAAACAAGCTCAAGTATTGAGTATTAAAACTTTTTAATTCAACAACAATTTCTATCTTTTACATCCACTTCCTTTTTTTCCAGTTCCCAAAAAAAATCCTCGTCAATCACAATTTCAGTTTTCGGTACAAGGGGCTTTGGACAAACTGAATCCTTTGACTTTTCAGACAAACAGTGTTCTCTTATGTGTACAGGTACCATTGTCATTCCATGTCAATAATACTCGTTTGGCATTGCACCCTTAGGAGGAATAGGTTTTAGAAGTTGACTGTCACAACTGGACTGTCACTTAAGATTTTAACACTAACAATTCAAAGTGTTTCTGTAGACATGATAAAGTGAACATACTTAGTAATGTTCGTCAAAGGTTTAAAATATTGTGATAAGAAATTTCTCCACTGGTAGAATGTGACAGGTTTTGAATCATTGTTGACCAACTGTGCAATGTTATGACCTTTCTTTGATGACTGATCCACTCTGTTTGCAATATCATGTAAGGTCTCAGCATCCACCCTCCTTCACGGATTCTTCCAAATTCCAACGTGCCAGTCAAGTTCAAACTTAGTATGGCCTTCAATCATCATTGAATATTCAATCGGTCGAACTGTGATATCCTGTAACAAATACGTAAAACATGAACTATTTTATTTTAAATAATTAACCTAGGTACCTCTTTTTTCCCCCTGTAAATTAAATAAAACTAGAGTTATCAGTATTTGATAAAAGATCATTCTTACAACCAATGCAACACAAATTGACAAACAGACTGGCAACAGGGTGCTGCCAGTATATAAAATGTACTTTGTTTGCAGATTTATATAACTGCCGATAGGATGTTCTACAAACACTTGTATTGCTATCATTATGTTAATCCTTAACCTGCAAAATTTGTAAAATGGACTACTCCATCTTTCAATAGAGACAGTACCATTTATAGTTATAGGGGGTACTCATAGAAAATTTACTGACTGAATATCAAACAGTGCAGATCATGATCAGACTGCACAGTTGTGCAGGATGATCTTGATCTGCACTAGTCACAAATGCAGACATATCTGCCTCCTGCAGTCCAAGGGTTAAAATTATACACGGTTTTAACAGCTATCAGGATATTCAAAATATAGTGGTTGTTACCTAGTAAAACTCTCCACAGACCATACCACAGCAAGATGTTGTATCTATTCTGGCCAGCACCATTATCAAAATGGAATACCAATACAGGTAGTGATGTACCATGCTCACAAGTTATCTATCCCTTAACTAATAGAGTTGCTTTCATCAACAAGATAAAACACTTGCTTTTATGAAAAAAAGATTAAGTCTTTAGTAAAAGTATCTGTTATCTTCATGTATCTGCATATATCAGAAACCTTAAAAGTCTTCATTCTAATCCATATTCCTTGTACAGTAAAATTGATAAAAGGTTCAATCACCTTACAACTTCTAAGTCTGGGATGGGTTCATTAATTTTGAAACTAATCACATTACAATCACTTTATTAAATTAAATTACAATAATTGAATTTATTTCAAGTAATGTATTTAAATTCCTATTCTTTAGAACTATTTTTTGAGATATAATCATATAACATATACTTATATACATGTACAGTGTTAAGCATTCAAATTATCCATGTACTCATACAAGACTGCAGTGCCACAGACTTTTGTAGCCAGTGTTCTTAGCCAATATGTAACTTAAACTTTTTACCAACTGATCCTCCTCAAAACCTGATTGTTGAAATTAAATTTCAATAATTTAAATGCCAGTTTTGTCAAATTAAGCCATTCAGTAGTCATTTATACTGTACATGTACATACAATGTATAAATCATCAAGTGTAAAAGTAGTCTTAAGTTAAACACATTTTGCATTAGCTCCAACAAAACCTACACAGAGGTATAAATAAATAATTTATTACATTAAAATTGTAAAAGGAGCCACTGGCTGCATGTTACTTACCTGATCCCATACAACACATCCCAAATATGTTACATTTTCTTGGGTGTCTTAAAGTAAACTGGAAAAACTTCCTGGCTGAAGTAGGGTATATGAACCTGTTAAGCATAGTCCCAGCAGTAGTGGAATGAACCATCAAAGGAACAAGGTATATTAACTGAAAGAAGATACATGTACTGCAAAAATCACTTAAAATCAAAAACTGAATATCAAATTAATACATTTAAATGTAAAAGGATTCATTAACTTACCACATAATACTTTTAAAGTTATGATACTAAGAATCATTTTTTAAAGGATCATATTTTTCACACAGCAAGGCTAAAAAATTACAAAAATTAAAATATTTTCATTATAGCCTATATTCCCACTTTCAATATTGGGGCCTACACAAAGAGCTATTATATCTTATACTTCTTTGGTCTACAATCATCCTGTTACAAAACGTTCTGAATCAGCAATACTGGCAAGAGAGTAGTCACCAGACAGAAATTACATGACTTATAAGATACCCACAGCAAAAACAGTTACCATTTTATAAATGGAAGTGTCTAGACGTCCGGTAACCAGATGCCTAGCCTGCGCTCTAGCCATCCAGTAACAGAACAACTAGTCTATCCTATCTTATAAGGGTTTTCTAGGCGTCTGGTAATTTAATAATTTATTTTAAGATATTGTCTGAATTAAGCCTTAATTATTTGTGTACTGGTAAATATTCTATCTTGGGCAAACAAAACATGATACATTAAATTTATTTATTACAGTATCCATAAATGAAAAGATTACCGAACGCTAGAAAAACTTTAGCGGATAGGCTAGGCGTCTGGTTACCTGACGGCTAGAACCATTTAGGGTAGGCGTCCGGTTACCAGAAGGCTAGATACTTCCCTTTAAAATACCTTGGCTAGTAATGGCTACTATTATGAGAGGGGACTTTTTGAGAAATGATGTGACGTAGGCGGGCAACTACAAGTTTGCATCAAATTTTTAAATTATCATAGCTAGATCTATACGGAAAATGTTTACGATGGACAATGAAATAATTAGATGAATCCTGGTCACTTGAAATAAGCAGCCGCTCGCCTTCAACAATCTGTGCTATAACCCAGCTGGCCATTCTATATTAAATACACAGGCATAATGAAGTCATCTGTGTTGAGTGGCCACAACATAAATTTCTTTTTAAATTTCCCTCTGTATGGGCTGCTTTGGTTTCTATATAAACAAACTTTGGTTAGCAACAAGATTTACTTCCGGGTACTAAATAGACTTCTTTAACATATATTACGTTAACAACTGTTTATACCAAATCAGTAAACAGTATTACAAGTCTCAGATCCCTTCATGGTTGAACAAAAGGTAGTTCCACAAAAGTGTTTTCCTGATAAAACCCGAAACCGGAAACAACCATGTAGCAATGGGGAAACAACCGATTTTGAACGAAATATTTTGCCTTTACGGCGTAATACCACTGTTTTGTTTACACTTCTGAGGTCTAGATATTCATTCTCTAGTAAGCTGTTATCAATCATGTAACAATTAGTCGTATTTTAACGGTAGAACTTTTGCTAATTAAAACATGTGTAAGAAAACTGCGCGCGTAAACGTGGCGCAACTTTAAACGTCTTTTCTCGATATTACGTCATGCCGCATCTCGACCGGTTTTGAAAGACGACGTCACATTTTTTTATATGCATTCACTGTTAAAAGGCTTACTTATCAAAAAGACACTGACTGAATGGCGAACAATGCAGACCATGATAAGCCTGCACGACTGCACGGATGTGCAAGCTGATTTTGGTCTACACCGGACGCAAAGGAAAATCACTTGACACCAGCAGGTTAAGGGTTAAAACTGAAGGGTCAGGAAGGAATATGAAAATTGATGCGAGCAAATTCGAAAAGAGAAAATATCAAAAGGGAAGACGTGAAGATGGATTCTGTGTGTTTAGGGGAATAGACAAGGAATCAAAAGAACCCTTTATCATTGCATTTAATATCGGACAGCAGAGACACTTGGATTAAGTTTTGCTAGAAAACACCGCTATAAGTGATTGCTGGAAGGCGAATAGCAGTTTGACTTACCATGGTTTCAACGACTTAACGGGAAACTACTTAATCATTTTTGTTATCCTGACAATGGAACTCACAAAAGCATCATTCATAGAGTGCACTTTAAATTTCACTCTCAGTTTTTAAAATACAGTAAAGATCATTATCCTGAATTTTGCCTTCTTGTAATAGAGGAATATTTTCCAAGAACCGACCTTCTGGGGAAATTAAATGCTTCAGACGATCTTAAAATATTACATTTTACTTAAAACAAGATAGAACCTTTTCAAAGTATTAGTAATGTGTCTAGCTCTATCCTTGATAGTTGTGATGGCTTTTTGTGAGTACAGCGTGCAGTGTATGTCGTAAATGAAGATTTTTAAAATTTCAAACTTTTATTTTTAATTTCTGATCTGGCCCATAATAATGGACGACTCGACCTCATTATTTTCAATGTTGGAGTTAGAATTCTGTTTCATTAAATCCTTTTACATGATGCACCCTAAAACTAAAAAGAAATGATACCGACAGTTTTATTTTGTGTTTTAATATTGTTTACCAATAGTTTGATGTTTCTTTCATCAGAATTAATGGTATAATGTATTCTCTGCAAACTATGGCCCTCACTTTGAAATTTATCTCTACTTGAGTTTGAGGAAATATCATAAACTTTATAAAATTTACTTTTAAAAAAAAAACACGTTAAACGTTGTTTAAAAATTGCAATACAGTGCAAAATAAGGGTCAACCTCAAGAATATACCAAGCGAATGTCAGTTAAACATTTCGATTAGCTATCTAATACCCAAATTTTTTTAACTCACTCTGTAACTATCTAAAGGTACAAAAGTCTGTCATCTTAATGTAGGCAGAGCCTTCCTCTTTCATTAGTCAACTTCATAAATAGTGTCTTATAGTGTTAGTTTTATACTTTAATTATTTTTTTAAGTATTTATATTTTGATGTTTGATATGCATGATTATAGGCAAACCTTTTACAAAAGTCACCTAACAATAAGGCAAAAAAAAAAACTGACCTTGAACCAAGGTGAATTGCAATTTAAAGTATCCTTGCTCTATTATCTCAATGTAGGTTTTTTATAGGCTGACCTTTAGCAACAATAGAACAATGGTCTTTCTTGAGAGGTGGCTGATTGTACAACATTAACCGTTTGTCCTTTCAAAAAACCAGTTGAGCAGTACATGCATATGACTTAATATATAGTGGCAAAGGTGTTAATAGTAGTGAACTGCTTAGTCAATACTCATTGCTGCGTATTCAGAAGTTGTTCTCCTCCGGAGAAGGTGCAGAAAAAAATCAACAACAGCAAAACCCTTTAAGTAAATACACCAACGTAATCGTCAACATAAACCACTTGAGTTGTAATTTTCTTGTTCTTTTAAACTGTGAGTTTCACGCCCCTAGGCGGGATGAAATGATGTTTGTTATGTTTCATTCACTGTACGTCTGGTCCTTCCTCATTATTCAACTTGAAAGTATATATAGAGCCCATTTATCAGAATAATGGTATTGATAACATTTTAGCTAAGTTTGAAACTCAATCATTTCGGATGAACAACTACGTTAGTCTGAATTTAAGCACAACCTTGTGTATGCAATACATTTCTCTCTATATGCTGAAACGTAGAGGTCAATTTCGCATATGGGTCATGATCAGTCAATAGTTAGGTCTTAGAATCCTGATTACGCTACAAAGGTAATGTTTTTCTCCAACATTCATGAAACCCCATCAGAATGTATGTTTGCCTAGAGTCTACAACAAAGACATAAGTAACGTTATGTCATCTCCTGTTCTATCAGTACTACGTCACTGCTTCGTTTTGCGAGGAGTTTCCTTTTGCTGCATCTTTTAGCAACTTTCGAACGTGTAGTTACGTGAGTCGGCTAATCTTTGGACTTATGCATAGAAGAATACTCTGGAAAAATGGTCGAAAGTCTTCGTTTACAAGACAAATTTAGGTTAAGTTTCAAATTTCCCAATATGCAAGAAGAAACTACAAATAATACTATCATTCCATGCGAAATCTACCAAAAACTCCTATTATCATTCAAAGATTTGTTCATTTTGATTATCTCCCGTACGTTGGAATTGATAGAAGTATGCAAGTTTGCCATCGTCAAAAAAGTAGTCTTCGCGGCCGAGTGGTTATAGTCGAGTTATGTGTCTCTCTTACTGTCCTGTCTTCACATTTGCAAACCCTGCCGAAAGGTTATAGTAAAGATGTTAATCTTGTTATTGTATTCACGTAAGCCTATGCGGCTAAGTGGTTTTAGCCAAGTAGTAGCTAATGCTCACTTCTAGAGTTTATAAGCCCCTAGTTAATCCGACATATGTGGCCTAGTGATTAAGGTTAAGTGGTTAATCCGTTCGTCTTAAAATGATGTCACACGCCCGAGAGGTTGGAGTCTAGTAGTAGATCATCATTGTTTTAATAATGAGCCTACTATATACGCGACTAAGTGGTATTTTTCGACCAGTAGTTAATGCTCTCACTTCGCGGTCTTGAATTTATTGCCGAGTAGTTAATCCAAAATATGCGGCCCACGCATGACTTCCACGCACGTTACCATAGGTTCGATATCACCTCGGAGCATTTTATTTTTGTTTTTTTTTATTCATATGTACATGTATGTAACATATCTCACATTTTTTCTCTTGTAGTATTTATTGTCTTGAAAAGATGGTGACAAAACATTGTCTTTATCAAAGATACTTTGAAAGATTTTTATTTAACGACAAGACTTTGGACTCACACCCACAACCCCGAGATTGGCACAGCTACCTGTTAATGCCACAGTATGTAAATAAAGAAAATAATGACGTCAAACTGAAAACATTTTGCGAACAATATCGTGATGGAGCACGGAGTTCGTGTCCGGTAGAAATTCGGATTGTCAATAATAAAGCGTTTTAATTTTGATGTCTACAAAAGAAAATGAAGAATTTTAATATAATTGACTATATACAGGAGACGGAAGGGAAAAAAACACGACTACTAGTGTTATGTGTGTGTAGAGATTCATGTGAATTAATGACAACAAGGTTATGTGCAAGTAAAAGCCGATTTGCACAGGCATCAGAACACAATAATAACATAAGTAAACAGTCGAATATTAATTTCTGCTGTCTGGAGCATCATTATGGCACATGATAGAACTGTTCTCAAACAATACGGCGGGACATTCAAACTTACAAAAGCATGAGCGATTTCAATGATGAATCGCATGGGTTTGTCAAAAAGTAAGGGGACTAACGGAATGTACATCTCCCAGACGACTTCAACGGATTTTCTTAGATAGTATTAGAAGCACAGTCGAGAAACATAATATTCCGGATGAACTGATCGTGAACTGGGACCAAACAGGAAGCAACTTTGTCCTCGTTACTTCTTGGACCATGGAGGAAACGGAATCGAAACAGGTAATTATCATTACACTATTATAGGCACTTTTGAATTATCTCTGTGATATGACTGAAATATTGTTACTTTGCGATAATGTATGATAAATGCGTGCTGCATGCACGGTTTTTACTAAAATTATAAGAACGACATTAATCAGATTAATGTTCAATCCCTTTTTAGGTCCCTATAACACAGCTTGACGACAAGGGTCAGATGACCGTTCTAATGGCATTCAGCCAGACTGGAACACTTCTACCCCCGCAGCTTATTTACCAGGGTAAACCGATACCTGTCATCCAATTTATGAGTTTCCTGAAGATTGAGATGTTTATCATACAGAGTCGCACTGGTCAAATTCCCAGTCAATGGAAAGGTAAATAAATAAATAAATAAACAAGCAAATAAATAAATAAATAAACAAATAAATAAATGAATAAACAAATTAAGGCAGATTATTTTTATTACATTTAATAGCTATAGATAAAATGTTCAAAGTTTGTTACAAGCGTTTTATAAATAATTGTACCGTACAAGTCTATAATACAACAGTGTGATAAATTGTCCGCTAATTTCTATTGTTATCTAAACAAAGAGTGCAAAAGTTTCAGGTTTGTGGAGAAGATTATATTCCCATACATCGAGAAGATAAACGATGAGAATGATCTTCCCCTCAGGCAGCACGCGCTCTGCATGTTTGATATATACAAAGCGCATCAGGAAGAAACTCTCCGTGCCCTGTTAAAAAACGAAATGTTCATGTTGTATACATCCCTGAACGCTGCACGGATAAACTTCAACCTGTAGACCTCAGCATCAATGCCATCTTTAAGCAGTACATGAAAAGTAGTTTCGAGGATTTTTATACCTCTGAAGCATTTGAATACAAACTTCATTCTCCAGTTTTAACTTAATTTTTATCTACTGTTTATTTGATATTGATTTTCTGCTATCTTGTATAGCTGATGGAAAATTCGTGCATTGTTAGATTAAGTAGGTGTCATGGATAATCTTGGTTTGCTGATAGACTATCTTTCTGTTTTGTTTATTAGCTTTCTTAAATCTTGCAAGTACGACACGATTCTATTTTATTACGCCTATCAGTTTGCTTTCCAGTGGTATCAAATAAGAAGTGATCTGATTCGGCATCGCTGGCAGGCAGCGTGTCAAATGGGTTGTTCAAAATTGTATTTGTTTTAGAGAAACAAGTCACATTTGTCAAGTCCCCTCCTTCAAATATAGCGAAATGTTTGTTAACAAACTTCAAATTATTTTAAGAAAATATTGTGATTTTGGCATTAAAGCTTTGCATTTCAGGAACAATGTGTTGAAAATTGAAACAGTAGAAAGAGGTTTTACGCCTTTGAAATAATTCCGCGGGAGCGCAACCCGAGTGAATAATACACGTACCGTATAACTGATTCGTTTTGCTGAGATATGTTAAACATGTTTCCGCTTTTACATCATTTCCATTCTAATATGTTTTTATGTCAACAATTAGAAGTACAAAGTAATAGCGAAGCACAGTGTCTCTAAGTTACATGTTTCTATTATATGATATTGATTTCAAAATGGGTTTTATATAAAAAGTAAATCAAATGTGATACAATGTAACAGCTCTTCTCTGCGCATGTATGCCGCCAAATGATATGTAGAAGTGACGTCAAAACAAAGGAGCTGTAGGGTTCTAAGATAAAGCGACTATTTTACACGTGACATGTTTCATCTCCTTTCAGCTTCCACCATATTTGATTTCATGCTTATATCAACTTTATGGACCAGCATATAAATGTATGGTCTGCTCGACTTAGGCACAAGGCTTTCCCTTGTTTTATTTAACGATTGTTCTATACGGCAATGAACGGTTTTTCTTCTCTATGACACAATAGCTGAATTGCGCAATTAATGTGTCTTATCTTAACTAATAAATATGGTTTATAAGAGGGCAAATAAAATAAATTCTAGCATACTTGAAGTAGCACTTAAGTATAGTATAAATTAACGTTTCTTCTCTTCAGCAATAAGTACAAGTAAAATGAATTTTAGCATACTTGAAGTAGCACTTAAGTACTAGCATTAGCAACTCAGAAGAACGCTTATATTCGTTGTTAAAAGGGTTTTTCCCAGATTATGAATAAAGCGTATCAAATAAACAACGACTAGATTATGTACTATTATGTTTAAACAGTAAGCAGGTGCGTTAGGTCGATTAGTACGTAAATCTCTAACTCAAGTAGGACATAGATATTCTATGACAGTCTTAAGCATTTGGTCAAATAACTACTGCTAGTTACAGATCTCCTATCAAAGGTAATTAGCAACTGTATTGCTACTACCTAGTAGTACTTAATATGCCCGATATAATTGATTGCTGTTTTGCATATATTAATTAAGTGCTTCTAAAGTAGGCATTCATGCGATTAATCCTAAAAATATTTTGTCTGATATAGACGTAAGAAAAAATAATTCAGGTACAAAATCTGTCTTACAAGAATATGACTGCTTTGTCTGCACTTTACTATTCTGTAAGCTTTAATGGTTGTGAGAGTTTTATTTTTGGAAACTGCATATATGCAGTATATTAAGCAAATATTCTTTTAACGATTGCTTTAATCGGCTATTTTACTCGAGAAGGAAAAGTAACTGAGATCATATACGAATGACCAATAAAAAATGATACGAACCTTGACTGTGTTCTTTTACGCATATGCAATTATTTTGAATTTAAGTCTGTATGATGGCTGGTTTCTGTCGTGTCATGATGTCGTGTTGTCGTTGTCGTTTTGTTGTTAATTTGTCTCTCAGATGCATAAACGGGAGCACGAAACAAGCATTTACTTGCTGGTATCTTATAATTTGCTATTTATAGTATAAAAACTATTAATAACAAAATAAAATCTGAAAAGTAGATCCCTCGGAAGCACCGAAAACAAGGCAAACAGTGAAAATTGTAGACTCGGTTTGATTGAGTCTGTTCATGAGCAGTAATGGAAAATGCAACACTGCCCACGCCCCCTAGCACCGGCTTAAGCAGTATTCAATCTTCAAATCTAAACGAGTTGAAATCAATAATCCCGAAGGACCAGAAAATATAACAACACTGAGATGAAGTCGGGGCGACTTTTACGGCCGCCACACAGCACTTAACACCCGCTGTTGTGAAGTAAATAAAATCTGAAAAGTAGATCCCTCGGAAGCACCGAAAACAAGGCAAACACTGAAAATTGCAGACTCGGTTTGATTGAGTCTGTTCATGAGCAGTAATGGAAAATGCAACACTGCCGTCGCCCCCTAAAGTAGTATTCAGTAAAAAAGCAGCAACGCGCTTACCATTAACTCAAATGTACATCTCCACCAGATAATGCCTGAACATAGCATATATGAAACATAACTGAGTATGTCAAATGTGCATGTCAACTGGTAGATGAAGCAACCACAACAAATATATGCCATGTTCTAATATTGTTACACGGAGCCAAGCCCGCGAGACAAAACAACAACTCAACAGAATGCATTTTTGTCTTGTCCAAGGTTTGACGTGTGTCGGCGCCGCATGCATGACAGACAAAAACACAACATAATGCTTTTTTGTCCAGCTTTTGTGTTGTCACGTTGTGTTGCGCCAGTACGAAAACATGATCAATGAAGCGGAAATATGATAGAAAACAAATATCGTTCTCTCGCGTCTTTAGCTCGGCTTATTTAAAAATAATCGAGTATTTTTTTTTACTTGATTGCTGGCGTCGGAGTTGGTTAAGATTTTTGTTTTGGACCATTTTTTTCTCACAAACCTATGAGAGCTAGAACTTTCAAACTTTAGAGCAATGACATCCTATGTATTTTTTCAGAATTATGATATTCTTTGTACGTTGAAAATTAAAATTTCTTTTTTAAAATGTTGGTGAAGGTCTATTTTCGGTCCAATTTACTTGAATACTATAAAAGATATAGTTTTGACATTGTGTACACTTGATTTTCAATATTAGCTTATTAAGTAGTCTAACTACTAAAACCCTGGCCTAATTTAGTCAGAAATATAGTTTTTATGCACTTAGAAAATTGAATATCTTGTTTAGATCCGCTTTTTGGAAATACTATGAGAGTTAAAGCTTTGAAGCTCTGTAGACTTGACTTGTTTATTGTCATTAGATTTGTCAATAGGTCAAGAACAATAACTCTCTTATTATCATTATGGCTCTTTATCTCTTAGAAAAGTAGTACTTCTTGGATATCGTTTTGGTTAAGGTCCACTTTTAATACTATGGGCTTGAACCAAAATTTTGTTCGTCATCGATAGATTAGTAAGAAGGCAAAAAACAAAGAAAAAAAACCCACGTAGTATTACCCTAAGTATTTAAAGTCGAGCGTTGGTGATCTTGTTCGTTTTTACTTTTTGTAACGATTGCTCATCGTATTGTCAGCCAAATCCATAACTGCCGGGTCAAATATTACAGGTTTTGGGATTTTTATGGACTTGTCAATTAATTGCTGTTTAAGGCTCAAGTAAGCAATTTGTCATGCTTATAATTATCAATTAGATGTGTTTAAAGCATTTTTGTTCAAAATGGGTATGCATTTGTAACAAGGAATTCTTTCTGTGTTCGAATGTGCATTTACTTTGACCTACCTTATGATATTCGGTATTGCCTTATGAACGGTCACTTTAAAGTATATAAAATCTGATTCCTTACTCTTAAAGTAACGAAATTAATGATAATTATATATTTATCATAATGTGCTAATATAGCCGTTTAAAGAGGTTGCGAAAATCATCAATAATCGCTAATCAGCTGTAATCATTACCATACCATTAAAATGAGTCGGTGATAATCGAAGAAAAAGTAATCAAGTATAATGTTATAGTAAATTTATACACATACCCGTTTTTGACGCATTTGTTAATGAAATTACTACATATGACTTTAAAGATGACGGAAATGATGTCCATTATTTTCAATTAAAATGTAAAATTTTGCCCAAATACATTGCAATGCATCATTAAAAGCTCTGCTATATTTTCAACTATCGTACACTTTAAAAATATCATGTAGATACCTTGAGAGCGTCTTAAAAACAATAGAAGGACAAATACAAAACAATAATGTAATGAATCTCGTAATAATCGATGGATTACTGTCAGAGTTAAAGGAGGAGGGGCTCATGAAAAAGTCTCATCAAGACTTTATGAGTGAACATATTTACATCTATTTGTTTATCATTAGCAGAAAATCTGCATTCTTATATACTGGGCTTTCAGGTTTGCTTTCCCCTTATTTAAATCACCTTACAAATCTTTTCTAGATATTTAGGTAGCAATATCATCATATAGTGATGAAAAAAATATGAATTGATCTGGAAATTCGGATTTAAAGGCTCCAATGTTAAGCTTTGAGATCGATTTAAATCCGTTGAATTTTTGTTTATGTGAGCAGAGTGGGGGAAAAGGGGTCAATAGTTCACGACCGCCAGTATTGAATCCGAAACTTAACGGACGACATTTATGAAATTTATCTTCCTTTTTTTTGTTGCGATCAATTATACAATGGAAACTGTGGTATTTTTCAGAACATTAGTACATCGATCGACGATATCTAGGCTTAAAACACGGTTAAAATATTGAAATATTGGCACTAAATTTATGACAAAATAATCCACAGGGATAAGAATTGTTACTGTAAGATTATGTAAGGAGAATCTTTTCAACGTTGGTGGCAAATATCTGACAGAGTTTGCTCAAATCTGGGTGCAAATTATGTGCATTGTTTACATTTAAACTGTCTTTTAATAAATAAAAAAATATAAGTAATACAGTCGTCCGCACATCGAAACAGTTAATACATAATCTTCTATGGCAGAATTATGAAGTACACTAAGTCTTGATAACAAAGACATCACGCATTGTTAAAACCAACGTAAATGTAAGAATACATATCTTTAATAATAAGTGTCAGACAGGACGGCATACGGAGTATCGTTTTCGACACGTTTTATGCATGTAATAATTGCATTACACGAATAACTGTTTCGCGGTAACTCGTCAGAGCTTTGTTACTGCCTACACTGTTACCCATTAGCCAGATATTTCCATCCGCACTTCCAACCAGTGAAGGATTCCCTTATCATTTTATATCTAACAAAAACTGGTAATAAAACGCCGTTGAAAACTGTCATTATGGCCGCCGTTGACTGACCTTTAACGGCGCAGTGTGCCTCGCGCACCATGATCGTATTGGCCTCAGGTAGCCAGAATGTCTGCGCGTTATGACGTTAACGTTATCATGGCGGGTGAAAAACCAATACAAATGATACTTGAATTTGTGGAAAGTATGAAAAATGAAAACAAGAGAAAGTATATTATAAAAGGGTCAGGTTTCTGTGTGCCTTCTAGCCACAGTGGCACTATAAGAAACCTGCAAAACACTATGCTACTGCTATATGTGCACATATCTTAGCAAATTCATTTACAGTGTTGCTCAGAGTAGCCATGATTTGTCTTTATAAGGCAGAAAGAATGAAACCGACACGCGGCAATTTGGAAACATACAAAACATAAACCAAGTATTAAATTGATGTCATTCTACAGCTTTTTATTTTTCATGAATTTACAGTTGATATATAAATGTATTAATTTGTCGCGAAACCTTGAATGACAGACTTGTGGTCACCGTCTTTTACTTAACCTGTCACGCTAACAGGGCGGTTATACATTATATTCCCAAAATATCAGTAACAACAAGAAAAATCCTAAAAAGCTATGGAAACACCTTAATGAATTATCTGGTAAAAGGAAAAATTACCAAACCAATTATATTATTGATGACAATGGCAATCCAGTATTAGATCCATATACAACAGCAGAAACTTTCAACTCTTTTTTTGCAAATGTTTTTAAAACTGTACCCCACAAAGCCTTAACAATGAAAGCAAGAAACGTATTCATGAATTTGTAAATAGTAAAGGAGTAATTAACACTTTTCAAATACCACCTGTTACTGAGGAATTCATATCAAAAGAATTAAACTCACTTGATAAATCAAAGGCAACTGGTTTAGATGAAACTGGCCCAAGAATACATAAAATAAGTCACAAAATAATCTGTCAACCACTCACAAAGATCATAAATCTAAGTATAAATACATGTAAATTTCCAGAAAATTTTAAAACAGCAAAAATAACACCAGTTTTCAAGAAGAATTCAAAATCAGACAAAAGTAATTACAGACCAATATCAACACTCCCAATTTTATCTAAACTTATAAAAAGACATGTATCCAATCAATTGAAAAACTTCCTAAAAATAAATAATCTCCTCCATTCAAAACAATCAGGCTTTCGTTCGAACCATTCTTGTGAAACTGCCCTCACTTACATAATCGATGAATGGATTACTGCTGTAAATGATAACTCCTATGTTGGAACTATTTTCTTAGACCTGACCAAAGCCTTTATTCTAGTAAATCACTCTCTGTTAATAGACAAATTATAATTGTACAACTTCAGTGAATCTTCTATTGCATGGTTATCATCATATTTAGAGAACCGTTCCCAAAAAGTTTGTGTAGCTGGTCAACTATCTTCTGCGCAAGATATTTCTGCTGGTGTACCCCAGGGCTCTGTTCTGGGGCCAGTATTGCTCATACTGTATATCAATTACCTTCCACTGCACACAGGCAAATCATCAATTGACATGTTTGCAGACGATACAACAATATCTGCCTCGGATAAATCAATAACAAAAGTACACAATACACTACAGGCTGACATAAACACTATTGAAAAATGGTGCACTGATAACTCAATGCTTCCTAATACATCTAAAACAAAAGCTATGTACATCACTTCCTCATATAACAACAATAAAATAACAAATCACACAACCTGTAATACTATTCAAATGCGAGGTCAAGCACTTCCATACTCATCCACTGAGAAACTTTTAGGAGTACATGTTGATAATCATCTAAACTGGAAGTATCAGGTTGAACAAACCATGAAAAAATGCAATACATATTTATATCTTCTCTTGCGAATAAAATCTTTCCTAAACTTACACTCCCGAAAGCTATTTTTCAATGCCTATATTTTGCCACATCTTGATTATTGCTGCACTATATGGGGAAACTGCAGTGACGAGCTTCTAGAAACTGTTTCGAAATTCCAAAAACGTGCTGTAAGAATTATTCTTGACAAAATATTTGATGCCCCATCTGCTGAATTATTTACAAAATTGAAATGGATGACTTTTTCTGACCGAATTAAATACAAAAAAGCAATCCTAGTATATAAATCGATTCATGATCAATGTCCTAATTACCTTACTTCAAAATTTACTCAAAAACAAACATCCGATCGTGAACTTAGATCTAGAGAAAATGATGAACTAGTAGTACCTATGCCAGAAAAGGAATTTTTCGCAAATCTTTGGACTACTCTGGAACAGTTATCTGGAATAATATACCTTAAATGTCAGGAAATACTGTCTCTACCATCTCTCTCCATTTTCATTGTTAATAGTTACTCCAATTATTAAATATAGTGTCCTGTATTGTATATAATCTTTCATTTTCATATTATTTTTCTGATAACATATAACTTTGTGTGTTTTATTTTGTCATAATTTTATTCATGTTTGTTTATAGCCATGTATATGTGGAACATATTGTAATTTGGCTTAGCCAAATATGTTATCCACTATAAATAAAGTCGTTTTATAATTATTATTATATAATTATGTATTAAGAAATAAATATACTGTACTGATAAATCTCAGAAAATCAAATGGGGTTTTCCCGAAATGGCATATAGACACATTTATCAAATGTTTTTAAAAAACAAATTTAAACATGTTAATAAAGCTTTTCAAGTGTTTTGCATATTAGTTTGAGATATGAATAGCTATGCCCTATGTCGACCTAGGCAGTCGACACACAACATGACGCTCAACAATACGACATGACATGACTCACGGCAATGCACCTCAACGCGCGTCAATAACATCGCGATGTCATGTCGTATACTCGACCGTCGTATCGTGTTTTGAGCGCCGTATCGCATTGTCACACATCCTGTTGTGTGTCAACCATCTACTCTTCTAGGTTGAGGTACGGCAAGACGCGATTAGACGCGCGACAACATGAAACGACACGCGCCATGCAATTAATGTCGCAAGTCGTATCGCATTGTGTCTTGCGTCGTGTCGTATTGTCGTGTTGTAAACTCTGTTACGCTGACGCACGACATGCTTTTCAACACACGGCAATACGACATTACACATGACTTGACGCTAAACAATTCGACAAGATTGATGTCGCGATGTCGTGTCGTATTGTCGCCAGTCGTATCGTGCGTCGCGTGGCGTGCCGTACGCTGTCGGACGGGACATACGATGAGCTGAAAGGGATTCCGTAAACATAAGACAAGAGTGTTTTTATTTGTTTTGTTATCTATGGCAAATTGCCTGATTGTATATAAAGGCAACGGACGATATTTTTGTTCCGAAGTTGAATTTATGAATATATTTATTGCCATCCTACTGTCATATGATTATTAATCATACCGTCTCCATCCTACTGTCCTACCATCCTACAATCCTACAACATAAATAAACATATAAATACCTAAAACAGTTATTTAAAACACTCGAAAGGGCGTATATGCAACAATAAAAGTGGAGTTATATTTATTTAAATTTGCAGTTTCATTCTTACGGAATACTGTTTATTTCATATCCTACAATCGCCTATGGCTTAATTATCAAAGCACGATGGTAGGATGGTAGGATGACAGGACAGTAGGTAGGATAGTGTGATAACGATGATAGCATAGCAGGATGGAAGGATAACGCTGGTAGGATTTAGGATAGCGCTAGTAATTCCTATTATCATGCCATCGCTATCGTACCATCCTAATATCGGTATCCTGCTATCGTACCACCGCTCATCCTATCATCCTATTACCTACCAGCTTGTCATTATACTATTCTACCATCGCATAAACAAAAGATGAATCTTAGTGCTTTAGTTCATTTTGTACGGGACATAGCAGATACATTTTCTTCAAAATAAATATTGTCTCCCATATTTGCTCAAATGGTGGCACTTGACACCTCTTAATGGCAACTAGCTTATACTAAACACAGTTATTGCCATTCATGATTCCGCGTGTCATAAATACTTTCAAGTTCAAACAGTCGAGGTCAGATGAGTGACTTACGAACACTACTTAGAAGCCCACTTGTTATACTAAACATGATTGTTACCATTCATGATTCAATGTGTTGGATAAGATAAGCGACTTAGGATTATTTGACCCTCTTGTATTCATTATTGTGTTCTAAATTAGATACATATTTTATTTTATACATAATAAAACGAAAACTGGTAAATAAGCATGATATTAGTATAAACTTTGGAAATCACGGATCTGTTAATAACACCCTGCTAACTTCCAATTATAATTATGATGTAGTCGAAATCTACAATCAAATTTGACGAGCTAAAGATTTTCGAGTGCGTTACTGTGATATTGATAATAATGATAAAAAACATATTAAAATTTTATATCTGTAAATTAGTTTGTTAGATTTTTATTTCGCGTCTTAGCTCGGAGGCTACACTTGTTTAAGGAATAAAATGGAACAAGTCTTAACAACATCCCTTTATGAATTACAACAAGGAAGGTACACTTGAATATATCTTAATCATATTAAGTGGGGAAAAAACATCCATTGCTTCCGATATACGTTTTTCCCTTTTAGCATGAAATGGTGCTAATCTCTCTTAGAGTATCATAACATTCTACTTAATCTCTGTTTAGAGGCTCAGACCTTTAATTAAAACCAAAGTATTAAATCAGTTTAATATTTAATTAAAACTTTAAAGTTTCTAAGTATGTAGCACATATTTAAAAACAACTGATTTTTTGTGAAACTCGCTTTTGAAGTCAGTTCGTTCATTGTAAATGTGCTGATTCTTGAAAATGCAACACTCTTTGTGGTAAATTAGAATTGCTAATGTGATGTTAACATTATGAATACTTCTAAGCTATCTTATTAAACATTTTGCTTTTAATACGAATAGGATAGTACATATGTCAGTATTTTTTACGAAGACAGCTCAATAGCGATATAATCCGGGGTCAGTAACTTCAAAGTCATTTATAATAATTGATAGAGATACATGCATGCTTATCTATTGACAACAGGGTCTTATCTGCTGAGCAATCCCGAAACTGCGTGTGCTAAATGAGGATTCTTAGATTGTACCTGCTCAATATTGAGATTGTGCATTTCCCTAGATTTGGAACAACATAAACCATAGATTGATTGTAGTGTCTATGACGGTACGCTTTGCAATTAAGAAATATTATTACCCTCGTGAAATCATTACGCCCGACGTTTAAACGCCCCTCGTGTATAAATTGTGTTAAACACTGTTTTACTATAAGTTCTTTCGGTCCTAATAGTTAACGTCTCTTATTGTAAAATTTATATAAAAAATATGATAGAACTGCTTCTTCGCGCAAGCATGACGCCAATTAATTGGTCTTCACGCTTCTTTGTTTATATACGCCAGGACCGGAAATAGTAATACGGCTTTCAGAAGAGTTCAATTTGAACGAAAATGATGGCTAAATATTCAGCAAAGCGAATAACCGACATAGTATGTGTGCAAATTAATTTAAACATTGGTGCATTGGGACATTTTGTTTACAAAATGGTGTTAAAAAAATATTTCATTTAATTTGAAAGTGCTATCTCTCGATGTAGACATGGCGCTAATATCACGTCAACATGACGTCAACGTAATATCGTTTAATGATTTAAGCATTGCAAGTCCTATTAGAATAATCTATAACAGTGTAATAACAAGTTTATCAACTGTAGGCAAATCATAAAAGAACTTTGAATGTTTATGTAACTTAAATAACTTTCGTACTCATTTTTAAGATATTTATATATAATGCTGTTTATTGATAACATTTAAATGACTACATTTGAATAGTATTAATTACATTAATTTTCGTCAATTTTACCACACTTATTCACGTATGATATCTTGTTTTTATTATCATCATGATATTTAGTCTCAATATTATCATCAAATATATTAATCCACATTCTTATTCATTTCTTATCGAGTTGCCTTGTACAAATATGTGCATAATATTCAAGAAATAATAAATGTATCTCTATATATTTAGTAAGTTATAGGATTTAGTCAGGTGTTCGGATGACTTATAATTATAGCTCGAGTTATTTCATAACTTTCATCCTATGTTTTATTCACTGATAATAAATTGGGAAACACTTATCATCTCATTTTTTTTCATTAGTAAGTACTGTTTTATCAAACTTCACAATTTATTCATTATCAAAGAAAATATCTGCGGTATAACAAATACTTTTAACAAAAAAAAAAAAAATAAAAAACACACACACACACACACACACACACACACAAAATACAAATTGATCTTTTACCGAATTCGACATCTGCGGCATTTATGTTTTATGGAGGTAGGTTACCTCGTTACCAGTATAAATTCAAATTAGTTGAACCGCAGCAATGTTCTATATTTCGTGTAATTTAATGTTTTAAATGCTACATTCTCAATTCCGTTTATCTCTGTTCCTTCAATTACAATTTTTATACAGGTATGAAAAACATGATCCTCCAAAGGTATTTTAGATTGAAAGAAAATACGAATATTTAATACTTTTTAGTGTACTTTGGTTTCATGCATATCCGTAAAAGTCTGCATAAATGATAATTTTACTATAATTAGAAAAATACCAAATACTTTACATGGGACCCTATTTTTTCTTAAAGTTCAAACTAACCATGGCAACAGAGATGTTTTTAAAAAAGACTTATATCTTGCTTTTTGTCATATTTTTTTATACAAAATATTAACTAGAACTACCTTTCTTGTTGATATAGCTATAACACATCTTATTTCTAACGTAAACAATATTTCCGTGCTATTTGCATTCATTTAAGCACATTTCACAGCTTAAAAAACTTACAGCAGTACCCCTCGTCTGACATTTTTCATGGAAAATCGTTTTGCATGCTGCTATCACTCTCATGGGCAATGCTGAAATGCAAATCCCAGTGTCAACGCTTTTGAATTTTATATTTAGATATATAAGTAACGGGCTTCGTTTCCATGGTAACATCAATTTAATTCAAGCAGCAACAATTTTCTACTGAAATTTGAACAATTTTAGAGCTTAATTTTATTATTCAAGTAACAAATTATCAACGGAAACTGAAGAATATGTATTACAAATTAAACTGCACAAGTTTTATTTGAAAATGGCCGTAATAAGTAACCTTTCAGCCAACTATATCCCGAATAAAATCAGTTACCATCATCCATTTTCTTACATTCCGCATGCCATTTCAATATAACTACATAAGAGAAGCAAAACACTGATAATTTTTCACAGCGAATAACTCATAAAAAATATTTCACAAAATAATTTAAAACTAGTTCAGATAAAGAAAATGCACAAAATTACGTACTATCAAGATAAAAGCTATTAATTTTGCGCGGTAACTAACACGTAACGTCATGACGTAATTTAATGGCAACTATGTTTTGAAGCGTTTCTTGACCTTAAATGCATGGGGACACGTCATAAAATGTGCCTCCAATTCTCAGAGTTGTCTATATCTGATACGAACCCCAATGTGATAGTGTGATGTGGCATTTTTGCATATTTAGCACTAGTATAGACAGTTCATCAGCATAGGAGGCCTTAATTTTGAGGACCATGTAACAATATGTCAATGACACTTCTTGCAATAGCATGTGGTCTACCATATCTGGACTGCAAATTTGCCTTATCGTGGTAATAACCTACATCCGAGTCAAAACCCAATCTTCTATACATGACTTTGCCTCACGAGTACAGTATTGTATAAGGTAGCTTACTCTTAGTCTATTATAACTTACTTTGCACTGTATGTTCGTCTCAAATGCTTTTATGAACTTGCAATATCCAAGTGCAGAACCACTAAATGTCAATAGCTTAGGTTTTGGCAAGTAAATCCCATCTTGTAAGATTATATCTAGTTTCTCTACTTCCAGACAGGAAGCATTGTTTCCCCGTCTTGTAATATTGCGTCGTCGCACCTATCGGAAGCTGCATCTGCAGCGTCCGTAAAACCCGTGGTGAATTAGATCTACCTCCATTCATCCTGTCAGCTGGCGGTCGATCCTGAAATCTATCATGCACGAATCCTTCGTCCGATATGCTCATGTTGCTGCTGGACCATTCCTTACCGGAAGTGAAGCGTTGAACTGTCGTCTGCTTCACGTTTGTAGAATATTGCACGGGCGGGGCTCGCCAGTTTTTTCCTCAAATGCCTCATGATAATATATCGACTCTTCAAGTCGTGCTTTTTCTTACTCGCATTCATAATCAAGTTCTTGCTCCTGAATTTCTCTCTGTCTACGCGCTCGCTCAATTTCATGTTTCTTTCTAAGAGAATTCAACTTTTGTTGAGCAATCATACGTTTAGCCTTAGCATTTGCAACTTTCGTCTACACACTGATGACGTGTTGCTACAAATTTCGTCATATTCATTATTCTGTTAACGTGACTTTCATTGTCCATATCTTTCCTTGAATTCTAAGAAGTTATTTTGACAACTTTCTTTGTTTTGTACCAAATGTTTACAATCAGCGGGTTCTGTACATACGTTTAGACATTCTAAGTGGATTTTCTTGAACAAGTTAAATCTGTCACACATTTTCTGGTATGAAAACGCAACAAGCTAATCATTGTCATGTTTATTCATTATTTGTACCAATTCCTTGTATAGTTTCATAAGCTGAAAGATTTGCGCTGAACGAGACCTCTTTAGTCCTTGAAAATCTTTGTTTTCAAGTTTTGCCATTTTTATCGTCACATTTGATCTTCGTGTAGACGAAACTTCGAGGATTGTTGGTATCTGGGGTAGATAAAGCGAGTAAGTGCTGGATTTTCTGATATTAATTCGTCAGTGATTCACTAAAGTATACCAATATTTAAGGTTAAAAAAAAAGCAAGTATGAAGATTTGAATACGTCAAATTGTTTTCATTTCTATCTTACAAATTCTAAATTAATGTGTAATATTCCAAATGTATAAAGTTACTTGATAAAACACGATACAATGTGATCTTTAATTAAATTTGACATCTGCAACTTTTATAATCATTTTAATAACTTCCAGTTCCAGTGCTGTCCAAACATTTGCTTTGTTTGAGTGCGGTTAAATTATAAACAGGATACGTCAAAAAGGACGTCGCGCCAAATTGCACAAAAACGTCAGTGTATTTGTGCCAAACATGACGTTTTGATAATTTGTAATATTCTTTTTATCACCTCCTAGCTTTTCCTGTCAAAACATTAAAAGTTCTATTCTAAACAAGTCAATTGGACCAACGACTCCCATATTGTAAACGACGTCGCTGTAATGGCTTTATTACATTCCGTGACGTGAAACATATGATTAATCACACTGCTGAAAAAAAAAAGTGATCAAACCTAAAACATCAAAAGGATTTTTTTGTAGACAGTAGATAAGGGAATATACATCTATGTCGCAAAAACTAAGAAATAGCTAAATTGACCAAATTGTAGATAGAGGAATATTCCTCTTTGTTTGAAAAGATGAAAGCGTACTAAATGGACCAAATATTTTTAAAGAAAGACTCCCCTTTGTCTGAAAAACTACAATAGTCACATAATTTGCCATATTACTTCCCTGTTTCCAAGGGCCAGTTTGTAAATAGAGGAATATTCCTCTATATCTCAAAAACAAAGAAATAAATAGATGGACCAAATTGCAGATAGAGGAATACTCCCCCATGTCTGAAATGATGCAAACGTCACATGATTTGCCAGGTTGTAGATAGAGCAATATTTTCACTGTGTAATTTTAACGTCAGTTTTTCGACCTAGATAATAGTGATTGTGAGGAAAGTGGCATGGGGGATGTTCCCCTATCTACGACTATACTGTATGTGGCTTTTAAAACTAGAGTTATTAGTTTTTATCCCTACCATGGCGTATAATGTTGTTTAAAGAAAATGACGTTGATTGAACAAGACATGGGGTGGGGGGGATGTTGCCCTATCTATGGCTATACTGTATGTGTCATTAAAAAAAAAATCGAGTTGTTAGTTTGTAATGCATACAAATACGTTGTATTTTTTTTCAAAACATGAAAAATGATTTTGTTGACGTGAACTGTACTTGTCATTTGAAATCGTGTTTTAGTGTGTTATGCTCATCTAGACGTTGTTTATCATTTAAAGAAAAATGAAAAGTCATTTTGGTGAACAAGACATGGGGCGATGTCCCACTGTCTACGGATATACTGAATGTGGCTTTTAAAAATCGAGTTGTTGGTTATTTTTATGCCTACCACGGCGAAGAATATTTTTAATGGAAAATGATTTTGATAGAACTAGACGTGTGTGTGTGGGGGGGGGGGGGGGGGGGGGGTGATGTTCCCCTATCTATGGCTATACTGTATGTGTCATTTAAAAAAACGCCAGTTGTTAATTTGTTATGCATACCACGAAGTTGTATATTATTTTTCAAAACATAAAAAATGATTTTGTTGAACAGGACGTGGGGAAATGTTTCCCTATGTATGGCTTTACGGTATGTGTCATTTGAAATAACATTTTTTAGTTTCTTATGCACATCTAGATGTTGTAAATAATTCAAAGAAAAATGAAAAGTGATTTTGGTGAACAAGACATGGGGGAACGTCCCGCTGTCTATGGCTATACTGTATGTGGCTTTTAAAACTCGAGTTGTTGATTTGGAATGCATACCACGACATTGTACATTATTTTTCAAGACATAAAAAATGATTTTCTTGAACAGGACGTGGGAAATGTTCCCCTGTCTATGGCTTTACTGTATGTGTCATTTTAAACCGTTTTTTAAGTTTGTTATGCACACCTAGCTGTTGTATATAATTTAAAGAAATATGAAAAGTGATTTTTTAGTGAATAACACATGGGGGAATGTCCCCCTATCTACGACTATACTGTGTATGACTTTTGAAACTTGAGTAGAAAAATTATTTTGATTGAACAAGAGTTGGGGAATGTTAACCTATCTATGGCCATAATGTATGTGTCATTAGAAAAACTGGAGATGTTACTTTGTTATGCATACCACGACGTTGGATATTATTTTTCAAATTTTCAAATATGTGTTATTTGAATTCGCTTTGTTAGTTTGTTATGCACACCTAGACGTTGTATATTGTTTAAAGAAAAAAGAAAAGTGATTTTGGTGAAAATGACATCGGGAATGTTCCCCTATCTACGGCTTTACTGTATGTGACTTTAAAAACCGAGTTGTCAGTTTGTCATGCCTACCACGGCGTAGACTATTATTTAAAGAAAATGATTTCGATCGAACAAGACATGTGGGGATGTTCCCCTATCAATTGCCATACTGTATTTGTCATTTGAAACTCGATTTGTTAGTTTGTAATGCATACAACGACGTTGTATATTATTTTTTAAAACATGAAAAATGTTTTTGTCGAATAGGACGTGAGGGAATATTCCCCTATCTATGGCTATATTGTATGTACCATTTGAGATTTTGAGTTTGTTTTGCATACCACGACGTTGTATATACATAAAGAAATATTAAACGTCATTGTGTCATATGCCATTTGAAACTCCCCCATTTTGCCAATAAAACTGAATAATTATTACATGTGTTTCTATATTTCAATATCCACCATTTTCCGATTTCTTGTCAAAGCAAGAGTACAAAAGGTTGAAATATTGATAACAGTCTTAAAATGTTGTCCATGCATCTGATTAAAACACCATTCATGTAAGTCCGAAAGTAAAGTATGATATTCAAAAATGAAAAATACTGACCGAAAATTCAAATACATGTTGAACACGTTTTCTTTTTCGTTCATGTACAGTATTGATTGATTTAAATTCAGTTTAACACACGTCACCTATCAGAATTACATAGAATGGAATGCGTTCACCATGTTTGATTTACGCTGAATGCGCACAAATTAGATATAGAGTAAACAAGACTTGTATATTTTGGTTTCCTTGTTAAATGTAAAATTGATATTTGTAAATGTAAGGCTTTATTGAATGTGAGATGCTGTTGTTGTTTATAATATTATTCAAAGATAGTTCTCAATAAACGATAATACTGGGAAAAGAACTTGAATGTAATAACATTTTGTAAAGTCATAATTATCAACATATGAACTGTTAATACAACTTTAATAGGAATATTGGCTATATCGTATAATATCTTTGAAGAAACATATGCAAATTTAAAGAAACCCCGACAAATGACGTTGTGTTTACAATTAATAATCTTATGTTTAACTTCGAAGAATGTGAAAATTTGTAGTTTATATATTTTATCACTGAAATTATTAACTTGTGTTATTAACGTTTGCAGTTTGTTTCCGCATATGTTACGCATGCGCTAATTTCGTTGCATCAAGTAAGACACGTTCGCCTGCAATAGATTCTCATGGTAGCTAAGCAAACTCAATACATAGAGGAAGGAGTTGCCTCTGTGACCGTTGGCCAAAATAACTTCAACACGGTTTTTGCTGACTCTGTTCAGACTTGATCCTGACTAAAGAAATTATTTTGAAAGGAATTTGTTTACCTTTGTTGATTGTTTGATCGTTTTAAAAAAATGGAAAAATTAAGAATATATGCTCTCCCTGTGGCGCTCCTTGCGCTTCCTGCGCTCCCAAATGCTAACCTTTGGCTCCCGGCGATTCCTAAATGCAGCAGCAGCATTTCATTTTTGTTATTGTTGTTTTTCTAAAGTGTTAGATAGTTTTCGAATATATACGGTTATAGAAAGAAACAGCAGCAACATAGTATACGTACAACATCTTCACTCTTGTTTTTTAACGTAACATTACACTGGGTTACATAACAGATATAGGCTGCACCGTAAGTTCGTAACCATATGTGTGAGTGACTGTTTTAACTCAGACCGGAGTATAATAGTTTTATTTTGTTTACATTTCAAATGTTCGTATTATTTCTTTGTTCCCATGTCATGTTTTCGACAATGTGACTTATCAAAAAAAAAATAGACAGTAATAAGTGAAGTGTTTCTTTCTCAGGGGTAGATAGTAAGGACTGTCAAATATGTAATCCCATTTGCCTTTTCCGGTTTTCTCCACTCGCCTTATCAGCAGACGTTCTTCGCCTTTCATTACACTTTCTCCGCAAATGTTCGAATGTATGTAAAGTGCGTTCATTGTTTTAGAACTTAGGATCCTCCGAGGCATGAAACTCCTTGAGCGCCACTTTCCAGTTGCCTTCTAAGTACAACGGTACAACGGTAGCCTCAACTGTATTTTGAATTTATAAGCCGAGTTATCAATGAAGTAATCGTTGCTTTCGTCACTTCTAATGTAATTATATCGATCCTTTCTGTCGCGTTCCTGTATCATGAAAAACAGCTCAATAACACAACTCATTTTTACAACTAGTATCAATATATTAAACGGTAAATAAAAGATACATTATTAGTCAGATCCTACTGCAACCGAAGCATGATAAGTATCGTCTGCATGTAGGGTCATGCGAAATATAAACCGCTTTATCTTTGTGGTAATACTATCTATAATCTATCTATAAAAATGATCACCTTTAATTTAAGTAATTTTGTTGATATTGGGCGTCCTATCTCTTGGCTGTCTGGATCTACACTGATCAATTAACTGGTGAAATTGTTGTATTTACATGCGGGGCTGGAGATAATTTATGTATGCCGCAAATTGTTTCTTATTATAACTGTAATGATGACAGACTAATCTATTAACAGCGTGCGCCACTGTCGTATAAATTACAAAGCTGATACTGTACAACTTCAAGCTCATTGATTATGAAGTACTACAGTACGATGACGGTCTCAGTAGTTTAAATACTTTAAAACTAGCTCCGATATATTTTTATTTTACAAACTTAATTTATTACTTGTTAGTCTATTAGATGTCACTTCCTGTAGTCTGCAGCACTTTATGATCAAACATATATTAAGGTCAATACATCTCAAGAATTTTGATTTTATTTACAAACATATTTATCCAAGCTGATTTTTCTCATGTTTATAAATCACAGAAGAATCCTTTATAAACATAATTTTCTGCTTCTTGTTATTTTATTGATACTGCCTATTGATGTATGTTTAATAATGCAATTTTAAAACCGTTTTTAACCTTACTATTATTATTGTTATTATTATTTAGGTCATTTATCTTTTATTATAATTTAGCTGTTAATGATGATATTATTATCATATCCTTTATTAAAATTAATTTAAAACATTGACACGTATCTTTGCTATTATTATTATTTATCATTATCATTATCATTATTATCACATGTTATAAATATTGTATGTGACATTGATTATAGGTACAACTGAGGCTGCTACTAAAGGACTACTTATTTTGATATCATATTGGAATATTAAAGATTAAATGAAATTCAATGCATAGTAATATCGACTCAAAAACTAATTTTCACTTTTATAACATATGCATTTTAAATTAAAATAACGCTTAAATAATATCAACGTTTAAACTTTTAACACAACAACATACAATTAAAAGTGATGTCACATACCTATCTTAAACTAATCCATCGATAATCAGCAAAATTATACTGAAACCTAATTACGAACGGTCGAACCAACTGTACAAATATTTAGCTGATGCTTAAATGCAACTAAAATGCAAAGAACTCCTTGTAGAACTTGACATTGTCCAAATCACAAAATAATGACTCATACATGTTCAAGTTTCTAAAGGTTATGATGCACATAAAATATGATAGTTTTGTGACCTTTCTAATAGACACATCATGTTAAAGAATTGGTTAAATTTCTGTCATAGAAGAAAACAAATTTATTTGTGGCAAAATCCACGAAACGACATCAACTTTTAAGATACAGTTGTATATTTTTTTTTAAAAAAAAATTGTCAGTGCACTTTATAAGAACAGTGAACTTATAACTGTCAACATTTGATTCATTTAATCGATTTAAATGTAGAGTAAAACTTATCGTCTTTATTCTGCATTAGCCAAGTGCATATTAACATGAATAACACTATTTGTGGTTGTTAGTTCAAATACGTCGGAATAACCTTTAAGCATCTCTTTGTGTTAAGCGTTCAAGTACTTACATTTCAAAATTGTTCTTCTTCCGTGAGTTACAAAAATACATAATTAAAAAGACACACAGGCGCGTTATTTTCAGTAAGAAAAAATCTTACAAATGAATCTTAGTTTCATTGCTATTTTGCAGGAACGTTGCATACTGAAAGGATAACAGCATTTTTAGCATTTTGAAAATTACATTAAAAGAGCAATATCGTACTAGGTTTGGCCATTTCATACTTTTTAAACATTATTGTAAGTAAGTGTACCGTGAAAAAAAAACTAGAAAGAATATTGAAAAATGCGTATTATGACAGTGTTATTGAAAATATTTGTTCATATTCTTTTTCAGTTAAATATTTTTACATATATATAACTACCTGAAAAAAAGATCACTATTCGTTTTTATATTATAATGATAATAATAATAGTTACCACTTAACCTGCTTAAACTAGTACTTATATTATTATCAATGATAAAAATTAAACAAAATTATGATAAGACAACAGTACATTCTGTTTTGGCATAAATACCTACTTCATGCTTAAAAAGTATATAAATAAAACAGTTAAGAAACAAATGGGAAAAGGAAAATTACACGTAAAATCCTTTAAAACACGTCTTATATTACACATAAACTTAAATGGATTTGACTGTACAGGCCTCCTGATATAATCTCTTTTTTTGAAAACAGATCAAAGATGAATAAACATTACTTTCTTTGATTCATCAGTTTTATTGATTTATCCAAAGTCACTGTAAGTAACGAGATTCAATAAAATATCAACAACTGAAATATTGTTTGAATTTTTAATTCGTCTACCTCTATTTCAAATATTCCTATTTCAAATTTACGCAAAAATATTAAAGTGTAAATATGTTCAAAGACAAGTAAAGACGTTTGAAAAATAAAAAAAAACTACTCTTCAGTATGCATTAAGAAAGTGGAAAGAAGAAAGAAAGGGAACATTTTCTGTTTCCGAAAACAAAGCTCTATCAACAACAATTTCAACGTGTACAGCCACTAAAAGTGAGATCAGAAAAAGCTTATACAATTACATATGCACTAGCGATATCATTTATATTCTAATATCTTTCAAACGTTTAAAGTCACTACTTAGGAAATATCGAAATGATTTAACTCGGCATGTTTTTCATTTCATTGAAAGAAAATTATACGAATGAAGCTCGATCTTCTGCTTGACTTTTAATGTACAAACGGCACACTCGATATAAAAATCAAATAGCTCAGCTTTGCTTCATATGATTTTTCATAATGATACACAATTCATATCTATGGATGCCTTCAAAAGTAGACCTTCAAGCACAATTTGAACTTAAAAGTTAATAACTAGCAGTTGATGTCGATGTGCTGTGGTTTGGTGTTCTGTGGCTTCACTTAACTCATGTGGCTTTTATTCATATATTACGGTAGATGCTATATGTATAGTTAGCCTGAAATAAAAATATATCTTATTTCAAGACGTTGTATAAATATTATAGTGTACTACACACTAATGTGATGCGAATTCAAAAAAGATATAAACTAACTTCAGAGCATTAAATTGTTACGTAATGTGGATTTCAATCTTTACAAGAATATTCAGCCGATATAGTGTCTGAATTCTTCAGGTATACTTTGTTTTAATGTCTAATGTCATTTTGGCTTGCTATGTATTAGACCGAAATGTTTGCAAATTAAAAATTAACTCGACACAGTCTGCAACACAATGATAATTGAATAATACCTTTATATTTCTCTGTAGATAAAGAAATAAATATTTTCCAACTGAGTATGGTTGCAAATTCTTTATCAAATGGAACTTGTGTGGTCTTTGATGATTAGGTTGGCTGACTTGTGACTTGCTATTATCCTGCACATGCGCAGGTACATATCTTAAACACACCTTTATCAGCATACTACAACACTTCGTAACATATTGGATTTTTGTGTCTAGTTTTCATTGGGTGCTCTCGTGAATATGTTTTTCTTACAGCAATTTGCAAATAAGCTTATTCGTTATATTTAACGTGCTTTCTTTTCATTGCAACCGTATTTGTTGAATAATGTGTCATATCAACCGCCGGTAGACCTGGCAACAGCACTGTAATAACAAATATTTGGATTTATTTTCAGACTAGCCATGGAAACTGCCGATAGAGACAGTATAAATAGGCCCAGACTCAAAGGATCGACAAAACCGGAAATTATTTCAACTAAGGGAACTGACATATCTTTAATTCACCATGGCGGTGATTGCAAGGACATTAACTAGTCTTCTCTTATATCTTGCGGCATTTTATGCTACAGGTTAGTGATTTTAGTTATAAATATAGGATCCTACCTGAGCGTTATTGTTTAATACTGCATTGATTAACACATTGAATAAAACAATAACCTATTTTGCTCTTTATCATGTTTTTTCAACGTGTTGGACGAATGTAATATTAGAAGAAACCAATGTAAGTGTTTTATAACAACATAAGCCTTTTTTCCCGTTTATCTTATTTGATTGTGTTTGTATATTAATATAATCATGATTTGTTAATCTAAAGTTAAATGTTTTTGTTTCGCATGAATTCTAATTGTTTGTACTTTCGGAATGTGTCCTGTAAAGCATTATTGAGACTGTACATGGGTATGAAAAGAGTGCTATGTAAATGTTATATAGTCATGATGATGATGATGATGATGATAATGGAAAAACGAGTATTAATGATAATCAAAGTAATAATAATAAAAAGAAAAATACCATTTATTCAAAGCATTTTTGTTTTCACCAAGAACGTTTACAATACATGAACCGCCAAATTGTACGTACCTTAAACAAATTGTATTCTTTTAGAAAATTATTATATAAGTGATTACAGTAGTAGTAGTTTCTTGCAAGTAATGATATTGCTTGTGTGGCAAATGATTTTGACCCACTCATTAAAAAACCTTGGTCAATGCACACACATCTAAATATATATTTCTGTATAACAAGTGACTTACACACTTTGACCTGACGGCTTTAAGAGGGTAAGAAAGACCATTTACAGAAATCTTGTTTTATTTAATATTGATAAGATGCTACAATTACTTGGAGTACCCCAGCCAGTGGAGACGGTACTGCAAGCGTAGCCGAAACCGCAGCTGTTGGAGACGCAGTTGAAACTTTAGCGGCCACTTCCGATGGAACTCTGGGAGAGTTCACACTACTGACTAAAGGCACTCCATTCACATTAGCAGTTGGTGGAGCATTGACAGTTGCCTCTGCTACCCTCGACTTTGAAACAACACCAACCTACGTATTAAGTATTCAGTAAGTTTATGTATACCTGAACGAATTATGCTCTTCGCTCTACTTTAAACTTTAACTGTAAAAATGATTTTTGCTTCATCTATTACATTAATAATATTGTCAGATTTGATCAACCTTTCCAAAAACAGACTGTACCGTGCGTCGACCGTTAAGAGACGCCACGAAATCACTGTTACTTTCTATGACAGTAAATCATCTACCAATATTTTTTTTCGCACTACTATTGTTTGCCTGTGCTGACTTTGTTATATGTTTCCTATAATTCTAATCTTACCATTCATGATTGTTTAAGTAATACCAATAGGACTGAGAGACGTCATAGCTGGTTTATTTCGATATCTTCAGAACGACCTGCTCAAAATTTATGTTGTTTGACTTATGTCGTGTTGGGCGACTTGTGCTTTTTCTGCTTTTACAAATGACGTTTCTCACAACCATCAAACATTGAATCGAGAAACACATTATCATGCATATACGCTCGAACAGGTTAGAAAATATCCGGACCTTGGCAGAAAACTGTAGTAATGACAGAATATTGCGATAACTAAAATGTTCATGTAGAAAATGCATATACTTTCAAATCTGAACTTTAAAGAAATATTTTGACTGCAAAATATTTTAAGTAGGTAAACGAACACGGTTCAACAACAATTTGTCATCATCGTGCATGGCATGTATATTGCATCTACGCGACGGATGTATATGATTTACTAATATGACATTATCCTTTAAATATTTGGTGACTGTTTGAAGACATTGCACTGAATATATATTTTTGGTTCTTTATCCGGAGTTTTTGGGCTGATAGAGAATTATATGAAATAGTGCATGGATGTTTTGTTAATCATCACGATAAAAATAACTCATACCTAAATATAGAGACTTGCCCGAAGCCTTCTTTTCACAAGATAGACGCGCTGTTTATATGGAGAAATTGTTTAGTGAACACCGTTTGTTAATTCTAATCCTGTCCATGTTAAATCAATGCAATGGAAAAGTGACCTATCTATGTAAAATTCTATGTAGGATCAGACAGTCATGCATCTAACAGTCCTAAAATCAATTTCTTAAATTTTTTCATATTTCTAAATATTTTTCCATACGTTCATGCATATATATGGGTATTATAGATTGTTTTCTTTCCAGCAGTTACCTATTCAGCATATTTTACCTTGTGAAATATTCCGGGTTTTGACTTTTTTCAAAACAGTCGTCTGTTTGTTGTCTAGTGTCAACACAGAAAATGTCACAGTTTCCCAAGGGCACTGACTGATTTGATCTTAACATTGTTTTTCTTTTCGGATTTCTAACCCTTGTGACAATTATGCATGCTTTTTTTCCTGCCTAGTTTGCATATGGCACTAGGTCAATAGCCACCTTAGCTTACCATTAAGTCTTAGCGGAGATGCCTAAATATGTTCCAAATATTTTACCCGGGATCATTTTTTTCAGCTCAAATAACGTTTTTTTTTCAGAAAATGATATTTTTTTCAGTCTATGTACTTTGATGCAGTTAACGACACATATATCTATAATAGATCCTACATGAACATTGTATTTTTAGTTCCACTGCCTATTTAATATCTTAGAATTTGCTTTGTCTTGGATTTGGAGAAAGTTACAATAACCAAGTAGCTAGTTTCTGCTTGAATACATGAAAAATATTCCAGTGAAGTTATTTATTATGCAACAATTATACTAAGTTATTTTTACAGGATAATTACTCACTTCAATATCATATACTTATAACATAAAGTGCTATTATTGTAGGGGTGTCGACGATACATCTACTTCAACAGCAACACTAACTGTATCCGTCACTGACGCAAATCATGACCCAACGTTCAGTTCTTCCACCTTCAGTACTTGCGCGGCCGACGGATCTGTAGCTGGTTAGTAGACTTATATCCCATGATAAAATGTTCCAAGGCGATGCCCCTATTTTCAACCTGTTTTCCGTCCGTCTTGTATTTTGTGTTTTGTGTTTTTTCTCTTTACTCCCCATACCTAATACCTACCCTTTCCGTCCATAGCCCTTGAAATTGCGTTCCCTTGCGTTGACATTTCCTCTCCTTTTACTATAAGTAAGTTATCGTGCCCACCTTTATATTGGCTGCCAGAATCCTTAGGTGGTGCCAGATTTGTTTTCCCTGCTTTTGCTTATGCGTGCGTGTGCTTGTGCGTATGTTTGTCTTGGGCGGTGCCCTAAAGTGTAATTATATCTTACTTCTGAGTTCACCCTCCCCCGCCCCTACTTTCTTCTCCGTATCTCTTCCTCCCCTTTTTATATATTTTGCATAAAATTTAAATGTAATTGTTGGATGGTTTGAAGCAACCCGTCAATAATATTTTCTGTTACAGTTTTTGTTGTGGGCCTACTTTGCAAATGCGGCGTCGCTCCTCTTACGCTGTGTTTATGGTATTCTGTGCTTCCGAGATATCTGCCCTTACATTGTGTAACTTTTGAAATCTATAATGCGAATGTAGAAAATGCATAGACACAAATATGTATAATCTGTATAATGTTAAGCATTTATTTTTTTTATTTTCTTCAATTAAATAACCATAAAGTATAACACTGAAATTCTGCGGTTTCGAACTATACTCTTATTTGATAGTTTCCGCGCAACATATATTTAGATATTTCTACCTTCAATAATATCACAAGTACCATTTTCCTTCTTTACCAATATTTAAATCTTGTTAAGGTTTTCAATATGAATGCATCTTAAGGAAAGCCAGTCTGAACTTAGACTCATAAAAATTATCATACGGAATATTGTCCCCTTTCTAGAATGTCTTTTGTGTCGACTTGTGTATTTTGCCACCTTAAAATTATAAGTAAAAAGTGATCATCTATAAACAATCTATAAGGATACGAATGCAGCCAATGAAAATAAAAGCAGACTTGGTCTGACTTGGTCTGAATAAGTCTACTAATGACGTGGTAATAAAATGTGAAAAAACGTAAAGTAGCATGTTCCTATTTCTTTAGTGATTAAATTCGACGCATCTTGTTTCATAGAATTTAAGTAATCATACAATGCTTTTATGCTGCAACACTATGGAGCTATTTAATATAATAATTAACATGGAAAATCAACGACATACAACTGTACACAATCTTTTCTCAATTCCTTATTAATTTGTATCAGAATTATAAACCTAGACACTTAATTTATTTAAGATTCGTATGGCATTTTTCTTAAAACCAGATTTGTTCCTGTATTATAGCCAAAGTCTTACAAATGCTACTTTTTTTTACAAATTTTAGGTACGACAGTGTACACCCTATCTGCAACCGATCAGGACTCAGGAGACACACTTACTTACTCCATTACAGGTAAGCTGAAACTCTAGGTATTTAGACCGTGAAAAAGATATTCAGATAACTGAAATGTTATTTGTATATATTACATGGGTCGACTAATGTACAACGCGAGCTCATGGTTCGAATCTATATTTTGCATGTGTAGCAACTGAATGATCTAGTATTATTTTGATACTCTTCAGGTGGAAACACAGGCACCGACTTTGTAATTTCTTCAGATAAGATTGTTACAGCAAATGCACTTAACATGGCTACAGCTGCAAGCTACGACCTGATAGTGCAAGTCAGTGATGCCACAGCGACTGCAAGTGCAACCGTCACTGTTTCGGTTTCTGCGAGCTGCAACAGCGCAAAGGCTTTTGTCTTCAGCCTTTTAACCATCCTCACAGCTCTTGTTGTCGCTCTAAATTAAATCTCCCCAAAATACTTTAAGAAGGCCACAAGTAGATAAAAATAAATATATATAGGAAATCTTTTCATTGAAACTGTCCAAGCAAATAACACATTACCAAAATAGACAAAATGATATCATAAATAATTGCTTTAAGATCACCGACAACGAAATAGTTTAAGCTGGTACCCTGATTTAACAGTAGAAAAAGATTCAGTAGTTTTAAAATTTCATACAATTTGCTTAATGTAAAAGCATAATGAACTGCGTGTGTGTATTGTTTATATATCAGTACTCTAGGTGAGAGGACCTTTCGACCAAGAACATTTAACGCACACAATATGACCGCTTACCGTATTTGCACTATAAGGAAAACGAGCAGTAAATCTTATATATTTTAAAATACACCATAGTCTTTTGAAATGAAAAACAATCCAAAAGTCCTTTAAATAAATGTTACATTGTCCAAAGATACAATTAAACAATTAACTGGAATAGCTCTACATAGTTTAACACGTGTCCATGTCACTAACGAAATCATGCAATAAGTTAATGTCCTGTGTTTAGGTCTATTCCCTTAAGTACTAGGTGTTTTCTTTGTGTTTCTTTTTTTCTCATCGTTATGTATTTAAGAAACGATTTCATTAATGAGATACGAGCGTATCGATGTTGAAGTTGTTTCACAGTTAAAGTGTGCTTCTTTTGTACAGTTAAGACTATTTCTAGCATACATGTTTTCTTAATATTTCTTTTTAAAGGTTATTCCATTTAATTCAAAAGCATCTTTTTCTATTTATTGTTGATCAAAACTACAACTTATATACCAAATGTAAGAAGTTATCAACAATGTAAAAGGGACAACCGTACTTACATTCAGGTTATGTGGGGACAAATTACGAGATTACAGTCAGTTGTAGGATTTCTTTTACATTTTATTAACTAAGAACAAAATGCCACATTTGTAGATGAAACTATTTAGACGATGTTACTTATTAACATTAATGTATTGATTTTATCTTACTTATTGATTTACTATTTCTCAAAGGCTTCTTGACTTTCTAATGGTCGTCCCTTAATGAACAGAAATGAAACAGATATTTGTTTTGTTTATATGGCTATTGTCAATAAAAATTTGATTATCCTAATATTGTTGTTTATTATATATGTTAAAAGTACTTTAAACGTTTCTTTTGTATCTTTGTGTGGGTACCTTTGTGTGTAATAGAGCATCTCATAAAACAACGTGCTTTGGTCATATCTGAATAGTAGTTACATCCTCTTAATTAGATTTACTGTTTCACGATTATTACCCTTAACCTTAATATATCCGTTGTTTATACTACTTGCTACATATAGTCATGTGATAGAGAAAAATGCGTGCATATCTAGTAAGAATTCCGAGGTGTAGTTGGCCTTTAGCTGTTGGAGCATCAGTCTGGCTATTTAAAACCCCGTCCTTTGTTTCAAATATTAAAATTATTCTTTATCATTAGGCATGGTGTGTATAATTTGGTGTTTCACCTGTATTTACTTTTACTTACACCAAACATGATACTCATATCGATCAAGAGAACATTTTCTCGGTGTAGTCTAAAACTCACTAATTTACAATCACTGGCATGGACGTTCTTAAACATTCTACTGTTTCATGACGAGAAAGTTGGTTACTTATTCCTTATTCCTTATTCCTTTTTCGAATAAGGAATAAGTAACTAGGTACTTTTTGTTACTTATTCCTTATTCAAATGCGAATAAGTAACAGACACATTAACACCAGATAAATAGAGAATAATAGGTTAGTGCCGTAGATGAGAAAGTTTATCTGGCGAGGTGGAGGAGGTTATCGGGTGAGCCGAAGGCGAACCTGATAACGTCCGGAGCCGAGCCAGATAAACTTTCTTCATCTTAGGCACTAACCTATTATTCTATTTACCTTGTCATTACTTCATTTTCCGATATTTGGCAATTTATTTTACAAAAATAAGTGTGCGACAACCGCTTTAATGACGTCATATTCGTAATGACGTCACTTATATAATGACGTGATTACCGGCAAAATCGCAATAACTTCTTCGTTTTTGAATAAAAACTCATTATTTGACCACTCATTTTCTTAGTTCGGACATTTCCAACACAATGATGATGGTTTCGTTGCAAAATTTCTTATGACAACAATATCGATCATAAGGTCACATGATCAACTGACCGTATATCACTGTTCACATGATCAACTGACGGTATATCAAGAAAGATATACGGCACCCTGATATCGGGTCGAAAATACTGCAAGTGACAGGATAAAGTCTAATCTCCTACAAAAACGTGTTCTGAACACATCTCATATCTATTTCGCCAAGCAATGATAAAAGTCGAATAAGGAATAAGAAACAGGATTCATTTTGTTACTTATTCTTTATTCAAACGCGAATAAGTAACACACAAATTTACAACAAAATAAAGTGTCATCGCTTTCACTATTTCTCCAGCATGATTTAATTTTTCACTTTAAGTTTACAATAATCTCTTATGAAATGACGCCTTTTGTGAATGCGGAAACTGAGAAGAAAATTCAGAATATTATTTCTTTATTTGTAAAAAAAAAACTCTGAGGAGAGACTTCGATTATTTTAATTAACAAGACAATTTTATTCTTCAAACATAAATATATTACTCTTTGGAAAAGAAGAACAAATAGAAGAAGAAATTAGTATAATATTTTTAGCAGTGCAAGCTTTTATTTACGGTGGTATGTTTAGGACATGCATTTCTTTTTTTAAGATTAAATCATCTCGTGCGCACTACATCTTATCTCGAGCGCATGACATCTTAACTTCATCGATCAATATCTTATCTCGTGCACACGACATCTTATCTCGAGCGATCAACATCTTATCTCGTTTGTACGACATCTTATCTTGAGCGATCAACATCTTATCTCTTGCGCATGACATCTTATCTCGTACACACGACATCTTATCTCGAGCGATCAACATCTTATCTCGTGCGCACGATATTTTATATCGAGCGATCAACATCTTATCTCGTGCGCACGACATCTTATTTTGAGCGATCAATCTCTTATCTCGTGTGCACGACATCTTATCTCGAGCAATCAACACGAGATAAGATGTTGATCGCTCAAAATAAGATGTCGTGCGCACGAGATAAGACGTTGATCGATGGAGATAAGATGTTGATCACTGAAGATAAGATGTCGTACGCACGAGATAAGATGTGGATCGCTCGAGATAAGATGTTGATCGCTAGAGATAAGATGTTGTGCGCACGAGATAAGATGTTGATCGCTCAAGATAAGATGTCGTGCGCACGAGGTAAGATGTTGATCGCTCAAGATATGATGTCGTGCGTACGAGATATGTTGATCGCTCGAGATAAGATATTGTTCGCTCAAGATAAGATGTCGTGCACACGAGATAAGACGTTGATCGCTCAAAATAAGATGACGTGCGCACGAGATAAGATGTTGGTCGCTCGAGATAAGATGTTGATCGCTCAAGATAAGATGTCGTGCGCACCAGATAATTTAATTTAAAAAAATAATTGCATGTCCTAAACATACCAACGTATCTATTCAACAATCAAATCGGTTTAAGTGATACAATAAATTCAATAACCTTATATATCTTACTTTTTATTTCTATTTGTTACCTTTTATATAAATTTTGTTCTGATTGAAATTGTCTAAGTATGTTCTTATTTGCTTGAACAAAGTATGACTTTATACAGGTTTATATAACTTTTATATAAGTTCTTATAAGTATCAGTTTATATCAAGTATGGGTTTCTTTTGGAACGGTCGGGATGAAGTGGCAGCTTCAAGAAACAATAAAGTAGCTCCATTATAGAACTGTATTCTTTGAGATGCCTTTTTTTCTTTTGTGTTATTGTATTTTTTTTATTGTATTTTTTGTTTGTTTGTTATTGCTTTTCTTCTCTCAAGTAACTTGCTCAAATCTGTTTAGTAGAGTATAACATTCTTTCTATGGGAAGGACCGTATGCTGATGTCGAAATAACTCGTTGCCCGACCCTTTCGTTTTTTGTTATTTGTTAAAAATGTAGGTACTAATGTGTGTATCTTTGAAACAGAAGGCAATAAAGATCTCATAACAATGGTGTGCGCATGCGCTACAGGAAGGCGACAAACCGAAAAGGCGGGATTTTTCCTTTGGCGCGTTGTGGCCTTATCGCTTTGCCCCGGGCGACAAGGCGACACTGTGAAATAGCAAGATTTTTACGTGCCGTTTACACCGCCTTGTGGTATTTCGCTTGTCGAGTTCTAGATCTCGCCTTTTCGCTCTGGCGCCCGTGACAAAGCGAAAAGACGACAACGCGCCAAATCTAGAAATCTCGCCTTTTCGTCCTGAAGCCCGCGACAAACCGGAAAGACGACAACGCGCCAATACCAAAAATCTCGCCTTTTCGCTTTGTGATTTAACCGACATAGGGGTATGCGAGAAATTATGATACAAATTTGAGACGTACCTGTATATTGAGAAAGTTTAATGCTAAACCAACACTTGATTTCTATTTTTTGTGTAAGAAAAATGCGGTATAATTTCTTATTTAAAACTTTGTTATTGACTAAATGTATATTACCTTGTTTTCCAACATTCTGTGTACAAAAAATGTACGTACGCCCGCATCTGATCCATTCAGTGACATAAATAATTATCTATCAAAAGTATACTATGATTACATTAATTTGTGATATTACATGTACTATTTCACGCAGAAATGCACATATTATTTTTTTAAAAAGGTCTCTCTAAACGGATTATTTTCCTCACGCACTATCTTATATATGTCTTATCTTAAAATGTCATTGAAAACAAGTTTTGCGAGCAAACAAAATTTACAATCTAAGGCCATACCAAATTGGTTTGTAGTACTTCGTAACGACTTAATCAAAGATTTCATCTTTACGAGAAAAAAAAAATAGAAAAAAATACCCCTCTAGTTTGTACATAAGGAAGTGGTGATTTTTTTATTGTCCAGCTGACCAGGAACAGCAAAATGATCAGTAAACGGATTTCAAACTCTCCTTTAACTCACAATGACCCAGCCTGTTATACATATGACCCATGACTATATTTATTCTCTCAAAAGTTAACAATATCTAATCTTCAAGTAGTAAAAACCAGGATACCCAAATTTTTACTCCTGTCACATTCTCTCAAACTGTAGGTAAATATTTCTGAATTTCAGACACTTCTGTTGAAGTCAGCCCATAAGTATGGCTGAAACGCACAAATGATCTTTATTTGTACTTACCATCAGCAAGACAATCAATTTTTCCTGTATTGAGGACAATTGCAGATTCCGTACAGTCACTCTGTCTGTAATTATGATAATCACAACAGACATCGGTTCGGTCAAATAGCCATAGCAGACATCGGTTCAGTCGGATAACCATAGCAGACATCGGTTCGGTCAAATAGCCATAGCAGACATCGGTTCAGTCAGATAACCATAGCAGACATCGGTTCAGTCAGATAACTATAGCAGACATCGGTTCAGTCGGATAATCATAGCAAAGATAGCCACGGTAAACATCAGTTCAGTTAGATAACCATAGTAGACGTCGGTTCAGTCAGATAATATGGTAGACATCAGTTCAGTAGATAACCATAGCAGCATAGCAGACGTCGGTTCAGTCAGGTAACTATGGTAGACATCAGTTCAATTGATAAACATAGCAGATATCGTTTCAGTCAAATAACCACAGCAGACATCGGTTCAGTGAGATAACCATAGCAGGCACCGGTTTAGTCAGATAGCCATGGTAGACATCAGTTCAGTAAGATAACCATAGTAGACGTCGGTTCAGTCAGACAACCATGGTAGACATCAGTTATGTCAGATAACCATAGCAGACATCGGTACAGTCAGATAACCATGGTAGACATCAGTTCAGTCAGTTAACCATGGTAGACATCGGTTCAATCAGATAACCATGGTAGACGTTAGCTCAGTCAGGTAACCATAAAAGACATCGTTTCAGTCTGATAACATGGTAGACATCAGTTCAGTCAGATAAACATGGTAGACATCAGTTATGTCAGATAACCATAGCTGATATCGATACAGTCAGATAACCACGGTAGACATCAGTTCAGTCAGGCAACCATGGTAGACAACATTTAAGTCGGTTAACCATGGTAGACATCGGTTCAATCAGATAACCATGGTAGACATAAGTTCAGACAGGTAACCATAAAAGACATCGTTTCAGTCTGATAAAACGGTAGACATCAGTTCAGTCAGATAAACATGGTAGACATCATTTCAGTCAGGCAACCATGGTAGACACCAGTTCAGTCAGATAACCACGGTAGACATCGGTTCAATTAGATAACCATGGCAGACATCAGTTATGTCAGATAACCATAGCAGACCATCATACGTGAAACCTATCGGGACACTTATTCATTTTTTTTGTCCTTGATTATAACATATGTCACTAGATCTACATTAAATAAATGTTCTAGATAACTGGTTATGCGTAGGAATTATTTTGTCCTATGTAGAAGTTAGTTAAGTCTAATAGGAGGAATAAGTACGTCATACGTAGAAATCAGTAAGTCGTACGTAGGACTAACTACGAGTCTCTCTGCTGGTAGCAGGTCGCTTCCGTAGTTTTTTTTCAATGCAGTATAAATTGTTTAGTTAAGTTCTGAATGTGAATAAAGTTTTACGTCACCTCGAGATAATATTAAGATTATCAGTAAAGGTGAGGGGGCTTAAAATGCAGTATTTGTTTATATAAACGTATCGCCATTGATTTGTTATATAATAGATAGTAGACATATATTCATATTAAGTTTTTTTAATATCTCTTGAAAAACCATTATCTCATTATTATCAAATTTAGATAAATTCCTTGCCTGTTAAATCTGTTAAATTTAATACTTAAGTACAAGTGTTTCTGATGAATCATATGAATCATTCGAGGATCAGTTTTAGGTCCTTATTGTGTTTTTTTTATACGTTAACGATTGAAAAATTCTAGCCTTGACATGTATGCTGGTGATTCAGCTCTATATGTGGCTGATCGGTCAGTTCCTCCTATTCAGACCAATTTACAGTCTGACTTATACATCATAGATAAATGGTGAGTTGCAAACAATATGGTACTTAATCCTGTAAAAGCTACTTCGATGCTGACAGGTTCCCAGTATAAAATAAGACATTCTACCTCTCTGAATCTAACAGTGAATAGCTGTGGCATAAATTCTGTCACAAATCAAACGTTTTAGGTGTACATATCGATCAGTATTTAAAGTGGGATGTACATATAGAAAATGTCTGTAAAATAGCTAACAAATTTACACTTCTCCGAGAGATCTCAAATTGTCTTACACTAGAAGAAATGAAAGAAATGTGTTATAATGCCTATATCATTCCGATTATTCATTATCAGAAACGCAACGAATGTGTATTCTTTTAAATACAGTTACAAAAAAAACCTTTTATTTGATGAAGTCTGCACTGCATAATAATAATGCTACAGGTGCTCACATCAAATTCGTTTTTGTTTGTTTGTTTGTTTTTGTTGTTGTTGTTGTTGTTTTTTTTTTTTTTTTTTTTATTTTATTTTTTTTTTTTTTTTTTTTTTTTTATGTAATGTTTTAATGTGTATTTTAATAATTAATACCTTGTTGAAGGCCTCATTGACAATATGATATTTAACAAGGTATAAATTATTAAAATACACATTAAAACATTACATAAAAAAGTCAACAACAAAACAACAAAAAAATACCTTGTTGAAGGCCTCATTGACAATATGATATAGCCCGCCCGCTTAGCTCAATAGGTAGAGCGTTGGTCTACGGATCGCGGGGTCGTGAGTTCGATCCTCGGGCAGGGCGTATGTTCTCCGTGACTATTTGATAAACGACATTGTGTCTGAAATCATTAGTCCTCCACCTCTGATTTATGTGGGGAAGTTGGCAGTTACTTGTGGAGAACAGGTTTGTACTGGTACAGAATCCAGGAACACTGGTTAGGTTAACTGCCCGCCGTTACATGACAGAAATACTGTTGAAAAACGGCGTTAAACCCAAAACAAACAAACAAACAAAGACAATATGATATTTCATTTGTATCTGCTTATGTCATTGCATAAAAATGAGTTAACCTTCGTCACACCCTATAAACGACTATACTCCCCGTCTTCCTGTTGCGACCGATCAAAACTATAATCTGACCGCTTAAAGTTGGAAAACCCTATTTTAAAGTGATTAATGTGCTTTGTTGGTGTGTGTATTTATATTTCATTGGAAGCTGTCATTGGAAGCTGGACATTATTTTTTCTTTATATAATGTGTTAGTGTGATTACAGGTAAAATTATAGCAAAAAACTCGATTGATCACTGATTTTGTCCAGAAATTGCACATTGTTGGCGTCAAAAGTACATATTTTCTTGCTTGATGAAAGATCTATAAATAAATCCCATTTTTTCGTGGATAAAGAAACAATGCTAGTTTGGTAAAATTAAATAAAATCATTTGTTTATAATCGTCAATGAAAGAGGATTCGTTGTGATGTCCTGACTGTATGCATGTTTGCGTGCAGTACTGTACAAACGTTTGTGACTTTCGTAAAAAAGACTGTATGCCTGTTAGAAACTGACTTATTTCTAAAATATCGGCTTTTTTCTTGCTCCTGTAATATTTCTTCATAATTATAACCCACAAACTAAGTTTGTAGGAGTCACCATGCGGTCTGTCTGTCCGGTCTGTTTGTACGAGTGTCCTCGTAAATTTTGGTCCTGCAATTACTTGAATACTATTACAACTACCTATCTCAAACTTCACACACATAGGCAATATGTAGTAAATGTCCGTCCTCTTGTTTTTTCTTTTCTCTTTAAAGTCATTGTCACACTTAAGAGGTAATAAAAAGGTCCAATTTTCGTGTCCGTGCCATAACTTATTCATGCATTAAGGGATTCTAAAATAACTTTGCACAAATGTTCATCCATCACGAGACGATGTGTCGCGCCAAGACACAGTTCCCTAGCTCCAAAGTCAAAGTCACACTTAGAGGTCAAATTTCAAAAGCAGGGTCGTTTCATTTTTCGTGTTCGGGGTTTAACTTCTTTATGCATGAAGGGAGTTACAAATATTCACCACCATGAGTCGAGGTGTAGCGCATATGACACAGGGGCCCGTCTTATCAAACATAGTACGACTAAAATCGGCCGTAGGTATGTGATATCTGTTGTTATTTTTGTTGTTTTTTTTTTTTTTGGAATATACAGAAAACAAGCTACCTGTCCTACATCGCATACTTAAGTCGCAAAATGGAATGCAGTGTCAGTCGCAAAGAAGAGTTCAGATCAGATATCAAAATTGGCAAGTCGGCATACAGAGACTGTTTTTTACCGTCTAGATAAAAAGTGATTTATTTCAAAAACGTAACAGCTATATAACATCTTATTTACATATATTTATGGAGTAATGCTAATTTCAGAAAATAACATGGATTATCGGAATGCAAATCAATTTGACAAGTTTTGTGACTTAGTCGAGTGAATTTCAATGCAATGAGTGTGATCAGTCAGCATTTTGTAAATATTTTTTGTCTGTTTCATCTTTTATATCACCTCATACAAATATTTATGTTCAGCTTAACGTAAAACCTAACTACACACACCGTGTAATGCAAAATAATTAATTTCGACCTGCAAGTTGTTTGTTTTGATCGGTCGCAAGAGGAAGAGGGGGAGTACAGTCGTTTATAGGGTGTGTTCGTAAAATAAAGAAATTATTATTATTATCATTATCATTAGTATTATATTCGAAATTTATACAATATATATTAGTATATTATAGCACATTGTAGTAATCATGCATATATTACAAGCTGATTTAAGTGAAAAACAAATGGGTTGAACCATAAGCTTCACATAATTATGGAGGCCTTCCCCTGAAATATGTTAGGTAAATGATCAGAATAATGTTAAAAAAATCCTGAAATAAAAGTAAATATTTTATATGCAGTATATTTATATTTACTTTTGGAGAAAGAAACACTAAAATTTATTATCACGGTGGCATAAGTAGGCCTTCGGCCTGTAAAAACAGTCAATAGGTGAACATCCTAAAATGATAAATTCTGGGCATGCTAGAATGTATTGGTTGGAACCTGGAATTTCAGGGAGCTGAGACGACACACTGTGGGGTGAGTGAATAACTCTGTAGTGCGCTGGGTTTACTCCTAGTGGTAATGCGTAACAAAAGAATGTCATTATCAGTATTTTGCGACTTTATGTTAGAAGAGCGTGTCGGCCGTCTTTCTTTCTTAGGTTTTTTGTTTGAACTGTTTTAGAACCGGGTCATGAATATTAGACTTTGTATCCATATGTATAATACGGTTCCCCAACAAAAGAACATTTAGGATGAATTTAGATATAGCAAACAATAGTAGAATTTGAAATATGCACAACTTGTGCGTGACGTCAATACAAATGTGTGTGTGTGTGTGTGTTTTCAGTCATATAAACGACGGTGTCTACTTGTAGCAGTGAGTACAATGCCCAACTTTATAGTGCTGCCTCACAAGAATATCACGCCGTAGCCACGTGACATGATACCCCACCCAGTCACATTATACTGACACCGGGCTGACCAGTCCTAGCACTATCCCCTTAATGCTGAGCGCCAAGCGAGAAAGCTGCTAATACCATTTTTATGTCTTTGGTATGATGCGGCCGGGGATCGAACCCACGACCTCCCGCACACAAAGCGGACGCTCTACTACTAGGCGGCTACCGAAGTTGACTAGTAATCTTTTTAGGTCATTTAAATAATTGAAATATAATCTAAACAAATGGAGAGCAGGGACGTTTCTAATGCATGTCGTGTACAAAAAAAAGAACTAAGCTCGTACAGTATCCCTACAATATCTGAACTAACTTCACGTGTAAGATATGCTTGAATAAGCAACTATTTATTTGTCTCCTTTTTTATTCAGACAATAAGAAAAAAAAGTGTCTTATGGTGACTTCACGTCTAAAATGTTTGACTAACCGAGTGTCATTAAGTTGTTTCCCGTTTGTTTAGACAATTAGAAAAGATGGACCAAAGTGCCTTGTGGACAGTTTATTGGAGGAGCAGAGGATGTCTATAGAAAGAGGGCGTGAGGTCATTTTTACGGATGACAGAATAAAATGTGCTATTTTGGAAACTGTTGTTGCAGGTGGGTCTATTTAGGGCAGTGGTTCAATTTGTTTTAAAAGGCGAAGCTCAGTATAAGCCTTTTTGTACTTAACAGATATTTTGTTACCATCATAATAAGATATGCCTTGCAAAGAAGCTAAGGCTTTAACGCGTAATTTAATTAACCCAATATATTTTATATCAAAATAGTAAGTATGTAGCGGCATCTTACATTAAATTGCTCTCTTTCTTTCTCTCTGACTTACATGACAAAATGCTGCAAGTTCAACCTCTCTGAAATAAGAATATCACCAACTAAATAAAGCGGCTGTCGGGATTACAGCACCATAACTGATGCTTTTAGAAAAAATATGGAAACCTATCGATGTGACCGCTTTAGTGTTACAAGACCTGTAAAATTGATTTGCATCACCTCATATATATAAATTAAGTTAAGAAACACATTTCTTAATATTTATACATGAACACGTTTGTAATTTGTAAAATATGTAGGAACATCTGAGGCATTCTGTTTACAGAAATGTCAAAAGAGCAAATGAACAACATTAAAAATGTAAATGTATTTGCAGTTACTAATGCGTTTATTAAATCATCAGATTCAACAGAAAGCTATGTGAGTCTTCTTATTTTATGTGATGTCTTCATTTCCAAAAGAGATCGACATTAATCAGTCATAGACTTCATCAAAAGCCGTGAAAATTTACACCATATACGGTTAAAAGCCTAAGAAACAGTGATACAGTGATACTTGGCAAAATGCAAACAATTACATTTTACCTAGAACAAAGAGTGCATGAATCATCTTATATGTCACACAGTGCCTCTTTTGATTAAACTTCACTGCACGTTATTCACGTATAAATCAGTCATTCTATGCTACAACGATGGTATGGATACAGTGATATCATTTCGAGCCGTAGGATGATTGATGATGAGAAAGAAAGTGTTTCAAGCATGTACTATTTACTTGAGGTTTTCGAAAAAGAAAACGTCCCTCATTCACTAAACCTTTCTTCCACAGGTATAGTGACAACGTGGTCCGTTTTTACCAGTACCATCTTGTGTTTGATCAATCATCCAGAATATCAAGAAACGTTGTTTAAGGAGATTGAGGAACACATTGGCAGAGACCGTCAACCAACTCTAGCGGACAAGATTAATTGTCCAAATCTTGAGGCTTTAGAACTTGAAGTTCACAGATTGCTCACGGTGGTACCAACATTTGCAGGCCGCGTTTGTACACGAGATATTAATCTTGAGGGTTACAACATACCAAAAGGAACAATGGTACACTCTTATAAAAGCATTTTTAAAAGTCTTTTATTTTATAATTCATTGTCTTAATTTTCTTAGTTTCATTTTCTTAACTTTAATTCAATCTTTTTAAAGCTTCGAATCAGTTACCTCAGTATTATCTGTTCGAATCTCTTTCTTGCAGGTAACGGTTAGCGTTTTTGTAAACACCCATTTTCTCAATTCTCCTATTATGGTCAAAAACAGAATCTCAACATTGCATTTTTTGTAGATCATGGCAAACACATGGCGTGTCCACCACGATAGCAAAGTATGGGGAGACCCGTGGAATTTCCGCCCTGAACGGTTTTTAGATGCTGATGGAAATCTTCTCCCCAGGGATAATGTTGTCTGAAAAAAGTATGTGTTCCTTTCCAATAATACTGCACCTACATGCCGCCTATTTACTGTCCTTTGAATTTAATTTGCGATTTAAGCAGGTCATATTGTGTAGTGTATATTAACACGTAAAAGAAAAAATACCTACAATTAAATAACAAAAACGTGATATTTTTATAACAGCCCCACCCTGTATGAACATAAATTTATGATAAAATCCTTTCTTAATGAAACATGAGAAACTAAGTAGCAGAATTAAACATGTGTATACAGGTGTCTCAAGACCTGTGTTAATTTCTTGAAGTCGAGTCAGAGAAATCATTGTAATGTAAAGAAGCACGTTCGCTAACGGGTTTAAGCTCCCTGGCTATGTTCTGTCACCAACCGTTCCCTTGTTTATTCATTTCTTTTTGTCTATGAATTTGTGAGTGCGTGTGTATTGTTTAGTACTTAGTACATATCCGTTAGGTTTCTGTTGTTGTTTTCTAGGGTGGAGTGGGGCTGGAGGATGGGGGATGGGGAGGCGCTGCGTTCTTGGGAGATGGCTATTCCTACATACAAGTATCTCTATACAAGTTGAGGAAAAGTGACTAAAGGTTTAATCGTCAACCTTGTGTAATTACTATCCTTTATCCTGTCCAAATAACCCGTACATTTTTTTCTGACAATCAAAATTATGAGAAAATCAATTAATTTTGCACATTTACCCCAAAACTGGGTAAGTTTCGCGACACTGCAAGCGTCAAAATTATGAGAAAATCTATTAATTTTGCACATTTACTCCAAAATTGTTTAAGTTTCGCGACACCGCGTGTACGTTCTTTTTTTATGAATGTTGACAAATCTCGTTCTGGCTGCATATACACTCTTACACGTACATAAATCGTGACATGTTTCTTAAAAAAAAGAACAGTGATAAATATCCAGTAGGGAATGCGCAATGTGCACACTATCAACACATACACAAACACATACAAAGAAAACACACGAGGACAAAACGAACAAATAAAGGAACACAATGGGGCACCGCGTTGAAACGGTCAGTGGCAAAAGCTGCCTTTTGCAAAAATGACTTTTCTAGAAAAACTTCTTTGCAAATCCATAGTTTTTTTTTTGTTTTGTTTTAAAAATGTTATACAAAATTAATGTTTAAAAGATATTTCTTAGCAATACCTTTGACTACCTGGTCTGCAAAGCTCTTGAACCTTTAGTCTGCTAGTGGAAGATGAATTTGCCTTTGCGATCATAATGACCAAGATCAGACTGATCATGGTCCGTACTGTTTGCTAACCAGTCAGTAAATTTTTAGTGTGTGTGTGTGTGTGTGTGTGTGAACACCATTTTGATTAATAAATGGTACTGCCCAAATTGAATGATGGACCAGTTCATTTTAGAAATTTAGCAGGGTAACGATTAATATGTGACGTATGTTTGATTTATTTCATTACAGCTGGATTCCATTTTCTGTGGGCAGAAGACAATGTCTGGGAGAGCAGTTTGCCAGGTCCAGATATTTCTTGTATATGGTATCACTGTTGGGAAAGTGGAAATTTGTAGGATGCCCAGGAAAATTTGGACCATGCGATGCAAGAAATCTGGAAAACTTTGACACTACCGTAACACTTCGGTCTAAACCATTTTTCTGTACAGCAGAGGAAAGATATTGATAGTCTTGAATATTCTTATGAACGGTCATTGGAGAGAAAACAAGAATAACATAGACATATCATAATAAATACGTAGCTATTACAACTGTTTAGATAATTAGTTCATAGGACGGCTAACTATAACAAAACGAGATGCATTATATTGGAATGATTTACGGGGCGTCTTCTTTCATAGCTGTATAACACGTGGCTTGGTAGATTAACTTTCAAATAATTTTGCATATATATTTGATGACATGTTTAATTATAAAATTTGAGCTTTTCTCCGCACGATTTTGCACCTTTTAACCATCAAACAATTGCTGAAGCTTATGCAATCCGCTCTCACAAGTATTTTCGTATCGTTTCTGCTGTCTTGTATAATGTGGTGTTTACCTATCGCTTCTTCTGTTATGCTGTATAGTGTTTACCTACCGTTTTTCTTTGGTTTAAACAATGTTTTTTTTAAATCTCAATCCATTTACAACATGTCCATATACTAAAAAGACATACAGGATTGAGTAGGAAGCTATAAGGTAGCAGGGTACACTTAGATTCGAAAATTTTGGGCACGGACAGGCTTACATGTAGTGAGTCGCAATATTGCACTTCCCTAATGAGCAGAATCAGGGTAGCCATTTTATAAATTGCGTGCATGTTTTGTGCTTTAAATTAATGACAAGTTCAGGACTCTCATACAAGAATACAGAAAGTTATTAAAACGAAAGTTTTACACCATCCATTAAAAACAGCAAGCCAAAATCATCAATTTTGCACTTTTTGAACAGCTTGCAATGATCCCGCTGCAGAAACAATGCCCAATTTTATTGCATTTCTCAATTTAATAGTCCCTACTGAACTACATGATATAAACGGAATGGTGGCCCATCCATCTCGTTTTTTCACAAAATAGCAAAAATGTTCCTGAGTATCAATCAACAAGCACGGAACCCTTGCATGACTTGAATTTCCCGCGCCGAAGGGACTCATCGATTCATACAACAAGTTTTACAACTGACATCAGAACTTTATATGTATCGGCTGTTTAAACTTTCTAAAGAATTACCAATCATTATCTCTCACCTTAAATTACAGACATCCGAAGTTCTAATTATAACAAATATTGACGGGGGCCAAAATTCGAAGTGAACCCTGCTACCTAAGTTTATTTGAAATTTGCTCTCTTTTTTTCTTTCGTCCTGTATAATGTTGGTAAGTTTTTACCGTATCTATTTGTCTGTTATCTTGTATAATTGCAGACACTTTTTGTATGATGATCAGGTTAATATCCAAGTTAATGGACCTGATCAAGATCATATTTACAGAGGCCTATATTATCAAACAGTGATTTAGTTTACGAATACTCATATAAAAGAGCAATGTACTTGTAACATAGATTTTTACTCTCTTAACGAACCACAGCACCATGCAATATCGCTATGTCTACACAGCCATCCGGTATTCACCAAAGTGGTGCTGAATCTCTGAGGTCCCTCCAGGGGGATTCAGTGCCGGGCTCTGAGCCTCGACAGAGTCCACCCACAGCTACTGGAAGTCCCTCCTTCAATCCACAACATGCAAAGAGAAGAAGGAGGAACATATTAAGGAGAAGAACCAATCCGCATCAACCTTTCAGGCTGATGCATTGGAATGCGGAGGGTGTCTTCAACAAGAAAGCTGAACTTGAGCATATCCTCCATGAGAAAGACATCAATGTCTGTTGCATTCAGGAAACTCACCTACAGCCAGAGAAATCCTTCAAAGTCAGAGGATACCAGTGTTTCCGCTGTGACAGAATTGGCAGACGAAAAGGAGGCATCATGACATTGGTCAGGAACAACATCAGCGCTGTCCAGACCAACACGCATATGGATGACTCCGAGTTCCAAGTTCTGAGCCTCAGAAAGAACGATTTCAGATTGAAACTTGTGAACATATACTCTCCAAATGACAAAGCTCTGTCCCTTGACAAAGTTACAACTGATGAAACCAGGTTCATCATTGTAGGAGACTTTAACAGTCACTCACAAAGCTGGGGATATGGCCACCTGGATAAACGTGGAGAGGAAGTGGAGACCTGGCAAGATGATAACAAGCTAACCCTCATCAACAAGCCAGATGATCCCCCAACTTTTTACTCCAGAAGCTGGCGAACAACATCAACCCCTGATCTTGCTTTATGTACTGATGACATACATGGACATGTCAAGCGGGAAGTCAATGAACAACTAGGAGGTAGCGACCATCGCCCAGTCCAGCTCACTATGGACCGTATAGCCTCTACTTCATCTAACATCCCCAGATGGAACTACAAGAAGGCCAGATGGACCTTTTACCAAAGTCTGAGTGATGAGCTCTGTAAAGACATCAGAGTGGAAGGTAGAGACATCAACCGGGTTGTCAAAGACTTCAACGCCAGTATACTTAAGGCTGCTTACAGCGCCATTCCAAGGGGAGCAAGAAAGGACTATAAGCCCTACTGGAGTGATGAGTTGGAGAATCTACAGGCAAAGTTATCAGAAGCCAGGGAGGAAGCAGAAAACAATCCCTCACAAGAAAATAACCTCTCTCTACAGCAAGCCAAGGCCAAATTCCTCAGGCACAAACGGGAAGCACAGAGGAAGAGCTGGAGAAACAAAACAGCCTCGCTCAACCTAGAGCGAGATGGCCAAAAGCTGTGGAGATTGACGAGACAGCTGAACGATGAAGAAACAGGAAGAGGCTCAGTAACTTTGGAAGAGAATGGTGAACTGTTGACGGGTAAACAAGCGGCAAACACTTTTGCCTCTGGTTACAAAGATGTTTCCAACATCCCCATCAACAGGGAACGGCAAAGGGAAGCCCGAAGAGAAAAAAGGGAAAGGCAAACAAGCCAAGTGACACCAGAATGCATGAAGCAGGGCCTTAAACTACATGAGCTACAGACAGCTCTTAGGCAGTTGAAGACAAAGAAGTCTCCTGGACCAGATGGAGTCACAAATGAAATGCTGACCCATCTAGGCACTGAAGCAATTTGCAAACTCCTGGAAATTTACAACTACAGCTGGACACAAGGACTGCTTCCACAGATATGGAAAGAGGCAGTTATGATCCCCATCCACAAGAAAGGGAAGGATCCAAAGAAAGCTGCAAGCTACCGCCCAATCAGCCTAACCAGCTGTGTTGGAAAGACCATGGAGAGGATTGTGAATGCACGCCTGAAGTGGTACATGGAGACTAACAACCTATTTGCAACGCAACAAGCTGGCTTCAGACAATTCCGCTCCACTGAGGACCAGACCACTTATCTATCACAAGAGATAGAGGATGCCTTCCAAGAGCAGAAAGTCATGCTTACAGCATGGATTGATCTGCAGAGGGCGTTTGACAAAGTCTGGACTGATGGACTCCTCGTCAAGCTGATGAGGACTGAGTAGGAGGTCACATGCTGAGGTTGGATTAAGTCATACCTCCACAACAGGACAGCAAGATTCAGTTTAGAACATGCCAGCAGTAGGAAGTTCCTGTTGCGTCATGGTGTCCCACAAGGCGGAGTCTTATCCCCTACACTCTTCTTGCTTTTTATCAATGATCTGGTGTCTGAACTACCGAAAGGAGTTAAGGCTGCTCTCTACGCTGACGATCTGGTGTTATGGTGTAAGGAAGAACATGCCACTACAGCCACATACAGGATGCAAGAAGCCATCAACAAGCTTTCAGCTTGGGCTGAAGATTGGTGTGTATCGATCAATACAGAGAAATCGTCCACCACACTATTATCCCTGTCGTCAAAGCAGAGGGCGGGTAAAATCAAGATGGGAAATACGTCGCTGATTGAAGCAGACGAGGCAAAATACCTTGGAGTGACCTTTGACAAACGGCTAACCTGGAAGCCCCACATTAGTCAAGCAGAAGGGAAGGTCCGTAAAAAGCTTGCCATGATGCGCAAACTTGCTGGACAACGTGGGAGCAAATGAGCAAATACTCAAGACAGTATATCAGGGAACAGTGAGACCCCATTTAGAGTATAGCTCAACTGCCTGGTCCACTACTGCCAAAACTAACCAACAGGCTTTAGACAAGGTTCAGAACCAAGCATTGCGGATCATGACAGGTGCAACAAAGTCTACACCAATCTCCTTCATGGAGAAGCTAACAGGCACACAGCCGTTACAAGACAGAAGACATGCAAAGGTTCTGCTTCAAGCAGAGAAGTTCAGGTCTTTTCAAGACCATCCCATGAAAGCCAAGCTAGATGGTTATACAAAGAATCGGCTCAAACGTAGCAGCTTCGTACATGAGGCAAAGAAACTCAACCGAAAGTTCAAAACTGAGCTGAGCATTCCAACGACTCCCTTGGGTAGTGAAGACATCATAAACCCACTAGCGAATGATCTGTCCTCAGTGACTGTGAGACTTGCTGTTCCTCGTCTTGACCGCGGGAAGCAAGAGGATGAAGGCATTCGGAAGAGCCTCACACTTGCTATGATCAATGAAGACTATCCTCCGGAATTATGGACTCATGTCTATACAGACGGATCAGCCACATGCGCCGTCAAAGATGGAGGAGCAGGAGTTTTCATTCAATACCCATCTGGCAAGAGAGAAACACTACATGCAGCCACAGGAAAACACTGCAGCAACTATAAGGCAGAGACTGAAGCACTCATGAAGGCCGTCTCAATGGTTGAAGACTCGGCAGAAGAAAGCTCCTCAGTCGTCTTTTTCACAGATGCACTGTCTGTCATTGAAGCTCTGATCAACAGTAAAGCTCCGCAGCTAGCCAGGAGAATGCAGAGCCTGAGTATAACCTGCAAAGTAACACTTCAGTGGATTTCTTTGTACTATGAATCAGAATTCAAAAAGTACGTAACATATTTTATTGCATGGGCTTCAATATTTACTGTTTTGAATTATTTTTCTTCATTTTTCCCATTCGTGCCCGCCCGCTTAGCTCAGTAGGGAGAGCGATCGTCTACGGATCGCGGGGTCGCGAGCTCGATCCTCGGGCGGGGTTATGTTCTCCGTGACGATTTGATAAAAGATATTGTCTCTGAAATCATTCGTCCTCCACCTCTGATAATTCATGTGGGGAAGTTGGCAGTTACTTGCAGAGAACAGGTTTTTACTGGTGGATTCGTGAAAAAAGTTGGACATAGTTATCAAAAAAATAGTCTTACTTTTCTGGGATTCGAACCCACACCTACACCTAATACATTGTATGCGACGTTCTCTCTAACCTACTGCGCCAACGTGACAAGTTTAGTACGTCCGATTGGTTGGTGCCTTTTATGTATAAAATATGTATTCAGTAAACTATAGCACCCCTTTACTTGGATTAGTTCAATATTAAAAGTAAATTTACGCCCGAATGCACAACGTATATCTATACATGATTTTGTTTTGATAAAAAGTAGCTCGTTCAAGCTTGTTTACAAAAATATCACATTCTATGGCGAATATTACTTTCTATGGTAAATATCATTTTCTATGGTGATTATCACTTTTTACGGTGAATATCACTTTCAATGTATCTCCATGAGACAAGTTATAGTTAATAGTGGAATTTACGAGTCTTGATATAAGTGTTTTTGTCTTGTTTTCTGTTGTCCTCTATAATGGTATTGTTTACACATCATTCTGTCATATTATTCTCGTTATGATAAAAATTATCTTTTTTATGTTCGTCATTTATCTAAATTATATGTGTATATCTTCCCACTGCCGGGTTACTTTGAATGGCGGCCTGCTTTGCGATGTATGACACTCTGTTTGCGGTTGCTATGTTCACAGTGCCCAATGTAGACTGGCTGGCATCCTTGTGTTTCTCATGTATAAGTCTTCTTCATTAACAGTGGAAGTAGCTCCAGCAGGTTGTTTTTTTCTTCATGGTGGCATATTTCTGCCACGAGACAGCTAGGTACCTATGACGAAAATATCGTAAACTTCCCATTTCGGCAATTAATAACATTTTCTAGATATTTTTAATTTATTTTTTGAAAATATTTCAACGCAAAATTTCGCATTAATGCTTAGAACTGCCACGAGATGCTCGGTAATTATCACGATGATATTCTAAAATTTCCAGTAACGTCGTACTCTTTTCTGAAATATTATCGCAATAAATCATTTTTTCTTGATATGTTTTTTATTTCCAGGAAATTTTAGGCTACTGCGATAAACTTTTCAGAAAATTTCTGAAAGTATCGAGATGGCTTATCTCGCTAATAAATGACAGTTGTGGGCACTAACACAAAAGGTATATAGATAATAAAGTAATTATTGCAATAATATTTCTAGGAAACCTTCCACTATTAACATAATCTTTTCAGAAAATTTCGCTTTATCAAGATAATTGCTTGAAGTATCGCGATAGCTACCTAGCTGTCTCGTGGCAGAAATATGCAACCATAGATTTTTTTATACTCAGTAGCTCCCACCCTTAATGTTTCTCATGTATAAGTTTTCTTCATTAACAGTGGAAGTAACTCCAGCAGGTTGTTTCTTCGATGACATTTTGTATTCCCCCTTGCTACAAACATAGGTATGATTTAGCCATAAGTTTAAAATGTGCTATTTTAGAGGCTTAAAATTTGCTTACAAAACGTTTGCAGTTTTTATTAAGAAAACAACCCTGCATCTAGGGAGCCACACTATGCACGATGCTTCCGTGTATTTCACGCACAGTTTTGTCTACATTGTTAGTCATTACCTGCAGGACAAAGTATTACATCTAAATGAAAACTTTTGAAATGAAATACTTTTTAGATATGTATTTATATATATATTTTATTATTAGCATTATTTGTAAGGCAGAAGTTTTATATATTGAAACTATGGATTCATTATCACGATTAATGAACTAGCCTGTGCTTGTATTCAATTTAGATAGTCATATTGTTTAAAAATTCCTTACCATATGTATTTTACTTCACGAAATATAAAATTTAACTGTGTATTTCATTAACTGTCATATAGTAACAGTTATTTGTTAAAAATCCCCCAGTAGAGGTAGAACAAAATCACACTATGTTTGGTTATACATTTATTATGTATTTACTATTTTAACCAAGCACATAATTGTACACACATGCTTATATCATGCTTACAACAACAACAACAATAACATAACCTTTATTAAGCTCAAATCACATAGTGACACAAGAGTATACAGCAAGACATTTGAAATAACATTACTATATAGCTGACATATGTGCCATGGGGTATATATAAAGTAGAACTAAAATATAATATTGAAAAGGACCAAAATAAAACACTAAAGAGCGATTTTCAGGGAAAACATGCTTTTTAGTAATCGTTCACTTTTTAAATATGCAATTTCTGCAAAATATTCCTTTGCAATAAAACAGACGTTATGCCTTATTTTCTATCAACAAGATACAGCGTTTGTATAAATCTACATTATAAACATTACACTTAGCCTTGATAACATAGATCAATTTGAAAATACTGGCTTCTAGGAACGGCCAGGTTTTGTGACTATGTATTGTTATTTCTCTGGTTCGTTAAGACCACCTTCAAAGAATCTGTTTATAAATTCATAATGCTGCTAAACTATCCATCTACCATCTATCCATCAGTGGTTCCAAACAGTTGTTCAACGGCCCGTGCGTGAAATAATACCGTAAGTGGCACCGGTTGTCTTCCTCCACCATTAAAGGTTATAACACACTCAATAGCTGTTCTTCTTTATTCTATAGAACACTGACCTATTTCCAATGACCGCAGCACACATCAGGACCCAATTTTAAATGTATGTAACTTACATTTTCTTGAAAAATATTGTCAGTGCTAAAACAAAAATCAAAAGAAAAGTGGGGGTCATGTTTGATGCAAGAAAAATATTTCCAGTCAAACATCAAAATCAACTAAAATGATGATCTAAGTTTTTATGAGAAATTCATGTTGTTATTTCATTATGAAAATGCTACCTTCATGTCAAGCATAGATCTGTCATGTGATTTTAGCAAAACAATTGCAAAAAAATAAGGACGATAGCTGTAAAGAGCAAACAAAAAAAATTACTGCGGACTATTTATATCCGCCATTTAATTATGCGACTACCATTTGTTCGCGCCATTTTTTATTAAGTGTGGAACTTCATCATAATACCTGAAATATGTCAGTATCGTCTAAAACCAAATAAGCTGGGTTATAAATGATACGAATGTATAAAAAAATAAAATAATAAATAAACCAATGTTAGCAACAAATATAGCAGAAATTAGAATATAATATCAGCACTATCCATTCTTTATTTAAGATTTACAAATCAATATAGAGGTTAAGTTATGTAGCGTTCTTAGATATGGCTTGTATTTTCAGAGGCAGAAAAAAACTGCATTGGATTTTTTCTTATTGTACGTAACTGAACTACCTTTATTTTATACTCTTCTGTGAAATACTGAAATTTATCAGTGAAATAAAATTGATATTTTCACTGTTTCAAACAGTGAAAATATCATTTTTTATTTTTCACTGGTACAGAACTATATTTGAGTGCGAAATGATATGAATTATAAATGATAGGAAATTCCTTGAAAAAATATTCTTCAGTAAAGGTAAAGATGTATAAAAATACTAAAATGATCATAAATATTTACATTTTATCATAATAAAATGTCAAAGAAATCAGAAAACATAATAGAACTATTTATAGTTTTTCTACAAAGACATCCTGACGTCACGACATTATCACGTTATGGTGCGATGCACGTGACGTTGCGCGGGTAAACTGAATATAATTTGGTTAAAACCATTAAAAATGCATAAAATAAATACCGGTAGAAAATTTGTTTGTTTCAGTGTAAGATCGAAAAATATTTCACTCGTGAACACCATAATTTACATTTCCACTCGTGGCTGCGCCACTCGTGAAAATAATGCATTATAGTGTTCACTCGGTGAAATATATTTCGATCTTACACTAAAACAAACAAATATCCTCTATTTATTTAATATGTATGACCTTATACATTTCTGTAAATAGCGCACACAAAAACTATATTCATTTCTATTTCAAAACCGATAAATATTAATCGTTCTTAACAAAAGATGAAGGTATATAATAAAAGGGTCGTTATAACATGATTTTGCATTCGGCTGTCATGTATTTTGCCAGGTTGGATCACACGCGTCTCGTGTGATCCGACCTTGCAAAATCTACTTGAGCCGAATAATGCACCCATATCATTTGCAAGCTATTATGATACTAACCCTATTGTATCTTTGCACTCGTACTATTCGGCAACAAAGCTTTTCGTAAATGTTGCAAGATGCAGATGGAAGCTGTACATGAGTATTATATGGTACATTGTAAGTGTCTACAAAAGAGGTAGCATGTACTTTTTATTTAAATTGTAAGTGTCTACAAAGGAGGTAGCATGTACAGATAACTGAAATAATGTTTTATGATGGACATTTTTTTTTCTCTTTTCTCTGTGTACAATTCTGGTGTAAAATTAACAGGGAATTTATGTTGTTTTATGGTAAATAAGATATCCTAAATATAAACGAATTCTAACTTTTTTTGTTGTTGTTTAGATTAACAGAATTTACATTAGATTTTCGGCAATTCACTCAAATCTATGTAAAGGATTATGAAATTTTAAAAGGTAATTATTACCACCTACCATTTTAGTATCGTAAAATAGCACCGCCATGAATTGCGCTTGCGATTCATGGTAAACGTGCCGATCATATTATATTGTTAATTATGTACACCATAAATAATTACATTTTCTTATTTTACGTTATATTTCTTCTGTTTTGTAAACAATAAATGAAATCACAAATCATAAAAATGTCAGACTATCGATGTTATAATCTTTAATTAGAACAGCCGAAAATCTGCAGATACGTTAACTTGTAATTCGCCTTTCGATTAAAAAAACAGTTCCCGGTTTTAATTTTAAATAAGATTATCCCTAAATTCAATGAAAATTACATAGTCGTGTCATATAAGTTTTTATATTTACCTTCAGAAGAATGGGTTTTAGCTAGATCTTTAACTGAATATTCTGTCTATCATTTTGATTGCCGTTTTAGGCAGATATTTCATACAACGTACTTGAAGTCCTTTTACCTAAAAATACAAAATATTGATACAGTAAAAAAAATATCTGTCTTGAAAAAACATCACCACTGTAACTGCTTTTGAGCAATTACTTGCATGCAGACATTAAAACTAAATCCTTGAAACTTCCAAGTATAATGGTCGAGATTTTTTTTCTCAATACAATCAGCATAAATCTAAACCAAAACACACATAACTGCCACATCTTAAAATGATTCATTATTCCATAATTTAGCAGCAATACAGAACCAGATTTTCTGACTACTTCAATGTCCATTGGTCGCACGACGCAATTTTGTTTATTAGTTTGTTAATTACGTCACATCTCAAGTGTAGTCTCGCGGGAAGAGTTGTCTATGATATTGTTGCATCAAAGTTGTTTACACAAATTATTACCCGACCCGATTTGTTTTTCTTATTAAACAAAGAAGACTGAAAAGTGTATATTATTATGCAAAAATTCATTTATGTACGTCACAATGATTAGGTTAGAGCGTCAAAATGTTACAACGGCGCGTTGGAAAAGAAACCAAACAAAACAGGCAAATGTTTGTGTAATCCCTGATAACGTGATACAATCCCAAACAGTTATTTACTCTTGAATAGAATACCCATTAAGCGGACTCGAGAGTGGTACAACGCTTGAAGCTTTCATCACAATAGACCTTAAATAAACTAGAATCTAACATAAACAAATAAATTCATTTTTTGTTCGTAGGTGTTGCATCCTTGTGATATTATTTCATCGAATCTGAACTCCATACATTGATTTGAATCAACGACAAATCACGGTTTTTTATATAAAATACATAGCGAATGAAAATATTAAAAAAATGTTGAACAAACAGATGGGTTGCGCCTTGTTGCCATTTGGGTCACAAAGGCCTGCAGGGTAAAGTTTTCAGGATCATTATTAAGTTATATGTTTCATTATAGAAAGAAGGTGATAAAAGTACACTTGTGTAGAAACCATCAAATGCATTGCTTGTCTGGTCAAATAGGTTGTCCTTATTAATTAATTAGTTTTTCCTGGTTTTCCTGACATAATTTAACTTAATTTATCTAAAATAATCTGTAACGTGTTCGTTACATATCTTTCAAATATTTTTTCCTGAAAACTTTTTAATCTAAATACTTTGAATTGATCTAGAATTGGAGTTATAGGCGTGACAATTGTTATCCCATATGAAGTAACACCGTCAACCATACCGACACATACATATTCACCAGTCTCATCTTTCATAAAGACAAGAGATCCAGAGTCCCCGAAGTCTGCAAATTTTTTATTCGACTCAACTGACTGTATCTCAAACTGATTATGAAGGGTAATGCTACATTCACCGTCATCCCATATGTATTTCATAGTTCTTGCAGAAACTAAAGGCAGAGTCGAAACAAAGATTCCGCTTGTCTTATCTGTAGTTCTTCCAAATTTGACGACGGGCCATTTGTTTATTCGGGACAATCCATACGTTTTCCCAGAATTAAACCGCAATTCTTCCCCATCGGCTGTAAGAAAACAAAATATTATGCTGCTATTATAAAAAAAAAACCAAATGTTTATCAGAGAATAAATAAAGAATATAATAATCTATAAACTTTTGTACCCTACAACAAAAATGTATTACCTCCATTTAGCGTGGAAGGAAATTCTCCCTCGGCTGGAGGACGCTGTTCTATCTGAAACAGTGCAACTTCTACTCCGATAAAATCTTTGCCACCTTCTTGATATACGGCTTGTACCAGCTGTCCAATCTGATGGTCGGAGTCGCCTGGTTGGTAAACTGCTTCACATGGATTAAACTCTGGCCAATGCATCCTTCTATCCTCCTTTTCTATTAACTTTTTAAAATACTCAAAATTTAATAAAACATGCGCACATGTAAGTCCACAAATACCATACTGTGGATGCTCAATGAATCCGCCAAGGGTTCCACTCTGCTTTTTACTCTTACCAGCAATATCACAGCCCATTCTTAATGGTTCATGATATTCTTTTGCTTTGGGAACGCTTGAACCAGGGCATGTTACAAACATACCCTCCCTAACATCCACAGGTACACCGACATATCTTCGTTCGAATGGATCTTCATCAAGAGGAATATAACCTTTTGTATGAACGTATAGAACAATGCATGGCTCTTTCTGAATCTTAAAATCGTGTGTTCCATAACTCTTCGAACGTACAGGGCTTGCTGTAATAATCGAAAGATACTTGTGACGTTGCATAAGGTCTGTCGCATGCATGTTTATACAATCTTTCAACCTTTTCGTTTCGTCTAATGTTAAAGCTTCGTCTGAAGTTGTTTCATTGGTCATAACGTCTTTTCCTTCCGGACTGAACTGGTCGACCAAACGTTGTTTTATAGTATATCCTATCTCGTCCTCTTCTTTTTTTGACAACAGATCTTTCACAAAGATCACAAAGACTACTTCTCTGTCAGAATGTATTTTATATGACGGGAAAACGTGCACTATTTTGTCATTCTTGCTCCTTATATAACTGCATACATCATCAAACAATCTTAACGTCAGTTCGTTCTTCCGTCCAAACTTCTCCAAAATTCTATGCAACATCTTTTGACGCAAGTAGTATTGCTGTTTTACTATCAATTCCTCTGCCGTTTCTTTTGCTGTTTCGTTGTCTTGATTCATGCAGCGTTCCCACCTGAAAGTTTAAGAGGTAAAGCTGTATAGGTAGAATTGTGGATGAAAAATGAAAATACTTTTTGTCATAACAGTATCGATGTTTCTCACATTGACATGCGTAACAGATTTATTATTTCTTACTTTAAGACATGGGTGCACAGTTTTCATAATTTTACTAACCTCATCTATGCATGCCAGCTTACGACTCTAAAAAGTGCTTCTACTTTTCCTTTTCCATTTCACCCATTTTGACCAAGGACAATGAAAGATAACGTGAGTTTTTTATGGCTATATTCTTGACTGGGCGATTGGTCACGTGTTTCCTCGGCTTCGTATTTGATCATGTTTTGTACAATTCATTTGACCTGTCAAAACTTGTTCCCGGCTTTCATTATATTCTGTTCACGCATATATTAGATTAACATGAAAGCCAGAAACATGTTTTCACAGGTCAATTAAATAGTACAATAAAAATTATCGTATCCAGGTCCGTATGCAGAAATCACAGATTCATGTTTTTATAAAACAAATACCTGAATATCCCTTGTACAAACATAGTTAATTAACAGCGCGCGTGAACGAGAGAATATAGTTAGTATAATACACAGAATGTGTGTAACTTGTTAATATTTATATTTTTGAAATATTTAGAGTATTCAGGACATAAGACCCCAAATATACCTGCGTTGTATATCTTTTTTTAATCTTCTCTAGAAGACATTTATTTGAAATATAATCTTCACAGACGATTTTGACCAGTTTTAACAGCATTATATATAAGTATTAAAACCATTGGAAATAAGTAACTTCTATCGCTTTAACGGGTAATCTCAGGTCATAAGTTCGTGTGCAATATATTAACAATTCATTTGCTATCTAATTGTTTTCTTAACTCGCATTTATATATTTTTACTCCCTATGTTATTTTTATGTATGATCTGAATTAAATTGAAATCCTTTTAACAGTAAATTGTGTATAACATAAAATATGATATGTAAAACATGACCGTTTGTTATGAAAATTAATGCAAATATTACCTTACATAGAGGATAGTTCTTAATGTTTAGGAAGTAAATTATATATTTATCAATTTAGAAATAACATATTAAAGTTAAAAACGCACCTGAGTTCTTCTTCAAATTTTTCACAATATCTGGAAACGTTCTCCTGCTCCTTCTCGCTTAATACACCACCTTTCATCAGATCTTTCGTTTCCTTCAAGTATGTACTAGCTTTTTCAAACTCAGATTGTAAATGATATAGCCTACCCCTACAGAATTTGAACGTCAGCTGTTTTCTTGGAGTAGATATAGGTATGTATTTGTATGCACTTCTAAGAACTTCCTCAGCTGCCACGATAGTTGAAAGGCTCATCATATCAGAATCAAGAACTTCAAGTTTGTATGTGATATGCAAGTAGTCGCCTGCCTTGTAGAGTAGGAATAACAATGCGCAGTACATTTCAAAGTCACCGTCTTCGTCGGGAACTGGGAACATGTCGCAACCAATATTACATTGTTCCAGAACTAATTCTTGGTTCGTTTCGCTTTTGTCTCGTAAATATAACCTCCGATGAAGAAAGAAGTAACTATAATGTGCCAGGATTTTTGCTGTTTTATCCTCGCATTTTTCACTCAAGTACTTTGCTTCGCTTGCAAAGTCTTTAGCACTTTCTATGTCATTTTCAAATTCCGCAGTCGTTGCCATTTTACTATAATAAACTATTTCAGCTACAGTTCTGTCAAGATTGTCCGGTATTACAGCAACCATGTTTTCGAGAATCGATTTTCTTTTTTCACATTGGTCCATTTCGTATGTTTGGACCTGGAACCAAGTACATATTGCAAACTTATCTACAGCCTCTTGTTCCCCGTTCATCATTTCCGTTCGAAATGCATCCGACAAGAATTCATAGCAAATTCTGAATGATTTGTCCTTTTTAGAGTCCACAAACTTTTTAAAGGATAGCCACAATTTTCCAATCCTTTTCAAATCTCTTTTGCATCCTCCAGAAATTGTCTGTATGTGTCCTAAATATACCGTTTTTAGAAACTCTGCTAGGTACAAGCGTTTCTGTTTTTCCAATGAATCCAGAATGTACGTTATCGAAAAAGTATGGAATACTGTCTGAAGATAGCCAATAAGAGCATTGAATACATAATAAATAGTAAAAACATCTACTACTTTAATTCTTTGTATGTCAGTCTCGAAACGTATGGTTTCTTTTGATGCCATTTTTGTCCTCGATTTGATAGTTTATACTTTTCTTAAACTAGAATTATTTTCTTCACCCAAATATAAATGACGGTAGACGGCATTCACACCTGCATGTAGACTGAAATGTACGTTTGTATGCATCCGCTGTCATTCGGGCGACGCTTTTCTTCATTATACTTTTTTTCAGTTTCGATACTACACTATTGTCCCCTTTTTTTCCTGAAAATGATAACCATTTGCAAAACTCAACGCTTTTATAAACTTGCTACAAAACTGCTACAGGCATATGAATTCAAGATAAGATAAGATAATATTTATTTAACGTCGGTTACAGATAAAAGTTACAACATAAGCTTGAAACTTGTATCCGACATACATGTAAACATATTATCATATAACATAAAAACAAACAAACTGTAAATAAAAGCATCATTAAGACATACTAAAATTAAGATCTTCAGATTAAAACCTGAGTATCAAACTTAAAAAAATTAATTAAAAGACATATATTAAATCATAATGATAGAGGTAAGCACAGAAATTACTTAAGAAATTCATTACTAAAAGATACTCAAAAACAGTGAAAAATGAAGACAATTTTATACAAAAGCTAAGACCTGTGTAGTAACTGCTGGTTTAAAAAGGAGTTTAAAACTACATCTACAAAAACTATAGATAGGACTTGCGAAATAAAAATTTTCATAAACAGATTTAGGTTAAGTGAGCAGCTACCATTCAAAATAAGATATGATAGCATTGTTTATACAAACAGAAATACATATATCACACATGCAGAGTAGCTAAAACTAAAATAACTAGGACATTTGCTAAAACATGCAGCTAAGACAAACTAAATATAAATAAGATACAATGCAGCCAAGACAAACTAAACATAAATAAGATACAATGCAGCCAAGACAAACTAAATATAAATAAGATACAATGCATCCGAGACAAACTAAACATAAATAAGATACAATGCAGCCAAGACAAACTAAACATAAATAAGATACAATGCAGCCAAGACAAACTAAGCATAAATTAGATACAATGCAGCCAAGACAAACTAAACATAAATAAGATCTAAACATAAATAAGATACAATGCAGCCAAGACAAACTACATGTATATATAAATAAGATACAATGCAGCCAAGACAAACTAAACATAAATTAGATACAATGCAGCCAAGACAAACTAAATATAAATAAGATACGATGCAGCCAAGACAAACTAAACATAAATTAGATACGATGCAGCCAGGACAAACTAAACATAGATAAGATACACTGCAGCCAAGACAAACTAAACATAGATAAGCTACAATGCAGCCAGGACAAACTAAACATAGATAAGATACAATGCAGCCAGGACAAACTAAACATAGATAAGATACACTGCAGCCATGACAAACTAAACATAAATAAGATACAATGCAGCCAAGACAAACTAAACATAAATAAGATTAAGCAAAAATCAAAATCAGCAGAATCAAAATCAGGAGGGATGCATGGCAGGGTTAAAGCAAAAGAAAGAATACAGGAGATCCGGATACCCAATGTTTTAGGTCGGATCCAAGATATATACACAAGTAATCACACGCTGTTGAGACCGATCAAAACAATAAACTGACTGCTTAAAGTTTTCCATGTTCAGCCCCTTGTGACATTGACCTTTGATGGAGTGACCCCAAAAACAATAGGGGTCATCTACTCTGTAAGTTCTATTATCCTATGAAGTCTCAACATTCTGGGTCAAGTGGTTCTCAAGTTACTAACCGGAAATTGATTTCCATGTTCTGTTCGCAGCGACCTTGACCTTAAATAGAGTGACTCCAAAAACAATAGGTGTCATCTATTCTGTAATTCCCCCTATGGAGTTTCAACATTCTCGGTCAAGTGGTTTTCAAGTTACTGACCGGATTTACTTTTCCATGTTCAGGCCCCTATGACCTTGACCTTTAATGGAGTGACTCCAAAAACAATAAGGATTATCTATTCTTCATGTCCAATCATTCTATGAAGTTTCAATATTCTGTGTTATGTGGTTCTCAAGTTATTTACCGGATATTGTTTTCCATGTTCATGACCTTTTGACCTTGAGCTTTATTAGAGTGACCCCAAAATCAATATGGGTCTTTTTTACTTTGCATGATTAATCATCCTGTGTAGTTTCAACATTCTGGGTCAAGTGGTTCGCAAGTTATTGATCGGAAATAGTTTTCAATGTGGACTTGACCTTTGATGTAGTGACCCCAAAAACAATAGGGGCTGTCTACTCCATAAGCCCTGCCACCCTATGAAGTTAAAAGGTTCGAGGTCAAATGGTTCTTCATTTACTGATCGGAAATGAAGTGTGACGGACGGACGGACGGAAAGACGTCCGTTCCTACATATTGGTATTTATGTGGCTACTCTTCTGTACTCTCTATTGTTCTTTTTGCCACGTAAAAGAAAAATAGCCACATAAAAGCATTACGGAATGAATGACATCAAAGAAAAAGTACAGTTACCTATTATTCATATAGCCACCTAAGTATGTAAATGTGGGGTCGGACGAACAGACAGGGGTTCGACATTCAGTGACATTATATACATGAAGATTAATCAATAGAGACAATTTGGTATGTATTTTGTATTTCATTTACGCCCTTAAAGGACATCAATCGCCTACTGTATTCACAAAATGGAATACAGTGTCAGTCGCTAATAAGAGTTCAGATCAAATATCAAAATTGGCAAGTCGGCATACAGTGAATGTTTTTACAGTCCAGATAAGAAGTAATTTTTTTCAAAACCGCAACAGTTATTTAACATTTTACTTAAATATTTCAGAAAACAACATGGTATATTGGATTACAAATCAATTTGATGTGATATTCATCGGTTTCGTGTCTTGGTGGAGTAAATTGTCATGCACTGAGTGTGATCAGTCAACAATTTGTCAGCATTTTGTAAACATTACTTGTCTGTTTCATCTATTTTATCACCACATACACATAGTCATGTCATACTTAACATTTAACTTTTAAATACACACACCGTGTAAAGCAAAATAATTTCAAGACGATTTGTTTCCTTCGGCCTGTCAGTTGTTTTATTTGATCTGTCGAAACAGGAAGAGGGGGAGTACATTCATTTATAGGTGTGTGGTAATATCAGCCAGTACACTGACACGGGCATTATTTGTAGAAAGAAACAGTAACTGATCAGCGGACCGGCAAGTGTAAGGCAAGATAGGTACAGATCAACATTCATTCAGTGTGTATTGTATCTATATCCATGCTGAATTTGTTCATGAGTTATAACAGAAGCCTTTAAATGTACACCAGAATGTTTTATACGATTTACATTGTGGACAATTAATTTTTGTAAGAAAATGTATTTCAATTTAGTAATATGTAACACGTATCTTCTACATTTTCTTTAATTAAAGATCATATCTGGTGTTATCCTGTGCTGAGATGTGAAGTCTGTTTTTCAGCGAATGCCGTTATAAGAACGAATTCATGACCTTGACCGACCCATGCCACGTGACTTCAGTTTGCAAATCAAACTACTTGATAACGCATTATAGATACTTTATCAAAATGAAAGATTTATGCAACACTCTGCCTGATTGGACGAGAGTGTCAATTTCTTTCACTCTGCTGATTGTGCTACGCTGAGTGAAATGTAGACAAAGCGTTTATCCTAAACTACGCTGTTTACAGTTTTAAAACTAACTTTCGCTCAGTATATTTAGCAAGAATATTGATATATCTCAAAATGATAAGTAAGTTTAATAAACATGATAAAAACCTGTTCAAATACCAACATATATCAAATTAAAGAAAGAGCTGAATACGGTCTGCGTATCACATGAATAAGGGTGTGATAAGAGTCATCTATGTAGAGAAGTGCTTTTTAAAAGATTTTCCTTGTTACAGTTGTCGTCTGTATATGAAAAGGTTTCTTGCTTTTGTGACTTATTCAGATTGCATATTAAAATGAGTACTTGTTTGCTTTGATATATTCGTTATAAATTATTTAACTGATTTATTATATATGAATATTTTTCTTTAGTATGGTATGCAAATATCGAACTCAGTTGAAATCTTATTATGTATATGCTATATAATGACAGAATCTCATTACATTGAAATAAAGGTACGCTGCATACAGTTTAAATACGTGATATGACTACGGTCAAACTTTGCTTAAGAAACAGAAATATTGAAATAATTACAGTTGTATGTGTCCCTTGACCTTTACATTTTTATAGGTGACGTCATTGTCCAAAGATTCATGAATAGCGAATATGCATTTGTTAAAGCGGGATCAGTTGGCCTATTTTAGGGGCCGCTATATTCTCATCAAACTTGATTTGTAGCATCTTTATTAGGCCTGCAGCCAACTTTGTTCAGTTGGGACATTTGCCACCTTTTAGGGGCTGCTAGAGCTAAAACTAGAAATGCCTTTAGACAGCGTCTCATGAACAGCTTGATGGATCTTTGTCATACTTGGTCTGGGGCATCATTATAAGGTCCTCTTCCAAATTTATTTATATAGGAACTTGGGCCCTATTAGGGACCACTATAGCTAAAAGTAGATATGCCTTTCTTCGCATTAACCACTAAAATGTAATGGATTTTTATGAAACTTGGTGTGTATCTATATCGTAAGGTCTCCTGCTATTTTGTTACAAATGAGGATAGGGACCAATTTAGCTAAAAATATAAACACTTTTAATGACCTCTTCTCATGAACCACTTGATGAATCTTCATCAAACCGCTGCTGTAATTATTCGTCTAAGGATAAACGAAACAAAATTGCAACCCTACGAAACCTTTGTGAAAAATTAAGAGAGAACCATTTAAATTGTTAAAGTGCGGTGTTTAGTTTTGCAATTTGAAAAATGTTAGATGAAAGATGAATGTTAGATGAAAATTTCTTTCCTTATTACAATTCGCCGACCATCTTTTTTAAAGGTATTTCTTGTTTATCTTGTTCAACGGTTGACTTGGCTGGTGTCGGAAATTTGAACAGTTACACTCTAACGGAGAGTCACGACACTATAATTGAATGTTATAAATTACATGAAACTAAGTGATGCCTATCCCAGATGATTATGATCTAAAAAGTGTTCTGAAAACGAGTCTTACCTTATTTTCCATCAATGAACCATTTAACTCAAAAGTGCCCGCAAAAAAATCCTGAAAAAAGTCCTTGTCTAAATAGATTATTTTCCTGATTAAAGTATGTACAAATATCTAAACCATAATTTTACAAGTTGAAGTCAACCTAATCGATATTTTCACAAATTAAACAAAGTTGTATGTCAGGTTTGAGCTTGTGACGATTATGTTATAAATCCTCTTACTCTTACAAGATTTTTCAATAAATTGACCGAGGCGAAGCCGACAGACTGTTTGTGTGTGATTTCACTTATCTTATGCAAACATTCAGTATTAGATTTTATTAGGTGTCTCGTAACGATTCGACATTTTCCATTGATTTCCGAACGGCAGCGACGAAGTTTAAACAAGTATGGACTGCACTTCCGTCCATCAGAAGTTTGTCATAGTCTCGAGACCAATTTCGGTTAAAAGCAAGAAACTATGGCAGACATCGTATCTACCGTGAAAACATGTTAGACACCAGTTCAGTCAGGGAACATTGGTAAACATCGTTTCTACCGGGGAAACATGAATAAATATTGGTTCAGTTAGGAAATCAAAGTAGACATCGATTCTACTGGGAATTTATGGTAGACATTGGTTCACTCAGGGAACTGCGGTAGACATCGTTTCTACAGGTGAATTCACGTAGACATAGGTTGTACAGGGAAATCATGTAGAAAACGCCTACTAGTTACTATGGTAGGCATTGCTTCTACCGGAGAATCCTCACAAACATCGTTTCAACTGGGCTAATTTACGATAAACATTGGTTCAGTCGAGAAGCCATGGTAGACGTTTGTTCAACCAGTGAATCATAGTAGACATCGATTCAGTCACGGAACCATGGAAAACATCGTTTCTACCGGAGAATCATGGTAGACATTTATTAATTCAGGCCGGAATCATGATAGATATCGGCTCTGCCGGGTAATCATGATAGACACTGTTTACGGGGGGATCTTGCGGGTAGACATCGGTTCTACCAGGGAATCATGGTAGACATCGATTCAATCAGGAAACCATGATAGTCATCGGTTCAAGCGGTGAATCATGGAAGACATCAGTTCAATAAGGAAATTATGGTAGACATCGGTGGTTCGACCGCGGAATCATTGTATACATCGGTTCAATCAGAGAATGTTGTAGACATCGGTTCAATCAGAGAATGTTGTAGACATCGGTTCAATCAGAGAATCATGTTAGACATCGGCTGTAATGGGGAAGCATGGTAGACATCGGTTATAGCATTAAACATACTAGATAATCGATTTTTCTTGTCGTTCCACAATTAAGACAAATAACAAATATCTGATAAATCAGATACTATACAATTAATGCCTTTTGGTGAGGTCGATATGTGGATTTATCGACCGATATCAACCTCGGGCAGCCCGAGGTTGATATCGCTTTTATCAGGTCGATAATCCACATATCGATCGGTCTTAAAAGGCAACAATTGTTTTATTATCAAATCCAGTCTACTCATAAATATAAACTTTAAAAAATGATATCTGTCATTTTTGTGTACGACGTCGCATTCTTGCATAAAAACTACTTTTTTCACTGGATCCGCCCATGTATAAACGGGAGAAAAATCGTGTGCAAACAAGGCAGTTCACGTGCTGTTAATACATGATTTTTATTTTTGAAATGCTTTGCCAGGGACGTATGTAGATCTATGTATTTCTGCGCAGACTGATATTTGGCATCTGCATCTTGTTTCTTCCATAATAACCTCTTCTTGTAGCATTTTAGATACAATGCAATCCATAGTATGTTTAGCTGTATCAGTTTCCATCCCCAAACGTACTGCCCCCATCAATGTACGCTCTAGCTTCTCTTAGAGTTTACTCCCTTTACAAAGCGTCTGTTCAGTTATTGTAAATAACTGTGAATAAATAAGTATCGCGTGTAACTTGTGCTATTGTCCGTTTTTAGGTATTATATTAATGATTTTTGTTAGTATCAGTCGGTTTGTTTTTACCTGATTGTTCGCAGAATTCATATAATAAACCTCGAAAGCTAGTCATTAGCTTCGTACTCATCCGTACTCTGTTTGTTCGTACTCAAAATAATTCGAATGTAAAGTTGTTACTCTTAAAACAATTGTGTTCCTGTTTATCAAATTTTTAAGTTATATGCAAAATTATGTGTAATGTAACGTTTGTAATAACTAAAAATAAAAATAAGATGCTCAAAAACCTTCAAATCACGCTTTTAGTAGTGTTGTTGTTATGTGTGCCCCGGTTATGGATATTTAAAACATGTTTACCGTTTCCAAGAACAACAAGAATGGTAAATAAAAAATGTACCCGAATCGTCAAGTCATCACATATGAAAACAATGCATTTAGTCGTCGTGTAATGTTTTTTTATGCAAGAATAGCGACAATACACGTTTGTTTTGTGTATTAACGCCTGCAGAAGCCCTTGGGATATGTTTGTGACCTCGACCTTCGGTCTCGGTCACAAACAATCCCGCGGGCTTCTGCAGACGTTAATACACAAAAAAACGTGTATTATCCCTACATTGTTCTGACGTCAAACAGTGATGACGTCACAGCTGGAGGTCAATTGATACGTGTTTTTGGCTCCGCCTTCGAGTCAATACGACTTTTATCATTGATCATGTGACCACATCTAGTCCAATGGAAAGAACGATCATTATAGATTTAATAATAATAATACATGTATTTATGATCACAGTGGCATAAGTAGGCCTTCGGCCGTATGTAAAAAAAAACAGTCAAAAGGTGATCATCCGAAAATGATAAAATCGTCGCAAAATACTGCTAGTGGTATGCTTTTGTTATTTATTACCCGTGGGAGTAAACCCAGCCCACTCCAGAGTTATTCACTCACTACACAGTGTGTCGTCTAAGCTCCCTGAAATTCCAGGATCCGAACCCATTCATTCTAGCATGCCAAGATTTTATCATTTTCGGATGATCACCTATTCTGCAATTGCTATTTATTTATTTTCTTTTAATGGGTGAATGCATATCTGAGTGATTTTACTTTTTATGATTGTATACATATTTTTTTTTCTAATTAAATGGAGTGTTTGTCAAGAGTGAATGCTGTATTTAAATGTTCGTCATTCTAATTTTGTCTTATATTATAATTAGATAATCAGTTTTGATCTATTTTTGTGTGTAATATTACAGAAGGCCACATTGAACTTAAGATATTTAATATGTTCTAACACTGTTATATATCTTTATGTGTTACCTTCTTTAAATAAAGTTATTATTATTATTATTATTATTACTTCGCGAACTTCCGTATACTTACTTCGTCAATTTCCGTGACGCCAGCGTCATGACGTCAGAGTTAATGTTATGCCAACAGTAACTATTAACAGTATCACACAGCGTAACAAACACAGATCAGTGATTATGGATGAAAATTCTAGAAAACGGCGAGTAAAAAGGTATAATGCCTACTAGACGGCCATCATTGAAAAGGTAAACTGATAGTTGTATGCACTATAGAACATTTATTTAATGTAGATCTCTTGGTATATGTTACAATCAAGGACAAAAACTGAATAAGTGGCGCGGTATTTGATACCATGTCACCTACTATGGTCTTTCGGCTAAGAGATTGCTATTTGTTAACACTGAAAATAAGAGATTATGAAACAGGAAAACAAAAAGTTTGAACTAGAATCTACCACAATAATTTAGAAATATTTTTGATGAGAAAAGTTGAACATATTAACATACTTATCTTCCGATAAAAAAAGCCCTACATGGTTTGTCGGCATAGGACTGATAAAAACAGCGTTATATATTTACACAGGAATGGGAAAACAGTATTATTTCTCGTAGGAAATGCAGTTTATATATATATTTTCTGCTTTTGACTTACTTCTGTATGGTTTTAGTCGTTTCACGACTGACTTGTTGTTTCTAAATCTGAATGCACCCTCACCCCACGATTCATTTCAGAAAAAAAAAAAGAATTACTGAACATAGGGACAGTCTTTTTTATGTAGATGATTATTTCGCAACTGATTTGTCGTGTGGATTATTCCTTTGACTACTAGAAATTTTCTGAACATGTAGTGTTCTGGAATGACAACTCAAAAGAATATTTCTTTTTTGTAAAGAGACTACATGTTAAATGTGGAAATACTACATATTTCAACACACACGCTAAAAATGAAATTTCCACTATCGACGAATAACGTGTTTTTTTTATTATCATTATTATTTTTTATTATTATTTTTACTTTTTGTCTTTGCATTTTCTCGAGACTGACGCTATTTGGTATGTAGGGATGGGAATTGGGGAGGGGGCGGGGGATAAGAACTATTTGACTATTTGAGTCATTTGCAAATATACTATCAAAAATCTGTGACTATACCTTTCAAGGCGTATCTCAATAAACATGTACATATTATATGTTTTCCAGTGAATTTCGAAATATTAGAGTGAAATATATCTGGTATTTTCACAGTGAAATCATTGCATCTGGTGTTTACTTGTTGAAGATATTTCAATCTTACATTGAACAAACAAATAGCCTGTAATACCCAAGTTAGATCCATCTTGATTTTTATAGGAATTATTTTTGACTTAGAAAACTTTGTTTAAGTTTTGCGTGCAGCTTATGGCCGGACTGCATCTAAGGAAAACTAAATATTATATTGTATCGAAACTTTACACAATGTCGTCTACTTGTCAGTCATACTTACATAAAAAGGGCGATAACTCTTGGTTGGAATCAGTTCAAATTATGGTCCTTGTCTACGTAGAAAATTCGTTTAATATGTTGCATGCAACGAACTATCAATCTATATCTCAGTAACAATGACAAGATTTTAGACTGAAACTTCACACAGTCTTCTCCTCAAAATTAACGTACTTACATAACTAAGTCAGAGAACTTTTGGTTGAAATCCATTCAAATTATCAACATATTTCGGCTTTGAAAACTTGGTTATGATACATGTTATCAATGCGGTGATAAAAGTTTAGTTTTGTTTTTGATGAATTGTTATAAAATTACTCAGTTACGCTAGTCTTTCCTGACATGGCATGAAAGTTTTGGCTTTTGCTAAACTTAAAATGAGCCGCACCATGAGAAAACCAACATAGTGCATTTGCGACCAGCATGGATCCAGACCAGCCTGCGCATCCGCACAGTCTGGTCAGGATCCATGCTATTCGCTTTCAAAGCCTATTGCACTTAGTGAAACCGTGACATTAGTCCAACTTGGTTGAAACTTATTCATCCGTAGTTAAACGTATTAAACGTAGTTATCCGTACTGAAACGTACCTTGCCGTAGTTTGACATGATGGCAAAGATAATCGCAATGAAAACGCTGGCTATACGTGGCCTATTTATATGAAACTTACCGATCCGTTTCTAAACCTTAATGCGAGCGTAGTTCACCGCAGACCCGCCCAGACGTTGGGCAAGTTGCCAGGCGCAGTGAAACATTTTTCAACATAGTACGCCGTACCTATCCGTAGTTATTCGCGTCCTGTATCTTCTTGTTCCCCATTTCTCACCATTTTCCCCGTACTAAGACATACACAGCAGGCCATGGAGATTTATGGGATATTAACAGTTACAGATAATTTGCCTAGCTGAATAGCCCCTGCTAGATTTTAGTAACCTTCTCAGACATTTTGGCAGGACTGCATACTGCTCCGTACTTATCCGTGTCCGTTCCTCCACAGACCAATCCCATCCGCACCGTACCTCAACACACGGACATATCCGTATGTGTGACTGTAGCTTTATGGGCAACACTCGTTATAGCTGTGTATGGTACGTCTTTATCAGCAATAAATAGAGAATATTAGGTGACTGTTATCCACCGAGTCGGAGAAAGGTTTATCCACCCGAGGCTTGCCGTGGGGGATAAACCTTTCGGAGACGAGGTGAATAAACTTAAGTTAAGAAAGACAGTAACCTAATATTCTATTTATCCTGCAGTCAATAAAATCTGTGTTTAACATATATTTCCTTTCAAAATGTTTTTTTCTATACAAAAATAATCCAGATTTTCACTCACTTGTGAATTCCTACGCCCTTTTCTGTCTGCTTGATCCATTTCAGTGTGGGGAATCATATGATCAAAATAATCTCTGAACCAAAGTTATATTTTGAAGAACATGAATAAATTTCCTGTCAAGATAAGATATGAAGTAAATTTAAACATAGCCTATCATGTGACTAATGAAAATTGTTAAATTATCACGTAGTTGACAATAATGATAGATATCCTGTCATTACAAACACCAAGGAAAATAATAAGTATCAGTTTCTTGATGTGTTCCAGATAATCAGAAGGTGATTGTGACTGAAATCTATGTAGTTGTAGGATACATGTATTAGATTTACAGCAAAAGATTCTTCAATATTATCCCATATTATTCATAAATCTATTTTGGTTTAGAGATTATTTTGATCATGTGATTCCCCGCAGTGCATTTACAGATGATTCCTTACAATAAAACATTATTTCGTACCTTATACCTTGCCTTCTGAAGACACAGAATACACAGAATGTATTATAAATCATCGGTGCTAACAGGGCATTCGCGTACAAAACGAGCAGAATGGTTTTGACTCGGATAAAATACAGCCGAAAACCACGCTTGAGATGAATTCAAATGCCCGCAGTCTTAAATTTACTCAAGTTTACACGGCAGGCAGATATCGGCCTGATAAATGCATAGTGGTAGGATAAATTGTAAAATGCCGACAACAAGTTATGATTATGCACTTTGGTTTAAAATAATCTGGCCCCGTGTTCACAAAACATTTTCAGTCTCAGTTGAGTTTGATAATGAAATTTTATTTGTTTAATAACTATTTTCAAGTGGCTATTCAGTATTGATGATCGATCTCGGAATTTAACCTTGAATTTTCGTAAAATTGATATTAAAATTTCAAACTCAGCTGAGACCGAAAAATGTTTTGTGAACACGAGGCCTGGTGCCTAAAATTATCAAATGATATTTTGATTATGCGCTACAGAATAGTATTTTAAAATCCTTTGTCATATTGATGATATTTAATATTTCCAGATTCAGTCGCTGTCCCAGAATGCAATGCGTGTATGCCTTTATTTCTTTTACTTAATATGATTGTGTTAGATGACCATATGACTGGCTATAGCCAAATATGATATCCTCATTAAATAAAGTTATAATAATAATAATGATAATAACAATATTAATAATTATAATAATATAATATAAAAATTATTATAATTATCATTATTACTAATATCAATCATATGAGGCAAATGATAACTTTTGTGGAACCTAAAATGTCTGGGAACTCATGAATGGGAATGGTGAATGATGTACACAGACGCATGGATTCTGGTTCACAAAGGAATATAATGTTGTCAATGAACGGTGTATCGTCTAGTGGTTTCAGTTATGGATGGTACAGGATGAAAACTACTCATATTTTGGAAATGTATGTCTTTGTTATACGTATGTAGAAGGTTTGAGTCAAAGGGTGCACTTTATACTTCCTTGCCATTGAGCAAGCTTTTTTAGCTACGTGGTAGAGTTTCCGCCTTAGATGTGAGAGGTCCCGAATTCGATACTCGGTCAGGACTGAACTATTTTCAGTCCTTTACATTGACGCCAAATGTAATTAACTTACGAGTATAAAATGTAATTTGCAATTTGCAATTTGGTTTGAAATAATCTGGCCCCGTGTTCACAAAACATTTTCAGTCTCAGTTGAGTTTGATAATGAATTTTATTTGTTTAATAACTATTTTCAAGTGGCTATTCAGTATTGATGATCGATCTCGGAATTTAACCTTGAATTTTCGTAAAATTGATGTTAAAATTTCAAACTCAGCTGAGACCGAAAAATGTTTTGTGAACACGAGGCCTGGTGCCTAAAATTATCAAATGATATTTTGATTATGCGCTACAGAATAGTATTTTAAAATCCTTTGTCATATTGATGATATTTAATATTTCCAGATTCAGTCGCTGTCCCAGAATGCAATGCGTGTATGCCTTTATTTCGTTTACTTAATATGATTGTGTTAGATGACCATATGACTGGCTATAGCCAAATATGATATCCTCATTAAATAAAGTTATAATAATAATAATGATAATAACAATATTAATAATTATAATAATATAATATAAAAATTATTATAATTATCATTATTACTAATATCAATCATATGAGGCAAATGATAACTTTTGTGGAACCTAAAATGTCTGGGAACTCATGAATGGGAATGGTGAATGATGTACACAGACGCATGGATTCTGGTTCACAAAGGAATATAATGTTGTCAATGAACGGTGTATCGTCTAGTGGTTTCAGTTATGGATGGTACAGGACGAAAACTACTCATATTTTGGAAATGTATGTCTTTGTTATACGTATGTAGAAGGTTTGAGTCAAAGGGTGCACTTTATACTTCCTTGCCATTGAGCAAGCTCTTTTAGCTACGTGGTAGAGTTTCCGCCTTAGATGTGAGAGGTCCCGAATTCGATACTCGGTCAGGACTGAACTATTTTCAGTCCTTTACATTGACGCCAAATGTAATTAACTTACGAGTAGATCCAAGAATTCGAAGACGAATTCTAAAATGGAGCATGTGTATGTAGTAGGATTGAGTATAAGGATGCACTTCCTTGCTGTTGAGCTAGCTTTTTATAGCGACGCGGTAGAGTGTCCGCTTTAGGTGTGAAAGGTCCCGGGACTGCAATACTCATATAATAGTTTTAGTATTCTAAATATTGCCGATCGGTGATGCAATATGCTCCGTATAATATTTGTTTTTACAACAACGGAACAATCCGGCTGGAACTTAAAATATCATAAAAAGTCGCAAAATGTATTTAAAAATTGCGCCAGTTTTGTACGTAACGACATTATAAATTGTCATTCTGTCTTTATCGGATTAAAGTAGTGAAATCAGCAATGTCCGTGCGATTACGTAATTGCCGTACTTTCGGCATCCTTCGGTCGTGACAGAAACTTGATTTTCAAAACAAAGAGAGAGTGCCGAAATCGTATACGGAGAATATGTGGGAAATGCCGGTTCTCATTGCAGTTGGCGGCCATTTTGTGGAAATGGTACTCTTTGTAGCTCAGCATGGGTCGTAGGTCCAAGTTCATCCATCACACAAGGCTGTGGGCCACTAATGGGACTTAGATAACTCGAGAATTATCATTTTGATTTACAAAAAAAAAAGAAAATGCATTAAAATATTTCAGTAAGTCTACCCTGTTACTTCGTGAACTTCCGTATAATCCTTTCGGCAGTTTCCGTGACGTCAGCGTCATGACGTCACAATTAATCCTATGACAACAGTAACGCTATTACAACAGTAACAACTGTCTAGGTCCCCAGCAATTTGCAAGAAAATTGATCTCTTTTGAAAAACATCACCCTCTAAAAACTGTTGCTGAGCAGTTAAGAATATGCAAACATTTCCTAAATGAATAGAACTAAAACCTTGATGCTTCCAAGTAAACTGATACAGATCTTTTCTCAATACAATCAGCAATAAAGATATACCAAAATACACATCTTCAAATGATTTTCCTATACAACTGATACTGAAAGTAGTATGTTATTAAGCAATAATTCATTTTTGTAGTCACAATTGTTAAAACACACACACAAAACAGGAAAAGTTTAGTGGATGTCATCAAGGAAATACGTTATAATCCTTGAAAACGTGTTAGAATCGAAATGATATATCTCAAACAGTGATTTGCTCATGAAGAAGGAGCTGCGTCTTCAAAACGCAAAAACATGTCCCCTTGTGTTTGAGCAAAGACATTGTTTCTGACGTTTTAAGTTTTACTTTATGTGAAAACCATTTGAATGCCATGTCCATCTATACAAAGGCCAGTTTGTAAGTCCTGCCACACGGTTTGTTTTTGTTGAGTTTGAGTATGAACTAAAATGGGTCATTTATGTGGGCTTTATGACCAAAGTGTTGATAAGTAAGGTTTTAAGTTTGAAAAAGAAGGTTATATGAGTGTCAAGGCCATCTATATATAGGTCAGTTTGAAGGCCTTGTCACAAGAATTGTTAAGTGTAAGTATGAAGTAAACATTGTCTATTATGTTAGATATATAGTCCAAAAACTTGTTTAATAAGGTTTGTTGAGTGCGAGTTTGAACTAAATCGGATTTTCAATGTGGGTTTCAGGCGCCAAGATGAGGTTAACCAAGATTTTACGTTTGATGGTAAATGTCATACGGGGGTCAAGGTCATTTATAAATAGGTCAGTTTGTAAGTCATACCACAAGGAATTTTATGTGTGAGTCTGAAATAAATCGGGTAATTAATTTGGCATTCAGTAAAATCTCATACGAACGGACGGACAAACAGATGTACAGATCAATAGATATATGCCCCTAGGGCATGATAAAATCATTGATTGTCTCCATACCCGTGATATAATTCCGATGCATATGAAGTCAAAACATTGGCTTCATTTAATGATAAATCATTGTTTGGGATATATTGTTCATTTTAAAAAATGTTGTTTTTTCTTCTATACGAAATAAAAAGTGAATAAAAATACAATAAAATGTTCAAGGAACAGATTGGTTGTGCCTTCTTGCCATATTAAATGGTATTCCTGGAAACCTGGTTTCACAAAGACCGGCTGACTAAAGCGCTCTGGGTAATTAATGCATTACTAGTATATGTGTCATCATAACCAGAAGTCAACTGGTGTGTGGATATAATGCTCAACATATTAAAATCATTGAATTGGTGAGTTAATTACATTCCTTCTCTGGTCCAATTGGTTGTCCTTATCATAAATTAGCTCTTCCTGACTCAATTTCACTTAATTCATTTATAATGACCTGTAAAGTGTTCATGACATCTCTTTCAAATAGTTTTTCGTGGAAACTTTTCAGTTTGACTACATTAAATTGTTCTAGAATTGGAGTTATGGGAGTGACAATTGTTGTTCCATATGAAGTCCCACCTTCAACCATACCAACACATGCATATTCACCAGTCTCGCCTTTCATAAAAACAAGAGCTCCAGAGTCCCCGAAGTCTGCAAATTTTGTATTCGACGGAACTGGCTGTATCTCCAATTGATTATGAAGAGTAATTCTACATTCAGCGTAATCCCATTTGTGTTTTACCGTTTTTACAGAACCTAATGCCTGATTCCAAATAAAAACTCCGCTAGTCTTATCTGTACTTCTTCCAAATTTGACAACGGGCTCTGTGTTTATTCGGGACAATCCATATGTTTTCCCTGAATTAAACCGCAATTCTCCCGCATCACCTGTAAGAAAAAATGTATATGTTGTTACTACCAAAACGAAACAATCGTTTATCAGAGAATCGATAAAGAAAATAACAATCTATAAACTTCTGTATCCTTCAAAACAATATTACCTCCATTTAGAGCGGAAGGAAAGTCTCCTTCAACTGGAGGACGCTGTTCTATCTGAAACAGTGCAACTTCTACTCCGATATCATTTTTGCCACCTTCCAGATACACAACTTGCACCAGCTGTCCAATTTGATGGTCGGAGTCGCCTGGTTGGTATACTGTTTCGCATGGATGAAACTCTGGCCAATGCATCCTCCCGCCATTCGTTTTCAAATCTTCAAAAGGCTCAGGATTCATTAAAACATGTGCACACGTAAGTCCACATAGGCCATACTGTGGATGCTCAATGAATCCTCCAAGAGTGCCACTCTGCTTTATACCTGTGCTATTTGAAGCCCCTGAAATATAACAGCCCATTCTTAACTGCTCATGATATTCGTTTGCTGTGGGAATATTTGGACCAGGATATGTTTCAAATATACCCTCCCTAACATCCACAGGTACACCGTCATAACTTGTTTCGAATGGATCTTCATCAAGAGGAATATTTCTTTTTGTATGAACGTATAGAACAATGCATGGCTCTTTCTGAATCTTAAAATCGTTTGTTCCATAACTCTTCGAACGTACAGAACTTGCTGTAATAATCGAAAGATACTTATGACGTTGCATAAGGTTTGTCGCATGTACATTTATACAATCTTTCAACCTTTTCGTTTCGTCTAATGTTAAAGCATTTTCTGAGGCTGTTTCACTGGACATAACGACTTTTCCTTCAGGACTGAACTGGTCGACCAAACGTTGTTTTATAGTATATCCTATTTCGTCTTCTTCCTCTTTCGTCAACAGATCTTTCACAAAAATTACAAAGACTACTTCTCTGTCGGAATGTATTGTATATGACGGAAAAACGTGGACTATTTTGTAATTCTTGCCCTTTATGTAATTGCACAAATCATGACACAATCTTAACGTAAGTTCATTCTTCCGTCCAAACTTTTCCAAAATTCTATGCAACATCTTTTGACGCAAGCAGTATTGCTGTTTTACTATCAATTCCTCTGCAACTTCTTTTGCTGTTTCGTTGTCTTGAGCTAAGCAACTTTCCCATCTGAAATTCAAAAGGGTATATTGGTTAAATAGTGTACAATAAAATTGAAATGCCTTTATTTATTTTATTTTTTTTTGTCATCGATATGTTTCACATTCATCTTATTGGCATGTGTACTTAAAAAATATACACAAAATATACACTGTTTCATACTTTGAACAGGCCGAAGTGCAGTTCTCATGATTTTACTAACTTGAACTACGTATGCTAGATTAACTTTTTTTTGTATTTTTGTTGTTGTTGTTGATGTTGTTTTGTTGGTGTTTTTGTTTTCTTTTTTGTTGTTGTTGTTGTTGTTATGTTGTTATATTCTTAGCCCTTACCCTCCTTATATTCTATATTGAACTTGTACATCTTTTAATTTGGACTGTACCATTAACTGTTAAAAGGGGTGCTTACCAAAAAGATACCGAATGGCGAACAGTGCAGATCAGATCAGACTGCATGGATGTGCAGCATGATCAGGATCTACACTGGTCACAAAGGCAGAATAAATCTTGTCAGGCATGATAAGGGTTAATTGGGTGATTTGTCACTTGTTTCCTGGAGTTATATTGGACATATAGTGACTGTCGTATCAAGATTTAATTCCATAAAACGTAAATTCATTAAGCGCTTAAAGTATATTGTGTAGACTTTTTCATTTTAACCACGTTTATTGTAGTCGTAATATTTCGTTGGTACAGAGTATTTATAACGTACATATGCATATATACTTATGTCTATTACATCTCAAAATACAGTGATAGATTCTACCTGCAGTGCACGTATCTTTGGATTCATAATGGATAGATATTGGCCAAAAGTTATATAGTTCACAAAATAATCAGATTTTGACGTTTAAAAGCCTAGCGTAATTGAATTTTTGCGCAAATTCTTCCGACAGTTTTACATACCAAATTTGTAATTTACAGTATACAGGATTTTGGCAAGTTCATAATATGATAACATTATTACGATCAGTACGAAAAGCAGATTGCCAATTTAGATCTGACATTAGGGTTAGACAATTATAAGCATAGGTATCATTGATAAACGAACCTTGTATGTTCTTTTGAGTTGTTGTCAGAACTTAAGTGCTCTTTCTTTACATACAACTGACAAAAGATATATCAAATATAAAATCTGTGAGAATATTCTTTGATAAGAATTGCTGCATATACAACCTAACTGGGTGTCTTTTGTAACATGCCCTATTGAAAGGCATACACCGAGCACACTATCAGAGACAAAAATATTTTTCTGCATTACTGATATCAAATTTGCGTTAACTGTACTGTTTGGGAACCATTTTCCGGACACATTTTCATATTTCGGCTCCATTATTCCCTAAAAAAATATTTGACATAAATGAAGCCCACACTGCACGAACTTCAGCTCCTTCCACATCCGATGTTGTAATCAGCATCGCGTTGTGACGTAAAATATGGGTTCCATGGGGCCTCAAATGGGGTCACTAAAATAAGTTATTTTTCCCGTCAGGTAAACCAGTATCCGGACAAATATTTTGCAGTGTTTTGTTGTTAATTTGATATCAAAATAAGTAATTAAACTATTTCTGCACATTTCTTTATCATTCATCTCTTCAAAATTGCACATGAAACATAACCCGACGTTCAATAGCAGCTACGAAAGCAAACCGAGGTTGACTACAAAAAATTCGAATTTCGTCTTATACGAATTCTTGATAATTCCAATAGATATAGAATAAAATTAGTGCAAAAATCGACAGCCCTGCATCTTACGTAACTTTTAGCGTGAAATTAAAAGTAGAACATGTTATAAGCAGACTATCATTATGTAGTTTGATTATTTCTTCCCCACTTGATACCTCAGCATATGTGAACTACTGCGCATACGCAATGCTATCTCCATGCCCCGTAAAGACAGAAAGTTGTTTTGTAAACGCAGGTGAGTTATCATCAAAAACACAAACATTATACAGCCTTATAAAATAGTGGTTTGTTGTAGACATGAAGAACAAACATCTAAATGATCCAGATGAAACAATTGCATGAACAACAACGGAATAAAGCGGATATTACATGTGTCCGGAAACTGGTCCTGTCCGGAAAACGGTTCCCAACTAGTATAGAACAATATGCATTTAAAGTGTTTAATATTTTTTTCTATTCAATAAAAAAGTTTATTACATTTAGGATAATTCTAAATGATTAGGAAGAAAATTATACACGTATCAATTTAGAAATAACATATTGGTATTATTGAAGTTATAAACGTACCTGTGTTCTTCGTCAAATTTTTCACAATATCTGTAGACGTTCCTCTGTTCCTTCTCATTTAAAACACCGTCTTTCATCAGTTCTTTCGTTTCCTTCAAATATGTACTAGCTTTTTCAAATTCCGATCGCAAATGATAAAGCTTTCCCATACAGAATTTGAACGTCAGAAGTTTTCTTGGAGTAGATATAGGTATATACCTATATGCACTTCTCAAAACTTCCTCAGCGGCCATGATATTTGAAGGGCTCATCTTATCAGAATCAAGAACTTCAAGCTCGTATGTGATATGCAAGTAGTCGCCTGCCTTGTAGAGTAGGAATAACAGTGCGCAATACATTTCAAAGTCACCGTCTTCGTCGGGAACTGGGAACATGTCGCATCCAATGTCACATTGTTCCAGAACCATTTGCTGGTTAGTATCGCTTTTGTCTCGTAAATATAACCTCCGATGAAGAAAGAAGTAACTATAATGTGCAAGGATTTTTGCTGTTTTATCTTCGCATGTTTCACTTAAGTACTTTGCTTTACTTGCAAAGTCTTTAGCACTTTCTATGTCATTTTCAAATTCCGCAGTCGTTGCCATTTTACTATAATAAACTATTTCAGCCACAGTTCTATCAAGATTGTCCGGTATTACAGCAACCATATTTTTGAGGATCGATTTCCTTTTTTCACATTGGTCCATTTCGTATTGCTGGACCTGGAACCAAGTGCATATCGCAAACCTGTCGACAGCCTCTTGCTTCCCGATCATCATTTCCTTTCGAAATGCATTCGACAAGAATGCATAGCAAATACTGAATGACGTGTCCTTTTTAAAGTCCACAAACTTTTTAAAGGATAGCCACAATTTTCCAATAGTTTTTAAATCTCTCTTGCATCCACCAGAAATTGTATGTATGTGTCCTGAATATAACGTTGTTAGAAACTCTGCGAGGTGCAAATGTTTCTGTTTTACCAATGAATCAAGAATGTATGTTATCGAACGAGTAGGGAATACTGTCTGAAGATGGCATATAACAGCAATGAATATAGAATTAACGGTAGAAACATCTAGTACTGTAATACTTTGTATATCAGTCTCGAAGCGCAAGGTTTCTTTTGATGCCATTTTCCCCTCGATTTGATAGTTTATCCTTTACTAAAAACAGAATAATTTCTTCAGTCTGTAGAGCCTCATGTATTCACATCTGCATGTCTGTACACACTGAAATAGTATAATGTATGTTTGAATACATCCGCTGGCTGTCATCGCCCAGGTAGTGTTTTTCTTCAGTAAACTTCTTTCAGTTTCGATACTACACTCCTATCTGTACCTTTTTCTTCCTGGAAATGTGCAAAATTCAACACTTGTATAGACCTGCTACAGACATATGAATACGAGGTACAGGAGAGCCGGATACCAAATATTTTAGGCTGGATCCAAGATATAGTAATACCAGCCTGTACACGGACACGGACATTATTTGTTTCTTGGTGAAAGAAATCGATTAGGCGGACAGACACATGTAAGGCTAGATGGGTACATATCAACACTCATTTAGAGAGTATTGTATCTATATCCATTCTACTGAATTTATATCCATTCTACTAAATTTGTTCAGCCCGCCCGCTTAGCTCAGTAGGTAGAGCGTTGGTCTACGGATCGCGCGGTCGTGAGTCCGATCCTCGGGCGGGGCGTATGTTCTCCGTGACTTTTTGATAAACGACATTGTGTCTGAAATCATTAGTCCTACACCTCTGATGATTCATGTGGGGAAGTTGGCAGTTACTTGCGGAGAACAGGTTTGTACTGGTACAGAATCCAGGAACACTGGTTAGGTTAACTGCCCGCCGTTACATGACATAATACTGTTGAAAAACGGCGTTAAACCCAAAACAAACAAACAAACAAACTGAATTTGTTCATGAGTTATAATAGAAGCCTCGAAATGTAATCCAGAATGAATTATATGATTTAAATTGGATGCTATTGACTTTTGTAGGAAAATGTCTTTCAATCAGGTATCTTCTAATTTCTCTTTAAGTAAAAGCGGAAGATATCCGATCTTAACGGGTGATAGTCTATGCTGAGATGTGAAATTTGTTTGTTTTTCTTGTATTTGTTCAAGTGGCTGGTGTCGAAAATTTTAACAGTTACACTTTAACGGACAATCACGACGCTATTATTTAATGATATGAAATTAAATGAAACTAAGCGATGCCTATCAAAGATAATTATAATATAGGGTAAAATGGGGTAACTGGGACACTTAAAGAAACACTGTTGAGTAATATGTTAGTAAGACAAAATATATACTTGATTTATTGATATTTCAGTATGCGCAACCTATATAATATATGACGAATATAAACTTTTACAAATACCTGATAACCTGTGATTAACTATAAATTAATTAAACATTGGTCAAGTGTCCCAAGTTACCCCACCCAGTTGGGGTAACTTGGGACATTTTAGTTTTATTAGAATTTATGTATATTACAGTCGCATTTATGACAAATGAAACCATTCATGTCCACAGATCAAAAACGAATTCTAAACTGAAAATATAGCTCAGTATTAATTACAATTTATGACTGTTTTGTAAAACAATGATGCATAAAGAATCAATATGTCCAAGTTTTACCTAAATTATGTCATTATTTGTTTCCATATATGCTTATTATATAAATCGTTTAAAATAGAAAAATGTTGTAAGTGTAAATAACTCTGTATGTATTAAACATACAGTTGACATAATCCATTATGTACTTATATATGTGATTTTTACACTTGAAACTGATCAAAATTTTAAACAGTCTTAAAACATAGATTTTATCAAATATTAACGGGACAATTAAAATGTGTGTCTTTTTTCACAAAGAAATAAGGACATTAACTAGCTTTTTGCATACGGGAAGACTCGGGGAGGAGGGGATGAAATGTGAGGGGAATGAAGGCAGGGTTAAGGAGATCTAGAGGGACACATGGGCATACGCTCTCGGAAACTATTGGCAACTGTACCTAAAATGTGTTGTCTGGCCAATATTTGGTGTTTGCTTTAGCCTGAATATTTGACACAACGTCATCTTTTAAAGGAGTAATTAACTAAAAGAACTACTATGTTGGCTTGACTGTCAGTTGGTTCCTGCGCTTCACCTAGTATAAATACTACTTATTAATATAAGATTTGCCGACAGTTTCTTTAAACATGATAGAAATATCAGTATTAGCCTATTAGACTATCAAAAATTCTAAACTCACCAGATTTTACGCGGAATGAGTGGGAGGGGTTCACGGAACGATCTCCCTTTAAATAAACGTATGTGACTAAAAAGTGACTTAGATCATCTAAACTTGGTATCGGGTAGAAAATTCAGTAGTTGCACCAGAGTTAAGCTAATATATATTATGACCACGCCTGTGAAATAGTGGTATACTTACAAAATATCAGAGTTTCGTCATTACTAGACTTTCTTTCCTATTTTCATTTCATTTGTGGAAAAAGATTAAAAGGTGACAATTTATAGTGGTTATGTCCAGTTATGTACAACATTTTATGTACTGTCCATTGGAGCATATCCCCATTTTCTTCCAGCATCCAGTTTGTTCAAAAATAAAATCATGGAGAACTTTGTTCTTAACGACAGTGTCCCACTTGCCCCAATACATTAGGGTAAGTGGGACACTTTTGAAAAGGAACGTTCAAAAATAAAGTATGTTGTAATTTCTCAAAAACAAATCTCATTGTATGAAATAGTAATGTGATACCTACAGCTTTGCAACTCTTCCAATAACTGAAGGTATCAACACGTACCAATATAAATATTTTGGACATGCCATATTTCACAAACAAGCACCTGTTTTATAACGTTGTTGTCTGACGTCAACGCAACGGTTCATGACAGGCCACTTTATTATTCAAAATGAAAGTCAATAAAACAAAATCATTATACATTTTTATAGATTTGTAAAAAAATAATGCCATGTCCTTGATTTGCAATGATACATAATATGCTTCAATATTTCAAACAAGTTAAATGGGATATAAGATGTATAGGAGAACCAGTTTCTTGCGTCAAAATTGACGTCACATTTAGGATCAAGCCGTTACGGTACCGAAATTAAATATCTTTAAGATCTTATTGATATACCGACCACATATAAGCAAATATATCTAGAAAGTCAGACGACTATTTCCACTGTGCGTTTCACTAGACAGGAACATAACGAGAATATTTTAATGCACCATCTGAAAAAAAGTAGGCATAATTATTTACAGCGTGTAATTTTGTTTTCTTATTTTTATTTAATTAGTAATATTCTCAACATATGTCTAGGGAAATCGATTCTTAAAATATTTTCCAATCTATCGGCAGAAAAGTTTTGTCATAATAGGCTTTAACACTGAATGTTCTTTTTCAACATATGATCTTATTTAGGGAACGTAACCAATATTTACCCCAATTTACTGAAAAGTGTAAAGTGTCCCAGTTTCCCCATTGTCCCAGTTACCCCATTTTACCCTAAAGATAACAGATTATTGGTTAAATGTGTTCTGAAAACGTCTTACCTTTTTTCCACTACAATTATATCGCGTATCCCCTTTTACACTATATTTACATAAAGTTGTTACGTAGCTATATAACTCAAAATTGCACAAAGACTGTGAAATAATTATTTCCTGTCTAAATGAATTATTTTCCTGACAGAATATGTTCAAATTTCTAACTGTAATACAAATGTGAAATAAAAACTTATTAAAACAATAATTTATATAAACTTGAAATGCATTGGAACGGGGTTTTTGTACAAATATTTTACATCCTTATCCAATTATCTAATTGTCTTATGAATCGATATTATTGGTTTTATCCACAATTTAATTAAACAAAGTTTTATGTCAGGTTTGTGCTTGTGACGATTATGTAATAAATACAGGACGGGTTTTTCGTACAATGGTAAGAAGACTTTTCAATAAATTGCCCTAGGCGAAACTAATGCTATATTTGTTATTCGTCCGCGCGAAACAGACTTCATGTGGTTGCAAGAGCAACATCAGTACATATATTTTACATATACAACGATCTTATTTCTTTAATTTATAAAAAAAATGAGAGATACAAACTTCTTGCCTACCTAGCGGGGAAAGTATACATTTATCCGAGCACGCGCCGGGGATAGATATTCCTGTCTTTCCCTAGGGAAAACCCTTGTCTAAATTAGCGTGCACTCAGGTGACGTCACATAGTACTGGTACCATTGTGACGTCATAAACTTTATAAATAATGTCAGGAAATACCAAAAACCTATTTGTCTCCACGATCTATTTTGAACATGATAGGCAAGAAAAATTATCTAACATGTCTGCCTGTGTAAAGACAGCTGTTTTCCCTACCCTCGGGACAGCACGGATAAAAAACCTCGCTAACGCTCGGTTTTCCATTCCACACTGTCCCTCGGGTAGGGAAAACCCCGTCTTACACATAGGCACCCGATTTTTTGGGCTACGCTCCTGCACCGCAGAGCGCGCGCGCGCCGACATATATCGTACCATGTCATGCACTGTAATTCAACCTACCAATATAAAAGGTGAAAAGTCCACAAAACTCCCGTTTAAGAAATGGCATATTTTCTCCTGTTACTTAAAAAAACTAAAGGTACCGAAGCGACCATTATTGAAGCAACGGATGTTTACGTTTTGCACCGTAGACTGGTTTCAGAAGTTGTTGTTGTTGTGAGATGTTGCTGGCGCCAAATTTGAACGATTGTTTTGACAGCACAGAAGTGTAAAAGAAGATATCAGAATAAAATAATGGAAAAGAATGTACTAAATTTAAACGATTGGTATGATCTTTGATTCAAAAATACATCAGTCAGCACCGTCAAATTGTTCTTTGTAACTTGGGGCCTCAATGACAGTGAGTTGGCTGGATTCGAATTTCCTTCCTCCTCACAGATTTTTGTTCGAAATCTCGCTTAAATATGGTATTCTTCGTGTGAGGTGTGTGGAAACCTTCCAACTGGTTTATTAAAGACCGCTGGATCAGCCTATGCTGAAATAGTTCTATAGGTCGTACTCCACCATCAAAAACAGGAAAAGTTGTCATATGGTCTAAATTCTGTCATTGTGGCTCTAAACCCAAAAGAAACTACATGTGATATGCATAGTATGAACATACAGATCTAAGAGTAGATCTAATAGTAATTAACAAGTCATCATAAGAAATATAACAAAACGAAAGTAGTAACAAAAAATGTTTACATGCTATAGATACTTTCATCAGCCTATAGATGGTAGGGTATATGTGCGATTTTTATCAACTTAGAAAACTTGCGAAACAAAGTTAAATATATACGCTGTTTTAATACAGGTCACTTTCTGACTACCTCGCAGTCAAAAAGTTGTGAGGCTATCATCGGGCATTTGATTATAAATAGATCTATGCAGGTACAGTCCATAGAGTTCTTGGATTAACAATTAGATACCATTTGCATGGTCAGTACATCTACAAACTGTTATGAGACCCGTTTAAAATACTATTTTTTGAAACGTGCAGAAACAGTAGTTAGCTCAAAACTTGTTTCATGGGAGTTATTATATTTTGCAGTATTCTGTAAGTATGCTGAAACAGCAGCTAACATAAAAGACTTTATTGGGTTGTATTTATATGAGAAAAAAAGCGAAAACTGACATGACTTTTGTTAACACTGATTTTCAATAAGTGGGTTCATTCGTTCTTCCACCTTGATAAAAAGCATTTATCAATTAACCACGTGATTACGTTTTGTGTTGAAATATGGACATCATTGAAGCTGTTAGGGAAAATAAGGTTTATCTGATTACATGTGCAAGAACATTAAACAGCCATTTTCCCAAAATCGACTCATATTGGAAAAAAACATGTCGCCGAGCTTTCAGTAATATTTTTCAAAATGTTCGAGCACAAAACTTTGAACTTGGGCTTATACCAGCAATATATTGACAATTACTTAAAACATGTTTTGGTATCTTATTGCACAATTAGCATACACGAGTAGACGTTAAAATTGCCAAATATTATAAAAAAAACCCATGTCGCCACGCTTATCTGCGAACTAAAATAGGCTACTTCGTCATTCTACGGCATCATTTGGTATTGGTGTTTCAACTTTTTAACTGTACCTATATTTATCATGATACAATGAAGCATGTTTCCCATCAGAAACTGGTATTTTGGTAGTAATTTCTCTTTGTATCGATGTCGCCAGAACACGTCTATGGTACCGTAACGAATTTTGAACATAGTCTAGCGAACGATGATTACAATTAAATAATCGTTTTGAAAGTGCGTTGAATGTGTAAATGGTTAAAGTCATCAGCAAAATTCCAAGAATAGGCTTGCCAAAAGAAATAAATGCTTAGAAGCCGTTCAAAGTCAGAATTAAAAATGTCGCATTTCAAGTACTATGCTTCCGTAACGCTACTATTATAAAAACCGAGCGCCCAAATGTGAGATTGGAGTTAGAATGATAAACACTGTACAGAGAATGCTTCGAAACATAATCTGTCACAACGGTAAGTTCATCTTTGTTTATTACATAAGACAATAAACAGTTTTTATATGCTTCCGTAACACCTATTTTCCGTAACGTTATGTTCCGTAACAAACTAAAAGGCCGTGTATATGCAAATGACAGTCATCAGTCATAGAAATGTTATATATAAATGGTGTTTTATTCGAGATGTTGTATAAAATTGCTGTGTTATTTTTTTATTAAGAAAACTGACATTTTGTAAGTGTATGATGGTAGAATAGTATATTTGCAGATAATGGTGATAAAAACTGAAATTACGAATCCTAAGGTGAAAAATTATGTGAACTAAGTGCCTTCTGTTATTAAACAAAGTCTGCCTATTATAAAGTTCTGTTATAGTTCTAAAAATATTTAGTATTTCTGACATTTTTGTATGGTTTTGTAAAAGTTACTTTTTAAAAACCTACTGTTTAACTTCAGACTGTTGTCTTATGCGTTTAATTCAAACAAGTTACATTTCTTTTCTTTTGAAGAATCTGTCAAGATTGCAGAAATTTTGAGACAATTTCAAGAGTTTGCTGATTTTCGCATTTCTTATCGGCTAGATAAAAGCTAACAAAGATGTGTAAATTTCACCGTCGGTTTTTACCCTTTACGATATTTATTTGTATGTAGAATGACTTTTTATCAAAAAAAATTGAAGTAAGTAGCAAATTTTTGCATTTCTATGTAATACAACTCAATGAACCTATTTTCCGTAACAAAATTAGGCACTATCTTCTGGAGGGCATCGTGGTATCTGTACTTCTGCTAGACCGATGAAAAGAAAAACCAACTTACTGAGTCTTAAAGTCAGTAATGTTTTACTTTCTTGTGAGTGTAGCCTTTGCGTAAACACTAATGATGTGTCACATCCTCGCATGAAATTGTCGGCCAAAATGCTGCTTAGTTTCTTATACATGTCACGAGAAAAATAATCTTTCTGAAGTATAATGTTTTCATCTCATCGCGGTTTACATCTCTTCATTTGAACAAATTTATTTCAAAAGCATGTTTGACCGCTAACATAAATCATGTAACCGCAATAAAATAAAGCTATGTCCCAACCTAACCTCCGTAACGTAGATTTATAGGGCACTTTTTAAATTGTCGTTTCTCGCAGACAAGTGACTTTTTGTGAGTAATTCTTTTCCGATAAACCGCAGAGGGTTCGAAGTTTTAAAAAAACATATAAACCATTACGTTACCAGGAACTTCACATTTCGACTATTCGCATACTGCAAATGAGTGGATTTTGGGAGAATGGCTGTAAATATCAATCATAAACTTGTTCAAATTCAGCTTCCGTTACTGTCCCTGGACGTATCAACTTTTTAAGTAGAATAATTGTACCATTAATAAAATCTGTAAAAAGATCCTTTGGAAGCAAAGAATGCAAACAAGAAGAATAATAGCAGACTCGGTTTGATTGACTCAGTTCATAAAACTGATTTAAAACTTATTTAAAGGAATATAGAAATTTAAAAGTTTAGATCATTAAGAACAATTGTCAGTCATCAGGAACTTTGTATACTTAAAAGTCTATTTTTGCACAATTAACACTCGATATTGACCCACTTACTGATAATCAGTGTAAAATATCTCTACTTGGTAGAGCGGAAAAGAGCCGTCCAGTCATATAAACAACAGCATCAATTTCAAAGTATGATATAAATTCTTAAACAAATACAAACTGGACTACTAAGCATAGTTAAGGTAATGGACCCATAATTACAATTTTAATGTTTTTAACTCGAATGGGACAAAAAAATGTGCGAGTGAACGGTTGTTTTCGAGCTGTCAAATAAAATACCCTGACGACGAGTTCGAGCGAAAGGCAGTGTACGATTTATTCGAGTTCATGTTGAAGTTTGACTCGACAGTCATGAGATGTAAATTAACTCGGTATAACATACCTTCCAGCAAAACAAAAAAAGAATAAATCAAATCACTCGCGGAGAGTTCGTTATTTGTTTATTTGTTTATATTATGGATCCACTACCTTAAGTCGTATTATTCTGTTATGTGACTTCACACACCGCCTGTGGAATTATATTTAAAAATCTTACCAATATAAATAAAGTTTTCTGTGTATATGAACAGGAAAAACGCATTCTAGTGTGCCTCAAATTAAACACATTTCAATCTGCATTACAGGTTAAAAGATAATATTGTTCGGTCAGAAAACGGACAAATATATCTGACTGAACTAGAAAGAAAACTTCGTGGTAGAGCCAGTACCCAAGCTATTGGTAAAGCCATGAAAGCTGTTTTTAAAGGGGTACTTGTGAAGTCAACAAGAAGCAAGGAATACTGGGCAAAACTAACTAAGCTGTATATGGGTGTTGAATGGAAGAAACCCCCACAAGAGTGTAGTTCTATCCACAGTCATGGCCTACATTCTGAACCTGAAGCAGTTCTTAGTAATAATCAACAAGTAGCCAATGTTAATGAAAATGAGGTACACTTAATTGAATCTGACCATTGCGACATGCAAACTGTATTAGAATCAATTATTCAGAATATAGACGACAGTAAACCGCACTTGCATAAATTAGGCTTAAGTGACAAAATGACTGTCATGTTAAAGTCACAGTTTGAAAATGCAAAAAAGACTCCTAGAAGTCGACGATGGGATAGAAATATAATAAGACTTTGCCTAACATTGTACTGTCGTTCTCCTAAGAACTATGAATATATTTCAAAAAGTGGGTTTTTAGTTCTCCCATCCTCAAAATTAATCCAAAAGTACAAAAACAAGGCAGACCAAAATGCAGGAATTAACAAGGACATTTTAGAATGGATGAAGAGCGAAGCCGAACTGTGTAACTTGCCTGATGAGGGTTATGAAGGGGGTTTGATTATGGATGAAATGGCCCTTCAAGATGATATTCAGTTGAAGAGAAGGGGAGATGAATTTGAACTGATTGGTTTCACTGAAGTTTGTGACGAATCTGTACATATGAAAACTCTAATGGGCTCACACGATTTAAAACTTGCGACGCATGCATTACAGATTTTGTTTTTGGGTCATACAGGTTTTAGATTCCCTTTCGCCCACTATGCAACTGAACAGGCTAGTCCGTCCGAATTATACTTAATATTCTGGAAAGCCGTAAAACTTTTAAGTCTGTATGGATTCCGTGTAACATATCTCAGTCTTGATGGTGCACAAAGTAACCGGTCATTTATGAAAATGCTTTTACCAGAAGATCAGAAAACGTCCGATACTATGCAAACAATGGTCTTCAGCAATATTTATGACCGAATGATGCCAAAAATAAGTATAATCATGGATTACTCCCATGTAATGAAAAAAATTAGGAATAATCTGTCAAAGAGTGGTCATTCACAAAGTCATAAAAAATTACTAATGTATAACGACAATTGCATAATATGGGAACACTGGTTCAAATCTTATCAATGGGATGTTACTGTTAACTCATTAAAGGTTTATCCTCAGCTAACACAAGACCATTTCTTTTTAAACTCACAATTAAAGATGAGGAACAAGCTTGCGGAATCTGTTTTAGATGAAAATATGTTGCACCTAATGCAACTTTATCAGAAATCGCTCGGAGAAGAGGGTACTGAACTTGATAGTAGTATTGAGCTTTTGAAACACACGTCTGTTTTGGTAAAAAATTTCAGGGATAAAAGACCTATTTCAAACTATGAAGATGTCCGCCTGGTTCAGAACAGAACTGTTTTAAAGTGGTTCCAAAAATGGGAGAATACTGTCAAAGATACTGATAAAAAGGTGAAAGAGAAAAGCTTGATATCATTTCAGACCAGAGAGGATATTGTGTCCCTCATACTTGGATTTGACAGTATGTGTAAAATAAAATTCAGTCAGTCGGCTGGTTCTGTTGTGCCAAGTAGAGTAAATAGTGACGTTATCGAAAATATCTTCTCCCAACAACGAGGTCTTCATAACGGTTCCAATACCAATCCAGATTATTTAACATATAGCAGAACCATGAACACTATCATTCTCGGTGAAAACACCGTATCTCGTAAATCCAATACAGGTGGTACAAGTGCTGGAGCTATGTTCTATGAGCCAGGTGTTAAGAGACAACCACTGAAGGTGATTCAGAATAATCATATACACAGAGTAGGTATTTTTGTTAATATACATAAGGTAGTCCTGCACGTTTGATTAACCAGAAGTAATGGCGGAACGTCATTTATCAGGAAAACAGAATAAGTCTGGACTTGGAACATGAATTTAATGAAAATGAAACTCTTTTTGTAAATTTGTCCGCACAGCTACCTGCACATACGACAGTATATCAGTTAAGAACGATAAATGTAATATTAGTTATACCGCTATTTATATTCGGACACCGAAAATTAATTTACAGAAATATACGGAATATTCATGAATGCCAGGTCAATACTTTCGGACAATAACTTAGGAACTATGACGCGCCAGGTATAAATTATCGCTGACTGGCCGAGTGTGTATATCGATGTAAACGTCACACAGAACTTCCTTTTATTTTAGATCTGTATTTTTTTGTCGTCTGCTAGACGGGATTGAACAAAAACAAAAATGCATTGTTTTGCATTATTAAAAAGTAATAAAGTAACACACAATTCAGTCCTCCAAAACCCAAACTAGTTTAATGTGTTAGAAAAAAAAGATAGATATACATTAGTAATTTTACCCTCTGGAAAGTGATTAATATTTTAGTTAATTATACTTAATTACTTTGCGATTATCAATACTAGATACAGTCGAGACTGGCTTAACGACCCCCTGAATTTAGCAACTCCCTGTCATATGCGACCCTATTTTATGCTCCGGACGCAATTTATTAAGAAAATAGTCTGAATTAAGCAACCCCCTGCCTTACGCGACAAGCGACTGTAAAATTAGGCTCCAGAATCGATTATTAGACCATTTTCAGCGGCGTTGAGACGCTCCCTCGCAAGATTTAACACGACAGAGTTACCGTTCGTTATCTCGCGTGAAGTTGTTTGAGGCGAGAATTTATTTGTTTACAAAACATGGCCGATGAAAAATGTGAAAAAAAATAACTGTTTTATCATTAAACAGCGTGTTAAGTCACTAGAACTGCTCGATTGGGGAAAACCAGAGTATAAAGTCGCTGAAGAATTCTGAGTCTGGGCATACATTAACAATGTTCCCCGTGGAACAAAAAGAAGGCGATATTTAACAGAAAACGACGAAGTAAACATGGTTTTAAGATGCAGTCAATAAACGAATAAATATCACGGGACCATTAATACACAAAGAAAAAATGAACATTAACCTCGGTGTGTAAACAGTTCATCTAATGGAACATTTATATTTTAAAATCCCAACTACTGCTCACCTTTATTCTCTTGCTAGATCATGAGCTTAAATTTGTTTTATCAACATCAAACGAATGATGCAAACTATTTTAAATGTTATATTTTATCAAAATGTAATTAAAGAAATAGTACTTAAACATTTTTTACTCGTACCTTAAAATATGCCTATATATAAGTATCCAATATACATGAAAAATCAAGCAGATATCTGTATATATAAAACCAGCGTCAGCAAGTTGAGCGAGACTGTTTTAAGAGACTCCCTGTCATATATGACCTTTTTTTGCTGCTTCCCAAAGTCGGTCTCTTAAAACAGTCTCGACTGTACCTGCATAGAAAGAGAATGATTTATTGTAAGTTACCAGTAGATCTAGAATTTTATACGTATTCTACAATATGAACAATATAGTTGTCTGGAAGCGCTTATCAGCTGTGTACGTATTGTTTAGTTTCATAGTTGTAGGTTAACATGTTATGTTTAATAGTTAAAATTGAACGATCCTTTCAGGTTTCATACCAGTCAAACTGAGCTACATTCCTCTTAAGGAAAGCTTGGCTATTTTTAGAATAGATTTCGCGCGGTGGATTATGGTATTCATACAAAAATTTGTATGTTTGTAATCGGTTTGTTACTGACTCTGTATTCGCTAGGACAGATCAGAGTAATAGATTACTCCTAAATCAGGCAAATATATCAAAAACAAGTGCACGGGTCTACACATTTTACCCTCATATGTTTAAAAATGACCTCGAGAAGTTTCATAAAAATCTACATACAGCTGCATCGCCGCTCATTATGAAAAACTCTGTGCGCGGTCCAAATTTTTCATATCTGTCTAGAAAAAATGTACCCGTGCCTTTTTATCTGCCTAATTTTCCGATTATTTTCTGAAAATTTAAAAATTCAAGGTCTCATCAAATTCTAGTTGCAGAAATGTGTAGATCAAAACGTGCAAAACTACCTTGATGTCTAATTTTCTGATTCTAAGCTTTTTGGCTGAAACATGTATACAGTCAAACCTGTGTAAGTGATCACCTATGAACAGAGACCACTTAGCTATAAAGACCATATGTTTTATTTCCAATTTTAACATTTACAGTGTATTTAAACCTGTGAATAAAGGCCACCTTCCAATAAAGACCACATTTTGGCTCTTTCAAGGGTGGTCTTTACCGACAGCTTTGACTGTATCTCTGTAAAGTATTAACATGATTAACAAGATTCAAGATTCAGTAGACGCATTTATTAAAGTTCCACCGTTAAACATTGAAATCTACTTCAAATTGTTATGACTTTATAAAAGTAAATAATCAAATACATTCACTAAAATATTTGCAATACGACAAAGATAACAACATGTTAGGAAAAATGTCTACTTTAGATACACAGAACGTTTTTCATACTATCAGATTTTTGTTTCAGACTTAGAAATTTACTGACACAACGGACAAATGTATACTGCATCTGGATTTAAAAAGTAGTCAAAATCATCTTCATCAAGCCCTACGCAGTCCTTATGGTACCAGATATTACATGCATCACAGCAGATCCAGTTTTCGTCTTCCTTTTCAAATTTACCACATATTCCGCATGCTTCACTTGCGTCATCATATTTATCTCTACTAACACATTGTTTCAGCTGTTTACCTTTTCCCTTTACACTGGAGTCCTTATTACAAGTACTATGTAATTTACCCCGTTTATCTAATGTGTCTTTTATTGGATGTTCCCGTTTTCTTTTTCCTTTAGATTTAGATTTAAGTCTAACCTTGGCTTCTGTAGTGGCTTTCCTCCTTTTTACATTTGCATCCTCGGATCTCTCTTCAGCGCTGTTGGTAAATGATTGTTCAAGCTGAATGCTTATTTCCCTTGATACACCAGATGTGCTTGGTAGAGGTTCCAATCTGTTTAGTACCGTTACTGAAGAATTGCTCTGTACTCCTTCATCGAAATAGTGTGTGTGAAGCATTTTAACGCAGTCTTCTCTTTTCAGAGTTTCCAATAGTTGCGTGCCTAGCTGTTGTTTAACATTTTTTGATGAGGCATCCTGACCGTATGCTTTAAGTAACAGTATGATATCGGACTTTTTGAAATCACTGTAAAATGTTTCATTTTGTAAAGCAGATGCCTTAAGCTTGTAATGGGAAACGCTCTTTCCATTCGATTTGTCATCTTTTATGAATTTTACTGTTACTGTTTCGATGTTTTTCTTAGCACTCTTGTCTAATACTTTTTTTCTGAGGGCTTTTCCCTTTTCTCTCTTCAGCACTCGTAAATAGTCTTTCCGAAACTGGGAGAATACCACTGATACAAAGAGGCGAATTATTCTGTCATAAATATCTAAAATATTCGTGCAAGTATCTGCGAGAAATTCGCAAACTTCCTCTACAATAAATCCCGATTCTGGATCTTTATTGTCCACATTTTCCCTTTCAGACCTCTCTTTAAACATGAAACATTTTTTAAGAAAACATTCTATAAGTTCACCGTTCGACAAAAGTTTTTTCAGTACGTATCTGAACAGAAATTTTTTCTGTTTCACTAAAGTTTCATAATTCATAAGACCTCTTACTGTCATCTCTAAATTTTCGAAAAATTCAAACACATTGTCATTTATGTTAGTAAGTCCCTCACGAGTATTCTGTTTTCGTGAGGTTTCCTCTAATGTATCATCATACCGGGAATTATTGTGTAACTCCGTACATGACAAAGTCATGTTATCCAGAATACTTATCTGTTGTTTTAAAATATCTATTTCTGTTTCCATTCCAGGAATAAAAAGCGAATTCCTCATAACAGTGCAAAGACGAAAGCGGGTTTTTGAAACACAGTAGCCGCCTACATATCGTATTTTTCCTTTACCAGCAGACGACTGTGGATTCTCCGGTGACGGAAATATGATATGACTTGTTAATTCGCGTTTAACAGATTCAGCTTTATTTCGTAAGATATTGCCTTGAATAGTAAACATAACTGAAGTCAAAATGTGTGTTGAAAATGGAATGTCTTTAAATGTACTGATTTTTTCTATATATTCATTGGATGAGATATGTGAATTAAATAATGAATAAAACTCTGTAAAATTCGCCGGTGTCATGTTTCCTGGCGCAGAGGTACAACACTTTTCAAACATATTCTGAACACATTCGTGCTCATACCAGTACCATGATGAGATATACATGTTGCTTAATAAATCATTTAACGCTGAACGCGCAACCGATTCTGCAGGTGTTCCGATGAAATCACCTAAAGAGTTTGTAAAATCTATTTGCATTTTGGTTTCATTTGCTGAGAATGCATAGTTATGGTCTGTGCCAAGATGTGGGTCCTCGGGTCTACTGTAAGTGTGATCACTAAAGTCAATGTTGTCAATGTCATGTAGAATGTCCAGATCATCTGTCTCACTATCAGAAAAATTAGCGTCCTCAATATTTGAGTTGTCTTGGCATTCACTTGTTAAATCACGAGTAACATGGCAACAGTCTACAGATATTGTAGGCTGTTCTACTGGACAAATATTAGTATAAAACTGATCAACACAGCTCGGGTGTTTTTTACACATAAATTTTGAATAATTCAACACCCTCAGCCCATCCGACGACACAGCTCGACCAACTGCCACGCCTATTTGGCCTGGATAATTTGCGTGCTTACAATCAATTTCTACTAAAGGCAAACTCATGCCTTGCGCTTTGTGTATGGTAATGGCATAAGCCAGTCTTAATGGAAATTGATACCTTTTTGCTATAACAACTGATGTAAGGGGGTCATATTTACAGAATGCGAACCGTGTAATTTTCAAAACAATACCTTCGAATGAGACTTGAATGCAGTCATTCTCTATGGAAACAACTGTTCCAACTAGACCATTTACATATATTTCACTAATATTTCTTAACAGCATTACCCGTGCACCAACCTTCACACCTAACCGCTTTGGGGCAATAAACTTATTCAAGTAGTATACATCGCCGCTATCTTCTGACTCAAAAGTATGAAGAGGTGCATTTATAGTTTGTATATGTTCAAAGTTACTTAAATCAGCTTCAAGATTTCTAGCATGCAGCCTCACAATTTTTGACCGATCGTCTACATCAAGAGGCCTTGATAATGACTTTATAAACTGATTTGTCTTTTCACTTGGGCTCCCATGTTCAAGTTCATTTATAGAGTTAATCAAAACGGGCTCTCTCTGTCTGTGTATACTTTTCAAAATTATGATATGTGGAAAAAAGTTATTAAAAAAACTTGATTTAAAGCAATAATCTCCGTTATCCCCATAGATTTCATCTTTCACGGGGGGGAGTTGAAAAAAATCCCCGCTTAACACAACTTGAACTCCGCCAAATATTTTGTCACATCGTTCCACATATAAAACAAAATGATATTGAATATCTGGTAAATCTTTATAACTCAGGGCAAATTCTACGGAAGACAATTAGTGACAGGTACGTGCGTACTTCACTATATACATTGGTATATATAGCACATTATGACCACGCATATATTAAGCTGATTCAAGTGAAAAACAAATGGGTTGAACCAGAAGTTTCAAAAGGTTATGACGGCCGTCCCCTGAAATAAGTTAGGTAAACGATCAGAGTTATGGTAAAAAGTATAAAGTAAAAAGTAGATGTTTTATATGCAGTATTTTATATTTACTTTTGAAATAAAAACTAAATAAAACCATAGAAAATTTAAGATCTCAGTGGCAGAAGCAGGCCTTTGGCCGTATGTAAAGACAGTCAATAGGACTGGTGATCATCCGAAAATTCTGGACATGCTAGAATGCATTGGTTGGGATCCTGGAATTTCAGGGAGCAGGGACAACAAACTGTGGAATGAGAGAGTAACTCTGGAGTGCACTGGGTTTACTCTTAATGATAATAAGTAACAAACATTCTCGCAAACCAGATGTCTACCATGGTACCCCGGTAGAACGTTCGTCTCGGGTACCATGTCGAACATCTGATGAATGAGAATGGTAACAAAAGAATGCCATCATCAGTATTTTGCGACTTTATGTTAGAAGGGCGTATCGATCTGGTCTAGTTTCCACTTGGTTGTTTGTTTGAATTGTTTAAGAACCGAGTCATGAATATTAAACTTTGTATCCATATGTAAAATACGGTTCCTAACAAAGAAACTGTTCGGCTAAAATAAGATATAACAAAAATAGTATAATTTGAAATATTCACAAAGTGTGCGTTACGTCAATATGAATGGTTAATCTGTTCAGCGAGTGAGGATGCCGACACTAAAGTATTTAGTAGAAAATAGATCCTATCGATCCCTCTACGGTAACATGCGATATATACCAAATGAGATATACTATCTAATTAAAAAATTGGTCTTCCGGCACGTGCACAGAGCGTCTTACTTCGGATGTTTTGGAGGAATATATGCTTTTTCCTTGTGCGTAATAATCGTCCACATAACTTGTCCGAACCGTAACGTCTTACACATCAGCCCAAATATGGGCAGTATTGTTTTTTATTCCAAAATCTACCTTTAAATTGATACAAACACATATTTTTGGTACGATTCCCGATTGAGGCATTGATTTAAACATATTTTATTTCAAATATATGTGCATACTACACTTTACATTTCTAATATCGATAATATACATGTTGAAAAAGGATAAGATCCAAAAGTTAAGCTTATAAAGGTCTTCTCCTGTATGGGATAAATTACAGTGAATTAAGGCATTGCCTTATTTCATATTATTTTTAAAAATGGCACACTTTGTAGATCACCCCGAGTTGTAAGCACAAGAATGTGGCACTGACGCGAGTTTTATACTTATATAATTTGAGAATAATAGCTTTAATTGTTTTGATTGAAATTTCAACTATGTTTGCCATATTACTTCGTGAACTTCCGTATACTTATTTCGTCGATTTCCGTGACGCCAGCGTCATGACGTCACAGTAAATGCTATGCCAACAGTAACTATTAACAGTATCACACAGTGTAACAAACCCAGATCAGTAATTATGGATGAAAATTCGAGAAAACGGCGAGAGAAAAGGGTATAATGCCTACTAGACGGTCATCATTTCAAAGGTAAACTGATAGTTGTATGTACTAGAACATTATAATGTAGATTTGTTGATGGTATTTGATACCATGTCATCTACTATGGTCTTTCGGTTAAGGGGTTGCTATTTGTTAACACTGAAAATAAGAGATTATGTAACAGGAAAACAAACATTTTGAACTAGAATCTACTACAATAATTTAAAAATATTTTTGATGAGAAAAGTTGAAAATATTAACATACTGATCTGATGAAAAATAAGCACAACATGGTTTGTCGGCATAATACTGATAAAAACAGCGTTATATATTTGTCAAACAATATTATTTGTCGTTGGAAATGCTGTTCTTTTTTATATTTTCTACTTTTGAATATTTTAGGTACGGTTGTAGTCGTTTTATGACTTGTTGTTTCTTAAATCTGACCTCACCCCACCCATTCATTTCAAAGAAAATAAAAGAGTTACTGAACGTAGGAACAGTTGTTTTTTTTTTTAAATAACTGAAATATTTGTCTTTAAATTACCTCAAGACTGACGCGATTTGATGTGTAGGAGTGGGGATTTGGTGGTGGGGGTAAGAACTATAATTTGACTATTTGAATCATTTGCAAATATCTAGACATGCAATTAGAGAAAGTGTTAGAAAACAGCATGGATCCAGACCAGACTGCGCAGATGGTCTGGATCCATGCTGGTCGCAAATGCATTAAGTTGGTTTATGTTGGTTTTCTCAAGGTGTGAATAGTCGAATGTGCTATCTTATGGACAACGTTCGTTATAGCTGTATATGGTACGTCTTTGTATCAGTAATAAATTGTAAAATGCCGGCAACAACTTATGATTATGCATTTTGGTTTGAAATAATCTGGTGCCTTACAGAAGCAAATGAATATTTTAATTATGATTTACAGAATAGTATTTTAAAATCGATCGTCATTTTGATGGCGATATTTCCGGATCCAGTCGCTGTCCAAGAATGAAATGCGTGTATGCCTATATTGATATGTCTTAAACTAAAGAATAATTTGATAATTGTGGCTATAGTTCTCCATTATCGCAAACAACAACGCACTATTCAGCAATAAAAAATAATCGTTTTAGATATATTTAAAGTCAGTGAAAACCGCAGCTGCGTACTCTGCTGTCTCTATCCCCGTTGTGGGTTCAAAATCCCTAGATGACCACTTCTTGCAAATTTTCTTTCGTTTTTCCTTTTCGCCTTTTAGACATTTTCAGTTCTAAAAGGTCTTAAAACTAATAAAGAAAATGAACGTGTTTCTTAAAGCCCGGGTGAGGAAAATCTGATAACGTGGATTTAAAACAGTTTTTTATGATAAAATCCTTACTTGGCCACTCACACTGGTTGCAGTTAGCCTATGCACATGCTTTCAAACAAAAATTTTATTAGATACTTTCATGAAATTGTGTTTATGTTAGTATTTCACATATTTTTCTTTCGACGGCAAAAGTCACCTAAATATATGTTGAGCACTATAAATGGTGTGTGCTTTATTACACAAAAAATAACAATTTTGATATCAATAGACATTTATTTTGCCTAATATGATGGATAAATGTAACGAGTATAATAATGATAGTAATAATAACATATTTGGCAATAGCCAGTCTAAGAGCATGATAAAATGAAAGTTCTATCCCTGGCATGTAAACAATAAAACTAAACACAATTTATTAAGAAACGATCGAACGAAATTGTACAGATAATAATGAATGTAGATAAAAATGATAACTTTTATGGGACCTACATTCTCTGAGAACTCATGAAAGGGAAAGATGAACACTGTACTCTGACTTACAAAGGAAATACGTGTAGTTGATGAATGGTGTATCGTCTAGTGGTCTCAGTTTTGGATAGATTATAATGAAATTTGATTGATGAAAACTACTCATATTTTGGAAATGTGTATTTCTTTACATAAAATTTTATGTTTTCCACACATATAGTATTTGAGTATTCTAAATATTGTCGATTGATGATGCAAAACATTTCATATAATATTTGTTTCAACAACAACGGAAAAAGTCCACCGGAACTTGAAATTTTAAGATATAGTAACAAAAGTCGGAAAATTGATTTAAAATATACGCCAGCTTTGTACGTAACGTCATTATAAACAGCGGACCCGTAATGACAATCGGCATTTTCCGTGGGATTACGTAATCGCCGTATGCGATTTCGGCATCCTTCGGCAACAACAGAAACTTATTTTTCATATCAAAGAGAGAATGCCAAATTCGCATCGAAGAATACATGGAAAATGCCGGTTCTCACTGCGGGCTCACTATCGTAAGCTGACGGCCACTATGTGGAAATGGTACTCTTTTAGCTCAGCATGGGTCGGAAGTCTAAGTCCTTCCATCACACAAAGATGTGTGCCACTAATGGAACTTAGATAAGTCGAGAATTATCATTTTGATTTACCAAAAAAAAAAAGAAAAAACAAACAAAAAACATTTTTTCAGTAAGTCTACCATGTTACTTCGCGAACTTCCGTACAATCCTTTCGGCTGTTTCCGTTACGTCAGCGTCATGACGTCACAGTTAATCCTACGGCAACAGTAACAATATAAAAGTGACGTTTAAACAGCATTGCATCGCACATTTTAGCAAACACAGAACAGTAAATCCATTTTTTGATGAAATTTCGTGGGGGTGGGGGGGGGGGGATCCCGGCGGGAAAACAATGAAATCACCTGCATCTGAACATCTATTACCTCATAGGTAATCGCTTAGATTTCTATAGCTCTATATGCATTTTTAGGCAGATTCTTGGACAAAACAGCAGTGCATGTTGATTATGTCCGCTGGTCATTAATTCTATCTTTTATGCGAGGTGGTGATATTTACTTTCATAAAAATGTAATTATGAAAAAAAAATACATTCTAGCGGAACAAAAACTAAAATGAAATAGTTTTATGCATGAGCGTTTATTTCTGTCTTTTTAGAATTATTTTTAATTAGATTTTAGCTCCGCTATTCGAAAAATAAAGGAGAATAGTGTAGTCGCCTCGGCGGCGGTTGTGGTGCTGCCCACGGTGTTGCATTCAGGTTAAAGTTTTATAGCAAGTGTATTTACATTACTGCACACTATATATTCTTTTATCCTACCTTCAAAATGAAGTCCGGCAAAAGTGTATTTAGTCACTGACCTAATAAAGCAAAATTCTATCCCTACGTTTTGACATTGAAGGCAGAATAAATAGAGAATATTACTGTCTTATAAATTTAAATTTATTAGGTTCGTCCACGAAAAAATAAAAGTAGAACCTCGACTTTTATATTTTCTCTAACATCAGCTAATAACTTTAAATTCATAAGACAGTAACTTAATATTCTCTATAGCTACCCTCTCAGTTGTCGTCAGTCATTAAAGACTGGTCTGGGTAATGGACGTAGGTTTAAGGTCAGGTATCCGAGAGATCAAGGTCACTAGGTTCACATATTTTATTAGAGTGTGTGTTCCTTATTTTATGGCAATCTTCACAATTTCCCTGTTTTCTTATTAACTACTGTCTCTATAAACATCAAACCTCATGTAAGGATTGATCTTTGTAAGGGGCAGACATATTTTGATTTTGGGTCAGGTATAAGGTCAGTGGGGACAGATTTTATAATAGTGTTGGTTAAAAGTTTATAACTATTTTCTCAGTAGTCATAAACTAACTTATATCTCACCTTGTTTCTTAGTATATTTCACCCCTTCCGTCTTAAACCATTACACACTTCCGTCATTACAAACGAACTTTTATCTCACATTGTTTCTTAATATTCTTCACCCCATCCCTCTTAAACCATTACATACTTCCGTCATTACACCCCCACCCCACTTCACCCCACCCAACCCCAACCCCTCAAAAATATGTTTTACATTCTCATATTAACATATAATTAACATCTCATATTTTTAGTATCCCTTCTAGCCCCTCCCACCCACCGGAATATTTAAATTTTATTCGAATGAAAGAAAGAACGAATAGTCCTTTTCCTGTTTACTCAGGTTATCTACATATTTCGGGAAAGTATTGCAGTGAATTCAGTAAATAAAACTAATTCAATTAATTAGAATATGTTTCACATACACGGACGGCCAGGTGGTCTAGTGGTAACGCGTTTGACTTCAAATCTTCCAGGGTTTAAATCCCGCTCCTGGCACTGGAAATATTTAAAATATCTTCCATCCAAAAAAACGTTTGTACTGGTTCAACCCAGGAAAAGAAGTCTTCGCCTGTATTGGTACTTAAGATCGAGAACTTCAATGAGCCATAGAGTATGTCAGGATTTTATTGAGCATTATAGTTAAATTTGTTGTAGCTGTTAATTGAGCATGTCAGTAATAATTATTTCAAGGGGTTTGTTGAGCATGACAGAAATATTTGTTTAAGGTCTAGTAAGCGTGTCAGCTATTATATTTGTTTCAGGTCTTTTTACTGAGCATGTCAGCTATATTTGTTTCACGTCTTTCATTGAGCATGACAATTATATTTGTTTCACGTCTTTTACTGAGCATGACAGTTATATTATTTCAGGTGGTTCATTGAGCATGTCAGTTATATTTGTTTCAGATCTTTTAATGAGCATGTCAGTTATATTTGTTTCAGGTCTTTTAATGAGCATGGCAGTTATATTTGTTTCAGGTCTTTTATTGAGCATGGCAGTTATATTTGTATCATGTTGTTAATTAAGCATTACAGTTATATTATTCCAGGTCGTTTATTGAGCATGGAAGTTATATTTGTTTCAGGTTGTTCATTTAGCAAGACAGTTATATTATTCCATGTCGTTTATTGAGCATGGCAGTTATATTTGTTTCAGGTCTTTTAATGAGCATGGCAGTTATATTTGTTTCAGGTCTTTTATTGAGCATGGCAGTTATATTTGTTTCAGGTTGTTCATTTAGCATGACAGTTATATTATTCCATGTCGTTTATTGAGCATGGCAGTTATATTTGTTTCACGTCTTTCATTGAGCATGACAGTTATATTTGTTTCACGTCTTTTATTGAGCATCCATTTTTATTTATTTCAGGTGGTTCATTGAACAGGACAGTTATATATTTTCAGGTCTTTTACTGAGCATGTAAGTTATATTCGTTTCAGGTGGTTCATTGAGCATGACAGTTATATTGTTTCATGTCTTTTATTGAGCATGTCAGTTATATTATTTCAGGTTGTTTATTGAGCATGTCAGCTACATTTGTTTCATGTCTTTTATTGAGCATGGCAGTTATATTTGTTCAGGTGGTTCATTGAGCGTGGCATCTACATATATTCATGTGGTTCATAGAACGTGTCAGATATATTTGTTTCAAGATGATCAATGAGCATGACAGTTATACTATTTCATGTCGTTTATTAAGCATGTCATTTTCATTTGTTTCAGGTCTTTTATTGAGCATGACAGCTATATTTGTTTCAGGTCGCATATTGAGCATGACAGCTATATTTTTAGGTGGTCCGTAGAACATGTTTTATATTTTTGTTTCATGCGGTTTATTGAGCATGACAGTTATATTTGTTTTATGTCGTTTATTGAGAATGGCATCTACATATATTCATGTGTTCATAGAACGTGTCAGATATAATATTATTTGTGTCAGGTTGTTTATTGAGCATGGCAGTTATATTTGTTTTGGGGTTTTAATTCAGTACGTACAATTCGTGCTACCGAATATTGAATGTTACTGATATTATATTAACAAGAACAACCATTCCGTGTACACCATACTTTACAAAAGTAGTCGTTTACTGACATGAGGAACAGTGTCACAAATTTGTTTCATTTTTAAGCTTTTTATTACGGTTACTGAAATATATCCCCCCCCCCCCCCCCCCCAAAAAAAAAAACTCCCAAAACCGCCATACGCGCGCTGCAATCGCATATAAAAGGGCATAAAATGAATTTCAAAACGAATATCGATATTTACTTAAACATGGTGTTCTATATACAATAGAGTACAGGTGTCACCCCTATCTGTATATCTGTTTAGATATTTAAAAGACTTTTCTAAACGATACAGATTTATAAACTTATTTAATATTTCAGCGAATACTAGTAAAATTTCATAAGTGCTTTGTTACTTTGAAATACTTCATGCATTATTACCTTTCCTGATGTTTCTGTAAATACACTTTATGTGATTTAATTTAAGTGATGGCGACCACCGCGGTTACGAGGCGGGTGATGAAGATTCAGAATGTTCATCTGCACCGGAAATTCCTCCACCCCATGTTACCTATACTTTCTCTGAACCGGAAGTGCCTGGAATACTTTTGACAAATGATGCTCATCTTATTTCATCTGGTATGCATCATTATGGTAAAGTACTAAAACTCGATAGTCTTTTTTAATTCTGGCTTCATGCAAAGGCCGCAGTATGTCTAGTTTCTTAGGAATGTCGCATTTTCGGAAATTATGAAATAATGACACATTACAAATGTATTGCTTGTTTTCCAAGTCTTTGTAAGTAGCTAAATCTGATTTAAGTAATGGCTTTTTCTTTTTCAACTTATTTTAGTAATTTTTACATAATGTAGTGAGTAAACAGTCGCTAAGGTCTGTTTTAGAAGTTTTATAATAGGTTAGTACTAAGACTACATTTTTCGGACATATTATCAATGGCCTTTCCATATAGTATCAGGAAGGTCTAATACATATCAGTTGTTCCAGATCGATAGTATGTAGAGTTGTTATGTATTTTTATTTATATTCAACATTCCAGACCCTAATAATAACAATAACAGATCCACTTTAGACCAGGGGCGTGGCGCAAAACGGAAGCTTTATGAAAATTCATTTGAGACGCATACGCACAAACGACAGAAAACATATCGTTTGTATGGGGGTCATGTCCGGGGTGTTAAACGTAAATTCCAAGGTGATTATTCAGAACAAGTCAGTAAACGCTTGAAACCGTCACCGGAAGAGAACAGGGAGACATGGACATTTGATAAAAAACCTTTGCTTCTAGGAAGCTCGCATCGCACAGAAAGTAGCAGCGAATTAAACACCGCTGAGAGTTCTGCCTCCTTCCCTTCTGTGTTATCGTCGGTCACTTCAGACAACAGTTCAAACAGGAATGCGCCTTACAAAAATAACAGAACAGAAAACGAAGCCAAAAATAACATATCTGAAAACGAGGCAACTTCCTGTCCATCGTCTTGTGTTTGTCATGCAGGATGCAGCGAACAACCGGAACCAATTGTACGCACTTTTGTAACCGCTGTTCCCTTATACAAAAGCTTGCTTACACGTAACGTTCACAGTTTGTCAAACATGCAAAGCACGTGCTGCCAATCTTGCTGTATGAGGAAATATCCACGAGAAGAGGTTGAGCGCTCGTGTTTACTTTATATGAATGGGGATTATAATGGGTCTGATACACTTAACAGAGAGCACCTTCATTGGGGTTGGTGGAAAGCTTAGGGGGAGACCGTGCTTATCATTGTTTATATCTTGATCATACCGTATTTCGTTTTTTTTTTATTTATTTTATGTTTACTAATCCTACCGTTTGATTTTTCAGAAGATTTTGCTGTTGATATTTTCTTACTACCGTATTTTACTTTTATTAACTTTTCTTCCTATCGCTAGTATTTATTCTTTAAATTTTCATTCTACCGTATTTTGAATTGACAATTTTATTATTTTATATTATTTTACTGTTTATTCCACTGCATTTCTAATTTTTTATTTTATTTCGTTTTCAAAATTTTCATGCTACCGCATTTCGATTCAATGATCTAATTTTTGGCTTTGAATAACTTTTTAATCTATTCTACCGTAAATCATTTTTTTTCTAAATTTATTCTACCGTATTCCGGTATGATTATTTAATCTTTTTTATTAAATGTTGGAGTTTGGTTTTATATCATTTTCAAAATTTTGTTTTCACAGTATTTCAGTTTAATAATTTAATTTCTGCCTTCATATCATTTTCAAAAGTTTCATTCTACCGTATTTCAATTTAATAATCTAATTTCTGTCTTTAGAAACATTTTCAAAATTTTCTTTCCATCGTATTTCAATCTAATAATCTAATTCTTGGCTTTAGCGCTTTACATCATTTTCAAAATTTTCATTCTACCGTTTTTCGGTATGATTATTTTACTTTTAGTGTTTGGCTTTATATCTTTTTTAAACATTTCCATTCAACCATATTTCAATATGATTATTTGATTTTTGGTGTTTAATTTCATATTATTTGTTCAAATTTTCGTTCCACCATATTTTGATAAAATTGTTCAACCTTTGGCTGTATATCATTTTCAAAATTTTCATTCTACCGTGTTCCGGTATGATTATTCGACTTTTTTGGTTTTTGGTTTTACATTTTGTATATAATTTTCAAAATTTACTTTCAACCGTATTTTAATTTGATTATTTAATCTTTCGCTTTATATCATTTTCAAAATGTTCTTTCTATCTGATTTCAAACTAATTGTTTAATTTTTGACTTAATAACATTTTCAAAACTTTCCGTTTAATATTGCAATTTTTTGTTTTATATCATTTTCAAAATTTTAATTCTACCGTATTCCGGTATTATTATTTGACTTTTTTGTGTTTGGTTTAAATGTTTCTGTATTATTTTCAAAATTTACTTTCAACTGCATTTCAATAGGATTAATTACTTTTTGGGGTTATATCAGTTTAAAAAATTTTATTCTACCGTATTCCGGTATGATTATTTGAATTTTCAAAATTTGGACGTTTTGTTGATAATATTTTCATCTTAGCGGACTTTGGTATAATAATTGGATTTTTCATATTATTATATTACTCTAAAATTTCATAATACCGTTTCACACAATGAAAGTTTGCTTTTTGAACTATTTTTTCTCAGTATATTCCTTCTACCGTATTTCGTTATGATAATTTGAATTTCCTTTTTATTTTATTCTCAAACTTTTCATTCTATCATCTCCCAATATGATAATTTGAGTTTTCGTCTTATTTGAATATCAAACTAAAATTTTCATTCGATCTTCTATCGCTGAGATAACATGCGTTTTTCCTTTTTGAATTTCAAAATTTTCAATGAAATAATTAAATTTTTTCTATTCTTTTATTCTCAAACATTTCGCTCGTATTTGGTAAAATTATAGTAAAGTATTTTTTAGCATTTAATATATGTGCCTCGTTATTCTAAATAAAAGATCAATTGTTATTGTATAGTACTTATGTTGTATGTGTATAATGTAGCTTTTTTCTTGCAGAAGCCATTCTTCGTTTATGTTGATTGTTTATAAACAGTGTTGAAAGGCGCCAGAATTTACTTATTTAAACATATCTAGTTTAGATCGAAGAACCTAATAGATGAAGATGATAATATGTGGATCAAAATGGTCGTTATTGATATTTAATTACGTTATATTCAAGATTTTATTTTAGTCTATTTGCAGTTCATTTTTCATCATCGATGAATCCGGCACTTCTTATACAGACTACGATCGACGTATTATTCATCATACTACATGATATGGCTCGGTTTTATCTTTAACATAATGTATATGCACTGCTAATAAAAGAAATCTTATTCCTAGTGGGGTTTTTTGTTTTCTTTTTTTTATTTTGGTTTGGAGTTTTTGTTTTGTTTTTGGTTCATTACATTTATCCTTTAAGAAAAGAGAATAATCATACATAAATGAGAAAAACAAGACAGAATGTCAAAATTGTAATACTTTTACGCTAACTAAGGTGACAGGTCAGTATTATCGACGCAACACTCTCTTGCACTCTTGGTTCTTCATGCATACATGTATAGTGAGTATAAGGAACGATAACTCTGCTAAGGGTGTTTGGGACAGCGAAAATGGCATCACTATATAGAGAACTTAAAATACACTCCTGAATCAGAACGTTTTAAGATAGTACAATTACAACGATTTTCCAATTTGTAAAAGAAATGAAATACTTGTTTAGTTAAAAATTTACGGCCTTGTTGATGGATTTCTGCTTTAATTTTGAGGAATATTCTGTTTTAAATATATTATGTCAAAATTTCATATATTCATATTTATTTATTTATTTGGATTTTACGGCGCACGAACACAGTATAGGTTATATGGCGCCAAACAGGACTACAAATTTTGGTTCCACATCTCATTTATATCAAAACATGAAGAACTGCTACCTCGTACATACATGTGCAAACATTAAAGCAGAATGTTCTATCAGTAGTCCCGTTCCGCGACTCGAGTTAGCTCTCTTGACAATCCGTCCACAGACTGAAATGAAATGAAAGTGATAATGTCGTGATGAGTTGGACCTAGTGACTAGCTTTAAAGGTGCTTTATGTTAGGTGTTTCAAACACCACACACTATTAGATATAATGGAACAACCTCCAGTGTGAAATTATTCTCCTGTCCACATTTTAATCTTTCATGCAAACAGGCATACAATTAGTTGTAACAAAGTGTTTTAACCTGATTGGCTACTCTTGTCTGTATATTTAACACTTCTTCGGTTTTAAGTCTCTCTTTTCCACGTTAAAACTTTTGCGGTATCACTGACTGGGTGTCCGTTAATAATAACCGAAAGAACAACATAAAACAGTACTGTAATAGACAATGGACATATAAACATGGAAAAATGTGCAATATATAGTCTAAAGAGACATGCAAAGAAAAAATACATAACAAATTAATGTCGTGTTCAAAATCCCAATTAGTGGTGTTGTGTTTTTTTGTGTTAACTTCTTTATCGCGTTTCTTTTTCTTTGGGGTTATATGTAAATTTTAACCAATCAAATTAGAACTGAATCTTTATTCCGGTTTAAGAAGTCAGACTTCCGGTCATTATTTTCGCCGAAAATCGAAAATTTAAAGACTTTTTAATTTACAAGGAAACCCCAAATATCTCATTTTCCAAAAATGGTATCTTAATTGCGCAGTCGCAGTAAAAACAGTGCTGGTAATTTTAGAAGTTGTTCAATAATGCACGGCAAACATTTTTCTGAAGACACTGCTTTACCTCTTTCGACACTCGCTGACAGATTGACTCTTTGTGAATGTGTTGAGTCGGTAGCACCGAAAAGCTAAAGTAAAATATCTGTATAATTTGAAAATGACTGAATATGTAATTATAACAGAAAGCTAAATATATCTGGCACGAAACCTATGAAATGAATTGTAGGCGGCTGAAAAATGCAAGATAATTTTCAAAGTGAAGTTTCCTTGAAGTTTTCATGTTAATGTGATTGTTTTATACATTAACATTGAAATACATGATTGTAAATATTTGTGAAACGATTATCCTGACAGAACCAAACTACTTCAACCTTGAAACAACACAAACTGAGTGATAGGATGACTCAAATGCAGAAATCTTAAATTGGAAAAGTTAACATTGCCATTACATATTACAGTAAGTAAGTATGGGTAATAAATACAGCTGCTGTGGCTATAAAAGCTCCAAAAGGAAGAACAGAGAGGAGTCTTACCAGCCTGCCAGACAGACTAGTCAGCAAGAAGAATCGTCACATGCTGCTATCCAGCAAAGTTACTCATCTTTACCAGGTGTTCCACATATAAGTGATCGTGAAAATCTTCCTGAAGGTATCTTAAATAAAGTTGTAGAGCTTTTTATTAGTAAGAAAGCAACAGATAATTTATGAATGATTTAATTGTAAATAAATCTTGGGGAATATATTCGAAGTTAACAATCTTTCAAATTCTATGTGGCTAGTTATATGGGCCTGTACTACTAGTCTGAAATTCCAACCGTTGAACATGTTCAAATGAAGAATCTTGTTCAAAGTATTGTTAAAAAAAAGTGGTAAAGTTTCTTGTTTAGTCGACGAAAGTCCCCACCTGGAATGGATGGAACAACTTATTTCCAGCCGAGCCCATGGCAGGTGTCATATTTAATTCCCCAGCATCCAGTCTAGGCCGGTATTGCTGGAGACAGTACCAATTTATGCATATTAGCCAGCACTGAACACTAGTCAGGGTATCAGCCTCGACCGGGAATCGAACCCAGACTGCTGGTATTGTAGTCCAACCAGCAAACCACTGCGCCACTGACTCCCTTTATAGTTAAAGAGGAAAGTAGATGAAGGATTAATGCATTTCAATATCTATTTTAAAAAACTGGTATAGTAGTGTTTCCTGCAGACTCTAAAAGGGGCATGGTGCTTCCCTTGAAAAAGGGCACTTTTAATGCGCGGTTTGGCACTGAAAGGGCATTCGTCCAAGTACGCTTGCTGGCATCATTTTACAGACACCATTTTACATACTATTTTCACATTGCATTTGAGAATTTTTCATATCTCAAATATGGGGTAGATATTTTGTATTATTCCTTAGATAATGTTTACCATACTTTCAAACATTCTTATTTTGTTACCAACATGAAGTGCTGGCTTGCATTTTCAGAGACAGATATCAGGTGATAATTTAATAAGCAACAAGTTTTATTGAACAACTATCAATGCCCAACTTTATTTTGTCAATCATCACATACCATTTCACCATTGAATTACGTTAAGAGCATAGGCAGTTCGTCAAATCTACATGTAATCAATGACTGTGTACCTATATCGCTGATTAAACCCATTGTTCTTCGTTGTCAGTAAGATTTAGAAGACAAATCTACATGGAAAGTTACATTTTTCTTTTGTTTTGGGCATACGAAAACGAAAGTAGAATGCTACGTAAAAAGTACATGTCGTGAAATTTGCTAGATTAGATCGTCTGCCACTATTTTTATCAAGTTTCTGCGATACATACACTAGTTTGAATCAATGATTGACTATGAATCTGGGGTTTTTTCTATCTAATCATACAGTATTACTGTCAGTATTAAGTAAAATAAACATACATGTGAATACCTATGGTTCATTGCGAATAATAATTCAAAATTTCGGCTTGCTTGAATGCGGCCGTGCACTTTCAACTTAAATTTCAGCCTTATAAAATTATTTTGACAAATTATTTACTAAAACAAAACTAGGGCCTTGCATTTTTAGTTTATTCATTTAAATCTCGATCAGGTTTTATAACTTAATCGCTAGGTTATCGGTTATTTTCATACCGATGTACGTTTTCAAATTTTCAAGATGGTGGCGACTTCTGCGTCGGCGCGTCATGAATGTGCTTTTGAAAGTACTACTTCGTAATTATTAAACAAGACATTTGTCGATTTTAATGAATTTGGTATCATTCTGAAGCTTAAATGTTTATCTTGTATTATTTTTATAAATGATACCCGTGAAGGAATAAAATATATCTTGTAGATAAAATCGATGTAAAACATTTTGAGTCTGGTCATTTTTCATGGGTTGGTCGGCGATCGGCAAAGGGCAAACATTCAACATTTTATTTTTAAAGGCCTAATGAGCGCATCAAAAATGTGCGACAATCAATCTACATTTTAATTGATTACAACCTTTTAAAATAATTATCCTTTAATCATGTGTTAACTGACCGTTTTCAATCATCTCTTCCGTAAAAAGGCTAAATGTAGCTTCTCCGCCGACGTGCTAAAAACAACAAATTTTCATCTACTGTTTCCAATTAAAGAATCATAAAACAGTAATTGATTGCATAATCCTGTCAGTTCTTAATCAGGGTCATTCACGGTTGATGCACCCACGTGTCGACCTGTTGATCAAAGCCGCTAATTGACGGTACAATACACGGAACATGCCCCGCGGACATTGGCTATCCAGGCTGATTTTGAAAGGGCACTTTTCAAGATAAATACAAAAGCCTGATAAAATAAAAGGGCACATGGCGCAAACGGGCAGCTTGAAGGGCACCTTGGCGGCACTTCAAATGGGGCATGGCGCTGCGCCATGTTAAAAAGGCCTGCAGGAAACACTAGGTATAGGCTAGACTTTTAAGTTAGTCGTATTAATAGCCACTACCTGTACATTTTGCTTTAGAGGTTCAGATTGCGACTTCCTAGTTGTTTGAAGGCCCACTAATGCAGAATCTGCCTCCTAATTAGAGCTTCAAAACGCCAGGGTTCTCACTAGCAATTTCAAGTTGCAGTCCTGGGACTCCCAAAGCTGAAAAAGTTGCAGTCCCAACTACTGACTAGACTGACGTACAGACTTAAACGCTTCGTCAAAACACAGGTCTCTATTGTACTGCCAAATTAAGTGTAGGCCGACAGACATTTGGTAAACACAATTCTTCACACAAATATTGTTAAGGTGTGGTAAAAAGTAAAGATAAAATAGGTCACATGTAGTCAAAAATTAATGTAGGAAAAAATCACCCCAGGACAACACCCCCCTTCCCCACCCCCCACACCCCTGCTGCTTCTGATCTTCCTGGACAAAATCCCCCAGTGAAGTTATCAAGTTGGACAAAATCCCCCTTGTGAAAATATCAAGTTGCCCAAAAATCGCTCCTGATAATTTTTTCTTTACTGGTACCTTTTTATTTCAGAATGGAAACGTATATAAACATACAGTGAAAAGAAAATATATAAACAATTACTACTTTTATTTTAATACTCATTAAGAGCACAACGTGTCTAAAATACAAGAATGCACAGTATGTCTATGATCAACATATTAATAAATGCTTCCTGAAATAACATCAGCGATTTTGCAGAAAAATAATCACGTTACTAAGACCGGCATCGACAGCATCTTAAAATTACTCGGACATTCATAATTAAGCCTAATTATCACTTTCTTAAAAAAGATTCTAAAAAGTTCTTTAAAATTGGTAATTAGTACATGAGAAAACAATCGGAGTTACTTCAGACACTACGTAATCCGTCGTTAGCAATTAGAAATTGTCACCTATGCAATCACACCGACAATCACATGTATTCGAGTTGATCTGTCTCGCGGTGAAGTGGAAATGGGCAACGCTGATTGGCTGTACGCGGCTATCGGTGACAAGCGAGTAACTCCGCCCACATATTTTGCTCTCGAGTCAAACCTTGTGTATTCGCAATTTATGTAATCAATTAATTTTCACTGCGTCTCACTGCAGAAACGTGCGTCCGGGGACTCCCAAGCTGCAATAAACACACGTATACCGGGACCAATTATGCGTACAGGGACGCCGATTTCGGCGTTTCCGAGAACCCTGAAACGCATACCCACATTTGTCGCTAACTTGCCCATTTGTTTTCTTTAAGCAAACAGATCTGCCAGTTCTCCAAAAGTATTTAATATCTCTAACTTTGAATAACTTGCCTCACATTTTACCTGCAATTTTGCCTTGTTCTCCATTAAAAAGACTCAGAGCAAATCCGCCAGTTGTTGAAAATAAGTCATCTGACTTTGCATCACTTGCCCCACATTGCTGCAGACTGGATACCTCACATAGGATGTAAATCAATAGATTTCATTTGCTAGCTTACAGAGGGTCAGTGGTCCTACACTGGGGCCTGCTTATGTCTGTAATAATGCCAGAAGGGGCATCCATCGTCTTCTTCCACCTCCAAAAGCTGGATCCAATTTTTTTTTTGTATGACTTAAAACCCAACAAGACAGGTAAATTATCTGGTGATAAACTCGATGGTCAGAGATGCCAACATTCTTGAATTAATTTTAACAGCAAATATATCTCAGATACCAGATTTTATGTAATATCATTCTTACAATGCATTTAATGAAAATGAAAAGGGTACAGAAATCAAGTTTGCAAGACAGTCTATGAAGTGACCTGCCTCAAATTGCTTGAATTTGAAGAACGTTTATTTTGTTCATTAGAATATAAAGTTTTACTTAGATACATTATGAAATTCTCTAAGTCATCTGCCCTTGTCTTCCGCAAAAATATGGTTACGGGCTAACAGACCAGGTTAAGTTATGCTATTTATGCAAGTTATACATACATGTTGCAAGTTTCTCTACTGGCTTCTAGGCCAATAAATGTATACAAATGTTGAAAAAGTTTATAATATCCTGACTGTGGTATTTAACCCCCTAATTTTGGCTTAAAATTGCAAGTTCTCAAAATTTGATGTTAATTTAGTGATGGCTTCTGGGTTCTCTGTATGTAGGCTTTATTGATTAATAAATAAATAAATTCTGTATTAAGTAGCCGGCCATAGAGATGACAGTCTTGCTGTTTAAGGCAGGTGGCTGCTTAAGACAATCTTGATGAAAAATTTGAAATTAGAACAAAATATAATATTATAAATTTGGAACTTTAGCTCAGTACTTAGGGAGAGTGTAGATCTATTGATAGCGAGGTCAGGAGTTCAATCCTCGGGCCGGCATATGTTCTCTTTCCCGATTTGATAAAAGACAAGTTTGTCTGAGATCATTTGTCCACCATCTCTGATTCTTGTTTGGGGGGCGGGGGGTGGCAGTTTTTGTGTATACAACTTTGATCTGTTAAAAAGAGCTAGTTCATTCGATTGCACTTTTGTATAATTATGTTTTATATACTTGTAAAATGTTTTTCACAGATAACATTGGAGACCCGTCAAATAATCCTTTGGAAAAGACTATGTTCTACAGGAGATCACAGATAGAAATAAACAAGAGTAAGTTAATAATATTACAAGTTTGTATGATGACAGAGCATAAAGAAATATATTTGAAATCATGTCATCTCAACCTTTTCAGTTATTGTCCAAGTTTCATGTATGAAAGAGTTGAACTATAATGAACTTAACAATCCTTCAATTTGGACAGTACCTTTAACTTTGAAAAGGGGTGCTTACCTAACCTAAAAGAAACTGACTGAATGGCAAACAGTGCAGATCTTAATCAGACTGCATGGATGTGTAGGTTGATCATGATCTACACTGGTCGCAAAGGCAGAATCAAACGTGTCCAGCATGGAAGAATGAAAGTGTCTGTACAACTCAAATTGTGATTGTGTAACAAAACAAAAACAAAGCAAACAATCAGATGACATTTGCATTATATATGTCTTGCATACAAATTAGGTGTATAATTATGTCTTTTTTTCCTTTCAGATAATAAGAATAGAAGAAAAAGCCAGTATGATGACTATAGCCATAATCATGTATGTATAAAAGGCATAAATGTTTTTCTCTTAACTATTTGGGGATCAGCCAAGAGGGAGACTTGGGAGAAATAGTTTCCCAAAGTTTCCAAACTTCACTGTGTATCAGTGTTTGCAAAAAGCCAGTCAATATGGGTATTGACCAGGCCGGCGGTCAGTACTGGTAAAAAACGGTCAATACTGGTCGATTCATACTGTGGTCACTCTTGGGTGGTCAATACTGGTTTATTCAACTTTTTTACATAATGTACATTCACAGATTAATAATAATAAAGTAATTTGAATAATATATAACTTCGTTCATTAAAAAGTATGGTGGTCACTGGTCAGTACTCGTCGATTCAGTTTTGGTCCTTGGCAATGTGTCCTGGTCAGGCTCCATTTTGGACAATGTACTTAGACTTGAAATGGACAGTACTGGTCAATCCAAATTTTTGTCCTATGCAGTATCCCTATAGTGGTCAATACTGGTCAATTGAATACTTTGATTGTATTACTTATTTCTAAAGTTACCATGTTCAAGCAGTGGGATTATTGATCATGACAGCTAATTAGTGCTTAGATAAACAGACCAGCAACATATCTATTGTATATTCAGGCCTCCTAGTGAAACCTTTAAAACCTTTAAAAACCTTTAATTTCAGAGCAAACCTTTAAAACCTTTAAATCTTCTGAAAAAACCTTTAAAACGGCCAAATAGCCTGTAATTTTCACTCAAAACCTATATTTTTGTTCAGACTGCTTGCCGTGCCAGTTTAAAGCAAGTAATGGTTATACTACTGTATTTCTTACCCCCTTTTAAGTGTTGTTATTGGGATACGGCTTGTGTATCTTTCATCTAGAGTTTTTCAGAATGCTGTTGTGTTCACCAGACCACACACATGTAGTAAATACCTTTATATATTATGACTGTGTTTTCAACGAGAATTCCCACAAAAATAGCCTTTATTTACTCTTTATTTTTTAATATTTTACACTAAAAGGCCTTTATTTCCATAGATTGGAGCCTTTATAAAAACCTTTATTTTTGTTCAGGCCTGCTAGGAGGCCTGTATATTGTAAGACATGGTGTCAATGTGACAGTTGCTATCAAAACACAAGTAAACCACTTCCATGAAAGGGTCAAGGTGTTCACAGCAATTTTTCGTTAAATTATAAAAATTATTATTTATAATACAAGTAAAAATAATTTGATTATCACTTGTGAATCAGACACTTACTGCTACAGTTTATGAAATACTTTCTACAAATTAAGTTCAGTTTAATTAGCAGTTTTAAAAAAACTTTTTCCACTTATTGTGACATTTTTGTAGAAAAATGATATATTTTGTAATCTCATTTAACAGTAAATGTTCATTGACCACTGTCAACCAGTATTGACCAATTGACCACTTCTGGCCAATTTTGACTGGAGTATTGATTAGGTTGATTTAACTACCTAAATAATAATGTCTGCATTCACCTTAATCATGCCCCAAATGCTTTTAAACGGTCATTATTTAATTGTTCATAAACTCTGCAAAATATCTTAACAGCCAGTATTGACCAGTCTACCAGTATTGACCACTTTAGGGATTATTGACTGGGGTTAAAACCGGTAGTTAAAACCAGGGGCAGTTTTAACCACCCAACATTTCTCTGTATTCAGCTGAGCGAGAAGTGGTTTTAAGTATTATTATAACTTAAATACAGAGACTCATTCTCCTCCCGAACTAAGTAATACAATGAACGTAAATACCGCAGTGTTAAATCTGCAACTTGAACACCTCAGTCTCCCACTTCGCATTCAGTAAAAGTTGGGATGTCCAACAGACAAACCTTCTCCCTGTTCCAGACTGATACCTGCTACTGTCACTGTAATGTTACATTATCTTCTAGAAATTTCCAAAGATCTGATAAGTGATAATGTTGCTGGTTTATTATCATTGGACCTATGATAATTGAAATAATATGTAAGTAAATATGACCTGTTTTCATCAAAAATCGCTTTTTCACTTTCCTATCCTAGGTTCAATATTAAGTTTGTTTTATGTAGTTTGTTACAGAAGTATCTATTTTGATATGGTGTAATAAGTAATATTGACTTATTTCTTATATATTTCTAAAATTGTTTCGTTTTAGTCACGCATGAATGGAGGACCATATGGAAAACTAAAGAAGTATAGCTCTTGTTCTACGATCTATATAGATGACTCAACAGTGAGCCAACCCAATCTGAAAAACACAATCAAAGCCGTCACATTGGCTGTCTACTTTCATATAAAGAATCGAGAAAGCAAATACAATATACGGACACTGGAGATATTTGACGAGAAATCGCATCCATTATCAGTAAGTGTCACCAAGTCAGCTTCAGATATTTAATGGCCTAATAGCTTTGAAAGTTGGTTTGGAACATTTAAATATTTTACTGCCTAAAATGAGGGAGGAGGCACAATTCCCATTTTTGATCTTCATCATTTCATCTACCAAGCATTTTCATGGTCAAACATTGTTGATATGATTCTTGTTTTTGTTGTAACCCCCTCCCACTCATACAAGGAAGTTATAACAGGGATATACTGGTTTGGTTTCAGGTTGTCTGTCCATCCATCTGTCTGTCTCTGTCGGTAGACAAATCTTGTGCACACCATCTTTCCTCATCCACCTGACACAGTTTAATGAAACCTAGCACAAGTGATCAGTAACGACTAGTTTTGCATCATGCATGATAGGTTCTTTCAGAAAAAAGCATTGCAGAGTTACGGGACTTTGTTTTTATGCCCCCAGCATCTACTGATGCGGGAGGCATATAGTGATTGTCCTGTCGTCCGTTCGTCCGTCTACGAGGTTAACCAAATGGGACCGTTTCGTCTAGCATCAATAACCCTTACTAGAATGACTTGATACTAATGCAGATGTAACCTGTGACCATTCCTCATCTTCAGACATCACATGACCTCAGTTTGACCTTGACCTCATTTTGGACTTAGGTTGCTTTATATGGGCCATCTCTTGGTTAACCAAATGGGACTGTTTCGTCTAGCATCAATACCCCTTACAAGAATGAATTGATAGTAATACAGATGTAAACTGTGACCATTCCTCATCTTCAAACATCACCTGACCTCAGTTTGACCTTGACCTTGTTTTGGACTTAGATGCAAAATCTATCGACAAGGCTGCCACTGGGGGCACCAAGCATTTATTGACCGCAGCTCCTTGTTTGTTACTATTCTATATACATAGTCTTAATATGCAATCTTTTGCGCGCCTATTCTCCTGAACCCATGCACAAAAGTTAATGAAACTTCACACAAGTGATCAGTACCAACCTTGTGCAAGTTCTTTCAAAACAAAATTCTGCAGAGTTATGGGACTTTGTTTTTTTTGTTACTGTACTATATACATAGAGTTTATATTACAAACAGTCAACATAGTTATGCATTCTTATGTGCGTCAGATTGCAATGTACTGTATCAGTGCATGCGGGGGATACATTCATCACCTTCAGTGATAGCTCTAGTTTAATTTCAATGCTTACATTTAAGTTACTAGTAAGGTGTAAAAAAATTGTTTGTTTCCGGTATCCCGACCTACCCTAAATTTTTGGCCCAACCCTAAATGTTTGTATGGCCTTGGAGAATATTTTTTTCAACTTTTTAACAAAAAGTTGCAAAACTGCACGTTTTATGCTTTAAACATGGTCAGTGAAATAGAAATCAACTTACTGATGCTCTAAAGGCATAACCCCCTTATTTGGATTCATTTTTTGACACAAAAATAATTTCCAAAAAGTCTGACTTAATAAAAGAAACAATCAAAAAAAAAACTTACCACCCTACCTACCCTAATTTTTTTTTGAGCATGTTACTGGAAACAAAGAATTGTTTTTAGGCCTAACAATCATCAACATGTTGTTGGTATACTGTAACATTTTAAATGGGTTTTTTCAGCGGGAGCCAGTATCAGAGGATTATGATAAACGTGATCCAGAACACAGGGTTATATATAGATTTGTACGAAACTTGTTTAACGCTGCCCAGCTTACGGCCGAATGTGCAATAGTTACCTTGGTAAGTTATCATAAAGTTACATGTAACAGTCGTTCTTACAGTAGAATATAATGTTTCGAATGGGTTTTTTCAGCGGGAGCCATTATCGGAAGATTACGATATATGTGATCCGGAACACAGGGTTATATATAGATTTGTACAACGCTTGTTTAAAGATGCCCAGCTTACAGCTGAATGTGCAATAGTTACGTTGGTAAGTGATCCGGAAGCCAGGCTTATGTATAGCTTTGCATGAAACGTGTGGAACGCTGCACAGCTTATGGCCAGATGTTCTTTCATAGTTATCTTGGAGAGCTAGTTAGTTATTCGGATCGCAATTTTTGTTATCTAAAGTGCAATGTTGGTTTGCTTATAGTTAAAAATTTAAGTTGCTATCTTGTAACTTATCAAGAACACAGATTTATATACAGATTTGTACAAACCATGTTAACAGTGCCTGGGTCATTGCTGAAAATTTTAGTACATGTAGTTACCATCTAATCTATCCAAGTTGTTGATCAATTTTGGCAAATTCCATTGAAAACATACAATAGTAAGCAGAAATCATTGGTAAAAATTAACTTTGGTCGTATAAAATAAGTTAAAAATAGTTCTTTTATAGATATTACTAGTTTTGATGACTGTTTAAGCTCACCTAATCATTTAATGCCCATGGTGAGCCATTAGGATTGTTAAATGTTCGTCACTCAACTGTCTGCAGGGCTTTTCATCAGGAAATTGGGAAGAGGCCTTTGCCTTTCAAATTGGGATATTTATGCACAATAATTTGCCATTTTGGGATAATCAACCGGAAGTAAATAACGAAAGACAAATTAAATTTATCTCCCCCTGAAACATGGACTAAAATCCAGGCCCATGGCACATAACAGATAAGACTAGTAACATGTCACACGTGGTTCTGTGTGCTGTTGGGCTATAATGTGACAAAAAATCGATACCAGACAAACGCTTCCTATAGAAATACTAAAATGTAAATAAAATCTTAACCATCTGTTGGCATGATTTTGGGAAATATCTCTGCCACAGTTGGGAAAAAATAGTATACTTTTGGATGAAAAGCCCTGGTCTGCCGTTCGTCCTGAGTTGGAATTCCTTTTAAGACCCACCACAATCTAGTGACCTACTTTTTCCTCCCACATGAACTTCAGGAAAATCATTCTGATAATACTTGTATAATACAGCGGTACTACAAGATGACAGGTGGGCAATTGACCAGTCACCAAATGTCCCATTGCTCCGAAACTCAATACTTAATACATCAAAAAAATACAGTGTTCATTTGAATGCTAACATATCAAACGCATTGTTCACATTGTCTTGGCATAATATATGTCACAGTGTTCATTTGAATGCTAACATATCAAACGCATTGTTCACATTGTCTTGGCATAATATATGTCACTGTCAGTTTGTAACTAAAAACTTGTACTTCTCAGTTTTTTTCTTTCAAATCCTATATAATTAAACATCATGAACATACAAAAGAATACAGTTAGTCTGTGGCACCTCTTTAAAGAATATCTCCTCTACAAGCCAATCTCAACCAAACTTCACAAGAATGTTCCTTCAGTGGTCCTCTTAAATTCTTTCAAATCTTTGTCATCCAGGCAAAATTTTGGTTGCCATGACAGCCACAAGGAAAAGCTTAAAAAATCACAGATAGCCCGATTTCAGAATAATTTTATATCAGTGCTCCTTTAGAGACCACCTACCAAGTTCCCTTAAGCCATGTTTATTTGTTAAGAAGCATGGCTGCCAGGGGCGGGGCTAGTTTTCTTGGTTAAATGGCCTTTTGTCTTCTCTGAAACCACTGGCCCAGCTTTAAAATAATTTGACAGCAATGTTCCCTAGGTGACCCTCTATTGAGTCTACCAAAAATCATTTAAGCCAACTGTAATACTCTGGTGAGTGATTTAGGGCCATGATGGGTCTTTTGGATTTATCTGGCACTTACATTCGCAACCCTAATTTTTGGACAGTTACAGTCATTTATAGAAAGATTTACTAGATTTGCCAGAAAGCTTGTATGCGTCATATATTGCTAAAGAACTTTTGAAAAACATAATTCGAAAATACATAATGTACATGCTTAGTACTCGCTCACTGTAAGGTTGTGTATAAAATTTAATACTAGGATAGGTGAGTATAGCAGGACCTGGTGTTGGTTTACAAGCTCTGTCATGTGCTTTATCACTTGAGCCGTACCATGGGAAAACCAACATAGTGGCTTTGCAACCAGCAAGGATCCAGACCAGCCTGCACGTCCGCGCAGTCTGGTCAGGATCCATGCTGTTCGCTTTCAAAGCCTATTTCAATCAGAGAAACCGTTAGTGAACAGCATGGATCCTGACCAGACTGCGCGGATGCGCAGGCTGGTCTGGATCCATGCTGGTCACAAAGCCACTATGTTGGTTTTCCCATGGCGCGGCTCACTTCTGTATTCCTTCCTAACTTTGATTTAAAATGCACTTTTAATTTAAATTATGATTCTGTTGGACATGCTTATAATGGATGGTATTGAAGATATTAAATTTTATAAAAGCTTATTAAAATGTTTGTATATGTTTTCTCTTTGAAATGCATCAAAAGGTACCAAATGAGACATTACAACAACAACAAAAAAGCTCTTGGGGAAGGCCCCCCACACCCCCTCCAGCAGGAGGGAACATGATGGGGACCCCCTGCCTCAATCTACCTTCCACTGCTGCCGACACCTCAAAACATTCCTGGCAATATGTCTCAGATTTTCTAGCGAGAACCCAACAGTGTTAATAAAGATTTGTATGACACATGTTTTACAGTGCTTTACATATGGCTGAATGTTAAAAGTTGTTACCTTATAAGCTATACACAGTGCTGTGTATAAATTTGTACAAAACATGTTTTAATGGTTCCATGCTTATGGCTGAAAGTTAATGTAGTTGTCATGTCAGTTACTTGGACTACAGGTTTATATATAGATTTGTATAAGAATTGTTTTACAGTGAAAAAAAGGTAAAGTTTCTTGTTTAACATGGGTAGTGGAGGGATGTCCCTACCTGGAATAGATGGAACAACTTATTTCCAGCCAAGTGAATGGCAGACATCATATTTCCCTCCCCAGCATACATTCTAGGTTGACACTGCAGGCAATAGTACCAATTTACCAATTTAAGTAAATCACCCAGCACTGAACTCTAGTTTGGATATCAGCCATGACTGGGAATCCCTAGTACACTTCTTTGCTTATAGCTGAAAGTTAAGTGGTTACCTGTAAAGTTTTTAAGAATAAGGGGTCATATATGGGCTGTTCATTTTTAGAAAATCTGCATTAGTGACATGATAGAATTGTCTGGTCTGTAACTCAACAATGCATAAAGGGATTTTGATATCACTTGGAACAAATGTACCCCATAATAAGAACACTTGCAACACCCAGAATCAAAGGTCAAGGTCACACTTGAATTCTTGTCTGGTCTGTAACTCAGCAATACGTGAAGGGATTTTGGTATCACTTGGCACAATATTATTGTACCCCATAATAAGACAACATGTCTTACACAACAACCAGACCTCTAGCTCAAACTCACAGGTCAAAGTCAGACTTGAAGGTCAAAAGTAAACATTGATCTTTTAGTGTCCAGTCTGTAAAATATTTAAATATAAGTGTATGTGTCATGTTAAGCCAATTAAAAAGATTTGTTAGTGTGTTTTCTTCAGAATTACTTTCCTTAAATTTGATGATTTCTTACATTTTTAGCTCACCTGAGCAATGCTCAGGTGAGTTTTTCTGATCGCTCGATGTCCGGCGTCTGTCGTCCGTCGTCTGTCGTCTGTCAACATTTAGCTTGTGTATGCGATAGAGGCTGTATTTTTCAATTAATCTTCATGAATATTGGTCAGAATGATAGCCTTGATGAAATCTAGGCCGAGTTCGAAAATGGGTCATCTCGGGTCAAAAACTAGGTCACTAGGTCAAATCAAAGAAAAACCTTGTGTATGCGATAGAGGCTGTATTTTTCAATTAATCTTCATGATTATTGGTCAGAATGATAACCTTGATGAAATCTAGGCCGAGTTCGAAAATGGGTCATCTCGGGTCAAAAACTAGGTCACTAGGTCAAATCAAGGAAAAACCTTGTGTATGCGATAGAGGCTGTATTTTTCAATTGATCTTCATGAATATTGGTCAGAATGATTGCCTTAATGAAATCTAGGCCAAGTTCGAAAATGGGTCATCTCGGTTCAAAAACTAGGTCACTAGGTCAAATCAAAGAAAAACCTTGTGTATGCGATAGAGGCGGTATTTTTCAATTGATCTTCAGAATTACTTTCCTTAAATTTGATGATTTCTTACATTTTTAGCTCACCTGAGCAATGCTCAGGTGAGTTTTTCTGATCGCTCGATGTCCGGCGTCTGTCGTCCGTCGTCTGTCGTCTGTCAACATTTAGCTTGTGTATGCGATAGAGGCTGTATTTTTCAATTAATCTTCATGAATATTGGTCAGAATGATAGCCTTGATGAAATCTAGGCCGAGTTCGAAAATGGGTCATCTCGGGTCAAAAACTAGGTCACTAGGTCAAATCAAAGAAAAACCTTGTGTATGCGATAGAGGCTGTATTTTTCAATTAATCTTCATGATTATTGGTCAGAATGATAACCTTGATGAAATCTAGGCCGAGTTCGAAAATGGGTCATCTCGGGTCAAAAACTAGGTCACTAGGTCAAATCAAGGAAAAACCTTGTGTATGCGATAGAGGCTGTATTTTTCAATTGATCTTCATGAATATTGGTCAGAATGATTGCCTTGATGAAATCTAGGCCAAGTTCGAAAATGGGTCATCTCGGTTCAAAAACTAGGTCACTAGGTCAAATCAAAGAAAAACCTTGTGTATGCGATAGAGGCGGTATTTTTCAATTAATCTTCATGAATATTGGTCAGAATGATAACCTTGATGAAATCTGGGCCGAGTTCGAAAATGGGTCATCTCGGGTCAAAAACTAGGTCACTAGGTCAAATCAAAGAAAAACCTTGTGTATGCGATAGAGGCTGTATTTTTCAATTGATCTTCATGAATATTGGTCAGAATGATTATCTTGATGAAATCTAGGCCGAGTTCGAAAATGGGTCATCTGGGGTCAAAAACTAGGTCACTAGGTCAAATCAAGGAAAAACCTTGTGTATGCGATAGAGGCTGTATTTTTCAATTGATCTTCATGAATTTTGGTCATAATGATTACCTTGATGAAATTTAGACCAATTTCGAAAATGGGTCATCTCGGGTCAAAAACTAGGTCACTAGGTCAAATCAAAGAAAAACCTTGTGTATGCAATAGAGGCTGTATTTTTCAACTGATCTTCATGATATTTAGCCAGAATGATAACCTTGATAAAATCTAGGCCGAGTTCGAAAATGGGTCATCTGGGGTCAAAAACTAGGTCATTAGGTCAAATCGAAGAAAAACATTGTGTATGCAGTAGAGGATGTATTTTTCAATTGATCTTCATGAAATTTGGTCAGAGTGATTGCCTTGATGAAATCTAGGTCGAGTTTGAATATGGGTTATCTGAGGTCAAAAACTAGGTCACTAGGTCAAATTAAAGAAAAATCTTGTATATGCGATAGAGACTGTTTTTTTTTTCAAATGATTTTTATGGAATTTGGTCAGGATGATTGCCTTAATGAAATCTAGGTCGAATTCGAATATGGGTCATCTGAGGTCAAAAACAGGTCACTTGGTCAAATCAAAGAAAAAACTTGTGTATGTGATAGAGGCTGTATTTTTCAATTGATCTTCATGAATTTTGGTCAGAATGATTGCCTTGATAAAATCTAGGTCGAGTTTGAACATGGGTTATCTAGGGTCAAAAACTAGCTCATATCTAAGAAAATGCTTGTTTTATCACAAGAAACCAATTTTTTGGTTCAATCTTAATGAAAATTGGTCAGAATATTTATTTCCATGAAGTCACAAGGTCAAACATGTTTTACACTGTTATGGTGTGTTTCTTAGGTGAGCGACCTAGGGCCATCTTGGCCCTCTTGTTCTCATATTTTCCCACCAACTTCAAAATTGAATATAATTGAAATTGAATACTTTTTCTATACCCCAACAGAACAAAGTTTGGGAAGGGGTATATAGGAATGAGCTTGTCGGTCAGTCTGTCATCTGTTGGTTTCCATGGTTTCTGGAAAAAAACTTGAGAAAGGCTTGACAGATTTAAATGATTTTTATTACACAGGTGTAAAATCGGGTGTAACATCAGAAAATACTGGTCAAATTCGACTTGTAGGTCAATACTACACAATGACCCTGTACTGTTAAACGGTTTCTGGATGAAGACTGGTCAAAGATCATAAATTTTGGTACACAGGTGTAATATCATGAAATACAGGTCAGGTTGGACTTTGAGGTCAGTAGGTCAAAGGTCAAGGTCATGATGACCCTAAACAGTTTAAACGGTTTCCGGATGATAACGAGAATGCTTGGGCCTAGGATCATAAAAAAATTGGTAGGCATGTTGATCATGACCAGCAGATGACCCTTATAGACTGAAGTCAGTTTATCACAGGTGAAGGTCACAGTGACCCGGAACATTTAAACAGTTTTCGGATGATAACTTCATAACGTTTTGGCCTAGGATCATGAAACCTAATAGGAAGGTTGGTCTTGATCAGCAGATGACTGCTATTGATCTTGAGTTCAAAAGGTCAAATGTCAGAGTGTCCAGGAATATTTAAACCATTTCCAGACAATAACTTGAAAACTCTTGGGCTGAGGATCATGAAACTTCATAGGGAGGTTGATCATGACCAGCAGATGAACCCTCTTGATTTTGAGGTCAGAAGGTCAAGCAAATTCGGCTTTGACATTGGCTTAGTTCTGTGACGAGGCTGTATTGTGGGGGGTATAATTCGTTACTCTTATGACAACTCTAGTTCATATTTATAGATGATATGATCAGTCAAGAACTGTTGAGTATTATATATGCACATTTTGTTTTAAATGTTGTGTTATAGCATATTGTATATATAGTACAATATTGTTTATACATTATTGACAGATATCAGATCATTATGTTATACAGTAAGTTTAACAGAGAAAATTAGGTGCCTTCCAGTAATAGACTTTGTATTGCATGACAAAATAAATGCTTGTTTTTGTTGTCATGGCAACTGAAACACACATGCACTTTGAGAATAAAGAGGTGTATACATAAAAGGGCCGTGATGAAACCAAAAATACATGGTTAAGTTTTTATGCCCCCGGCATCTACTGATGCGGGAGGCATATAGTGATTGTCCTGTCCGTCCGTCCGTAAAAGGTTAACCAAATGGGACCGTTTCGTATAGCATCAATACCCCTTACTAGAATGACTTGATACTAATGCAAATGTAACCTGTGACCATTCCGCATCTTCAAACATCACCTGACCTCAGTTTGACCTTGACCTCGTTTTGGACTTGGGTTGCTTTATATGGGCCATCTCTTGGTTAACCAAATGGGACCGTTTCGTCTAGCATCAATACCCCTTACTAGAATGAATTTATACTAATGCAAATGTAACCTGTGAACATTCCTCATCTTCAAACATCACCTGACCTCCGTTTGACCTTGACCTCGTTTTGGACTTAGGTGCAAAATCTATCGACAAGAATGCCACCGGGGGCATCAAGCGTTTATTGAACGCAGCTCCTTGTTTATCAATAAAATCATTAAAAATTGTTTCTAGATATTCCAATATATGATGTTTAGTGAGTGATACACATGATTTGAGCCATGCCATGAGAAAACCAACATAGTGCATTTGCGACCAGCATGGATCCAGACCAGCCTGCGCATTCACGCAGTCTGGTCAGGATCCATGCTGTTTCCTTTCAAACCCTATTGCACCGAGAGTAACCATTAGCGAACATCATGGATCCTGACCAGGCTGCGCAGATGCGCAGGCTGGTCTGGATCCATGCTGGTCGCATAGCCGCTATGTTGGTTTTCTCATGGCATGGCTCATTTGTCACATAAATGAAAAATACATGCTATGTACGAAAACCTTATACTGCTTTCATGATTTTCTTAACATTGCCTCTCTAAACATCTTCAGTGACTTACTTAAAAGCATTTTAAGTTTGTAAATTTTGAAGATAATTTCTTAAAATTTTGAGATTTGAAAGGTAAAAGAATGCCCTTCATAAATTTTTTTTGTTGCCTCAATTTTTTTTTCAATTTTTTTTTGTCTCTTATACATATTTTGTCATAGAACAGCCCATATCAATCGATACAGAACCTGGTTTTACAGTGCAAAGTTTTAATAAATTTCTTGTAAGTTACCAAAACAAACAGCTTTGTAATATAGGTTTGTACAAAACTGTTAAAACATGTTTAATACTGCCTTGCTTATAGCAGAACGTTTTAGTAAATTCCTTGTAAGTTATCCAAAAAACATGTTATGTAGATTTGTATGAAACATGTTTAATGGTACAGGTCTTGCTTATGGCTGAACGTTTTTGTAGTTACCTTATAAGTTATTGAGAACACCGAGTTATATGTATATATATATGAGCCGTACCATGAGAAAACCAGCATAGTGGCTTTGCGACCAGCATTGATCCAGACCAGCCTGCGCATCCGCGCAGTCTGGTCAGGATCCATGCTATTCGCTAACAGTTTCTTTAATTACAATAGGCTTTGAAAGCAAACAGCATGGATCCTGACCAGACTGTGCGGATGCGCAGGCTGGTCTGGATCCATGCTGGTCGCAAACCCACTATGTTGGTTTTGTCATGGCGCGGCTCATTTGTATATATATAGAGAGAGAGAGAGATTTGTATTAGACTTGTTTTCACACTGGCCAGTGTAATCCAACATATGCAATAGTTAGATATATAAGTTATAGGTCTGGTATCACTAATATACTAAAATGAGAACAAGGGAAAGGAGAGCTTTTATCAAAATATGTAGATTTATTTTGTGTAAATAGATATTTCATAGCTTAATTGGTACACCTACTACTGAAAAGAGTTGAATATTTCTGAAATTTAACCTTTAGCCTCGTGGTTGCAAGTGATTCAGCTTTTACAACCAGTGCATACCAAGATCAGCCTGCACTGTTTGCTATTCTGTCAGTAAATTTTCAGTGAATACCCTTTCGAATAATAAAGGGTATTGCCCAGATTGAATGATGGACCAGTCCATTTCAGAAATTTAGCAGGCTAAAGGTTAAATATGTGTTTAGTTGGTACACATCTTATGGACCATGCTGCTGAATACCATATATACAAAATGTATATAATATTTAGCTATTGAGATAAAAATTTAGTACAACAAAATCCAAAAATGGAAAATATATAACTCTGTTGAAATTCAGTTCAATTTATACCTGATGGCAGTGCCTGCTGTAACGATAAGGGGAGGCAACATTGTTTTGTATTTTGATTTGTGATGAGACCTCCATACAGGTACTTTTTATTTGGTAGTGGTTAGCCTACATATCATTTCTAATAATTATGTTCTTTGAAAATCTCACATATCAGTTGTATTTAAGCATCACCGTTTCTGCGGAAACTTGGTAAATAAACTTAAACTTCAATGTCCGAGTCACTCAAACCATGGATTGTTGGTCAATGTCCGAGTTGTTGGTCAGTGTCCGAGTGACTCGAAACCATGGATTTTTGGTTAATGTCAGAGTAACTCAGAAGTCAAAACCATGGATTGTTTGTCATTATCCAAGTCACTCGAAACTGTGGATTGTTGGTCAATGTTCAGGTTACTCAAAATGATGGATTGTTAGTTAATATCTGAGTCTCTCGAAACCATGGATTGTTTGTCAACGTCCGAGTCACTCGAAACAATTGATTGTCGGTCAATCTCCAAGTCACTCAAAACCATGGATAACTTGCAATTTTTGCTCATCACCTTGAGTCCTTGTGTGATGAGTGTTTTACTTTATAATTTTCAGATAATGAATTTTATTACATTTTCTGTTTTTTTCAGGTGTATTTAGAAAGACTGTTAACGTATGGAGAGATAGATATAGCCCCTTGTAATTGGAAGAGAATAGTGCTCGGTGCGATATTACTGGCATCTAAAGTATGGGATGACCAGGCAGTTTGGAATGTAGATTATTGCCAGATTCTTAGAGATACAGCAGTGGAAGATATGTAAGTTTTAAGGCCTGATTTTCATGTGAGTACCCGCTGCTAATCTTACGAAAAAACCCTGATTGTTATATGAACATGTGGTGATTGTGGTACAGATAGGCTCTAATTACCAAATGAATATGACCATTGTAGAATACACCATGATTTTTATACGCCCAAAGGGACATTTTATGTTATACCCCCTGGTGTCCGTCGGTCCATCCATTAGCAATTTCGTGTCAGCTCTGTAACTCTTGAACCCCTTGAAGGATTTCAAAGAAACTTGACAGAAATGTTCACCACACCAAGACTATGTGCAAAGCACATGTTTTTGAATGACTCGCTTCAATGTCAAGGTCACACTTAGGGGTCAAAGGTCATATCAGTTTGTTTTGTGTCTGCTCTGTAACTCCTGAACTGTTTGAAGTATTTCAAAGGAACTTGGCACAAATGTTCACCACACCAAGACGACTTGCAGAGAGCATGTTTCGGATGACTCATACAAGGTCAAGGTCACACTTGGGGTCAAAGGTCATATATGACTTTGCTTTATGTATATTGCTCTGCATTGCAGTGCTCTTGTTTTTATTAGCTCACCTGAGCACAAAGTGCTGAAAGGTGAGCTTTTGTGATCGCCCTGTCGGCGTCATTGTCGGCATCAACAATTTGACTGTTAACACTCTAGAGGTCACAAATTTGAGCCAATCTTAATGAAACTTGGTCAGAATGTTACCCTCAATGAAATCTAAGATGAGTTCGATATTGGGTCATCTTGGGTCAAAACCTAGGTCACCAGGTCAAATCAAAGGAAAAGCTTGTTAACACTCTAGAGGTCACAATTTTTGTCCAATCTTATACAGACTTGGTCAGAATGTTACCCTCAATAAAATCTTGGACGAGTTCGATATTGGGTCATCTGGGGTTAAAAGCTAGGTCACCAGGTCAAATCAGAGGAAAAGCTTGTTAACACTCTAGAGGATACATTTTTGGCCTGATCTTAATGAAACTGGGTCAGAATGTAACCCTCAATAAAATCTTGGACGAGTTCGATATTGAAACTAGGTCAGAATGTTAATCTTGATGATCTATAGTCAAATTCAAATTGTCAGGTGGATCAAACTGGTCCAGGTCAAATCAGGAAAAGCTTGTAACACTCTAGAGAACTTATGACTGTTCACATGAATTGGTCAGAATGGTATCTTGATGATTTCAGGTCCAGTTGAATTGGTCATGTGGGTCAAAAATAGTCACTAGGTCAATCAGGAAGTGTAACACTCTAGAGGATACATTTTTGGCCTGATTTAATGAACTGGGTCAGATGTAACCCTCAAAAATCTGACGGTCGAATTGAAACTTGGTCAGAATGTTAATTGGTTAAGATCATTAACTGGGTCATGGATCAAACTAGTCAAGGTCAAATCAAGAAGTTGTAACCTCTAGAGGCACATTTGACGTATTACATGAACTTCAGAATGGTATCTTGATGATTTCAAGTCAGTTGAATCGGGTCATGTCGTCAAATAGTCATGGTCAAATTAAAAGAAAAGCTAGTTTACACTTTAGAGGCCACATTTATACCATATCTTAATGAAACTTGGTCAGAATGTTAATCTTGATGGTCTTTAGGTCAATAGGTCAGGTGAGCGATACAGGGCCTTCATGGACCTCTTGTTTTGGCAGATCCCTTTTTTGTTCACTTAAACAAAATTTTAATGCCCCTCTTCGAAGAAGGAGGGGTATATTGTTTTGCAGATGTCGGTATGTCTGTCTGTCAGTCGGTATGTAGACCAATCAGTTTCCAGATGATAACTCAAGAATGCTTGGGCCTAGGATCATGAAAGTTGATAGGGAGATTGGTCATAACCAGCAGATGACCCCTAATGATTTTGAGGTCAGTAGGTCTAAGGTCAAGGTCACAGTGACCTAGAACAGTTAAATGGTTTCCGGATGATAACTCAAGAACGCTTTAGCAATTGACAGGAAGGTTGGTCATGACCAGCAGATGACCCCTATTGATTGTAAGATCAATAGGTCAAAGGTCAAGGTCACAGTGACACACAAGTGTTAAACGGTTTCTGGATGATAACTCAAGAATGCTTTGGCCTAGAATCATGAATATTGACAGGGAGATTGGTCATGTCCAGCACATGTGCCCTATGGATTTTAAGTTCAGTAGGTCAGAGGTTAAGGTCCCAGCAAACCTGAACAGTTAAACAGTTTCTGAATGATAACTCAAGAACGCTTGGGCCTATGATCATGAAACTTAATAGGGAGGTTGATCATGACCAGCAGATGACTTCTATTTAATTTAAGGTCAGTAGGTCAGAGGTCAAGGTCACATTTACCCAGAACAGTAAAACTTTTGTATACAACGACCAAATTATTTCTGTTCCTTGTGCAATTACTGAATGCATCAAGGGGGCATTTCATGTTCTACGAGCTCTTGTTTTGAATTACTTCCCTTTTATATTACTATAAATACCTAGCTTATTTTGAAACTTTTTTATTATTGGCTGTAGGGAAAAACCGAGACCACTTTTCTGTGGTACAACATGGATGGTACCTCCATTTTTAGGTGTATTTTGACATTCCTGTAGCTAGTAAGGATTTTTTTTTGTGAACTTAGAGGTTTTTTGGGAAGTTTTCCCTTTGTTGTTCCTGTCCTTTGGGCTTCAACAGTCAAGTTTTTTTTCCCCCATCCTCTGGTGTAACCCTTAGGGGGTATATTGCCCCGCTTGGCAGAGCTCTTGTTATCATATGGATATGCCCTGATAATGTTACAAATAAGGCCTGAGTGTTATATGAATATGCCTTGATTATCATTTGAGTAAAAAAAAAACATGATCTGATTTATATTGCTGCAACCTAGTAGTCAATAAAGTGCTTTGATTCAGGCTTCTGTGGCCTAGTTGTCAAGCTTGACAAAATGTTCTGATTCTTGCTGCTGCAGTCTAGTGGTCAAGCTCAGTAAGGCTGCTGCAGTCTAGTGGTCAAGTTCAGTAAGGCTGCTGCAGTCTAGTGGTCAAGTTCATTAAGGCTGCTGCAGTCTAGCGGTCAAGCTCAGTAAGGCTGCTGCAGTTTAGTGGTCAAGCTCAGTAAGACTGCTGCAGTCTAGTGGTCAAGTTCAGTAAGGCTGCTGCTGTGTAGTGGTCAAGTTCAGTAAGGCTGCTGCAGTCTAGTGGTCAAGCTCAGTAATGCTGCTGCAGTGGTCAAGTTCAGTAAGGCTGCTGCAGTCTAGTGGTCAAGCTCAGTAAGGCTGCTGCAGTCTAGTGTGTCAAGCTGCAGTAGGCTGTGCTGCGTCTTAGTGGTCAAGCTCAATAAGGCTGCTGCAGTCTAGTGGTCAAGCTCAGTAAGGCTGCTGCAGTCTAGTGGTCAAGCTCAGTAAGGCTGCTGCAGTCTAGTGGTCAAGCTCAGTAAGGCTGCTGCAGTCTAGTGGTCAAGTTCAGTAAGGCTGCTGCATTCTAGTGGTCAAGCTCAATAAGGCTGCTGCAGTCTTGTGGTCAAGCTCAGTAAGGTTGCTGCAGTCTAGTGGTCAAGCTCAGTAAGGCTGCTGCAATCTAGTGGTCAAGTTCAGTAAGGCTGCTGCAGTCTAGTGGTCAAGTTCAGTAAGGCTGCTGCAGTTAGTGGTCAAGTTCAGTAAGGCTGCTGCAGTCATGGTCTGGTGGGTCTATTGTATTCAGTAAGGCTGCTGCAGTCTAGTGGTCAAGCTCAGTAAGACTGCTGCAGTCTGGTGGTCAAGTTCAGTAAGGCTGCTGCAGTCTAGTGGTCAAGTTCAGTAAGGCTGCTGCAGTCTAGTGGTCAAGCTCAGTAAGGCTGCTGCAGTCTAGTGGTCAAGTTCAGTAAGGCTGCTGCAGTCTAGTGGTCAAGTTCAGTAAGGCTGCTGCAGTCTAGTGGTCAAGCTCAGTAAGGTTGCTGCAGTCCAGTGGTCAAGTTCAGTAAGGCTGCTGCAGTCTAGTGGTCAAGCTCAGTAAGGTTGCTGCAGTCCAGTGGTCAAGCTCAGTAAGACTGCTGCAGTCTAGTGGTCAAGTTCAGTAAGGCTGCTGCAGTCTAGTGGTCAAGTTCAGTAAGGCTGCTGCAGTCTTGTGGTCAAGCTCAGTAAGGTTGCTGCAGTCCAGTGGTCAAGCTCAGTAAGGCTGCTGCAGTCTAGTGGTCAAGCTAAGTAAGGCTGCTGCAGTCTAGTGGTCAAGTTCAGTAAGGCTGCTGCAGTCTAGTGGTCAAGTTCAGTAAGGCTGCTGCATTCTAGTGGTTAGAGGTGCTCATATTAAGCTGGCTGCTGCATCTGTGGTCAAGCTCAGTAAGGTTGCTGCAGTTAGTGGTTGAGCTCAGTAAGGCTGCTGCAGATCTAGTGGTCAAGTAGTTCAGGGTAAGTGGTGCTGCAGTCCAGTGGTCAAGTTCAGTAAGGTGCTGCAGTCCTAGTGGTCAACTCAGTAAGGCTGCTGCAGTCTAGTGGTCAAGTTCAGTTAGGCTGCTGCAAGTCTAGTGGGTCATCAGTTCAGTAAGGCTGCTGCAGTCTAGTGGTCAAGCTCAGTAAGGTTGCTGCAGTCCAGTGGTCAAGTTCAGTAAGGCTGCTGCAGTCTAGTGGTCAAGCTCAGTAAGGTTGCTGCAGTCCAGTGGTTGAGCTCAGTAAGACTGCTGCAGTCTAGTGGTCAAGTTCAGTAAGGCTGCTGCAGTCTGTGGTCAAGCTCATTAGGTTGCTGCAGTCAGTGGTCAAGCTCAGTAAGGTTGCTGCAGTCTAGTGGCTCTAAATCAGTAAGGCTGCTGCTGCTAGTACCAGTGGTGTCAAGTCAAGTTTAGGCTGCTGCAGTCTAGTGGTCAAGTTCTAGCGTTACAGGCTGCTGCAGTCCAGTGGTCAAGCTCAGTAAGGCTGCTGCAGTCCAGTGGTCAAGCTAGTAAGCTGCTGCAGTCATGTAAGCTAGTAAGGTGCTCTTAGTGGTCAAGCTCAGTAAGGCTGCTGCAGTCTAGTGGTCAAGTTCAGTAAGGCTGCTGCATTCTAGTGGTCAAGCTCAATAAGGCTGCTGCAGTCTTGTGGTCAAGCTCAGTAAGGTTGCTGCAGTCTAGTGGTCAAGCTCAGTAAGGCTGCTGCAATCTAGTGGTCAAGTTCAGTAAGGCTGCTGCAGTCTAGTGGTCAAGTTCAGTAAGGCTGCTGCAGTTTAGTGGTCAAGTTCAGTAAGGCTGCTGCAGTCTAGTGGTCAAGCTCAGTAAGGCTGCTGCAGTCAAGTGGTCAAGCTCAGTAAGGCTGCTGCAGTCCAGTGGTCAAGCTCAGTAAGAGCTGCAGTCTGGGCAGTCATTAAGCTGCTGCAGTGGTCAAGCTCAGTAAGGCTGCTGCAGTCTAGTGGTCAAGCTCAGTAAGGCTGCTGCAGTCTAGTGGTCAAGCTCAGTAAGGCTGCTGCAGTCTAGTGGTCAAGCTCAGTAAGGCTGCTGCAGTCTAGTGGTCAAGCTCAGTAAGGCTGCTGCAGTCTAGTGGTCAAGCTCAGTAAGGCTGCTGCAGTCTGGTGGTCAAGTTCAGTAAGGCTGCTGCAGTCTAGTGGTCAAGCTCAGTAAGGCTGCTGCAGTCAAGTGGTCAAGCTCAGTAAGGCTGCTGCAGTCAGTGGTCAAGTCAGTAAGGCTGCTGCAGTCTGTGGTCAAGTTCAGTAAGGCTGCTGCAGTCTAGTGGTCAAGCTCAGTAAGGCTGCTGCAGTCAGTGGTCAAGCTCAGTAAGGCTGCTGCAGTCGTGGTCAGTCAGTAAGCTGCTGCAGTCAGTGTCAAGCTCAGTAAGGCTGCTGCAGTCTGGTGGTCAAGTTCAGTAAGGCTGCTGCAGTCTAGTGGTCAAGCTCAGTAAGGCTGCTGCAGTCAAGTGGTCAAGCTCAGTAAGGCTGCTGCAGTCCAGTGGTCAAGCTCAGTAAGACTGCTGCAGTCCAGTGGTCAAGCTCAGTAAGGCTGCTGCAGTCTGGTGGTCAAGTTCATTAAGGCTGCTGCAGTCTGGTGGTCAAGTTCAGTAAGGCCGCTGCAGTCTGGTGGTCAAGCTCAGTAAGGCTGCTGCAGTCTAGTGGTCAAGCTAAGTAAGGCTGCTGCAGTCTAGTGGTCAAGTTCAGTAAGGCTGCTGCAGTCTGGTGGTCAAGTTCAGTAAGGCTGCTGCAGTCTGGTGGTCAAGCTCAGTAAGGCTGCTGCATTCTAGTGGTCAAGCTAAGTAAGGCTGCTGCAGTCTAGTGGTCAAGCTAAGTTATGCTACTGCAGTCTATTGGTCAAGCTCAATAAGGCTGCTGCAGTCTAGTGGTCAAGTTCAGTAAGGCTGCTGCAGTCTATTGGTCAAGCTCAGTAAGGCTGCTGCATTCTAGTGGTCATGCTCAGTAAAGTGGTCTGATTAATCCCAGCCATGAGTAGTGGGGGTTATAGGAATGGTCTCCGTTTTTCCTTCCATACATCCATCCGTCCATAACACTTTCGTGTCCGCTCCATATCTCCTAAACCCCTTAAAGGATTTTCATGAAACTTTGGTCAAATGATCACCTCATCAAAGCAATGTGCAGAACTCATGATTCAGCTATGTCAGATCAAGGTCAAGGTCACAACTCAAGGTCAAATGTTTTAGCCTTCCTTTTTGTGTCTGCACTGTATCTCCTAAACCCCTGAAATGAATTTTATAAAAGTTGGGTCAAATGATCACTTCATCAAGACAATTCCAGAACTCATGAGTCAGCCATGCTGGTTCAAGGTCAAGGTCACAACTTAAGGTCAAAAGTTTGAGCCTTCCATTTTGTGTCCGCTCTATATCTCCTAAACCCCTTGAAGGATTTTCATGAAACTTTGGTCAAATGATCACCTCATCAAGATGATGTGCAAAACTCATGAGTCAGCCATGTTGGCTCAAGGTCAAAGTTGCAACTCTCTGTCAAAGGTTTGAACCTTCCATTTTGTGTCCGCTTTATATCTTGTAATCCTCTTGAAAGATTCATATGAAACCTGGGTCAAATGATCACCTCATCAAGACAATGTGCAGAACCTATGAGGTCAAGGTCACAACTCAAGGTCCTTTTCATGTCCGCTATGTATCTCCTAAACCCCTTGAAGAAATTTTATAAAACTTTGGTGAAATGATCACTTCATCAAGACAATTCCAGAACTCATGAGTCAGCCATGCTGGCTCAAGGTCAAGGTCACAACTTAGGGTCAAAAGTTTGAGCCTTACATTTTGGGTCTGCTCTATATCTCCTAAACCCCTTGAACGATTTTCATGAAACTTGCGTCAAATGATCACCTCATCAAGATGATGTGCAGAACTCATGAGTTAGCCATGTTGGCCCAAGATCAAGGTCACAGTTTTGTGTCAAAGGTTTGAACCTTCCATTTTGTGTCCGCTCTGTATCTCCTAATCCCCTTGAAAGATTCATATGAAACATGGGTCAAATGATCACCTCATCAAGATGATATGCAGAACTCATGAGTTAGCCATGTTGGCCTAAGATCAAGGTCACAATTTTGTGTCAAAGGTTTGAACCTTCCATTTTGTGTCCGCTCTGTATCTCCTAATTCCCTTGAAAGATTCATATGAAACATGGGTCAAATGATCACCTCATCAAGACAATGTGCAGAACTCGTGAGTTAGCCATGCTGGCTCAAGGTCAAGGTCACAGCTTAGGGTCAAAGGTTTGAGCCCTCCATTTTGTGTCCACTCTGTATCTCCTGTAAACCCCTTGAAGGATTTTCATGAAACTTGGGTCAAACGATCACTTCATCAAGATGATGTGCAGAACTCATGAGTTAGTCATGTTGGCCCAAGATCAAGGTCACAATTCTGTGTCAAAGGTTTGAACCTTCCATTTTGTGTCCACTCTGTATCTCCTAATCCCCTTGAAAGATTCATATGAAACATGGGTTAAACAATCACCTCATCAAGACAATGTGCAGAACTCATGAGTCAGCCATGCTGGCTCAAGGTCAAGGTCACAACTTAGGGTCAAAGGTTTGAGCCCTCTATTTTGTGTCCACTCTGTATCTCCTAAACCTTTTGAAGGATTTTCATCAAACTTGGGTCAAATGACCACCTCATCAAGATGATGTGCATAATTCATGAGTCGGCCATGTCAGTTCAAGGTCAAGGTCACAGCTGAAGGGGGAATTAGCTGTCTTTCAGACTGCCTAACAAAGCTGCTGCAGTCTAGTGGTCAAGCACTATAATGTTGTCTGATTCAATCAGATGTAGTCTAGTGGTCAGGCTCAATGACTTGATTTGCCTCAAGCTGCTGCAGTCTGGAGGTCAAACTCAGTGACTTGTATGATTTGGGCTGCAGCAGTTTAGTGGTCAAGCTCAGTGACTTGGTATGCCTCAAGCTGCTGCAGTCTGGTGGTCAGGATACATTCATTAACTCTTAACAAACTAGCAGCAGTTGTATCTGCCTTTGTGGTCAGTGAAGATCAAGATCAGCCTGCACATCCATGCAGTCTGATCATAATCTGCATTGTTGGCTGTTCAGTCAGTAAAACTTCAGTGAATGGTAATGTCCAAATTGAAAGATAGAGTAGTCCATTTTAGAAACTTAACAGGGTAAGAGTTAAAAGAAAATTGTTGGCCCACAGAACATCAGTGATTCCATATACATCTTACAGCAATACCAGGCGTGGTGCCTAGGGTATTCCTCCACCAGTAAAGCTCTTATGTCACTATATGACTAAAAAAAATTTCAGTGTTCCAGTTTTTAAATCCTTAACAATCCTGTATAAATTACAAATAGCACGTAAGTTTTGGGGCAGCTCACTTTAAAATTTGGAAATTTACATGATATTAAACAGTTATCAAGGTCTGTTGTTGGTGCCACATTTGATGTTTTATAAAATTTTGCGAAACATTCATAAAGATATGATTCTTTTTTCCTATTTTCAGGAATGAATTGGAACGTCAGTTTCTAGAAATGTTGCAGTTTAACATCAATGTGCCATCAGGTGTTTACGCCAAGTATTACTTTGATCTGAGAGCTTTGGCAGGAGACAATGACCTCAGCTTTCCCCTGGAACCGCTCGATAAAGAACGCGCCATGAAATTAGAGGTGAGTTTTATCAAGGTTTTGCTTGGATCTCAAACTTTTTGAGTAAAGACAAGTCCTTTTTATGTTACAGTCAAAATTCGACTAAAAAGGAGGGGCCGAAAAAGTGAGATGGGGGAAGAGGGGGTGTAGGTGGTCGAAATGACCATTTTGAAATTGTCAAGAGATACGAAATGACCAAAATGGGGACGAGTTGACTGTAATTTTTTTCCTCTTTAAATAAACATTGAGATGTCACAGTTTTGTGTTCCGCCCACTTAGCTCAATAGGGAGAGCACAGGTTTACTGATTGTAGGGTTGGAGTTCTCTTATGTTCTCTGGGACCATTGATAAAAGACATTTTGTCTGAAATCATTCATTCTTTCCCTCTGATTCATGTTGGGAAGTTGGCATTACTTGAGGAGAACAGATTAGTAGTTTTTCAGTATCCAGGAGAACTGGTTAAGTTAACTACCCGCTGTTACATAGCTGAAATACTGCTGAAAAATGGCGCTTAATTCAAAAACTGCAAGAGTTACCTCCAAGATCAAAGTCATGGGAAGGTTACTGCACTTTTGCAGACATTAATGATTTACAAGTGACATTATTACCTCATTATTCCATATTTTGCAGGCAATGTCTACAACATGGGAAGATAATTTCAGGATGTTGTCAAAGCCAAAACTTGCGAGATCTAACAGTCTAGATGGTGTCACACACAGTCACAGATCCAGTATAGCCATTTTGTCATGACGACTGTGTCACATGACAGGGTCATGTGATCCAACATGGCTGACTTTGCTTGGAACTTGAATCAAGATGAAATATTTAATGCTGCTGTTTTCTTAGTTTAAATATATCAATTCTATAAATAGCTGCACGCTGCTTTTCTGTATATGCTGTAAAAATGTCTAAAAATAGATTTGAAGCTTGTTTGTATAAAATTCCAAGCCCAGTTGACCATAAGATCACCGGTAAAGGTCACATGTCAAGGTCAGCCAGGGGAGGTCACATGGTCTCAGTCACCACATAGTTATGGGACTAAATTTTGAGAAGGCATTTATTGTATTTATTAAGCAGTTTATGTGAATTAAGTGTATATGGTACACTTCATGTGAAAATGAAATCAAAATGGATGCATGGTGTGTTTTTTTTTTACAGGGCACAAGCTGCTCTTTTTAGAGCTGGCCACATATTCGGGTCACAAATTTTTCTTCTCATACCAGCACTTTATTTTTTTTTACGAACTTGGCTTGAGAGTAAGTTGACATGATATAGAAGGACTTTTAAAAAAAATTAGTCAAATATCCTGGATTCTTTCACCAAAGCAGCCAAAAGATTTGTTTTAAATTTTTACAAGTTTTCGTCAATATCTTTTTTCACATGAATTTTACTGGCATAATAAGCTGAAATTAGCGATAATCTGTCTGTACTAGAGTGACAGCATTGCCATATGAAGGCTCCGTTACAAAAAAAACAAAAACAAGTGAAAATAAGGAATAGTTCTGTTTCATTGATGTAAGCATATGAACTGTGAATAAGTGGCATGGTTATAGAAATCTTAATATATTCAGAAAGCAGATATTTGATATTCTGAACTGTCTCGAATAATGTTCATTTTTATAGCATTTCATATTACAGAGTGTTTCTTTCGTTGTGAATACATGTGCATGAAATCTTTCCTGTGTATAACTTCAAACTCTTGTCCTCATTATGAAGGCCAGTGCACAATAAAAATTTCATACAAAATAATTTAGGAGAATATATTGCGTATTACTTGATAACATCTCTGCTCTTTTTTTCCTGTGCAAGTCAGGAAACTGGTAGAGAATTTTAATGAATCTATTGTTTTACTTTAATCATAGGCTTATTTAGGTTCTAAGTTCACTTCATCTTAGTCATAGGCATATTTAGGCTCAAATTACAAGTAAGAATTTGTTTTTATATTAGAACTTTTAAGAAAAGCATCTCGCAAATCTTGTATAAGGAATCTCATTTCTTTGTTCTAATGTTATGATATTAAAATAGTTTTCTTTTATGTTTTTGATTTGTTTAAACTGATTCAGTTATAAGTGTCTTACCCTTACCTGTTTACTGTATTTGTTTTTGGGGGGACCGTCTTATAAGTAAACTGACTTAAAAGCAAGTAAATATGGTAATTAGAAATCATTTTTGTATTGATTTTGGTGCTTTTAGTTAGACATTGTCTGTGATTCAAATTTGTTTTAATTTTGTTGCGTTCTCCCTTCAAGTTTTTCTTTGTTATCAGTAGTCATGTGACCTATAATTGTATAAGTGTGACATTAAACCCAACAAATTTCTTATCGGTAGTGTACTTGTTTCCTTTCTTTAGTTTAAATTTTCCCCATAAATTACAGTTTTTTTTGGGGGGGGGGGGGGGGGGGGGTTCCAGAAAATTCTTAAAGCTCTTGTTCCTTTATTGATGTAAAAAGTGAAGGACACTTGATAGGCATGATTCTGAAAGCTTGTTCTTTTAAATGGACAGGGAATTTATAAATGCAAAATGTAAATGTAAAAAGGTGCCGTGCACTGGACTAGTTATGGTTAATAGTTAAGGAATGATGGTAGTGATAGTGATAGCTTTTAAAGTGCCAAATAGTTGAATTGTATTATATTAAGCAATATGTATAATGTATGAATGAGTCAGCATCTCTGGTTACCTTGGTTCTATGACCGGTTTACCAAGGTTATATAGGTAGCTACCATGATTCAGTGCCTGGTTATTCAACACTGTTTGCTATGGTCACATGACTAATTTCCATGGTTATATTACAATTTACTATTGTAAATTGTCTACACCGTAAGACTACTTGGTCATGGTTGCAATAACTGTGATTACGTATCAAGTTTCCATGGTTACATTGCAGCTTACTATGATAAATTGTGTTGTTTTGATGGTCCTGTGATGTAGTAACCATGGTGACATGACTAATAGGGTCTTAACACTTGGTTTTGCTGTAACTCTGTGATTCCAGCAGGTATGCAAATTTTGATTCCATACCTCATGTTTTTATTTCGATGTAAATGAGATGTGAAACCAAAATTTGTAGTCCTGTTTGGCGCCATATAACCTATACTGTGTTGGTGTGCCGTAAAACCCAAATAAATATATAAATAAATGTCTTGTTTCCATGGTTACATTACTGCTCACATGGCTAATATGCACAGTTTCCATGGTCATGTTTACAGTTACCATGTGGTTTCATGGCTATGTTATTTACTATATAGTATCTTGTGTAGTTTCCATGGTCATGTGTAACCTTGGTTATTTGTTTTATATCCCTGGTGACAATGTTTCTTACCATGGTAACTTGTCTAGTTTCATGGTAGTTTGTAAAATTACCATGGTTACATGTCAGGGTTATGGTTGCATGGCTAGATCATGGTAACTTTTCAAGTTTCCATGGCTGTTTGTCGGTGCTACCTTGGGTTCATGTCTAGTTACTGTGGTCTTAATTTTGTCAAGTGTCTATTATTTCATGGTAGAATTGTATAAAGCATAATGCGAGATGTTTATTTGTGACCTCTTAACATAATTTAATTATGTCTCCCACCACACAGGGGTGTGGGAGACATATTGATTTACTCCTGTCTGTGTGTGTGTCTGTCTGTCTGTCTGTCTGTCAGTCTGTCACAAAGCTTGTCCGCACTCAAAGTCGGACATTTCTCATCCAATCTTCACCAAACTTGAACAAAATGTGTTTGCCAATACATCCTCGGCCAGGTTTGATAACTATCAAAATTGGCCCAGGCACCTCGGAATTATGGCCCTTGAAACTTGTTTTTGATAACCAAAGCACTCAAAGTCTGATAAGGCAGTGGAGGTCTTGGTGCATAGTTGACTCATATACTACTATTCAAATGATTAGGCAGTTGTGGGAGACATGCGCTTTTCTCAAAAGCAACTCTAGTTTGTTATGTGAAGTTAACAGCAATATTAGAATTGCTAATCATGGAGTTACTTTTACAATTTTTGCTGTTAATTTGTACAATATTTGTAATGACAGAAACCTTAATTCTCTTGTTAACACTGAATTTTTAAGGAACGGAGAATGTCTTAATTGCTGTTGAAAAAAGAATTCAAAAAAAGATGCTCTAAACTTGGAAGTTTGTAACTGCAGTTTTATAGTCTGTAATAATCTGTATAAACATAATTACACAAAACATTTTGAAGAATTGTTTGTCTAAATCATTCATGTACAGGGAAAGCTCTAATCATGAAAGACTACGTATGCCTATACCACTCAATTTTTCAAGGCAATTTTTTTTTTTTTTAAGTCAATCCACATGAAATTGTCAAGACCCTTGATAAGGTGTTGAAATAATGCTACAGTATTATACTCTTATTTGATGGAAAGACTTAACCTTAATTGGCGCAAGGATGTAAGCCACAAGGGCGAAGCCTTAAGTGCTTATTTAGGTAAAAGAGCGCTAAAAATCACAATAGGCACATCATAGTCACTTAATGACTTGTTAATTGTATACCTAAACAAAAACTTCAAGTTATTGGAACATCATGTATCATGCCAATAACTGGTTATAGTGCACACTTTCTGATGTTTGCATAGATTACAGGATTCTGTTCTGCACTGATACACTTACTTATGTTAGCATAAAATACAGGATTCTGTGTTTACTGGCACACTTAGGATGTTGACATAAGATACACGAGTCAATACTGTATTTGGTACACTTCCTTTTGTTGGCATAAGAGACAGGATTTGATGCTGTACTGGCACACTTCTTTATGTTGGCATAAAAAACAGGATTCTATGATTTACTGGCACACTTCCAAACATTTATATGGGATACTGTGCTTTACTGGTACATTTCCAGATGTTGGCATAAAATCGTGATTCTGTATTGTACTGGCACATTTACAAATGTTGGCATAAATTACAGAATTCTGTATTGTACTTACGCATTTAGGATTTTGGTATAAAAATCAGGATTCTGTATTGAACTGGCACACTTCCAAATGTTGGCATAAGATTCAGGATTCTGTAGTGTACTTGCACACTTACGATTTTGGCATAAAGTACAGGAATCTATTCTGTACTTGTATTCTGTATGACAGGTATTTGAACTTTGCACCATATTATTGTATTGCGGAAGCTGGTTTCTTCCATCATGAATACCTGTTAGCTCAAGAAAGTTGTAAACAAATTGAGGTGTCTGAATCAAAAGAACACTTTCTTATTGTTATCTTTCTTTGCACTTTATTCAGCCTTTTAAAAGTTTGAAGGATTTTCAATAAAAAAACAAAACAAAACATAAGATCTTTTGTTCCTGAAAACACGATACAAAATACAGTGGAATAAGGAAAAGGAATTGTACAACTGGCACTTTTAATTTGCAGGTCTGACAATACATTTAGTGGCTTATGACTTAAAACATTCTGTGGTCTCTGACCTGAAAACATTTGGTGGTCACTTGTCAACTGTGTTGCTGGTTTTACTAATTCTGTTTATTTCTCAGTTTGTGAGAACAACTGTTGCCGACTACTTCACATTTCTGCACAGTACTTGTGTTCCTTGCATTTGAATGTTGTAAAATATACATCATTACTGCACAAAAACATAATAAATCTTTTCTAAATTTTTAAAAGCAGATAAATGATTGTGCTGGAGTCACCAAAACAAAAAAATGTGCCATTTTAACAAGTTAAACATAATGAGAACAGAGAAGCTTTTCATTAAAGAAATAATCATAAAGCAAAAGTTAGTGCTGAAATAAGAATCATTTCTGAATGCAAGTTGCGTCTTAGAAGAGTTTTCCATCCATGTGGCAGGCATAGCCAGACAGACACAAATTAGTTCCAAGTGTACACTCCGAAGAAAATGTGTTTTTATTTAATCCATTTTAGAAATTACCGATTATAAACCATATTTGAGAAAACTGTTTGGTGCTCAGCCCTAAAAATGCTGTTTTGATGAATACAGTAGTTTTGAAGAAAGTTTGAATTTTGACTGAACACTCTTTATGATATGCGATTTTGTTAACTAAATTGTTTTAAACAACTGTTTGATTTTTTTTTCAAGCTTAATATTGACATACTGTTTAAACATCTGTTCAAGGTAGGCAGACTCATTTGATAGACTGTACAGGATTCTTTATTTCCTACTTCCAAGCTCAAGTCAGGTCAGCTTTGAAGTTACTTTTTTAATTATGTTTTGTTTGGCAGATAATTTCAAGATTTTGGTTGTCTGTGAAACAGAAATGTTTGGAGAAGTAGTCATATAATAATGAGCCGCGCCATGAGAAAACCAACATAGTAGCAGGATCCATGCTGTTCGCTTTCAAAGCCTATTGCAATTAGAGAAACTGTTAGCGAACAGCGTGGATCCTGACAAGACTGCGCGGATGCGCAGGCTGGTCTGGATCCATGCTGGTCGCAAAGCCACTATGTTGGACTTTTAATGGTGCGGCTCGTATATAAAAATCACTATATAAATTTCACACACTGTACATTGTGCATGTATTTGAATTCTGTGTATGTTAGTGAATTTTTGTAAAATATTTTAATGTGATAATTCTTGTATAATGTAAAAATAAATGTAGAATATGGAAATGGAGTTGTATTTTCTCTATCTCTGTAGCTCATCTGATCGTAAAACTGAATGTAGAGTCCAGTTTTGCCATTGGTCGTTTGAAAATTGTTCACAGAAACACACAGTCAGATGAGGTGTTTTCAGGATCCAAACTAGTATGCACATGTGTATCTTTTTGGAATTCTGGCAATGTATGTGTCCTTTCATGCATTATAGCGTAAGATAGAAGAAGGTATTCCAGAACTGCTCTTCTTGTACTCTCAAGTGATCTCACTGAAAGATTTTGAACAGTGGTTTACTGATGATCAGCGATATTGATGTTAGGAGCTTTTCATTTACAGGGGCTTTTGTGTCTGGTCTCTATTCTGAAAGTATTTGGTGGTTGCTTACCTAAAAATATTCGATAACCTAAAATACTTGGTGGCTTCTGACCTTAAAACATTTAGTGGTTGCTTGCTTAAAAACATTTGATGGTCACTTACCTTATATCATTTGGTGGTTGCTTAAGATTTAGTGGTATCTAGTAAAAAAAAATTGTGGCTTCTTACCTATTTAGTGGTCGTTTACCTTAAAACATTAAATGGTTGCTTACCAAAAACATTTATTGGTTGCTTACCTGACTATAAACATTTGGTGGTTGTTTACCTGAAGCATTTAGTGGTCACTGACCTAAGCATTGGTCAGAGGCCACCAAATTTTATTGGGTCAAAATCCTCCAAATGCTATCCATCGGTCAGCGACTACCAAAATATTTTCAGATTACTGGTAGGGATCACGCAGTTTTAAGCAACTAAAATCAATTCCAGGGGCTTCCATGACTTCAAATCACTTTCCAGTGTGAGGAAGACATCCTGTTGGTTTACAATTGTTGGTGGTTCTACCCAAGTGCCCGTCTGTGATGGAAAGTCACGAGATATTGTGTCGGTGCAACCCAACAAATTTCAAAAATAAAATGTTACAATCCAAGTTACGAAATATTGTTTGATAACTGATGGCCATTATGCAGGTGAAATAATCTTGAAAATTGGGCAACATTTAAAAAAGATGTTAGATTCCAATATTGTCCCATACATTTTACATCAATTTCACTGTAAATTCTATTGATTATCGTTAATGATGCTTGACCACGCATATTAAAGGGATTGTCTAGACGTTCTTCCTGGGATTCCAACCCCGAGTCCTCTGAATCAAGAGTCTGACACTGCCTATGATATTGACTCTTCACTTGACTAGGAACCGAAAACAACACGAAGCTAATTTTGTTCATTTTATTATAATACATGAGGACATGAGTAATAAATACTATTCAATCTACATTATTTCATATCACAATTTATAAAGTGCAAAATTATTTCCACTTTTCCTACATCAAGGACTTTACATTACACATGTATATAAAGTTACAGATAATATTCTGTTCATTACACATGTAATTCTAATTAATATCAAACCAGAATAGAATTCCTGTTTACATTTAAATCTTCAACACGATAAAACATGCTTACCCTTTGTCTTTTAAAATAACGTAGTATAAAACTGTAGACAAAAAGTATAAAAGATCTAAAAATTAACTTTATTGTCTTTACTGACAAGCCGGTTTTAAGCCACCAGGCCAGGCAGCCAGACTACTGTAAAAGGAGGAAATATTCACCTTGGTTTAATTTTCGCTATATTAGCGAGGCCTAATTTTTACATCTCGCGAAAATTAATCATCCCATAAATATTCACCATTAGAATAATTCGAATTCAAGTCATGTTTTTATTTTGATGTAAATGAGATGTGGAACTAAAATTTGTAGTCCTGTTTGGCGCCATATAATCTATAATGTGTTGGTGCGCCGTAAACCCCCCCAAAAAAATCAAGTATGATACCATTTTTACAATTTCACGAATATTAAACCTTGTAGCCATACTCAAAATATCAAATGTGCAAAACTCTGACCCAGCAAAAATAGTGCTTTTACAGTATCTGGTTGCTGAAGGTACCAGTAAGTCACTGCTCAAGACAAAACTGAAATTAGAACAGAATGTCCATTTGGGACATTAGTTACCTCGTTGCTTAATACAGGTGTCTGCTTGGGCAAGTTCAACTATAACTGTCTCTTGTTACAGGGTGATAAAAATGTGCTGTCAGTCTAGGGCCCAAACCTAGGACCTCTCGCTTACAGGGCCAGTGCTCTTCCAACCGAGCTAACCAGCTGCCTGACATATTCTCCCCTAACTTGACCAAGTTCATTCCGTGACACTCTGCTTATGCAATTTCCTGATACTCTCGTGTTAAAGTTTTAATTTAAAAGGTGTTAAAAAGTATAAAAAGTCGCAAGTAAAAATGATATTTTTTTCATAAAAATAATGCACATTTACATAAAATTAATTATTTATGTATCCTTGTTAAAATGAAATTAATATACAAAAACCTATTTTAGACAAAATGGCCTTTGCAATTTTTTTTTAAAGGTACCTCCACCCCATCCCTACCACAGCTGTCTCTATTAGCGCAAATTCAACTGAGCAGGTGAGATTTTGTCATAAGGGATTTTGTCTTTGGTTCCGAAATCTACATTTTAATACCGGTTACACAGTCGGTACCTTTTATTGCTTTATGCACTTTTCTAACCTTTACGATATCTTAATAAATGTTAACAAATGGCACATTAAAATGAGGTATTAAAAATGATTATAAAACTGGCATATTACGTGATTCAACATACAGATGTGTTCATTGTTTATAAAACAAAATTGCTGATTCAATGAATTATAAAATTACCCTGTTACATAAAATGATCAATTGACACTGGAAGTCATGTATTGTGAAAGGTTAAATTGTACCAGCAGTAATAAATGAATAATCTACATTATGATATCATCATTTTATCTATAAATGAGCCACGCCATGAGAAAACCAACATAGTGCGTTTGCAACCAGCATGGATCAAGACCAGCCTGCGCATCCATGCAGTCTGGTCAGGATCCATGCTGTTCCCTTTCAAAGCCTATTGCAATTAGATAAACTGTTAGCGAACATCATGGATTCTGACCAGACTGTGCGGATGCGCAGGCTGGTCTGGATCAATGTTGGTCGCAAAGGCACTATATGTTGGTTTTCTCAGGGTGCAGCTCAAATGACAAAAAACTAATCAAAGGAAGAAGGCCTAGTTAAAATTAAACAGTTTTTCCACCAATACTTGAAACCAAGATCCCTTTGGAAATATCATACATGTATATACACATTTACTAGAAATAATTATCTTTAAAGCTACTTGCCCACAGTTTCGGTGAAATTTCTCAACATATTCATTTCCACCAAATTTGGCATAGAAAGTATATATGACACTAAAAAATGATAAAGTGAGTGAAATAAAAGTTAGATATTGGTAAAAATGCCAAAAGAATGTAAATTTTCTGCATTTTTACAACATCATTGCAACGGTTTACTACCGTCTGCGCAATATTTTAGGTTATTTATAAGAATATCATACAAAAATCTTATGTCAGTAAGTTTGTACCACTAGTCACTTTCAGAGTTCTCACTTTTAATGGATATTTGACAGAAATTATTTTTCACCTAAAATGTGCGGGTTAGTCCCTTTAAAGATAAAGAGCATTTTTCTTGGCATTTTTGGAATGAGAATATACACTGTTATGAAAGAGGATAAAAATTTATTAAAATGTCATTTATACCAAAAATGTATAAAATGTTACAAAAAATGTTACAAAAAGCGTTATTTTTCATAATGTCATGTAACTCTAAAAGCAATGTATGCTATCCCCTGATTATTATGTTAGTTGTAATGTAATGTATGTGTACATTTTATTTGCATAGATTGCTATAAAATACATGTATATGTTTACATCATTTAAGCCAAAAATATGTATATATACAAAATGTATATGAAATCTTTACTCTTAGCATGCTGGTAATTTGCGATCAGTATAGATCTTGATCAGCCTGTGTATCTATGCAGTCTGATCAAGATCTGCACTGTTCGCTATTCTGTCAGTTTCTTTTTGGAAAACACCCCTTTTAATAGTTAATGATACTGTCCAAATTGTAAGATGGATAAGTTCATTATAGAAATTAAGCAGTATATGTCTGAAATATAGAAGTGATGACCATAAGTATGGGACTACTTTTATACAACATGAATTACTCAACAGTATAAAGCTTACGTCTTATTACTGCTCATAACACTTTTCCCTTTTGGGAAAGATCAGAATTTTCTGTAAAATTTATGTGTAGACAAATAAATAAATCAAATAAATAAGTTAACAAAATCACTAACTCAAACTGTAACAAAAATATACAGACAATTCCTGCCCTACTTTCAAACATATTCCTGCAGGTATTTTAAACTGACTCCCTCAAATTCATTGTTCAAAAAATGGCCTTGATTAATTTCTATTCTTTTTCACAACCATCACCTTTCAAAATGTCAGATTCAGCTCCACATTCATTTCATAAAATGGCCTAGATAAGATTCTTTTTTTTTCATAAACTTTCACTTTTCAAATTGTCAGATTTTATTTCACATATTTTTTTATATCAAGCTTTGGACTTTAGTCTGCATACTGTACAATGATACAACTCTTTTATTTTCAATAGACAGATTTATAAAATGGAGTAATTTTACATCAAAAGGAAGGACTGTATTATAAATAGGTCATTTTTTTACTCGGCCTTTGAAGTTGCTTTCCATTATCGTTTACACCTTCATCAGATGAGCAACTGTCACAAAAGCTGTCACTCAGTGAAATATCTTCATCATTAGATTCATCTGCAGACGTGGACGAAAATTTACGTGTTTTTATGTAACCGTGATTATAATTGTCAACTTTGGGATCTTTTCTGACCCTTTGGCGTAATTTTCTTCTTGGCCTCTTCACTGGGGAGATTCTAGATTCATTTGAGGTTGTTGATTGGTTCATTTGATTCTGGTAACCATAGGAAACATATCTTCTCTCCTCCCTTCTGAAGAGTTGATCATGTGATGGTTTCTGCTCATTTGATTGGTCAGAAGTGTGTGATGATGTCATCTCATTCAGAAAGTCAAAGGCAGCCATTGCCTGGATTTCAGGGTCATCATACCTAACAAACTGACTGTTGCTAAACTCCAGGGGAGGTCTTACAGTTTGATTTGTTTTATTCACAACATTTTGACCTGAAAAAAAAAGAAAAATGCCATTAAAATATGTATTTAATATCAGATACATTATTTTTCTTACAGTTGAAACATTTTGACCTAAAAATGAAGATGCCATTTTAATGTCTTTAATATCAGATGTATTATTTTTCATACAGTTGAAATATTTTGGGCAGGAAAATTGAGTAATGTGAAAAAAACACTACAATTATATAAAGGGAGCACACAAAAGATTTCCTCTCCCTAATTGGTTAATAAGTTTTATAGAAAGAAACTAGTTCCTGTTTATCATGTGTGTGTTATTATAAAGAAGTAATAATCTTTTTAAGGGTCTGTTCTGCAAAAAAGCCATTACTATTAGCATGGTGTGGACATTTCTCATAAAATATGCACAAATTAATGTAGGTTTAGCATTTTTCACGTTAACTTTTATTTCATAATATAATTGACAACAGCCGTATTTGCATATACATCTGAAGATAATACTGCTTAACATTCACAACTAATGCATCTATCCATTATTCTAAGATGACCTGATTTGTTTTCCAGTTAAACAAAGAAGACTGAAAACTGTTACAGTATGTTATTATGCAAAAATTCACTGTCTGTACAGTCAAAAAAATATTGACGCTTCAGGTTCTGTTGTAGATTAAAGGAGTTTAAAAATGAGTGTATGATAATATTCAACATGACATTACACTTGCTCAAACTACTACTGCTATAATATATTTAAAGTATCTTAATTTTATGAAAAAGAAAAATTGGTACAAAATTTTTAATGAAAATAATAATATACCTTTGCCACCGAGCAATCTGTGACACATGACATTATCCACGCCAATGTTGTCATCTAGACTATCCTGGCTGCCTCCGTATAACATCATCTTCTCAAACATGTCCGTCTGCTTCTACACATAAACACAGACAAAATAGGTTAGAGCGATAGAAATCAAAACTGAAAAGCAAAATTTATCTCTTCTTTTAAATAAATTATCGCAAATTCCAAAAATTCCGTCTGCTTTGCACATTAAAACAGGAGAAAATGTGTCAGTGAGTTTGATATCAAAGATCACTTTCATCTTCAAAATAAATACTGCTACTTCACCTCAACCTCAAAATAATCTTTTTGCAGACACATCTGCATTAACAAGGAAAACAAGGCCTTGCTTATGTAACATTTCAGTGTCTGCCAGCAAAACTTTTAACCAAAACTACAACTATACCATAATATGCGACATTGCCACCCTTTCTGAAAAACTGAAATTTGAACATATTGAAATGAGACCAAATATACTATTATTGTAAAACAGTTAACAGATTAATATCACTTAAGCGTGAATAAAATTCAACGGTTTTGGTAAAATAGTTCACAAATGGGTGAAGTCAAAATGTCCTTAAGAACTATTTGTCTAGCAAACTGGTACATCATAAAGTTTACCATGAGGCACAGTGTTTTGGAAAAAAGTATAACACTCTATAAAAAAAAGTTAAATAAAAATATCTTGAATTGCTAAAAGAAATTACAGAAATATACAGTCAAACTTTGTTTCATTGAAGTCAGATAATTTGAGCACCGCCCTTCACTAGAACTCATTGTTGGTCCCTCCTGGCAAAGTCCCTGTATAATGTATATTGTTTGATTGCTCTAAAGACTGATAACTCGAGCACTATTTCCAGTCCCGTAGAGTTCTAGCAAATGAAGTCTAATATAAGTGTATAAAGAATGCAACATGAACATTTTAAGACAAAACGCATTGTGGCAAGAGATTTGCCTTTGCAACCAGTGCAGATCAAGATCAGCCTGCAGATCAAGGTCTGAACTGTTCGCTATTCAGGCAAGCACCCCTTTGAATAATAAGTGCTACTGCCCAAACTGAATGACTGACCAGTCCATATTTGAAACTGAGCAGGGTAAAGGTTTAATGTTACAGCAGTGCCTAGAATTATAATACAAATTGTACACCACAAACAGCATGTTGAACACAGAACTTAACGGTTGGCCTATTTTTGCAATAATTTGACTACTTGGTATCCTAAAAATTGAGGGAATTTTAGCATTGAGAATACATGTCAAAGTCAATGGGGAAGTTTTATAAACATTAACATGTACCTGTTGTTAAGGCATAGAATTAAAACATTTTCTGTTTCATTCTTTTTTCTTTTTTTTGGTTACTTTGAAAAAGCAGCATTTTTCCCTTATAAAAAGATAATGTAAGTTTCGGTTCAAATCACTTTTATATTATAAAAGCTTCTGATAAGATTTTGGTAAGAGCTGCACAGTGTGAATGACTACTCAACAATTTCTTAGTCAAACCAAGGACTATAACTTTCAGTACATTCAGACAAGACTTAAAAAAAGACTACACTTTATTATAAATTACAATTTTATCCTTGCAAGGATGATAATTTAACCAAATTTTCTAGGGCAGGAAAGGACTACAATCTGAACTGATTTCAAACAAGATTTCCCTTACTTGCATTATATACTGTGAAATCATTAATATTCGTTGGGGACTAATTTTCGTGGATTTCGTGATTGAGTCAATCCACGAAATTTAATCCCAACGAACAAGTAAAATTTCCTTTCATTTTATGTTCAAAAGTTGAAATCCACGAACTCATATCCCCATGAAATTGCCGTTTTGACCAAAACCACGAAATTTTATGCCCACGAAATTAAATGAGTTTACAGTAAGTACATTTGATGAGTAGGAAACCTTGCTTAAAATTCTTATCCCATTATATGAAGCTGTTAAGGAGATACAGCTGTAAGCAAAACTTTTACCAAATTTTCTTAATGAAAAATGGCCTCAAATTGGATTGAAGGGTTTTTTAACTTGGTAAGCTTGGAAACCTTGTGTGATGTTTCAATGTAATATATGAAGGTGTTACTGAGATAAAACTTGACATCTAGTTGCATACAAAACTTTTAACAAATTTTCTAAGTAAAAAAAAAAATGGGAATAATTTATGTCAGATTCAATAAAGAGACTGATAGACAGAAAGTTTTGTGTGATGTTTCAATTCACTACTTGTAGCTGTTTCCAAGATACAACTTGATAATTTGCCAAAAAACTTTCTCCAAATTTTCTTAGTTATAAAAGGGTCACAATTTACTATAAATTCAACCAAGAATTTTTTTTTTTTTTTTTGGATTTAACGTCGCACCAACACATGATAGGTCATATGGCTACTTTCCAGCTTTAATGGTGAAGGAAGACCCCAGGTGCCCCTCCGTGCATTATTTCATCACGAGCAGGCACCTGGGTAGAACCACCGACCTTCCGTAAGCCAGCTGGATGGCTCAACCAAGAATTATCTGGCTTGGTTGTTTCAGTAGGCTTGATGATTGGAAAGCCTTGTGTGAGGTTTCAGTCCAAAATACATAGTAGTTACCTAGTTGAGCTAGGAAGTGATACTGTAAACAAGGGGGCCATGAAGGCCCTGTATCGCTCACCTGACCTACAGACCTAAAGATCATTAAGATTAACATTCTGACCAAGTTTCATTAAGATATGGTCATAAATGTGGCCTCTAAAGTGTTAACTAGCCATTCCTTTGATTTGACCCCGTGACCTAGTTTTTGACCCGACATGACCCAGATTCGAACGTGACCTAAAGATCATCAAGTTTAACACTCTGACTAAGTTTCATGAATATACAGTCATAAATGTGGCCTCTAGAGTGTTAACAAGGTTTTCCTTTGATATGACCTAGTGACCTAGTTTTTGACCCCAACTGACCCAGATTTACATTTGAAATTAAGATCATCAAGATTAACATTCTGACCAAGTTTCATTATGATATGGTCATAAATGTGGCCTCTACAGTGTAAACTAGCTTTTCCTTTGATTTGACCTGGTGACCTAGTTTTTGATCCTACATGACCCAGATTCAAACTGGACCTTAAGATCATCAAGATTAACATTCTGGTCAAGTTTCATTAAGATTGGGCCAAAATTGTGACCTCTAGAGTGTTAACAAGCTTTTCCTTTGATTTGACCTGGTGACCTAGTTTTTGATCCCAGATGACCCAATATCGAACTCGTCCAAGATTTTATTGAGGGTAACATTCTGACCAAGTTTCATTAAGATTGGGCCAAAAATCTGACCTCTAGAGTGTTAACAAGCTTTTCCTTTGATTTGACCTGATGACCTAGTTTTTGAACCCAGATGACCCAATATCGAACTCGTCCAAGATTTTATTGAGGGTAACATTCTGACCAAGTTTCATTAAGATTGGGCCAAAAATCTGACCTCTAGAGTGTTAACAAGCTTTTCCTTTGATTTGACCTGATGACCTAGTTTTTGATCCCAGATGACCCAATATCGAACTCGTCCAAGATTTTATTGAGGGTAACATTCTGACCAAGTTTCATTAAGATTGGGCCAAAAATGTGACCTCTAGAGTGTTAACAAGCTTTTCCTTTGATTTGACCTGATGACCTAGTTTTTGATCCCAGATAACCCAATATCGAACTCGTCCAAGATTTAACTGAGGGTAACATTCTGATCAAGTTTCATTAAGATTGGGCCAAAAATGTGACCTCTAGAGTGTTAACAAGCTTTTCCTTTGATTTGACCTGATGACCTAGTTTTTGATCCCAGATAATCCAATACTGAACTCGTCCAAGATTTTATTGAGGGTAACATTCTGACCAAGTTTCATTAAGATTGGGCCAAAAATGTGACCTCTAGAGTGTTAACAAGCTTTTCCTTTGATTTGACCTGATGACCTAGTTTTTGATCCCAGATGACCCAATATCGAACTCGTCCAAGATTTTATTGAGGGTAACATTCTGACCAAGTTTCATTAAGATTGGGCCAAAAATGTGACCTCTAGAGTGTTAACAAGCTTTTCCTTTGATTTGACCTGATGACCTAGTTTTTGATCCCAGATGACCCAATATCGAACTCGTCCAAGATTTTATTGAGGGTAACATTCTGACCAAGTTTCATTAAGATTGGGCCAAAAATGTGACCTCTAGAGTGTTAACAGTCAAATTGTTGACGACGGACGGACGGACGACGACGGACGACGGACACAGGGCGATCACTAAAGCTCACCTTTGAGCACTTCGTGCTCAGGTGAGCTAAAAACAAATTAATTTCGCTGACAAATAATTTGGTAGTTTGGCCTAAACAACTTTTTCAAGGTAATATATTATATGCATGGATTTCAAATTTTATCTATATACCAGTATTGCAAAATTCTAAAACTGAACAGAAATATTACTGTATTATTATTTACTTTAATAAAATTATTATTAAATTTATGATAACCTCTCTTTATGGCCCTAACTGTGTACGTTCATGTGCAATACTGAAAGAGGTACCATTCTAAACACGTAATTATGTGTAACATCTAAATGGCCATCTGCTTTATCTGTTTTTAACATAAAATTTAAAGCCTTATGCAACTTTAATATTCAAAAGTTGTAAAATTACCTTGTCATAATGCTTTTCTGTATCATCAGTGTCTTTTTCGGGCGTCATCCTCAAATCTTCCTTCAGTAGTGGCCTTGACCTTAGTACTTCATTCATGGTTGACTCCAGTTTCATCAACTCAGGCATTGTAATATTCATACCCGAATTCGTACTGTCCTGCGTTCTCCCTTTTCGTCGTTCCTCTTCTTGCTGCAGACGCTGCGATATAAAATGATGGCTGTCAAAATTTCCTTCCTCGTCAAGTGAATCTGCAATAATCGACTTTTGCATAGAATTCCTTTTATTTTTGGCCGAGTTCTTATCGAAACTGAGTTGTATATCTATATCGGGTTCATCTAGCAGAGCTTCTTCCCCACCAATTTCCTCTATTTGTTCAACATTTTCAGAATAATCATTAATCCAATCACAGGATGCTCCAGTTTTAGAAAAAGGCGAACTGCCCAGTATTATTTCACCTCCGTATGGTGACAGAAAAAATTCATCCTCTACCCACTGGTAACCGTCTATGTCCTTATTTCCGATTGCACTAGATAAACCAACATCACCTTCATTTGATTCTGACCCACTGTCAGAATTCTCACTGTTCAGACTAGATAAACTTCTATGCAACTGATTAACAGTTTTTGAAAGACTTTCGATCTGTCTAGAAATGTTGTCGAATTCGTTCACATTTCTTTCTTCTTCGCACTTTTTACAATTTTTATCACCCTGCTGGCACGTGTGAATTATATTTTTATTTTCATTGTTCTTAGAACCATTTCCTAGGTTTTCGATGTTTGGATTCTCGCTCTTTTCAGAAATACTTCTGCTCGATCCTGTGTTGCAGAGGCTGTAAAACTGACTGTTGAATTTCTTCTGATCTTCCCAAATGGGAGGTAATTCTGTTTCAGGTCTCTCCTCAGAGACGAAAGAGTTTGGGCTAGAGTTTTGCCCCTTTGAGGAGAAGTTTGAAACAGTCATTTTGTTGAGTGCAGTTGGTGTCTAAAAGTTAAAAGATAAACTCTGTATTTAATATCAAGTGTCTAATTACGCACAGCAGATTTAATTTAAGTGATACTGAAATTATTTTATCATCATACAATTAAAGGCGGTTACGCAAAGTTATGTATTTCCCACAAAATTACTCAAAAATAATTGTCTTTTGAAGCAAAATGATGTAAACATTGTTCTTTTTATGCCCCCGAAGGAAGGCATATAGTTTTTGAACCGTCTGTCTGTCGGTCTGTCAGTCTGTCCGCATTTTCGTGTCCGGTCCATAAGTTTGTCATCGATGGATGGACTTTCAAATAACTTGGCATGAATGTGTACCACAGTAAGACGACGTTCGCGCGCAAGACCAGGTCCGTAGCTCAAAGGTCAAGGTCACACTTAGACTTTAAGTCATTTTCATGAATTGGCTGTCTGGTCCATATCTTGTCACGATGATGGACTTTCAAATAACTTGGCATGAATGTGTACCACAGTAAGACGACGTGTCGCGCGCAAGACCCAGGTCCGTAGCTCAAAGGTCAAGGTCACACTTAGACTTTAAAGGTCATTTTTCATGATAGTTGGGCGTGTCTGGTCCATATCTTTGTCATCCATGGATGGATTTTCAAATAACTTGGCATGAATGTGTACCACAGTAAGATGACGTGTCGCGCGCAAGACCCAGGTCCGTAGCTCAAAGGTCAAGGTCACACTTAGACTTTAAAGGTCATTTTTCATGATAGTTGGGCGTATCCGGTCCATATCTTTGTCATCGATGGATGGATTTTCAAATAACTTGGCATGAATGTGAACCACAGTATGACGACGTGTCGCGCGTAAGACCCAGGTCCGTAGCTTAAAGATCAAGGTCACACTTAGACGTTAAAGGTCATTTTTCATGATAGTTGGGCGTGTCCGGTCCATATCTTTGTCATCCATGGATGGATTTTCAAGTAACTACACATGAATGTATGGCACAGTAAGACGACGTGTCGCGTGCAAGACCCAGGTCTGTAGCTCAAAGGTCAAGGTCACACTTAGACGTTAAAGGTCATATTTCATGATAGTGCATTGATGGGCGTGTCCAGTCCATATCTTTGTCATTCATGCATGGATCTTAAAATAACTACGCATGAATGTGTGGCACAGTAAGATGATGTGTCGCGCGCAAGACCCAGATCCGTAGGTCAATGGTCCTAAACTCTAACATCGGCCATAACTATTCATTCAAAGTGCCATCGGGGGCATGTGTCATCCTATGGAGACAGCTCTTGTTTGGGTTTAAACTTGTCAAACAAAATACATTTTTTTAATCACTATAACAAGATCTTTTCTATATCTGGCAGTTTGCTATCCAGTATCCATCAAAACTTCATTGATTTTGCATTTGGAATTGTAATCATTTTTATCAAAAGAACATTCCTGAATCCACCACTCACGAGGAACGAATCGATCCCTATTCAAAGATGTGTGTATCAGTTTTAAAACTCTTGAAACGCTTTTTTTCCCTACATGTAATTTTCAATTAAGTTTTGAAAGCTAAAAGTTGGTATAGTTACTAAAGGTACCTCCAATCCTATGTTTTTCACCTCCTTGAGAGGAGAGGGAGAGTCGAGAACGTGTCCTCTCTGTACCAGCAGCTCTACGAAACTTGAGAACGTGTCACCATCTTTATCGGCACTCTCAACGTCCTTAGATATCTAAAAGTTGAAAATCAAATATAATAATTATTTGTAAGCATGGAAAACAGTGTAACCAAGCAATGTAGATTCATTCAGACGAACATAAAGCTTTCTTAACAACAGCTACTAACTTTAAAATAAACTGATAAATGTAAACTTAAAAGTAATGTTTCATGTCCTGTCAATTTAAACAATAGCTACTTACTTAGCTAAAATATTTATAATTAATGTAAACTTAATTTTAAGTTTTTGATTCAATAGGTAACAACTTAGCTAAAAATAGATTAATGTACTATTAACAAAGTCGTTCTATTAATTTGTGTGTCATACAAAATGTACTGGATACTAAAATCTTTTGCTATGAAAATAAGAATGATCCGCTGGTAGACGTATCAGGTACATGCAGTAGGTGACAGTAAGAAACAAGCAAATAAATTTCTCTTTCATGTTATTTAAGAAGTCTTTACAAATTAGAAAAAAAAAATCATACAAAGTAGCAGCAGATAACTCTTCCTGTTGAGCAAACAGTGTAAACTTTACTTGCTTTCAAATAGAAAGAAATCAGAACATACCTGTTGCAACATGCTGTGCTTCAGCATAGCTTGCAGTTGCTCTTCAACAGCCATTTCATCAATAACCAGATGGTCTGCACTTTTTGACCTTGGTAACCGTGGTAACAGAATGACTTCTGGTTTATCTCCCCTTGTAAACATATCTGACTCAGAGGAAGACCTTTCCAGTAATGTTTCTATATTTAGACAGCCTCCATATAACTCTTCATAATCTGCCGTCTGCCGCGCTCGTTTTTGTTTCTCGTAATCAGAATTCCAAACAGCTCGAACAAGTCCCTGGTACGATGACCAGTGACGTTTCAAGGTTGTTGAGAACTGAAATTTTGCAGATGCATGATGGGAATGGACCGTGTGTGTCATCTGCTGAGACTGTTTTTTCACGTTTATTGCAGGAAGTGACGAAACTGACGTATTTTCGCTCCGTATTCCTACAGAGCTTTCATAACCATCCTTCTCTTCAGGGATGTCCGACAGAATATTGTCCTCAGAAATATGAAGTGATGTTAAATCAGAGCCTCGATCTGACAGTGAGCTATTGCTATCATACCCTTCAACCAAAATCTCCATTTTATCAAATGCTGGTGGGAAGTAGGTCAGCTGATTAAACTCTTCGACAACTTTTTTCGTCATGGAATTTTGTTGTGTATATGACTGATTGCTACTTTTATTAATTAAGAATTTTTGAGTATTAATTGCATTCTGAGGCACTGTGACTATCGGTGAACTTTTAACCGAAAATGAAGAACTTTCAACTGCGTGTGACTGGACAGTTACTTGTTCAACAGTTTCTTTCGTAATTTTTTTCTGCGGAGGTTGAATATTCACTTCAACTTTCGTTATCACATGGTCTTTTTTGGCACTTGTAGAAGACGTTTTAGGCAAGGGTATTGCACTCTTTGGTTTAATTTGACTTATCTGCGTACCTTTCGGTTTTGGAATTTTACTCATCTGAGATGCATTGGTAGATGCTTCTGAAGCTGAGTTTTCTAACTGTTTAGTTGTTGGTCTGTCTGGCAAAGATTTTGGAGATTTTAGTAACGATCTTTTTGGCGAGACTGGTGGAGATTTTGTTGGAGAAGATTCTGGTGATTTCTGGTTCTCAATTTCAAATTTCATTTTCATAGCTTTTACTCGACCTAGAGAACCATGGCCACTTAAACGATCTTCACTTGAATATGAATTTTGTGAACTGAGACTTAAATTTGAATTTCTCGCTTCATTGCTGTTCGTCGAACTTTCAAATGCGTCTGAGTATTTTTCAAGATTTTCTGGTTGAATATCACTGGACATTGTAGAATAGCCATCGTCTTTACTTCCTGACCTTTCAACCTTGACATCGTCAAAGGTTGTGGTGGACATCATTTCAGAATTTTCACTTTTGTCATAATTTTTAATAAGGCAAGTTTCAGATTCTGATTTTGAAAAATCAGTAGACCCTGCATCATGTAAAAAGGGATAACAAGTTTTGGAATTAATGGACGATAATGCTGCAGTATTCACACAAATTTCAACAGATTTAGGTCTTGGTATTCTTGCGTCTGCTTTAGGATCTACAGAAACTTTATGCGATGGCTTACTCGCCACTGGTGGCGGAATCCTGGACGGCTTTTTTACAACACCGGGTTTCGGTAACTGAGACGTTTTTGTCTTTTTTGTATCACTAGAATCAGTTTTGGATTTATTTAAATTAGAATCTTTATTTGAACCGGAAGACTTTGGTGATTCAATCACTTTTGCTTCCCCAGCTTTCACACTTTTGGCAACCATTGACTGAATCTCCTGTTGTTTCACATTCTTAGCGTAAGAAACTTTGTACCTCCGCTCTTCATCGGAAGTATCCGAACTTGACGAAGAACCATATTCACAATATAAAAACTTCTTTTCTTTTGCTCCTAGAATAAGAGACTTGGGTCGTTTAGCACGATATCCTGGCATCGATGATCCAGGGATTTCAGATAATGTCAGACTCTGCTGCATTAGTCGCTGTTCACACTCTTCTGTATCCTGAACAATATCCGGTTTTCCCATAAGTCTATTTTTAGTTTCAATTTCCTTTTCCGTAAACTCTGCATTATTCTGAGAATTAAATAATTTTTCCGAATTGTCACTTTTTGTGAAGTTAGTATGTTGATTTACATTTTCACTGTTTGAAACACCACATATATTAGCACCTGGTTTATTTTCAGTCACTTTCTGCGGAGGGTATAAAAAAAATCCCGAGCTAAAATCACTATCCACTGGCGTGCCTGTATTTTCTAAAGTTCGATCTAATAGTTCATCTAATGAAATTGTTGATGCAGCACTAAAGTCTGTAGAAACTGGCCGTTTTAAATCCGCCTCTCTAAAGTCACTATCTTCATCACTATAATCATAAAAATACTGGCCGCGAGTTAAAGTATTGCTGTCAGTTTGGTCACCATTTTGGTGAACCTGTTCAGTTCTCGTTAAAACCGAAGAAAAAGTACTTGGCACTTGGGATACATTTGCATAAACATTAGAGGTTTCATCGTTTTTTGGACTTGTTTGGTTTAGTGTGGTAAGCCCCATTATCGGAAAATGGGATTCTGCACGATGGTTCACAGGTTTATTTCCATGCACAGGAATTGCGGGCTTTTTCGTTTCCGACTTTTTAGCGTCACTGATTTTCGATGATGTAATTGGACTTATTGAATAAACTGTTTTCAGATTAGCACTTGTACTGGACTGAGACACGGTTGTATTAGTTTTATTATTAGCACCAGAGGTTTCAGATTTTTGAACAGTTTTATTATCTGTTTTTAATGTTGTACGTATGCCTGAATACCTCAAGTTGGGAGATTTAGGCGGGACTAATTTTGTCAAAGCACCTGTTGTCTGTTTATCATTTCCTGTTTTCTGTTTACTTCCTGTGGAAGCAGAAGATGATTTTGAAGTTGACTGTACACTGATTTTCGAAACAGTTGGAATTTTAGACCCTGATGATTGTGATCTTCCAGAGGTCGCTGAGGGTGACCTTGAATGACCTTGACCTCCAGAAGATACTGAAGATGACCTTGAACCATGAGAAGACGTCCTTGGTTGTGGAGGTTTAGAGTTTGGATTTGGCGATGGACTGTTACGTGCTGCTGGGGACTGACAGCCCATTCTAATACTGTATTCTGCTTTCAACGAATTTCTTCTCACTTGCACGTCATCTTTTGTTTTTCCACTCGGCAACGTTGGAATTTTTGAAGATGACTGAGACATTTGTCCCTGAGACGAATTATTTGCAATGGATGGATGTGATTGGTTTAAAGGCACTCTGATTTTTGTAATACAGTTCGGATTGGTCGAAGTCTTTTTTGAGCTTTTCTGATTGGCTGAAACAGCCACACCCTGATTTAAACCTGATTGTTCATTGGTCGCTGTATTTTGAATTCCTGATTCATGTGATTTAGACACAGTCTGAGGTGAAATAAGGCTCAGTCCACGTGCACGACTGAGGGAAGAGGTAGATCGTGTTCGTTGTCGACTTGGTCCACATTTTGGCGTAACTAAAGATGATGTTGATGAGCTTCGTTTAGTTTCACTCTTTCTTTCTACAAAGCTTACATGTTTTGATTTCGGACTAGAAGGTGTAGCGGGAAACTCGGTTTGTATTTCCGTACGGCACCGGAATTCGCCTGGTTCTGGTGACAAGTCAAAATCCACGTCTGGAGTTGATGTGATACTACCACTGAATGACACAATACTTTGCCTGTCGCCTGGCAACCGCTCCTTCAGCCACAACGGAGGAGAACTCATCTGGGGAATCCCGGCTAAATTGTCAGCAGTCTGAAAACACGGATCAATGTATATAATACAATTATATAGTTACAAGCAACATGTTGTTAATATCAAATTTGTTATGAGAATGAAATTTATGACTATTAAAGTATTAGACAAAACAACTACTAACAACTGAAAACACACGAAAAAAAGATAACCAAAACTAAATGCTTTAAATCTATATGAAGTTAAAAAGGAAGACATTTTTCGTTAAAATGTGGTGAGCTTCAGGCCTGAGTGTTGCATAACAAAATTTTGTTTAAATATCATATAAAATCAGGAAGTACTTTTTCATGCCCCTCCTGGCTGTAAAGCAACATTCACATATTCTTTGCAACATCAACCGCATGAGAAAACAAAAATTTACTTTATTGCTCACACCTAAACATGTATGAAATAGAAGTAGTAAAAATGTACTAAGCCAACCCAAGTGCGAATTTTGTTTGAAGGTGCAGAAAATAAAATGAACGAAAAAAAAGTAACTAAAATGAAATAAATTTACTGTAGAAATAAATGTAAAAGATAAAAGAAATGTGAAATGTCATATCAAAAAGGACCATTATTGCTGAGAACATTTGGTTTAAGGAAATTCACACATTTAATCAAAACTATTTCTTTTACCTTTGTTTAGGGTACATAATATTTGAATACAGTAACAGCTGAACTTGTCTTAGTGGCTACCTGTATTAAGCAGTTACTTGCCTTAGCAGCCAGTCAGCATTAAACAGCCGACTGCATCATTCCCTTGACTGGCTACTTAAAGTGATGGACGCGTAATGACAATCAGCTATTTCCATGTGATTATGTATCCTTCGTATGCGATTTTGAAATCCTTCATTCGTAAAAGATTTTCATAATAACCAGAGAATGATGAAATCGCCTACAGAAATGGATGGAAGTTGCCAATTGTCACTATGGGTCCACTACCTTAATACAAGTTTCGACTGTATTTGTTTCAGTCTTTTATAAAAAGAAAGAAAAAACACTCTTGAAGGCAATACAGTTTTTTGAAAAAACAAGGAGCTGCGTTCAGTAAACGCTTGATGCCCCCGGTGGCATCCTTGTCGATACGAACCAACCTAAGTCCAAAACGAGGTCAAGGTCAAACTGAGGTCAGGTGATGTTTGAAGATGAGGAATGGTCACAGGTTACATCTGTATTAGTATCAATTCATTCTTGTAAGTGGTATTAATGCTAGACGAAACGGTCCCATTTGGTTAACCAAGAGATGGCCCATATAAAGCAACCTAAGTCCAAAATGAGGTCAAGGTCAAGGTCAAACTGAGGTCAGGTGATATTTGAAGATGAGGAATGTTCACAGGTTACATCTGCATTAGTATCAAGTCATTCTAGCAAGGGGTATTGATGCTAGATGAAACAGTCTCATTTGGTTAACCAAGAGATGGCTCATATAAAGCAACCTAAGTCCAAAATGAGGTCAAGGTCAAACTGAGGTCAGGTGATGTCTGAAGATGAGGAATGTTCATAGGTTACATCTGCATTAATATCAAGTCATTCTAGCAAGGGGTATTGATGCTAGACGAAACGGTCCCATTTGGTTAACCTCGTATGGACGAACGGACGGACGGACAGGACGATCACTATATGACTCCCGCATCAGTATATGCCGGGGGCATAAAAAGTTTTTCAAATTTTTTTGGTCAATTTCAAATTTTTTTTTGACACGACAAGTCACAGATTTATTACTACAGGTACCTGTTCACTAAACATGCTATGTAGGGACTCCATACTGCCTTCTATATACACACTGCCATCCTACATAGATATAAAGAAAGGACTTCTATATCTTAAGTAAATCAAGTAACATGCATACAGTCAAACTGAGTTCACGCGGACTTGATGGGAGCTGCAAAACTTGTCTGGACTGCAGATAGTTCACGCTGTAGAACAATATTACATTATACAGGAACTTTGCTGGGACCTTATAACGAGTTCAAGCAAAGGGTGCTGTTCAAATTATCCAAGTTTGAGCGAATGGAGTTCGACTGTATATGAGCCGCGCCATGAGAAAACCAACATAGTGGCTTTGCGACCAGCATGGATCCAGACCAGCCTGCGCATCTGCGCAGTCTGGTCAGGATCCATGCTGTTCGCTAACAGTCTCTCCAATTCCAATATAGGCTTTAAAAGCGAACAGCATGGATCCTGACCAGACTGCGCGGATGCACAGGCTGGTCTGGATCCATGCTGGTCGCAAACCCACTATGTTGGTTTTCTCATGGCACGGCTCATATAAAACTTTAAAATTCAACTTTTAAAACATGGTAATTGTTATTAATTCATATCCAAATTCAGCAGAATGAAACCGGTTGTTTTACAAATATAGAAATTTGTAATTTTTGCCATAGAAAAAGCTGTTTAAATTTATACCATATATTCTCTAATAAACATCCCTGAGAGCATTGTATTTTGCCAAAGGGGGCATTTATAAAGGCCTTAAAGCCCTGCTCCGCTGCTATTCAAATTCTTTTGTGTGTAAGCAACCCATGATTACAATAGGAAACAGTTGACGGCCACGTGCCACACTTTAGCATGCATAATCACAGGTATTTCATATAGAATTTTATATAAAATAGACTCTACTTTGACAGGCGCCAATGTTCATAATCAGGATTTTCATGCTTTTTCAGTGACAATTTAAGGTTAAAAGGTAGGACTGGAGCAGGGCTTTAAAAGACTTTTTTTGTAAATATCAGCTTACACAGCTAACTTTATAAACAGAATAAACTGTAACAATTACAGCTCTATCACAGTGCTGATTTTTCTCTTCAAACCTAAAATAGCTTTTTTAAAAATAAAGTGGGAGGAGAGAGCTAAATAAGAGATGGGCATTAATTACAGAATATACAGTAATCTAGCTTTATTCTTACTTGTGATGTCTAGATTACATGTAATTATTATTTTTATAAATAACCCGCAACATTTAGCTTTGATAATACACAAAAAATATCAAAGTAAAATCTGTTTGAACTAACAGTATCAATCACCTAATGGAATAGATTTTTCAGTTATCAAAATTTGTTTCAAATATAAAATTTATTAATAAGCCAAACATAATAATAAAAAAATTAATTACCTCAAAACAGACATAGTGACTAGACTTTTTTTCAGTTAAATCTTTTTCTTTCAACAGACTTAATAAAAAAAAAAAGCTGAACAAGTGTGCAAGACATGTTGCCATATAACCTAAACTGTATCAGTGCAACCCTAAATAAATTACAAGTGGTTAGCGCCAGGTGGTAGTAAGTGCCTTCTTTATTTACATGTACTTAGAACCTTCTGGCTCTAACCCTTTATGTAAGGTTAAACAAAAATAAATGTAAGGTTACCTGAGCGTTTCCTTCTGCCATAAGTTTTATACGTTGTTGGAAGGCCGTACAGAGTTGTCTGTTATGATGTTCGAGGTCCTGTACGCGATCCTGCAGCTTCAAACATTCTTCCCGCAACATCTTCTGTGCCAGCAGTGCTTGGACAACCTGACAAAATTGTTAGCGGTATTTTAAAGATAAAACAAGAGCTGTCTCCATAGGATGACACATGCCCCCGATGGCACTTTGAATGAATAGTTATGGCCGATGTTAGAGTTTAGGACCTTTGACCTATGGACCTGAGTCTTGCGCGCGACACATCGTCTTACTGTGGTACACATTCATGCCAAATAATTTTAAAATCCATGCATGAATGACAAAGATATGGACCGGACATGCCCATCAATGCACTATCATGAAAATGACCTTTAACATCTAAGTGTGACCTTGACCTATGAGCTACGGACCTGGGTCTTGCGCGCGACACTTCGTCTTACTGTGGTACACATTCATGCCAAGTTATTTGAAAATCCATCCATGCATGACAAAGATATGGACCGGACACGAATGCACTATCATGAAAAATGACCTTTAACGTCTAAGTGTGACCTTGACCTTTGAGCTACGGACATGTGTCTTGCGCGCGACATGTCGTCTTACTGTGGTACACATTCATGCCAAGTCATTTGAAAATCCATCCATGGATGACAAAGATATGGACCGGACACGAAAATTGCGGACAGACCGACAGACTGACAGATGGTTAAAAAACTATATGCCTCCCTTCGGGGGCATAAAAACAGTATGCGTTTCCATTACTTATCTAAGTTTTTCTTTCCTTTCGTATTCTATATAAACTTTTATGTAACATGTGTTTCCATTACTTATGTATGTTTTTCTTTCTTTTTCTATTCTATATAAACTTTTATGTAACACATGAAAGAAATAATATTATGTAACACAACATTCTAGATGCTGTTTTTTTTTTATATAGACCATGTGACATTTAAATAGAGAATAACAGGTTAGTGCCGTAGATGAGAAAGTTTATCTGGAGAGGTGGAGGAGGTTATCGGGTGAGCCGAAGGCGAACCTGATAACGTCCGGAGCCGAGCCAGATAAACTTTCTCCATCTTAGGCACTAACCTATTATTCTATTTATCTTGTCATTACTTCATCTTCCGATATTTGGCAATTTATTTTACAAAAATAAATGCGCGACAACTGTTTCAATGACGTCATATTCGTACTGACGTCACTTATATAATGACGTAACCACCGACAAAATCGCAATAACTTCTTCGTTTTTGAATAAAAACTCATTATTTGATCACTCATTTTCTTAGTTCAGACATTTCCAAAACAATGGTGATGGTTTCAATGCAAAATTTCTTATGACAACAATATCGATCATAAGGTCACATGATCAACTGACCGTATATCACTGGTCACGTGTCAACTGACGGTATATCAAGAAAGATATACGGCACCCTGATATCGGGTCGAAAATACTGCAAGGGACAGGATAAACTTTCTTATTATGATACAGGCAAACCTCAATTCCCTGTTAAGCTTTTTCAGTGTAACAAAAATATCAACTCACCTGATTGCCTATTTCAATGTGACACAATATCAACTCACCTGATTGGCTTTTTCAAAGTGACACAATATCAACTGACCTGATTGGCTTTTTCAGTGTGACTAAATTTACAAACTCACCTGATTGGCAATTTCAGAGTGAGGCTATTTCAGAGTGACAAAAAAAAACAACTTACCTGATTGGCTATTTCATCCAGACATTTCTCATACTGTCCCCTCTGCTGTTCGTTTTCGAGCACAAGTGAAGAATTTTCTCCCTCCACCATGCGTAACCGTTCAAGAAGAAGTTTGTAACGATCCCTTCCATCTGTTTTATGGCTCATCTGTATAGAAATTCAAAATATTGAAAAATTACCAAAATATCAACATTTGTGGTAAACTCCACTTATATGTATAAGCAATGTAGAAAAATTTGTTTTAAAATCTTTAACTTTCCAAGCCAATATTTTAAGTTTACCTCATTATTGTGACATATAAAGTAAGTTATGCACTAAATTACGTTTGTTGACAGTAAACCTTGCAAAAAACAAAATTCTGACAATATTTGTCTAAAATATATAGTTTTGTATGGTTTCTAGGTGAAAAAAAATCTCAAGCTGAAAGTTTGGCCATCTCAAAAGATAGTGGCTGCATGTACCACTGCTGTCACAAGAAAACAAGTTTTAACCTTTACCCTGCTAAATTTCTAAAATGGACCAGTCTACCATTCAATCCTGACTGTACCACTTATTATTCAAAGGGGTGTTCACTGAAACTGTTAAGATACTTAGGCAGCATGTTTACAGGAAGTACTTTGCAACACGTACAATCATTCATAAGAAAGTCTACTAATTACTCTTAATTTCCATTCTTTTTTTATCTAAATTTATTCATATTATATACCATTTATATTCATGGTAAATAATGCGACACACATAATGTGCACTAACTATTTCAAAAATCTCCTTTTCTGACTGAATTTCTTAATAAAAGTGTTTTCTCATTAATATATTAACATTTTCAACAAACTTAACCTTTTAATGAATGGTACATTTAAGAATTTCCATAAATATATTTGCATATCTTTCACATATTCTTATCAGCCAAGATCACATCTGCATTAATTTTATGCTCTAAATAATATTTTTCTACTGTGCTTTTACATACACATGACTGACTTAACCCCTTTTTAACTTGTTTTTTCATTAATGCCTTCCCTTTTCAACTTTCCTCCTGTTTTCATGTTAGATAAAGGTGAAAGAAGAAGGTTGAACAGAGCTGAAAACTTGGCCTGCATCTTGTTAGACCATACTTTCATTTAGAAGCCAGTTTTGAATTTGAAAATTGAAAATGTGACATCATCATCTTGGTCCTTTCAGCCCTTCAACCTTACATGTAAAGATATACAAAGCTGAGAATTGAAAACCCAAAATGTGACATCATCATCTAGGTCCTTTCAGCCCTTCAACCTTACATGTAAAGATATACAAAGCTGAGAATTGTTTGTAAATGAATTATCATATCCTGAGGACACCTTCATTTAATATTTCTTATGACTATTATATATTAGATTAGACATGAACATATCTTCAAAGGTTTGAGGTTTTTGGGCGAAACTGGTCATCGGAGCCCTGTATATATGCTAGACTGACCTACCTGAGATTCAAGCCCTGTATATATGCTAGACTGACCTACCTGAGATTCAAGCCCTGTATATATGCTAGACTGACCTACCTGAGATTCAAGCCTTGTATATATGCTAGACTGACCTACCTGAGATTCAAGCCCTGTATATATGCTAGACTGACCTACCTGAGATTCGAGCTTTTTGACTTCATTAAGCAGCATCATATTCTCCCTCTCCAGGCCTGTGATATGGCTCTTAAACTTGTCTATATTTGCCTGGAAAAAAATACAAAAAGAAAATGGTGAAAATCTTTTTCCAATCATTATCTGTGTCCCACTTTTTTATTCCCTGTTGACATTATTTTTTGCAATGTCAAAATTCTTTCATAATGTTGCCCTTTAGCATTGGCCATGATAACTGACTTCTGTTTTGAATTTTGCCTCTTCCTAGTAATGTCAACATTCTCTGTCAATGTAATACCCTTTCCCATTGATCATGATAACTGATTTCTGCTATTTGTGTTTGTTGCCCTTTACCAGTTCCATCCAGTTAAAAGGTTGCCTTTTGCTATCAGTATATACCAGGGCTTCGGAAATTTGCCGGTTTGTCGGTTTTGGACCGATTTTTTACTTTTCAGACCGATTCATAAAGTGAAAAAACAAAAAAAATCGGTCCCGTAAAAATGGAGAAAAGTATAAATTTCTGTCTGATATCTCAATACACCATCTACAGCCAAGCAGGAAATTGTTGGTCGCACCCTCAGATAATCAATAAACGTGTCAAACAGTCTGACTGTCACTTTGATAATCGGTCCGTAATTAGCACGTGACGCAATCAGTACTAGCGCGGCACATCCTTTAATGTTTGCAGCCAGCCGACTGCAATGTATTAAACATTTTTGACTGGTTTCCAAATATGTCTGACTGGATCCAGATCATTTCGACTGGGATCCACTTCTTTTATTTAAAATCCGATGGATGGTTTATTTCAAAAGGCTATGTTTCATCATGGTAAAAAACAAATGGTCACTGCATTTAATCAAAGAGCTATAATTGTACATTATAGGTCTTTGATTTAATGAGACATCACACGGAAAACCAATCAAAATATTTTTTATAATTACTTGATTTGAAAAAATTACAAGATTCATTTGTTGGGGCTCCAGTTGAAACAAGTGCAGAAAATCGTCTTTGCAACCCGACGGTGCAAAAAAGAAAAAGAAAAAAAAAAATGGACTGGCAAACACGAATGATAAAGAAAATCGGAGTGGTGCTGTTTATCAAATCGGTCTTTTAAAAAACGTTTCAAAATGAAATTTTGTTTACATCAGAAGAGAACATATAACTTTTAAAATGTAGCTGCTTATTGAAGTACAACATAAGTGAAATGAAATATCCGTGGCCAACACGCGTGACCTTTTGGTACTATACATGCGGGAAATTAGATCTCAGCGTTCATATAACGTACACATTCGGTCCGTGGCAGAGTATTCTTAAAATACCGAGACTGTTTAGCAGAGAATATGTGTCATGTAATTGTATTTTATAGAATTCCGCCAAAGAATGAGGAAACATCACAAAGTATCTGCCGTGTATACGGTACCGGTCACGTGCGTTGGCTTTTAGACTAGTTACGCACACGGTGTCAATGCCTCGGTAATTTTATCCTTACAAGTATTTTCTCGGAAAAAAATCGAAATTTAAACAAAGTAACAATCACACATAACACTGAATAACTGTCTTCATTGTATGGAAACACGCGGTGACCGGTAACTCAGTTTTAATGCATGACATGATTATATCTTTACTCTATCACGTTTTACAAAATATGTAATATTGGGAATGCAGTGGGTGGGGTAGCGCCGATGTCAGGATTTTCGTTTCGGACCGATTGAGTTATCAAAATTTCCGGAGCCCTGGTATATACTCTATGTCAGTTTTACAGTTACTTTATTTTTTTATCAATATTTCTCATGATATACCATCAGACTGACAGAAACACAAAAATCACAACATTTAGTACATAATGCAAAAACCAACATAGTGTATTGGTGACCAGCATGGATCCAGACCAGCATGCGCATCCGTGCAGTCTGATCAGGATCAAAATTGTTCTCTAATGGTTTCTCTAATTGTAATAGGCTTTGAAAGCGAACAGTGTGGATCCTGATCAGACTGTGCAGATGCGCAGCCTGGTTTAGATCCATGCTGGTCGCAAATGCACTATGTTGGTTTTCTCATGGTGTGGCTCAAATTATTATGTGCAAAAAAGACTGGTCATACCTCATAAGTGGTGGACAGGCTGGACTTTTCTTGCTTCAATTGGTCAATCTTGCTTTTATACTGAATCATTTCATGTACCATACCCTCCATTCTGAAATGATAATATATGTACAGTATTAGTATAAAAAAAGCCTAAACCATACCTTCTAGTCTGAAATGATAAAACATTTTAAAAACTTGCGATATAAAAATGTGTACCACATCTTCACAGTGTTATAACTATTAGCCTCTGGATGGATGGCTTCCTCACAGGAAGAATTCAAATGACATATTCTGAAATAACATAACATCAACTTTAAAAAATCTTTTCTTTTTTTTTTCCTGGTGAAATACATTATATTTTAAAAATCTTTTGATTTTTTTTCTGGGAGCTAGATATTAAAATCAGGAAAACACATTAATTTTGTTGACATTTATTTTTACACAAATTATACATCCTGGATTGCTTTGGACATAAAAGAAACAATTGCCAATCCAAGATATATACTAAACAACACTCCACTATTCCTACTTTTTTTCAAATTTTTATAGCTTACCCCTCATCTCAATAAAACATCCTGATTTCATTAGATGGGGAAGTAAATTCCTGCTTCCTCACAGTTTTACAGTCTAAATCCAGATAATATTGCCTATCTTATACCTACACTGACCACTACCTGTTGATTTTATAGCCTAATTTATAGCCACTAATGAAAAATGTATAACCTGTTAAAGACATTCTGCTGGAAACGAATAGCACTAAAAATCCATTTCAGCCACTTACACTGAAGTCCCAGGCTTTTATTTATAGCTAATATCAGGAAATTGGCTCATGAAGTGCTTATCTGTAAGTTAGCAGAGCAGATAAGAAAAGGGCTTGTCCTTTTGATGTGGAAATAAATATAGAGACCCCATAGAGGTCAAAAAAGGATTTTTAGAGGTCATCTGATAGCAATGTACTTAGAAAATTTACTAAATTGCATATCAAGCAAGAACTTAATAGGTACAAAATGCTTCACGTGCTTATCTGTTTAATTACATCAAAGTTAATGAAAATCAGGGATAAAATAAATCTGAACACCCACAACAGTATCTGCCTTTCTCTTTACACAAAACTTTTTTTTTATATTTTGTTGGGTTTAACGTCACATTGACAATATTATATGTAATATGGTGATTTTCCAGCTTTTGACAGTGGAGAAAGACCCCAGGTTCCACTCCATGCATTATTTCATCACAGATGGGCATCTGTGTAGAACCACTGACCATCCGTAAGCCAAATGGATACCTTCCTCACATGAAGAATTCAACGCACTGAGCAAAGCTCAAACATACATCTGTGAGGGGCAAGTGATTTAAACCACTCTGCTAAGAAGGCCGCTCTCATATTTCATATAGTAAAGAGAGGTGACAATGTGGTCCAGTCGTTACAGTGTCTGACTACAAAACCAGTGTTCATAAGTTTGAGGCCTTATTCTTTCAACTAATATAATGTTGGGATAAAAGTCTGTGCTGGTGCTTTACACCTTGAATGCTAAAGAACCAGGGCAATTCTTGAATTATAACCTTTAGCTTGCTGGCGGCAAGTGATTCTGCCTTTGCGACTAGCCCAGACGAAATGTTGACCATGGTTGACCATGGTCACCATGGTTTTTTATGGTTGACCATGAACTAATGTGGTCAACCATCAAATACCATGGTGAAGAAAAATATGGTCAGGACCACTGTCAGCCATGGTCAACCATGGTGAGATAAGATTGGCCATGGTCGACCATGGTCAGAAAAGACGATCAGTAGTTTGACCATGGTCTACCATTGTCAACCTTTTTCAACCATTGTTGACCATGGACTACCATGGCCATGTTTGTGATTTTCACACTTGTCAAGTTTTACAATGCACCAAAGACGCCTGACTGCATTTTGGCTCCAAAGGTTTTCCTAATTATAGAATAGTTTTCCTGACCATGGTCTGATACGATGTTCTATGACCGTGGTGCCAATTACCGCACATGGTAAACCATGGTTAACCACTGCCCCATGACCATGAACTACTATGGTAAACCATGAACTACCATAGTGATTAACCATCAATTTCGACTGGGAGTGCTGACCAAGATCAGCCTGCACATCCACGCAGTCTGATCATGATCTGCACTGTTTGCTTTTCAGTCAGTAAATTTTCAGTGAACACCCCTTTGAATAACAAATGGTACTGCTCAAACTGAATGATGGACAAGTTCATTATAGAAATTTAGCAGGGTAAGGGTAACAAATTCCTACATGAACAACTGCAAATATTCCTTGTCAGATCTTTTTTATGTTCATATAATTTACCTTTCCTTGAAGTCTATGTTTATGAATTATGACAGTGAAAAAGGTAATATGAAGTTCAGAGAAAAAGAAAGCGCCATGACTTATCGTGCCGAGATCTTTCTATATAATAAACATCACTGCTTCTATGTTTACGGAATACTGACAGACAAAAAAATGAGAAGAAGAAAAAATGAGCAAAAGAGTTTTGTGAATAATATAAATACCTCTTTATACACCAAATAGTTCTACTTTTTGTCTCAAAACAATGTTTAGATTCATACGCAAAGTCGTTACACCCTTGATGATGATACAGAAAAATGCTCACTTGCAGTAAAAATGTTTGCCTTTCATTAGTGTACTTAGTTATTCAATCGAGAAAGGTATTCTTGGCAAAACAGAATATGTTTATTTTAATGTAAATTACTACACAGAATGCTGATGGAACTGCTCAATATAATCTACAAGTATTTGCTACTATTCTAAGGAATGCAATAAATTACCATATAGCCTTAATTTGTATTCAATAAATAGGACTGGAAGTTAACAACTGCCTTATTGAACAGGAAAGGAAAAAGTTTCAGTTTTAGTAGATTATTAGACACAAAGAGGGGCAAAGGAAAAATATAACTCATGTAACATGATTTGACTGGCTTAGCATCTATACATATATTTTTCGCAGCATTTATAATTCTGAAATGATGTATTTTGTACCAAAACTTTATTTAAATCAATTAAACATGGTTAACCCTTAGCCTGCTGGCGGCAAGTGATTCTGCCTTTCAGTAGTTTGCAACCAGTGCAGACCAAGATTAGCCTGCACATCCGTGCAGTCTGATCATGGTCTACACTGTTCGCTATTCAGTCAGTAAATTTTTAGTAAACACCCCTTCAAATGATAAATGGTACTGTACTGCCCACATTGGAAGATGGACCAGTCCATTATAGAAATTTAGCATGGTAAGGGTTAAGTTACACTTTCCCTGAAGCAGTTTGATTTGTACAATTTCCAAGTTTTTTTCAATTATCTCCCTTTTATATATTTTTTGTCTCTAAAACTCTAAAAACATGCAGTAAAATATATCAACAAACATGATCAGACCATAAAATGTGCAAAAAAACTCTCTTTTATGCATCCTTTATGCAAAAATATCTCCTTTATGCATCTTTAATGCAAGAATTAATCCTTTAAAATCTTCTTTTATAGTCTGATCAAGTGTTTATTGTTTTATATCAAAAACATCAGGTTATCAATTTTTTGTACTTATCTTCTAAGCTGCAGAAAAACAAGTTTCCCATTTCTATGTTTTATCATTTTCCAGATAAATTCCGATAAATTCATATTCATCTTGTTTCTAATCCCAAACCTATCAGCATTTTTGCTGCCACAAACTTTTATACTATTCTGATTACATGAAAAGTGGATTATAGGAAGATTAAATAAATTCTTATCATATGATAACAAATTTTGAAAAATGAGCCTTCAATCAACAAATAGATCGCTAAAGTGCTTCTAGGGAATCTATACCATATTGTCTTTGATTTATGTTCTCAGACAAAAAGAAGCTTCTTTGAAATGTTAAATTTTAACACCGTTTTTCTTAGAAGGAACTTCTTCAAAATTTTAAATTTCGACACTATTTCACACTGAATAAGCATCTTCGAAATGCTGAATTTTAACACTGCTTTTCATAGAAGCTTCTTTCAAAATGTTCATTTTTTTTTCGAAGTACTGCCATTTAATCATTTAATTTCTTGAGCATGACATTTCTGATTTTCAACTAAACATCTATTTCTCGGGGATTATAATTTTTGGATATAAACTTTTGAGGATAAATCAAACTGTCCCGGCAGTTTATTGGGATAATATGTATTGGTATGGTGCAAAGTAGTCCCTCATGAATCCCCTGTGAAATGCAGTTCTTGAAATCATGAACACTTCAAACCATTAAAGAACTGTTCATGAACTAACCTTCAACAGTTCTTGATTTGTGTTCATGAATTTTTGGACATGAACTGTCCTTAAAAAGTGTTCATGAACAGTTCATGTACTACTAAAGAATCACACAGAGTTCTTGGAATTATCCATGATAAAAGGTTAAAGGAACAATCATGATGTTATTTTCTTGAATCTTTCATGCACTACTCATGATAGGCAGTTCATGAACTAATGAAGAATCATGTTCATTAACGGTTCACTGCAAGTTCATGAAGATAAAATGGCACAATAAAAATATATAGCAAGAAGTTCTGAACTATTCATGTTCAACAAAATATCAAGAACTATTCGTGAAGTGAATAGTTCATGAACTGTTCATGAACATTAGTTCTTGAAGTCATCTTTCACTTTTCATGCACTGTTCATGAACATGGTATTTTAAGAATGTTTCAAGAATTTGTGCCATTTTATCTTCATGAACAATTCATGAAGTGTTCATGAACTCTGTTCATGAAATATGCATGCATTGTTCATGAACAGTAATGTTTCATTTTGCAGGGGATATTTATGATGTCACAGCATCTAATATATTCGAGATGGATTGAGCCTTTTACTTCAAGATAACTGAAACTTGTTAAGAATAATACTTAGTCTTCCTTGCAATTAAAATGGTAAATCAAAATGTGATTATAAAAAAATGCAGTGTTTTTCGATATTTCTTTCTGACATACAAATTACAGAATCATTATGAGCAGCTTTTATCTAAAAGCTACCAAGAAATTCTTTTGATACAGAATCCATTACAATACCAGATATCAAGAGAAAAAACTAAGGAATTTAATGGTCCTTGCCCTTCCATTTGATGTTACCATAGATAGACATAAAATAATTATTTTAATGACTTTTTTGATTATAGGCTGTCATTATAGTAATGTGTTCTATCAAGTATTCTAAAACTTGAAGAGTTTTGTAAGAAATGTGTAAGTTTCTTGTAATAAAAATTCCAAGCAAGATTCAAGATAAAGGACATGAGATAACCAGCATTTCAAGGCAAACAAAAGAACTTATGTGGTGTCAGACGGTAGGCCTTTAATGACACACATGACAGGGGATTGGTGGCTTAGTGGTTAAGGTGTGAGCTGCTCAACCTGGGTCATTGTGGGTTCAAGCCATCATGCGTTCTCATATGATACCAGTAATGGTTTTTCAATTTTAACCCTTACCCTGCTTAATTTTTATAATGAACTTGTCCATCTTTCAATTTGGACAGTACCATTTACTTTTAAAAAGAATGCGTACCTAAAAGATTCTGACTGTATAGCAATCAGTGAAGATCATGATCAGACTGTACGGGTGTGCAGGCTGATCATGATCTACACTGGTCGCAAAGGAAGAATGAATCGTGTCCAGCATGATAAGGGTTAAGGAAGGGGACTGGAGAGTAGTCCAAATAATTCGAGGGTTCAACGCAATAAGGGCGTATCTACATATAATAACTATATGTAGATACGCCCTTATTGCGCTGAACCCTCAATATGCTTGAAGCTTTCATGCCACAATCAAGCTAAGTATAAACTAAACTAATACACAATGTCATGTCCATGCAATAGCATATTCTTTGCTGCTTTTTCAGTATCCTCCGTCCTTAATGTAGGGGAATTAGGGAGAGGAATTCTTGACTGGGTGGTGGGGAGACGGATTCTTGATTGGGTAGTGCGGAGACGGATTCTGTTTAACTTAGCGTTTCCCACAAGAGATATGGCAAAAGTCTTGAAATTACCATAAAAATACCACAAAAATAATTCCTTTGCACAGACAAGTAAAATGCAGGATGACACCGAGGAACTCTACAAATAATGTTAAAATTACTGTCAATTAAGGAATTCAGAGAATTTCGCTTAATGAGCTGAGCACATGTCTACCCCAAGCAGCCAAACTCATCATTAGATTTAAGGGGCTAAATAAATTAGGGTCTGCACACAAAGTAACTAAAGTATGGACTTTTAGACAGATTTTAAGAGAATTAAGTGTGAAGCATTGATCAACTGTAAAGAAAGTTCCTGAATAATTAATGAGTTAGTGCAAAAAGATGCACATTTTGTCTTTTAATTCAATTTCTGTAAAATCATTAATTTTTGTGGAGGACTAAATTTCATGGGGTTTGTGGTAATGAGCCAATCTGCAAAATTTAATCCAAACAAACACCAAGATAGCATTATTTTAGAATAAGTATAAATTAATTTAGCACATTTTGCCTAGGGAATAATATGAATAATTATATTAAAGCATTGTTGTATCAAAGCTGTCAAAGTTTTGCATTTACAAGTACATATTTTGTCAAAATTCACTTGAAATGCAAGTTAATTAAATTGTTATTACCTCCCTTTGTCTATCTCGGTAATGCGCAACCAAGCTAGAATGAAAATAGATCAATTTCAAAACTACACACTGCTTTAAAACTTGCCTTTTATTTCCGTTTATTGAAATATCGCACTATTTATCAAATGCAATTGAAAAACTAGGCACTATGTTGAAATCAAAAGAAATAGACCACTTTTTAAATACTTTTATATAAAAGGGAGGTAATTACAAAATTTCATAAAATGTTAAATATAATACACATTTCCAATAGGAAACGTTTTTCTTAAATAAATCTAAAACAGGTTATAGGACTAAATGCCAAAGGGTAACATGTCGAGCCTGCTCTCTGACCCCTAACTGTGACTTTGACCTTTGAGATAGAGTCGGTCTCACTGAGATAAACATTCATGCAAAATATAAACAAGATTCATGAATGCATGTCAAAGTAATGGGCCGGACAAGATATGACAAGACCTTTGACCTCCAACTGTGACCTAGACCTTTAAGATAGGAACCTGGGGTTTGTGCACGAGTCTCCGTCTCACATACCAAATATAAAAAAGATTGCTTGATGCATGTCAAAGTTATGGTCCGGTCAAACAAATCCAGACGGACACATGCACATACACCAAACAGCCGTTTGGACAACTATGTCGAAGGCTCGAAAAAAACTGCAAAATGTCATAAAATGTTGCTGAACTGTGACTGACCACATTTAAACAATCACAAGTATTTCATACCCTAACTAACTGCATTTCAGAAGGACAGAGCTGACCTTTATACATACAGAAATGATAAAAGTACTTTCTCCGAGACATGAATATTTCAATATCATTCTCACCAAAGACCTATGTGATACATCAATCTGTCACTGTCCATTAGGTGACCACTGGTCAATATAATTACAGAATGACCCTAACGTCTTGACCTTATATGGCACCAATCACATTTCCATAGAGACCACTTTCATTAATTTTATTGACCATCGCAACTGCGAAATCATACAATTTTTGTCTACTAGGTATATAGAATTTTATGGTTTCATTCCGGAATGGCTATCTTACAAAGGTGAAATTTACAAATAAATTTTTTACATATTCTATAATCTACAATTTTGCAAGTGAAAGAAAATGAAGCGGTTGACAACTTACTGTATTGAGCTAATATTTATCATATTTCACTCTTTTGTCAATTATTTTTGGCGAACGTTCTGCCATATGACAGAACCAGTTTTAAAAATAGCGAATTTTCAACACTTTCCTCAAAATGAAACAAAATTGACTTTTCCTAAAGCAAACGGCAATTAAAAGTATGATAAAAACTGGCAATTATAAGTATAATAAAAATGTATCATGAATTGCTTAATTACACCCCAATGGTTAACACTGGTGATCACAAACCACCTGTTTACAATGAAAAATAATTTCATGTTCAATTACTTATTAATTATAAAACCTTTTAACCAAGAAATAATTTTACTTGTTACCCTCGGGGCAACATTTTCACCCTATCTCAGAAGCCTCCAATCAATAGTCTATTATAAAATATGATAGAAAATGAAAAAAAAATAACACACTAAAACAATTTACCGATGAGTATCAATTTCCAATTGGAATAAAGACCAAATAGCTTGTCAAAACCCCTGTGTTATTTATGCCCCATTTATAAGGCAAAAAATAAATAACTCGAAATGAATATCTGACGTTTCTAGGTCTCGTATTTTTCCAGAAGCTTTCGCTCACGGAAGGCAATGTTTCAAAATATTGAAAATAATATTCCATAGCATTTATGGCTGTCATTGATAAAGTAATCCTGACAAATATGAACAATACATTGTAACTGAACCTTTTAGTATGGACATAACTATGAGGAAACAACCACATCTCTCTTATAATACTACTTCATTTAAACAGAAGGTTGAATTGACAACATAATTTCTGTCCACAGCAGGAAAATATCAACCTTGAACATCGTTTCATTATGGAAAAACATGATACTAAATGCTAGTGACATAAATGAAAAGCACATTTTGCATGTCCCCCTCATTCTGGCAAACATGACCTTGACCCTAAATTAATATGACTGAAAGTTACATTCTGCACAATCATTGTCTCATTCTGGAAATCATGACCTTGATCTTGAATCAACATCACTGAAAAATATATTCTGCATAATCAATATCCCACTCTGTTAAACATGACCTTGACCTTAAATTAACGTGACTAAAGTGATATTCTGCACTCTGAATCATAGACATGGCCTTGACCAACATGACTGAAAGTTACATTCTGCACATAGTCATAGTTTCATTCTGTAAAATGTTTGTGCCAAGTTATCTGAAACTCATTAAGACTCTGAGGTTAATTTATACAAAGCGGACTCATTGTCCAACCTGTCTAACCTTTAACCTCAGGGTATGACCTTGAAAAATAATAACAGAAAACGTATGTCTCAACCTCTGATTACACTGGCAACCTAGTGAGTGACAGCTTTGTGCTCTTCCTACTGAGCTAGCCGCATACCCTTATATCATACATCTTCTTCTTCTTCTTCCAGGTAAAGTACAGGGCCCACTCTGGAGCATCGATGCACTTGGTATCATATATATCAAAGCAATTATGCTCAATTAAAGAAGACTGAAACAAATTCTAATATCATAATGTCCATACAAACAATGCAGTTGCGAAATAAAATTCTTAATTTTGAAGCACTCAGTCTTACCGCCTTATCTCCTACTACCATTAGCAAAAACTTCTAAAATCCTTCATAAAAATTTGATTAAAGAAATTAGACCTCCTACATAAAATTTCTTCCATATATATATTTATAAATATATATTTTACAATAACACAATTTCTTTTACAGTGAATCTCTAAATGTTAACAGTCTCCTAAATTCAGTATAATTATATACATGGTGAGGTTGTTTTGTGTAGGATGATAATTAAAACCTTGACATTTAAAGCATCTTTCCTGAATTTCCGCTTTTACTTTGCTGCAATAAACACGAAGTAATCTTTTCTGAATCTGGCTGACATTTCACGTTTTAGTGCCATTTCTAACATTTCCGATTTAAAAAGGAAACGTCACAGAAACTCTCACAGAGAAAGAAATGGGAAAGTGCTGATTTGGTGACAATTAATATAGAAAATAGCACAAGACAATTTGTCAAATTATATAAGAAAACCAATACTGTGAAACTGTTAATATCTCTGGGAGACAAAACAAAGGGAGAGTACTCACTTCTTGAATTCACCCTGCAGACACTCGAGCCTGGAATGACAATTCTCGCTTTCCCGCGTCATTTCCTGAAGTCTCCGCTCAGCTTCTACACGATACATTTTCTCATTCTCAAGCTCTTTGGAGAGCTGCTCCTTCTGAAAAAAAAAGATAAAAATAAATGAAAACATTTCATAAATATCAACCATTTCATAAATATCAACATTTCTGTAAAACATTATATTCATTTCTTAAAAGTATTGACATCTTTCTTCTGTTCTTCTCCTGTTATGCAGTGATCCTAAGTTTACCACATTCTGAGTTTAACCGTTATAAAACTGAGTTTGGGGGACCAGTCTCAAAATGCAATCTTGCTATTGGTCAATTTCAAATTTGAACTCAGGAACAACCAATCAGCTGCTAGAGATTTCAAACTTGTTTCCAATCTCAGTTCTAGATCAGGCCTTGCCAGAGCCTGAAATCCAATTTCTTGATTTGCAAACTGTCCACAAGACAATGTTACTCTTAGGTGACATCAATTTCAGGCAAAAGGTAAGTTTAAGAACATTGCTCTAAAGAAATACCTAAAGTTCAGAAAAATCTGTAGAAAATTGTGAGTCTTGTGAAAAGAAAGGTATGAGGTACATGCAGACAAACTAACAAACTCAGCACCTATAAATGATGCAGTCAGCAAACCCATAGCTAATACAGACATATATTGTTTATTACCTTCCTTTATTTGCATTTGTACACATGAAATAATGTAATTCTGGTATGGTAGACAAAATTGATGTTTATAAGAAGAATGGTATATATATTCACATCAATTATAAACAAACAGAAAAAAGCAATAATTTTCTTTGTTTATATGAATCACACAAAAAAACAAGTTACTGTCAATAGCCCTAAAGTAATCACAGAGCATCTTCTCTCATAAACCTATTACCCATAGTTCTGAAATTTTTCAAACAGTCATTCAAAAGCAATCAAAATGCAATTTGTTCCCAATGAAAATGCTCCACTTCCTATTTCCACAAAATGTGCCATCAGTTTCCAAATCAGACAGATCTCACACAATAACTGCCTAATCTGTTTTTTTCCTTACATAATCAAACCTTATCTGCCAATCCTTCCAGCTGAAATGGGCTGATAATAGCAACTACAAAGGCAATATTATTCCTTTAAATCATGGGTTTTCCATGCTTTTTTTCGAGAAATACACCCAATCTATCAGAAATACACTCAATCTATCATTTTCATCAAAGTGGCAATTTTAAACAAAGAGATTTTCCTGAGGATTTTTATATTTTAATAACTGTTTCTAGGGAACAAGAAAATGATGGATTTTGTGTGATAGAAAAGTAGGATTTCTCTGTTTCTTTCAGGTCTGTAATCTGTCTTCCATCCAATTTCTTTCAAGAATGTAATTCAAGGCTGTCAAATATTATTTAGAAAACACTTAAAAACCTGAATCACAACATAGTGTTATCACTGTTATTTCCTCCATTTTGTCTTAGGCACTTTCTTCCTCAGGGAAAAAAAAAACAATCCAAAGACAACCAATATATTAATAACATTATTAGATTTATATGATAGGAAGTGTTGCCTTATGTAATTCAATTACATTTTGATATTGCTAGCATGCTCCTTTACAATTCCACCACAGCAATAGTTTCCAATTTGATATTTGGAGGACAATCAGAAAAAGTCTCTGCCGATAAAAACAGTTTTCCCAAAATGATTACATATTGATTCAGTAAATAGTTAATCCAGTGCAAAGGGACTAAATTACACAATGATTAATTGTAAATGGACGGAAATGACACCCTACACTAATGTAAATCATAAAATGTAATATTGTCCTACAAAAAAAATGATTTTCGTCCTCTATCACTTACTGTTTACAAGATGGGCAAAAATATCAGAATGGTTCATTTGTTATTGAAGTCTCCCCTGCATATAATGCTTTCGTACTTAATAGCCTGTACTTTTCTAATTTCCTCTGACTCCCTGGTTTTTGCGATAAGCATCAACTATTTAGTAATATCTATAGCATAGTCAGTTTTCTTAGTACGAAGTGATCAGTAACTGCTTAGCTTAGCATGATAGAGTCTAAAAGACAAAGAATTAATAATATTTTCTTTAGATATCTGGGAAATAACCTGGAACAATGACTAAGTATATAGTGTGAAAAACATATACAACAAATGTAATCCAAGGAATGTTTAGGGTCATTTGTACAAAGCTAAGAACAGAGATCAGAAAAGAAATTAGTTTGAACAGCAGTGCAATCTAACTTGAAAGCAATGTTCTGATATAAGGCACTATTTTCTCACAGATTTTCATCCTAGTTGTGGCTGATTTTGAGTGTCTGTGTGTGTGTGTTGTGTGTGTGTGGGGGGGGGGGGGGGGGGGAGTTGTATGTGTGTTGGAAGTGCAGGGGGGAGTTTGGGTTTTCAGTGAGTTAC